>NC_135623.1:17532957-18209957 GCF_053574225.1 Canis aureus | reverse complement strand
CTTGATTAAGCCACTTTATCTCAGTCACCCGATTTCTTCTACCAAAAAATGTAGTTAAAAATAACTGTTTAACAGGTTGGCTTTAAGAGATAATAAGGGAGAAAATTTATAGACAAATACTAATAAAAATATAATACACTCTATACTTGACTGTAAGGAAGATATCAAAAGGATTAAATACAAAGTAATAATTTGAATTATTTAATGCAAAATTTGAATTAATGTTATATCAATTTATAATGCTGTAATAATATGAATTAATTAATCTAATATTTTACCCATTCTGCAAATATTTGATAAGTATTTCTATGTGAAAAGCACTATGCCGAGAGTTGTGGTCGTAGTAATACATTAAGGACTCTATCTTCAGGGAGCTCATATTCTAGTTGGAGAGGATATTGACTGAATAATATAAAAACATTTAATTACAAATATGATATATAGTAGGTAGCATAAGAACATATAACAACAAAACTCAGGCTCAATCAGTGGGGTCATGGACAATTTCCCTGGAGATAGCTGATAGTTGAGCTAAAATATGAAGGCTTTTAAATTAGGGAATGGGTTGTGTATTTCAGACAAAGAGAATATCTTGTGTTCCTTCCTGTTCCTAAAAGGCATGTCTTCAGTTTGAGGGACTAAAAGAAGGCCATGCTATTAGCTAGTGTGCAAAGATCTTACAAGAGAAAGGAAGCAGATAAAGCTAAAGACACAGGCAAGTGCTAGTTCACTAATGGCATTGTAGGCCTTGTTAAAAATTTTTGTCTTTGTTCAAAATATAATGGGAAGGCACTGAGGCCATTAAGCAGCAGAGCAGACACTATCAGATTTTTAGATTTTTAAAACACCATTGTAGCTTTATCATAGAATAATGGATTTGTGAAAGTTAACAGTAGATGAAGGAAAGTAAGTTAGGAGACAATTAGACAAGCCCAAGTGAGAGATGATATGGTTTTGATGAGAAAAGGGATGGTAAAGATGGAGATGAACTTGAGAGGTTATAGAAGGTAAAAACAGCATAGCTTTTCAATTGATAGGGTAAGTGGATGTTCTTCTTTGCAATACTAAAGCAATATATAAAAATATTAGTATCATAATGTTTTACATGTTACAGTACTCCTCCAGATAGTTTCTTTATTGGGACTTCAGTAACTGGTGGTCTACTATACAGAAAGCATTGTACTCAGAGCTCTGATTGGCAGAAGTCAAGTGTAACCCAGGTTCCACCTCCAAGAAGTTCATGATCACTGAGCTGTTGAATTATCATGATGTATACTTGAAAGTAGAGCAACACTGTACATTAATTGTACTTGGAAAAAAAGTTCATGATCTTATAGAAGGGATATAGCATTATTTGTAATTCTGTAAGGTAGGTAATTTGGTTCCCATTTTATAGTTGCAAATGCTGAAACCAAGAATTCTTGTCAAAGGTAGCTCAGCTAAGAAATGGAAGAGACTACCAGCCCTTCTCTTTATAACTTGGCTACTCCTTTGTTAGTTCTCAGAATGAAAAATGATACTCTCTGGACCCCTGTTGATCCCTTCTGGGACCCACCAATGTTCCCCAAAGGCTCTATCTAACAAGTGAAATCCCAAGAAGTCCCTTTGGGACGTTTTATATTTCAGGGGGAAGTCGATAGCATGTTGTGCAGTCTGTCTAGATAAAAATAAATAAATAAATGAATTAAAGCTTTTTCCTCAGTGTTCAAATTCCTGCTCAAGTGAGTATAAGTGTATGGATAATTCTCTGCAAACTAAAAATGATTACTCAGAAAAATAATACTGGTATAAATCTTTTTGGGGACAAGAGGTGGGGGAGGGAATATCCAAGAATGAGTTAGCAGAGCACAAAAGCCCCACACATGGTTGATAAAAAGCCTTGCTATCCAAAGCTTGCTATTCAAGTGTAGTTCTTGGACTAGCAGCATCAGCAACACAAGAAAACTTGATAGAAATGGAGATTCTCAGGCCCTGTGGCAGACTTACTGAATCAAAAATCTGCATTTTAACAAGATCCCCAATGACTTGTACACACAATGAAGTTTGAGAAACACTAATATAAAAGTATACTTGAAGGAATATCCACCTGTGACAGCCAAAATAACCTGAAATTCTATCAGTAATATTGGTATTATTTCTATTTATCAAATATTTGGTCCTCTTTGAGTCTTTCTCTGTAAAGATACAAATTTCTCTAGCTTGTAAACAGCCTGATATTGATGAAAAAGGCATGATATATGGAGTAAGACATATCTGAGTTGGCATCCCAGGTCAAAATCAAGAGTACAAAATTTGGCATTTGCTGAGAACCTCTGAGATTCAGTTTGTCTCACTCCAAAATAAAGATAGCAGAGAATCCTTGTCAGATCTGAAATAGTGGGGTTAGTGGGTACCTAGATGGCTCAGTGAATTCAGTGTCTGACTCTTGGTTTTGGGTCAGGTGAAAATCTCATGGGTTGTGATTACATGGGTGATGGAATCGAGCCTGCACTCAGAGTCTGCTTGAAGATTCTCTCCCTCTGCCCCTCCCCTCACTCATGCTCATGTGTGCTCACTCTCTCTCTCTCAAATAAATAAATAAATCTTTTTTAAAAATTAAAAAAAAATAGTGGGATTGGTATAAAAGAAGAAAATGGACACTAAATTGTTTTCTGTTTATTTATATGGAATTCAATTATTGTTGGTATTGTTATTATCATGAATAGTTGTATTCATTCAATCACAGATCTATATATTGAGAATCTACTCTGTGACATACCTGGTACTATTTGCTAGGATAAAAACATGAATAAGAAGCAGTTCCTGCCCTTAAGAAGTTCTCAGGCTTGTGGTAAAGAAAAGAAGACATCATATAATTAGCAGTGCCCTACAAGAGGGGAAGAGCAATGTTAGAACCCAAGTCTCTAGGTGTTCAGGCAATGTTATTTCTCATCATCATAAATTCCAAGAAAACGTGGTGTGTTTTGATGAAGAGCTTAGGAAGTTTAGAGACAAACAGGGTGGTTGGAATACTGACTATATGACTTCCTACTTTGGGCAATAATCTTAAACTTTTCTAAGTCTTAATGTTCTTGTTTGTAATAAAACCCAGATAGCTGGGTAGCCCCAGTGGCCCAGCAGTTTAGCACTGCCTTCAGCCCAGGGTGTGATCCTGGAAACCCGGGATCAAGTCCCACGTCAGGCTCCCTGAATGGAGCCCGCTTCCTCCTCTGCCTGTCTCTCTCTCTCTCTCTCTCTCTCTCTCTCTCTCTCTGTGTGTCTGTCATGAATAAATAAATAAAATCTTAAAAAAAAAAAAAAAAAACCAGATGGCTGAGCTTACCTGAGGACAAAATGTGAAATGTGAAATGGCTACTGAACTGTAAGTTATTGGCCATTCACTCAAGTATTCAAGTACCTACTCTGTACCAAGCACACAGTAGTCTGCCTGAGAATACAGGGATGAAAAAGACTTTGTTACTGTCTTCAAGGAACTTCTAGTCAAGTACAATGTTGTCATAAATGTTCTAAAGGGAAAGCCTAGGGGCACCTGGGTGGCTCTGATAGTTAAGCATCTGCTCTTGGCTCAGGTCATGATCTCCAGGTCCTGGGATCAAGCGCCATATTGGGATCCTGGCTCAAAGGAGAATTTGCCTCTCTCCCTTGCTCATTCTCTCTCGCTTTCTTTGTATCTCTCTGTCTCAATTTAATAAATAAAATATTTTTATTTTTTTAAAAAGGGAAAGCCTAAGTTATGTGGGATGGAATGAGAGAAGCACAAACCTTTTCTGGAGGGAGTTGGAGGGGTAGGCTAAAGAGAGTCAGCTTTGACAAATGTGTAGCATCAATTTAAATATTTTCAATGTTTGTTATCAAAAATTTTTTAAATTTACATGAAAAAAATAGAAATAGCTTGAGAAAGAAGAGGGAATATTTTGAATTAACAGTGTCTAATACAGCAAAACTCTAGTAGTAGTAGTAATAATAATAACAATAACAACAACAATAATAATAGGTAGTGTTTACTGAACACAAATTAGGTGCCAGGCATGGTGTTTGTTTTTTTTTTTTTTTCATGGTGTTGTTAAATGCTTTATCTGCATTAGCACATTTAATTCTACCTGTATTGGTTTACTGTTTGTGGTCTGCCTGGAAACTTATGATACTCTCTCATCTCCTGACTTTCCCTGTTATCTTCCAACCACAAAATTTTAGATTTGTCTGCCAAGTTTCAAGATAAACACTATTGGTCCTATTTTAACTTACTTCCCTCCTGCCTTTCCCCTAAGCACTTTTTGACGCCCACCCCACCTCCAGTTCTATCGATATGGATTCCATATTTAGATGTACTATTCATTTTTCTCATATTTAAAAATGGTCCAAGAAATGTGTCTTTCAGTGCTATAACTCCTGTTTTGAAATCCCTATGTGAGCCAAGAACTTTATTTCCTCCTAAGAGAGATTCTTAATGCAGATAGATTTTAGTCTTAAGCAACAGACAGACATTTATAAAATCCAAGAGCTCTAGGGCACACCAGAACCTTAGATTTCGCTACCCCAATAGCAACAATATAGATGGAGGTACAACAGATGATTATGTCTTAATCAAATCACTTTTCATATAAACTGTTCTTCAGTGGACCCACAACAAGACACCTTTGTGTTTTACAATAGAAAGTTTTGCTGTAAATTACATTGGAGGAGAAAAAGGCACCAAATTGTGCTTCTCTACACATCCTTAAAATATATGGTTTCTGTATCTGCACAAATAGAGGGAGATATGATTTTCAGGGAAACTCATTTCCAAGTTCCTTTTCTTGTTCTTTTTTGAACAAAGTTCTTAACTAGGTCGTGCTGTCTGCCTGACTTTAAAGTAGTTTGAAAAAATTCTTCTTTGATTTTAAAAATTAGGCAATGCATTTTTTATCAGAACAATTGAATTAGTACGTATCGGTATGATTCAAACAACTACTAATCTCAGAATACACGAGGATCAAAAGTCTTATGTTTCTTATCAAATTGTAAGATCTGGATGTAAGTCTTTTGAGTCCTAAATTCTCTAAAGTCATAAGTTCTCTAAAGTTCTCTCAAGTTTTCCTCCTTCTCCTTCCCCTCCCCCCTTCTCCCCCTCCTCATCCTCCTCCCCCCATTGCTATCTCATACCTTCTTACTTTAGTTCATGTCCTGCCCTCCACTTCAACCTCCACTCTCATCTTCACCAAGCTCTTTTTTTTTAATATTTTATTATTTATTCATGAGAGACACACACAGAGAGAGAGAGAGAGAGAGAGAGAGAGAGAGGGGCAGAGACACAGGCAGAGGGAGAAGCAGGCTCCATGCAGGATGCCCAACGCAGGACTTGATCCCGGGTCTCCAGGATCACACCCTGGGCTGAAGGCAGCACTAAACCACTGAGCTACCCAGGCTGCCCACTGAGCTAACTCTTAAATATCCTTTAAAAGTCAATTTAGGGATCCCTGGGTGGCGCAGTGGTTTGGCGCCTGCCTTTGGCCCAGGGCACGATCCTGGAGACCCGGGATCGAATCCCACGTCGGGCTCCCGGTGCATGGAGCCTGCTTCTCCCTCTGCCTGTGTCTCTGCCTCTCTCTCTCTGTGACTATCATGAATAAATAAATAAAATCTTAAAAAAAAAAAAAAAAAAACAAAGTCAATTTAAGTGTCACATTCTCTAAGAAGACATTTCTGATTCCTACCCTCAACTCCAGACCAGAGGCCAAGTTAAGAATTCCTTCTTTTTTTAATCCTTGTATTGATTTTTGTCACAGCACAAATGACCCTGTATTATTACTGCACCAAGTGTAATGTCATGTGCTCACCAAACCCAGTTCCTTTTCCTCTCAGACACAGTTAGAACTACTCCCTACAGCTGGGGAGGACTATGGACTGAGTCCAGCAAAGGGAATGTGCAAGGAGATGTTCACTTCTTGTAAACCCAATCTTTCACTATCTCTCTCTTCTCTCATCTCTGAAAGGCAGAGATCTGGGTCCCCAGTTGATGGTGGAGTTGAGTTTCCCACTAACTCACATACATTATAAATAAATGAGAAGTAAACTTTTAAGCAACTGAGGTTTTGAGGCTGTTTGTTGTGGCTTATATTGACTAACAGAATAATCAATAATAATGTCCATCTTGCTATCTAGACTATAAGCTTCCTGAAGTCAGTGGTTGTGTTTCATTTATCTGTTTCTATAACATTTAAAGAAGATGCTGATGGATAGAAGGTACTCAGGAAATAAATATTTATTCCTGGAGTATTCCTCATAATTACTTTTTTTCCTTACTTAACTAGGGAAACTACTAACAATTTTTGGTTTCTCTTTTACTTAACAGAACAAAGAAGAGCATTTTGGATTTACCTGAGACAGGACAAATAAATGAATAAATATAAGGTTAGTTATCTGGAGCTTTCTGAAGCCCAGGTTTCTCAAGTCAAGCATGAGAAGATGACAGAACAGAGTATCCATGGATTAATTGAAGATCAATGACTTTCACAATTGATATCTATCAATTTGATATAGAAATCAAATTGATAGATATCTACCAACTAACTGTGGCAGCTACTATACTTCATTTCAAAGACAATTCAGTACTAATAGTCACAGCCAAGCTCTCCAGCTCGTTAGTGAAAAAAATAAGCAAAATCCCTATAATCAATGAGAAATTATTTTTTAATAAGGTACTGGTACTGGTTAAGCCAATCTGCATCCTAGATTTTTCTCTCTGACTTTATCTGGCTTGTTCTGTACCCTTAGAGGCACCTGCATACAATACACACCCCTAAACACTCTTTGATCTGCTGAGGAGCCTGAATCCTAGATTGAGACACATGGACAATGTAGGCAGCAGTGACTTGTACGGTGCCATTTTAAAAGACTCTGGAAGAAGTAAGATCTGTAAGATATATTCCCAACCTATTTCCAACAGTTTAGCAGTGCATGAAATACAAACTCTATATCTGAGTCTGTCTATACTTAATGAGAAAAAAAGTTATATAAGGCCAATTTCTTCACTTAAAGAATGATAAATCCTGGATTTCCCCTCCTCTTCCTTTCTTAGGGGCAGCCCTCACCAGGAGGTTGCCATTATTAAGAAAGCCACATTAGTCCTGCCCTAGGCATACCCAGAATGCTTTGCTTTGTCCTGTTAAATTAAAGAAAAACCAAAATTTACCAGTAATTTCACTGGGGAAGTAAATAAAAGTAATTGTGAGAAATATCTCAGGCAGCCCAGTGAATAATTTTAGCACATGACAGACAAAGGCTTAGAAATAAGAATACTTGTTTTAATTGAACATCTGAAATGTTGTAGTTATACAAAGAAAAAGTGTGAGGGAAATGAATGATCCCAGCTCCAGCAAGGCTATATGTTTGTGAAATATCCTCATGTTCAGGGCTCTGTCTTCTGTAACTAGGGTAACCAGTGTTTTAAATCCTGTAAGTTTACAATGTCTGCTCCTATTTATAGATACTCAATGCATCAAGAAGGTACTTAAGTCCTAGTTCAGTCATGATGGGGAGGATAGGAGCTCTCAACACCATTTTGGAGGGAGGGACAAAGTCGGGGAAATTAATACTCTGTGCTGGGGGTTACTGTAGAGTTTACTTTGTGGGTAAGTGAATATAAACCCTGATGACAAAATGAAGATCTGACCAGAGGGGGTGGAGAAGAAGAGATAGGTAACCAACTAACCTGCATTCAGCTTTACCCTGAAGCTAATGAAACTCAAGCTTGGTGTGTGGCAGTGGGGGAAGCAGGGAATATAAAAATTCCCCACTTCCACATGTGATTAATGAAAATCAATAATCAAAGGGAATTTAAGATTTTTTTTTTTTTTTGGAATTTAAGATTTTTAAAAAGATTTTTTATTTTATTTATTCCTGAGACACACACACACACACACACAGGCAAAGACACAGGCAGAGGAAGAAGCAGGCTCCATGCAGGGAGCCCAATGTGGGACTCTATCCTGGGTCTCCAGGATCATGACCTGAGCTAAAGTCAGCTGCTTAACAGCTGAGCCACTCAGGCGGCCTGGGAATTTAAGATTAATCACTGCACAAGAAAACATATGTTCTAAAACCTTAAGTTTTATGTATGAAAAAGCTTGAGGTTTTCCCAAATTTCACAGTAATTCTAAATTTTACATTATCAATAATGAGTCACGACACTGAAATAAACTTTTTAAAAACCATCAATAAAAAAATTATTTGATCAATCAATTTATAGGAAAGACTAAATTAGCTTTCTATTCTTTCTTCAAAAAATTATATTATATAATCATAGTCACATGAAAAGGAGATTGGAGAGTATGCAGCCAAACCTGGGGGGGGGGGGGGGATTGTTATCGGAGTATATTAGAAAGTTAATTAATAAAAATATTGCACTATTTAAAAAATATTTTATGATATTTGCAGCATTTAAAATTTAATAATTTGTCACCTTTAAAAAATTTGTAATTTATGCTTTCTTTTCATATTCTAACTCAACACAAGTTAGATTTGTCATATGGTCTTAACGCAGCCCACCAAATTGAATAAGCTTAAGGCCCCACAAACTTGGATACATCCCAGCTCACATGCACTCATCACTTGCAATGTAAGATCCCTTTGCCAGTGAGCAACCCGATTTAGCTAGAGTCTCTCTTATCCCTGTCTTATCAAACCACAGACCAGGGGAAAGGGGGTTGGGGGACTAATTCTGGGCTGAAGTCAGCATAGGCAGAGCAACATGGTATATAGCACAAAGGATACAGAGTTTCTGTCAGAACTGGGCTTGAATCCAGCTTCTTTCACAACTGTTAGCTCATATGTTCCCTTATCATCTCTGAAGAAATTGATTCTCTGTGACCCTTGGGAAATTCGTGTTTTTGTTTTTTTTTTTTAAATCAAGAGTCATTAATATATAGTGTTGCATTAGTTTTGTAACATGTAATGATTCAACAATTCTATACATTTCTCAGTGCTCATCAAGCTACGTATACTGTTAATTCCCTTTTATTTACTCCACCAATCTTCCCACCTACCTTTCCTCTGGCAACCACTTGTTTGTTCTCTGTATTTAAAAGTCTGAGTTTTTTTGTGTGTCTCTTTTTTCTTTGTTTGTTCATTTGTTTTATTTCTTAAATTCCACATCTGAGTAAAGTCATATGGTATTTGTCTTTCCCTGACTGATTTATTTCATTTAGGATTATAGTCTCCAGGTACATCCACGTTGTTGCAATTGGTAAAATTTCTTTTTTTCTTTTTTCTTTTTTTTTACTGCTGAGTAGTATTCCATTGTGCATATATACAAACAACATCTTCTTTATCCATACAAATGTTGATGGACACTTCACTTGCTTCCATATCTTGGCTATTATAAGTAATGCTGCAATAAATATAGGAGTCTAAGTATCATTTTCCAATTAGTTTTGGTTTTTCCAGGTAAATACCCAGTAGTGAAAAACTGGATTATGTGGTAATTCTCTTTTTAATTTTTTGAGGAATCTCCATATTGTTTTCCACAATGGCTGTACCAATTTGCATTTCTACCAGCAGTGCACAAGGGTTCCTTTTTCTCCATGTTCTTACCCACACTTGTTATTACTTGTGGTTTTCATTTTAGCCATCCTGATAGTTATGAAGTAATAACGAATTGTGGTGTTAAGTTGCATTTCCCTGATGATTAGTGATGCTGAGCATTTTTCATGTGTCTGTTGGCTGTATGTCTTCTTTGGAAAAATGTCTAGTCAAGTCCTCTGCCCATTTTTTAATTGGATTATTTGGGTTTTGGTATTGAGTTGTTTTTTTAATATATTTTTTATATAAATTCCTTACTGGATATGCCATTTGCAAATACCTTCCACCATTTAGTAGGCTGTGCTTTTGTTTTATTAATGGTTTCCTTCACTGTCCAAATGCTTTTCATTTTGATGTAGTCCCAATAGCATTTGGTTCCCTTGCCAGAGGAGACATATCTAGAAAAATATTTCAGTAGGTAATGCCAGAGACATCACTGCTTATGTCTTCTTCTAGGAATTTTATGATTTCAATTCTTACATTTAGGTCTTGAATCCATTTTGAGTTTATTTTTGTGTATTTTGTAAGGAAGTGGTATAGTTTCATTCTTTTGTATGTAGCTGTCTAGTTTTCTACACCATTGTTGAAGAGACTATATTTTTCCCATTATATATTCTTGCCCGTTGGCAAGCTCTTTAACTTTACTGAGGCTCAGTGTCCTCCCTCAATACGATAAGGAACACGTGAGCTAACAGTCATGAAAGCAGCACTTGATAAACTGTTAAATACTGCATACAGAAGTATTAAGAGTAAGTAATTTGGTTGAAGCCACGGGTGGTAGGATTAGGATTTGGAGCCTAGATCTTTCTGAGCCAAAGCACATTCCTGTTCCCATTACACCATGATGCCCCCCTTGCCTGTGCCACAGTCATGTTGATGACATGATCTGGGGTGTTTATGATATCACATGTAACCTTTACCTTTCTTCTATTTCTCCCAGCCAAACAGCCTTGCTACCATTCCTAACGGGCATGACCTCATGGCTCAGTTTGTGTGCTGACATTACTAGGGAGGTTGAATGGATTACACAGGGCTGCAAGCTTCAAGTCAACTAAGATTTACTTAGTACTTATAGTTATTTTTAAAGTCTTTATCTTTCAGAAGTATATACTAAAGTATTTATGGAATACATTATATAAGATTTACTTTAAAATAATACAGTGAAAGAGGGGTTAAAGGGGAGTAGCAATAAAAATGAAAAATTATTGGCAAGTTGATCATTGACAAAGCTGAATTATAAGTACATGAAGTTCATTGCACGATTTCTGTTTACTTTTGTATTTTTCAGAGTAAAAAGTGAAAAAAAAATGAGTCATTGAACACCATCCTAGATGTACTTGGGACTTTTTCCCAGTCCTGTCTGAGTTTGCCTCCTGGCATTTGTTGTTTGCTCCTTTAATTTCAATTTTTCTGATAACTACAAGCCAAAAATCATTGTTGTGTGGCAATAATATTAATAGTAAGAACAATAGCTTCCATTTTTTTAAAGTGCATATTCTGTGCATGCCCCAGTACAAAGTAATTTACCTCCATTTTCTCCTTTGATTTTCGTAAGAACTCTATGAAGTACGCATTAGATTTATTTTATGGATGAGGAAACTTAGATTCTGGGAGATTAAGCAACCTGACCAAAGTCTATGGTAAGTAATGTTCAAATCTTGTACCTTACCAAAGTCTATGGTAAGTAATGTTCAAATCTTGTACCTTAACTGTGTCACCTATTCCTCAGATTCTGCTTTATACCCTAAGAAGATACCAAGCTATAAGATAGGAGGTACCAGGGGATGTATGTGCTGAGGTTAGCCAGAGAGTTACATTCTAGAGCACATGTTCCAGAGTGGAAGAATTCAGAGTCCATTCCAATTAAAACCTCATTGTCTTACATCCAGCTATTCTAATAGTACTCATTAGCAATTCCAGGGTTTCTTGACACTTTAAACAGAGGTAGCTAAATATTTCCTATGAAGGGCCAAATGATAAGTATTTTCAACTTTGTGAGTTACATCATCCCTTTCACAACTATCCAACTATCCATTGTAGCAAAAATTAGCCACTGACAATTCATAAACTAATGGGTGTTGCTGTGTTTCAATGAAACCTTATTTACAAAATCAGGAAGTGGGCTACATTTAGGCCACAGGCCAGAGTTAGCTGATGCCTCTTCTAAGATGTTAGTAGAAAACTGCCTCATACCGTTTATTGGTAGCTTCTTTCTCTTATCCTTAATGATATTTTTTCAAAATATGGTAGGCCTCAGCTCCAACACTCATGGCTTTCTTGACATTTAAAGCATCAGTAAGGCAAACAATGAACTCCTGAATTGTCAATTTTTGCCATTGTGAGAGTTACCATGATTTACACTAAATATTAGCTAGATAGCATCTGAATTGCCATCCAGGTCAGCAATGTAGCAGTATAATGAAACTCCATTTCCAGTATATCTAGTCTTTATATATATATAATTGAAGTTTGAGTTGCCAACATATAGTATAACACTCAGTGCTCATCCCGTCAAGTGCCCTCCTCAGAGCTCATCACCCAATCACCCCATCCCCCACCCATCTCCCCTTCCACTATCCCTTGTTCATTTCCCAGACTTAGGAGTCTCTCATGTTTTGTCACCCTCTCTGATATTTCCCACTCATTTTCCCTCCTTTCCCCTATAATCCCTTTCACTATTTCTTATATTCCCCGTATGAGTAAAACCATATAATGTTTGCCCTTCTCCGATTGACTTACTTCACTCAGTATATCTAGTCTTATAAACAGTAAGAAACTCCTAGTGTGCCTTTGCACAAATCTGGATTTATTCTTGATGACATTCTTTTTTCCTCCTATCCCAGAACACTCAATGTTTTATTGTTATGCTCATCAGTCTTGGAGATAACTTTTCCCACAGAGCTGGTTTTCTTCTGTCTGACATCTAGAACATCACAAAGACCAGCTAGCTGAGCCTTGCAGCTCTGAAGAGATTTATCCACTATAAAAGTCTACCTCAATAGATAGGGTTCCATCAGAAACAAGGATCTCTCTGGCAATGATCTTGAGAACAGGCTTGGTTCTAGCCTAGGTTCTGGGCACCCAGAATTCTGAAGAACAGGCAGGTCTAATATTGAATTTGAAATACTATAGTGTAAATCTACTGCCTATTTCCCCAAATCTTAAATCAGATCCATGTTCAAATACATGTATAAGTGGAGTTTTGGGTAAATTGTCTACTTTAGTTCAGGTTCTCATTATTTCTTCAGTTAATTCTTTACTGATCTCCCTGCCACTAGTCCTATCTCTCTACAATTTATTCTCCCTACCAATGCCAGAATGATTTTTTTTAACTTAAAATCTCATCATATCACTTCTTCTTTATATTCCTTCTTCTGCTGTATATACTTATTAGATCCCCTTAGGCTCCAGGAAAAGTCCAAACTCTTCAGTATAATATTCAAGACCCTTTCGCAATTGCATAGCCTCACTCTGCCATTCCTCTACAACCTGTATTACTGACATACTAAGTATCTGTTCCTTGCAGAGACCGTATTTCTGCTTATCTCAGATACTTCCCAAATGGAGTTCCATCCATTTAGAATATGTTTCCTATTAGTTTCTGTCTGTTTATTTTATTTTTTTTTAAGATTTTATTTATTTATTCATGAGAGACACAGAGAGAGAGAGAGAGGCAGAGACACAGGCAGAGGGACAAGCAGGCTCCGTGCAGGGAACCTGATGCGGGACTCAATCCTGGGACTCCAGGATCACACGCTGGGCAGATGCCAAACCGCTGAGCCAGGGATCCCCCTAGTTTCTTTCTGTTTAATTGCCTATCTTTCCGGTAAAAGTCATGTATCACTTGTCCCAGTAGCCTTCTCTGGTCACCAAGCCCACACAGTCTAGTTTGGGTATTCCCATTTGATTTTAGCAAAATTTTCTGTACTTATTTCTATGTGATATTAGGCATAATTGATTACTTCTCTGTCCTCACCTACCCATATTAATTCTTGAGCAGAGGAACTGAGTTTTCTTTCCTTGTTTTTAGTTTGGTTTGGTATCAGTAGGCCTTATTACGTACCAAAATTAGGTATACAATACATAATTTTGAATAAGTGAATTTGATTAATGACAGTTACTTTAGGTATCAAGAGATAATGGCTCAAAATCTAGAAGAGGATATTTAGAAGGTATCTAAAGCTATATATGTAAACATCTATTTTTAAAATACATTAATTGGGATTCCTGGGTGGCGCAGCGGTTTAGCGCCTGCCTTTGGCCCAGGGCACGATCCTGGGGACCCGGGATCGAATCCCATGTCGGGCTCCCGGTGCATGGAGCCTGCTTCTCCCTCTGCCTATGTCTCTGCTTCTCTCTCTCTCTCTCTCTGTGTCACTATCATAAATAAATAAAAAATACATAAAAATAATTTAAGATACATTAATTAATATGAATAAAGGAAAGTACATATATCATAAGTTTAGAACTCAATATGAGCACATTTGTGAAACATTGTGAAACATAGCATTCAGATCCAAAAACAGAATATTACTAGCACCTTACATATCCTCCACTCATGCTCCGTTCTCATTATTAGACATATCAAAGGTAAACACTGCCCTGACTTCTAATATATAGGTTAGTTTTGTATGCTTTTGAACAACATATAAATACAATCATATAGTCTGTATTCTTTTATGTTGGCTTTTTTTTAACTCAACATAATGTCTGTGAGATTCATCTGCATTGCTACATGTAGGTATAGATTATTCATTCTAATTGCTACATAACATTCATTGTGGGATTATAACATAATGTATTTATCTATTCTATATCCATTCTACTGTTGATGGGCATTTGGATACTTTCCTTGGGGTGTGGGGTTATAACAGTGCTTTGACCATGCCTTCTGGTAAATATACATATACATTTATGTCGAGGATAAGCTAGAAGTATAATTTCTGGGTCACAAGGTATACATATATTCACCTTTAGAAGACACCGCCAGAGTTTTCCAAAGTAACTGCACCAACATAGAACTCCTTTTAATTCAAGAGATATGTTGAGCTCATAGAAAATCTCTATGTAAATAAAAAGTACTGTTATTAACTCAATGCCTCATTTGCACAAGATTATCTTGTTCCACAGCAATTAAAAATAACATCTTTGATTAGATGAAATCAAATATCTACTGGAATTTGCATTTATAATCTAGATGTGTCACACTCTTTATCTAATCAAAATTAGATTTTGACATGCTTTCAAATGTATCAGTGGAAAAACAAATGCTGGTGTGCTGATTTTAAAATATATTAGGTATATTAGGTATAATATGTTAGGTATCATGTCCATGTTTTCTTTAGAAATGTCCTAGTTTGTCAAATGATTAGAAAGAACACTGACCTACAAATCCAATATTTTCTACATCCCCACTGTACATTTGCAATATTCATAGATCTTTTAAACACCTGATTCACCAATCTCTAGAATTTATGTCATCTTGAATATTCCATGGAATAAGTGGTTCTCTTTTTTGTTTTAATTATTTTATTTTTATTTTTTTTAAAGACTTTTTATTTATTTATTCACGAGAGATATACAGAGAGAGAGAGGAGGTGGGGCAGAGACACAGGCAGAGGGAGAAGCAGGCACTATGCAGGGAGCCTGATGTGGGACTCGATCCGGGGTCTTCAGGATCACGCCCTGGGCTGCAGGCGGCGCTAAACCGCTGTGCCACCAGGGCTGCCCTGTGTTAATTATTTTAAATTTTAAATTTGTTATACTAATAACAGTATAGTAAAAAAAACTTGAGAAAAAGAAGAAACATACAGCATAAAGAAGACAAATATGACTGGTAATCCTACTTTGGACCAAAAATTGTTAAAACTTCAATGCTTATTACTCTAGATTTTCCTATGTATTCCTTTCTTTTGTATGTACTTTTTAAAGATTTATTTATTTATTTGGTGGGTGGGGGGGCAAAAGAAAAGGGAGAGAGAATCCCAAGTAGACTCCAAACTGAGCATGGAGCCTAACGCAGGGCTCAACTTCTTGACCCTGAAATCATGACCTGAACTGAAATCAGGAGTTAGATGCTTAACCAACTGAGCCACCCAAGTGTCCCCCATTTTGTGTGTATTTTTTAAAACAAATATAGAAACATAATATACATATATTTTACTTGGTTTTAGTTTTATATCATAAAAATCTCACCATATCAATTTACATAAAATTTTAAAGCCTAAACAAAATAGCATAGCATGTTAACAAGTATTTTTCATTTTAAGCAACAGACCAATTCCCATTCTTTCACAAACCCTATCAAAGCATAAAATGTCCACAGCTCTTGGTTACAGACTACAGGTATTAATAGTATCATATCACTGGGAAGAATATCATTTTAAGGACTAGGTGATGGGATCCCTGGGTGGCGCAGCAGTTTGGCACCTGCCTTTAGCCCAGGGCGCGATCCCGGAGACCCGGGATCGAATCCCACATCGGGTTCCCGGTGCATGGAGCCTGCTTCCCCCTCTGCCTGTGTCTCTGCCTCTCTCTCTGTCTCTGTGTGTGACTATCATAAATAAATAAAAATTAAAAAAAAATTAAAAAAAAAAAAAGGACTAGGTGAGCTGGACTTTACCACTGGCTTTACCATTGTTTTATTGGGAACCAGTTACTTAGTATTTCTAAGCCTAAGTTTGCTCAGCAAAATCTAAAGTGACAAAGCATACTTCACATATGTGTCATGAGAATTGTGCAAAACAATATACAGAGAAATTTTTAACATGGTGACTGGCACATAAAAAGTATTCAATAAGTTTGCTTGAATCTGAATCTGTGGGAAGTGCAAAAATTATAAGAAACTGGCACTATCCTTTAGAAATTCAAAATCTAACAGTAGATTTGGGATAGTTAAACAAATCAGTAAGAAGAAGAAAAAACCCATTTTCATTGATTAAATGCTTACTCTATGCTCAAGACCATGTTGTACACTTTCATTTTTACTATAAGAGGCATCACTGCATGGGGAGAATGAAATGATCCCTGGAGTAAGATGCTCCTATTCCTGTATCATATTCTTGGAAGAATATTCCTTCTTACAGAGATTCTGGGGGAAGATTGCTAAATTGATGCAGCAAAGGTTTGAAGCTTTGATGGGGAAAGGGAGATGAGTAGAAGCAGAAACAAGAAAAACTGTCCTTTCATAGCTTTTGGCTCTTTCTTATTTTTCAAAAGTACAGATCTGAATTCCATCCTTATTGAATGTAATTCTTTTTCCTAGAAAGTCATCCAAATGTGCCTTTTGGTTGAGTAAAAGTAAAGATGCACTTTTGACCTGTGCTTTAGAGAACATGGCTAGGTTGAGAGAAATTGCTCTGTAAATAAATAGCTTTTTGGGGGAACTGTATAGAAAATGGGGGCAAATACCTGCTTCAGATCCCAAAAACAAAATTAAGGCACAAAGTTGATGAGTGGTCATTTTAACCACTTCAAAAAGGATTTCCATCTCACTCTAGTACTCCAAATATTGAAAGCCATGAAGGCCTGCAGAGGTAGCACCCTTGCGTTGACATTGGCACATGCCTTCTCTATGTGGATGTCTAAGTCCTTTCAGACTAGTTACTTTCTTTTCATCCTCCAGCTTTCTTTATAAATGAACTGCCCTAAATAGGGCCTTCCCTAAGTGCTTCTTATCTCATTATATCTCATAGAATCTTATTTTTTATCTACATAGCACATATCGCATTATTATATATTTATTTGAATATTTATTTAATGTGTATCCTTTCTATTATTGTATATACTTCATGTAGCAGAATTACATCTACTTATTAATAATATAATGCTTGGTATTTCATTTTTTGAACTTTTTAATCTTTTTAAAGATTTTACTTATTTATTCATGAGAGACAGAGAGAGAGAGAGACAGGCAGAGACACAGGCAAAGGGAAAGCAGTTTCCTGCATGGAGCCCGATGTGGGACTCGATCCTGGATCCCAGGATCATGCCCTGAGCCAAAGACGCTCAACTGCTGAGCCACCCAGGTGTCCCCATGCTTGAGATTTTAGTTGGCAATTAAAAATGTTGAGGGCAGCCCTGGTGGCTCAGCAGTTTAGTGCCACCTTCGGCTTTAATAAACAAAATAGGGATCCCTGGGTGGCGCAGTGGTTTGGCGCCTGCCTTTGGCCCAGGGCGCGATCCTGGAAACCCGGGATCGAATCCCACGTCGGGCTCCCGGTGCATGGAGCCTGCTTCTCCCTCTGCCTGTGTCTCTGCCTCTCTCTCTCTCTCTCTCTCTGTGACTATCATAAATAAATAAATAAATAAATAAATAAATAAATAAATAAATAAATAAATAAAATATTTTTAAAAAATGTTTGTTGAATGGATGCACTCATCCAATCCAGTTGCAAATAGTTGCATTATTTATTATGTTTATTGTTTCTCTTGTTCCTTCAGTATATAAGATCCATAAAGTGCAGAGATTTTTCATTTTTTTCACTGATATTTTCCTAGCACCCAGTGTATTGCATGATGCATAGTATATATTCAATGAATATTTATTATATTAATATATGAATGAATATGGTGTCTATGTTTAGGTTCCTTCGAGTAACTTCTTGTTCAAAAAGTAAATACTTGGGGGAACCAGAGACCAAGAGGAGACACATGGGGTCTGAAACTGACAGACTGGTTTGAAAGCACATGTGAGATATCATCTTAAGGGCTTCTGAAAATATCCAGGAGTGCTTTCTAAGGACAACTGAGGGTTTTGCACAGGACAAGAACAAGAATTCTGGGTTATCTGTGTGGTTGTAAATTGATTTGTCTCTGGTAACTCAGAAGATTTAGTAGCTTGGGCTTATGCCAATTCTATAAAGTAGATATTATTTTCATTTTATAAGTGAAGAAGCTGGAGCTCAGAAAGATTAAGTTCCCTCAAGTCACTACACACCAAGTAACTAAAGAACTAAAAAATGAATTCTGGCTTCTCTGTTTATAAAACCTATACCTTTTCTTATATGCTCTTTAATATTTATGAGAAGGCTATGTGGACTAAATATGTCAAATGTCCTGGGTCATAACACATGATATTGGTATTTGGGAGAAAGATTCATTCTAACTGATACAATTAGAGAAGTTTCTGGTAGATGTAAAATTTGAGCTGAACCATAAATATCAAGAAGGGTTGCAACAGAAGAAGGTAGTAGTAAGAGGGGAAGTTTTAGAAGTGCTGCTAGTGAAGTAGAGGAAGTGCAACAAGGTTTCAGACCAGAGGCCAGGATATAGCATATACAGGTATATACAGGAGTATGAAGGAGAGCAAACATCTAGAAAGTAGATGAGTATAGCAGTGAGTATCCCCTTACTACTAAAAAAAAAAAAAAAAAAAAAATGAAATTGCAAAAAACATCAAGATTTAAGAAAAAAATATCCTCTTACATACTAACATACAAAAAGGTATATTTATCATATATCATAATAAGTAGGCCAATAACAAAACTCTTGTTAGTGGTAATAGATACCAGAAAATAATTCTTCAAAGTAATAAAATAAATTCTGCCAGTTTGGAATATTCTGAAACAATTATTCAATAGTTAGGGGAACACAGCAACATTTTCAGATACACAATAACTAAGAGAATTTATCATCCATATGTCCTCACTGAAAGTACTAATAAAGGATTTACTTCTCTAAGAAGAAAAATGAAGCCAGAGGGAAGGACAAGGAGTTAATGATTTCTTTGGAATAGATAACATCTAAGGCAGGCCCAAGTGAGAATGAGGAGATGAAGCTATCAATTGCATATTCCAGACTACCAGCACTGGATTTCTCAACACCAAGACCCTCTGGCACCAAGGAATCACATCTGGGCCCTTGTCTTCGTTCTAACTGGTTCCTGGGTGCCTGAGAGGACTCGTACACCAGACCACAATTCTCAACAAGAACCCCCAGACCTGATGCAAAAACGAGACTCATGTTGCTTTCCAAGTCTCCCAGATGCTCCATCTGTATCTACTCTCTATATATCTTCAATAAACTCTGTTCTCACTTCCTGCCTGCTTGTGTTAGATTTCCATCCTGTGCAAAGCCAAGGACCCTCTTAGCTGGTCCTGCAGGGACCCCCCTCTGGGTCCTTGGACCTGACCTGCCAGCATTAGAAGTACTGGGATTGTAAAAACAAAGGTGAGAGAAAAAAGGGTCAAACATGGTGGCAGATCTGTCTTTTAGCAGTAAAAATAATAACTTGTCTTATACTTTTAAAATGTTTAATTAAAATTCTTAGGAAAGGAAGGGGAAGTAGTTCAGAGGAGGGTTTATTTAGGTAAGCTAAGATTCTTGCCTTGTTTCCAGAAAGAGGATAAAGGTATTGAATAATTTTCAGCCTTGTTAAGGGAAACACATGGTTAAGAATGAATGTTACAAATTTGAAGTTACAATTATAAAATTATAAGTAGAAGTTTCAATCCAATCCAATGTAGGAAAAACAATTTACAAAAAGTATGGCAAATCTCTTACTCCTACTCTTCTTTCCTTTTCTTCCTGAATAATTCAGTCCTAAAAGCCATCAGGTGAGGCAGTACAAGAAAGAAGTCCATGGTTAGAGAGGGGGCTTTGGGAGCCCAGAAACTAGAGTATTAGAATCAAAGCAGGATGAATTAATGAGAGTATGGGGGCTGAGTACAGCCTAGGTTAAAGGACTATCTACACTGTTTTGTTTTTTGTCCCATTCTTTCCATTAGAAAGGCTATCAATCTTCTACTTCTTAGTACTTTGGAGTAAATGGTTTGGCTTTCTGGTATGTTAAGCCTTCCAATACACAAAGCCTTTCTAAGTTAAAATCATGTTTCCCCCACTTTAAAGTGACTCCTATCTCTCAATTACCCCTCAAAAGAAAAGAATTATCTGCATCCTCTAGCTTATGGGGCTATCTGGGACAAAAATTTAAATTTTCATCCTTTTATGCTCACTTTGGACAAGTGCTTACAGTGTGTGCTTTAGTCTATCACCCAGGAATGAATCTACAAAACAAAATAAGCATTTAATTTTGCAGTAGGAACCTAAACAAATGAAAATCTGATTTTTAACCTTGGGTAAAGGAGGTTTTAAGACTATTTGAAATGTAAGCAAAAAAATATATTTTACCTGAATTAGAAAATCTTATAGAAACTATTAGAAAAAGATCACACCAAAATATTACCGTAAATAGCATTGTATATACAAGTTTTTAGTCTGAAATGGCTTATATTTGTTTAATATTTTTCCCTTCCCCATTTCTAAGAGTATTCACATGCTAGGTATTATTATCGAATATCCAAGATAGGCCAGGTGTTATTTTTCCAAGTTTTTAAGCCATAAGACTAGAACCAGAGAAGCTAAGTGACTTGTTCTGTATTACTCCTTTTATCCGCACTGTGGAGGCCGAGAAAATTAAAGCCATTCAACTTTAAGTTCAGCGTTAGCACAAGTACAGCCATCCAAGGCCCCTGTGGATAAGAGCAGGGAAAACAAAAACAAAAACAAAAACACTTTACAGCTTAACGACCTAGAAAGCGCCATATTAGAATGGGAACAGAGCCCAAGCCAGTGGCACAAAGCCCCATATTAGAATGAAAACAGAACTCAACCCCTGTGGCAGAAAGCCCTATATCAGAATGTAAACAGAATTTGAGAAATTCCTCCGCCCCCTTTGGAGGTCTCCTAGACCAGCCCTTAAAACTAAGCTGAAACTCACCTCGGGGTCCAAGTCCCTGCTCCGCTGTGTCGGGTATACTTGGACCCAAGCTCGAGCTTGTAAATAAACCCTCGTGTGTTTGCATCGGTGTCGGCTCCTCGGTGGTTTCTGGGATACGTAATCTTGGGCACAACACTCACAACTACTGCATGAGAACTATGTTATCAATCACATTTTACATGTGAGGAAACTGATTTTGCTAGGTAATCTATGCTCATGGCCCTACAGAATCAGGATCTAAAACGTATCTGGGTAACTTTCTACCCATTAGACTCCTAGGCCTTTAATCTATTTACAAGCATCATCTGTGTAGGATTTACCAAATTTGGTCTCCTTTACATAGTTGCCTCTTAGATAAACCACTTCCTAATTATGAATAATCATTAAAGTTATGCTTAAAGAGGGCAGAAATTATTGTATCTCTTTGGTGATTTATGCATTATTTTAGCATGATAAAGGGGAGCAAAGCAAAGGCTCAGCAGGAACTCACAGCTCCTTGGCAGGAAACTGATAATCTGCGTGCCTGTTCCCTGAGGGGAAACTGGTCACAAATACTAATCCCAGGCTAACCCAAAAACATAAACTAAGAAGAAAGAACAATAGAACAATATAAGACAGGGAAACCAATGGAACAAAGTTAAATTTCTAAAACTCAGATTTCTATTCATAGTCTCATCCCTGCAGACCTACTGAAGGAACAAAAAGGATCTTCTTTCATTAAGCAGTCACCAGGTACCTTAGCAGGAGAAATGGAGATGAATAGAATCTGAGTCCTTGAGATTCTCACAAATAAATAAACAATTTTAATACAAAGTAATAAAAGGAGGTACACCGAACCCAAGTTGAAAAGTATGCAAGAAGTCTTAGAGGAGCACAAAATGAGTTCATGCATGATAGATCAGTAGGATTTTGCCTGGATGGGAAAGGAGGGTCTGGTAATGACCACAGGCAAGTGTGGCTAGAGGGTAGCATGCATGGCAGGAAGTAGTACCCAGGTGTTTGGTGACTACTGTTAAACAGATAAGAATCATTCTTGTCCCCTTTATCTACAAGGCCCTCAAGGATGAAAATCTAGCCAGAAATCTGAGTTTTGAAAATTTAGCTTTGTTCCATTGATATCTTTGCCTTCTACTGTTCTTTTTTCTTTATGTTTATGTTTTATGCTTTCACAAAAGTCACTTTTCCCTTCTGTGGAGGATTGTCAGAAACTAGTAAGAGGCTATTGAATAATCCAACTAGGAGTTAGGAATAGTCTGAAGTAAGATGGTGGTAGTGTAGAAGGAGACATAATGTATAAGAGGGATTTCTGAAGGCAAAAAATTGTAGATTTTGGGTGATAATTAGTACAGTAAACAATTTATCTTTTTTTTTTTTCTTCCACAAGAAATGACCAATCTATAACCTCCAGGAGTCAGGGAAGACAAGTTGAGCTGAGCTATAGCCAAAAGCAGGTATGATTCCAGTAGCTATGGCAATCTCTCTGACCACTCACATTATAGGGATGCTTGAGTGACAACTACTCTGAATTCTTTCCCTACCTGGGTCTAGGAGGCAATATCCAGAAAAGGAGATAAATGAGGACAGCAGAAGGAAGAAACATAGTATATTAATGATGGCAATGTGCCTATTTATACTTATCGGGAATATTTAATTGTTTGGGGAATGAAACTCTGGCAAAGTATGTGTTGAAAATTAAATACGAATACAATTTTATTGCTAGAGAGATGAGGAATTTGGGCAAATTGCTCAAAGAGAAACCAAAGCAGTAAAATGCAGCAGTTTGAGGAGCCAGATTTCCCTAAGGATTCATCATAGGCTTTGTTGTAGACCTCCTCAAATGCATTCTGAGAACAGAAAGTAAATGTAAATTTCAACATCTATTTTGTACATTTTCTACTAGTTCTCATCTATGCCTTCTCCTCACAGAAAACTTTTGTGTTGATTTAACAAACATTTATTGGGTATTTACTCTGTTTTATATCCTATGCTAAGCATTAAGAATATGATAGTAAATCCTGGAAATACCAGGCTTATTTCTGTTCTCAAACATTTGTACAAAATAAATGTTGAATGTTAAGGTAAGGAGCATAGACTTCCTTTTGTAATCAAAGAACCATTAACTAGCATACCATGACCTTTCTCAGTGAAGCTACATATGACCAAGATCCAACTATAAGAAATTGGATAGTGTCTTGCTTAGGCTTAAAAGTAGTTAACTCCTATTTAATGAGCATATACTCTTTGCCAGGCTCTAAACTGGGCCTAGAGATGAATCAGACATGATTCTGTGGAGGCCGAGAAAATTAAGGCCATTCCACTTAAGTTCAGCGTTAGCACAAGTACAGCCATCCAAGGCCCCTGTGAATAAGAGCTGAAATTTACATTACTTCAGTTACAGGAAAAAAACAGTTTACAGCTTAATGCCCTAGAAAGCCCCATATTAGAATGAGAACAGAGCTCAATGCCCTTGAAAGCCCCATATCAGAATGTAAACAGAACTTGAGAAACTCCTCCACCCCTTCTGGAGGTCCCCTAGACCAGTCCATAAAACTATGCTGAAACCCCCCTCGGGGTCCAAGTCCCTGCTCCGCTGTGTCGGGTATACTTGGACCCAAGCTCGAGCTTGTAAATAAACCCTCATGTGTTTGCATCGGTGTCGGCATCTTGGTGGTTTCTTGGATGCGTAAGTTGGGCATAACAATTCTACTCAAAGAGTACTTGTTTAATGAGAAAAACATGCATATATGTAAAAATTACAATATGAAATATGCAATATTACAATAATAAATACGCAATATGAAAAATGCAATAATATAAGATTTGATGGGGATTGAAAGTGGGAAGACTATTCCAAGCAGAGGGATCATTATGAGCAAAAACATGGAGGTATGTACAAATAGGTGATTCATGGGAGTTTATGCACAAATTCTAGTTGGAGCAAAATGAAATGTCAATCAGAATGTATCTCTCTCTTACTCATATATGTATCATATATATATATATATGCATATATACACACAGACACAAAACTTATAAACAGTTAATTTACTTGAGAAAATATTGAAGTTTTCTTTTTTCTTAAGATTTATTTATTTATTTGATACAGAGACAGAGAGAGAGAGAGCAAGGGCACACACACAAGGGGAGCAGCAGGCAGAAGGAGAGGGAGAAGCAGGCTCCCTGCTGAGCAGTGATCACCATGTGGGGCTCAATCCCAGGACCCCAGGATCATGACCTGAGCTGAAGGCAGACACTTAACTAACTAAGCCACCCAGGTGCTCCTATATTGAAGTGTTCAAAGTCACTTTTCTTCTGAGGAAGCCTCTGGATACAGGAATCTGGTTAATGGTATGACTTATTTTATGTAACTTTCAAAGTGTAAAAGTAAAAAAATCTTTGAGACAATGTACTTCAAAAATCCTTTTAACTTAGTAGATTTTAAGTCAACTCAGATTGTCAGTGCCTAGTCTGCCAGGTAATACTGTTGATATCTCTGCCTTTGAACCATTCTAGGCTGCAAAAAAAGTCAGACTACTGGCTGAAAGAGAAAATCAAGTCCACTTACTTATTTTTCTAGAAAGAGAAATTGAAACCACAAGAGGGAAAGCATTTATCTAAAATCCTATAGAAAACTGGAGATAGAGCTGGTTCTAGAATATGCGTGATCTTACAATCACAACAGGTCCAATATCACATATTTTTGTGGAGGCCGAGAAAATTAAGGCCCTTCCACTTTGAGGTCAGTGTTATCACAAGTGCAGCCATCCCAGGCCCCTGTGAATAAGAGCTGAACTTGACCTTACTTCAGTTACAGGAAGAAAACAGCTTGCAGCTTAATGTCCTAGAAAGCCCCTATTAGAATGAGAACAGAGCCCAAGCCAAGGGCAGGAAGCCCCTATTAGAATAAGAACAGAGCTCAACACCCTTGAAAGCCCCATATCAAAATGTAAAAAGAACTTGAGAAATTCCTCCACCCCTTCTGAAGATCCCCTAGACCAGCCTATAAAAACTAAGCTGAAACCCACCTCAGGGTCCAAGTCCCTGCTCCGCTGTGTCTGGTATGCTTGGACCCAAGCTCCAGCTTGTAAATAAACCCTCGTGTGTTTGCATCGGTGTCAGCTCCTTGGTGGTTTCTCGGATTCGCAATCTTGGGCACAACAATTTTGACACCCTTATGCCCCAACATATGACTATACCTAGAGTCTGAAACTCAGAAACAAGGTTTTGTTCTAATCCCAACTGTTTCCAATGGATGCAACTAAGAAGTCCTTTAAATACGCTCTATTTCAAATCAGGATTGTAGTTTAAAATAATCTTTAACATTAATATAATCCTGAGGTCAGGTCCAGAAGAAAATCTCAGATAAGATATGTAAGTTTGGAAAATATCTTTAAGATTCATATATGTGTATTACTCAGAACTCTCTTATTTGCATATGACAGAAAGCCAACTACCAACTCTTTAAGTAAGAATACTTATTGGCTCTTATAAATAGAACAAATGGAAGAACTGGATCAGGGCCTCATATGATGCCCTCAACATTTTCTTTTGTTTCAGATTTTGTCTCTATATAGAGCTCATTCTCTCAGTCTCCTTCATGAGGAAGGAGATGCAACTGTCAGCAGCTTCAGAGTTCTATCCATTATGGCTTATACTTCAAAGAGAAAGACAATCTTCTCCTTTTCAATTATGGAATAAAAAGTCCCAAGATGACTCTTACTGTTCCCTCCAACATGTGCCACTTAACTAACTGAACTTACCACTGTGGTTAAGGGGTTGAGGGGACCATAATAGGTGAAGCTGGGGTCAAATGGCAGTCACTGTGATTGAAGGTGTGGAAAAACCACGATTGAAAATCCCATTGAAACTACAAAACACGAGGTTAAGAACTATTCCACAAAGGTAAATATATTAACAGAAGGAAGAAAGAATACTAGCAAACTAAACCAGGAGATATCCTCTACAAATGGTATGTGAAGATTATTTAAACTGAAATAGAGATTTCAAATAGAATATATTTAAGACTGAGGTAGGAAAATTCATAAAATAGAATAAAAATTTTAATAAAATTAAAATTTATTTAAAATTCAGTTGGGATCCTTTTTTCCTACATCCTCATCAACATTTACTTATTTCTTGTCTTTTTGATTCTAGCTATTCTGAAATGTATAAGGTAATATCTCATTGTGGTTTTGATCTGTATTACCCTGATGAACATCTTTTCAGGTGTTGGCCTTTTCTGTGTCTTCTTTGGAAAAAATGTCTATTCAGGTCCTCTGCTCATTTTTAACAGAATTATTTCTTTTCTTTCTTTTTTTTTTTTTTTTGGTATTCAGTTGCATACTTTGAGTTCTTTCCATTTGCAACAACATGGATGGAACTCAAGGGCATAATGCTAAGTGAAATAACTCAATCAGAGAGAGAAAAAATACCATATGATTTCACTCATATGGGAAACTTAAGAAATGAAACAAAAAAAAAAACAAAAAATAAAGAAACAAAGAGAGAGACAAAAAGCAGAATCTTAAATACAGAGAACAAACTGGAGGTTGCCAGAGGACGGATGGGTGGGAGGATGAGTGAAATAGAAGGGATTAAGAGTACAATTCTTGACTGTTGGCAATTTGTATGTCTTCTTTGGACAAATGTCTGTTCATATCTTCTGCTCATTTCTTGACTGGATTTTTGTTTTTTTGGGTGTTGAATTTGATAAGCTCTTTACACATCTTGGGTGCTAGCCCTTTATCTGATATGTCATTTGCAAATACCTTTTCTCATTCCATAGGTTATCTTTTAGTTTGTTGACTGTTTCCTTTGCTGTACAAAAGCTTTTTACCTTGATGAATTCTCAATAATTCATTTTTGCTTTTGTTTCCTTTGCCTTTGGAGACCTGTCTAGCAAGAAGTTGCTGCAGCCAAGGTCAAAGAGGTTGTGCCTGTGTTCTCCTCCAGGATTTTGATGGCTTCCTGTCTCATAGTTGTCTTTCATCCATTTTGAGTTTACATTTGTGTATGGTGTAAGAAAATGGTCCGCTTTCATTCTTCTACATGTGACTGTCTAATTTTCCCAACACCAATTTTTGAAGAGACAGTCTTTATTCCATTGGATATTCTTTTCTGCTTTGTTCATGATTAGTTGACTATAGATACGAGAGTCCAAATTTCTGAGTTCTCTATTTTGTTCCATTGATTTTAGGCGTCTGTTTTTGCACCAGTACCATACTGTCTTGACGATTACCACTTTGTAATATAGTTTGAAGTCCAGCATTGCCATTAGCTTTGGTTTTCCCGTTCAACATTCCTTTGGCTACTTGGGGTCTTTTCTCCTTCCATACAAGTTTTAGGATTATTTGTTCCAGTTCTGTGAAAAATGTTGATGGCATTTTGATAGGGATTGCATTGAATGTGCGGACTGCTGTGGGTAGCATAGACAAATGCTCAACACCACATGGCATCAGGGAAATACCAATCAAAACCACAATTACATATGACCTCACACCAGTCAGAATGGCTAAAATTAATAAGTCAGGAAACAACAAATGTTGGTGAGGATGTGGAGAAAGTGGAACCCTCTTGCACTGTTGGTGGAAATGCAAGCTGGTACATCCACTATAGAAAATAGTATTGATGTTCCTCAAGAAGCTAAAAATAGAGCTACTCTATGACCTAGCAATTGCACTACTAGGTAATTACCCCAAATACACAAAAGTAGTGAACCAAAGGGGCACTTGTACCCCAATGTTTACAGCAGCAATGTCCACAACAGCCAAACTGTGGAAAGAGCCAAGATGTCAACTGATGGATGAATGGATAAAAAGATGTGACATATATATACAGTAGAATATTAGCCATCAGGAAGGATGAAATATTACCATTTACCTTGATGTGGATGGAATTAGAGGGTATTATGCTGAGCGAAATAAGTTAATCAGAGAAAGACAATTATATGGTTTCATCATAGGAGGAATGTAAGAAATAGCAAAAAGAATCATAGGGAAATGGAGGGAAAAATGAAATGGGAAGAAATCAGAGAGGGAGACGAACTATTAGAGACTCTTAACTATGGAAAACTGAGGGTTGCTGGAGGCGCAGTAGGTGGGAAGATTGGGTAACTGGGTGAGAGGCATTAAGTAGGGCATCTGATGTGATGAGCACTGGATGTTACATGCAACTGGTGAATACTGAACTCTACATCTGAAACTAATGATGTTCAATATGTTGGCTAATTGAATTTAAATGAAAGAAAGAAAAAGTACACTTCTCATGATGAGCACTAAGTATTATATAGAATTGATGAATCATTATATTGCACACCTGAAACTAATTAACACTATATGTTAGTTATACTTAAAAAATAAAAACAAATAAAACTAAAAAAAAAAGATTCAATTATGTCATGTAAGATGGAAAGTAAGACAGATGGATTTGAAATAGACAAATATAAGGTAATTTTAAATATGTGGTTAATAGTTAAGAGGCAAGAATACTATTTAAGAATGAAACAGTGTATTTACTGTAAGGATATATTAGATTGATAGATATTTACAATGAAGCCTGTTGAAATGAAAAATAATACTTATAAATAATTTAAAACTTAAATTTACTCATAAGTGAATTATATTAATATGATTAATACTTTATATTATAATTATATACTTATTAGATATTCTTCTATATACATATATATTGCAATATACATATACACCATATACTATATTATAATAACAGAGTGTATATATTAATTTACATATTATACATTACGCATATGCAACATTATAAAAAGGAACTGTGTTTTCTAGTGGACAGGAGACTGATATTGGCGTGAAATCCCCAGGGAACTTTTCTGGGAGATTGCCATTAACTTTACGAGGAGTTGCTGCCACAGATCTGCAGACACGAGTGCAACAGGTTGTATGGTGGTTTTCCTTAAAAAAAAAAAATCAACCTATACTTTTTAAATTTCTGGATTTAACTGGCTTCATCTATGCATTCTCAGAGGACTAGTTCCTCTATGTTTGGTATTTTTGCCCTTCAAATTCTTATAAGCACTGTCTGCTTCACTATTCATTACTCTAGTGTCATCTAAAGTCAAATTGTTCATCTTGGGTTTTTTCATACCTTCCTCAAACACCCAAATCTAAATTTTACTTCAGAGACTAAGGGGGACACTAGAGAATTATTCTGAAATTCAGATTATAGGCAATGCCATGGGATCTACTCCCAGCAGACTGGTCACCACAACTGGCTGTCAGTCAATCCTACACTCATGAAACCTTTCCTTGATAAATCATCTTCCAGGAATAACTCGGGTTTCAAATTAAAATGTTTGATAGAAGAAAACATTTCTTTTTCTTAGCTGGAAATCTCTTCCCAATTTAGGACTCTCTGGAGGGAATAATCAAGGTAGAAGAGACTAATTTGGAAAATCTAAGATCTCTGAATCCTGGTTCCTACTCATGTTCTGGATCTAAGGGTAGAGACAGAGGGACACCTGGGTGGCTCAGTGATTGAGTGTCTGCCTTCGGCTCAAGTTCTGATCCCAGGTCTGGGGATCAAGTCCCACATTGGGCTCCCTGCAGGGAGCTGCTTCTCCCTCTGCCTGTCTCTGCCTCCTCTCTCTCTCTCTCTCTCTTTCTCTCTCTCATAAATAAAATATTTTTAAAAATTAAAAAAATAATAAAATAAAGGTAGAGGCAGAATTTTGAAAGTCATCAGTTGATAAATGGCCATTGAAGACGTAGCATTAGATGCAGCAGAAAAGGAAATTTCACGTACTGTTTGTGGGAATGCTAACTGGGACAGCACTGTGGAAGATAGTATGGAGGCTCCTCAAAAAATTAAAAATAGAACTACCCTACAATCCAGTAATTTTACTATTGGGTACTTACCCAAAGAATATGAAAACACGAATGCAAAAGGATACATGCACTCCTTTGTTTACTGCAGCATTACTGACAATAGCCAAACTATGGAAGCAGCCCGCCCAAATGGTCCATGGATAGATGAATATATAAAGAAGATCTGATAAATATATATATGTGTGTGTGTGTGTGTGTGTGTGTGTATCATTATATGTATAATAGAATATTATTAAGCAATACAAAATAATGAAATCTTGCCATTTGCAATAACATGGATGGTTCTAGAGAAACTATATTAGTTTCAGGTGTACAGTGTAGTGATCCAGTAGTTCCAAGCATTACTCAGTGCTCATCAAGACAAGTGCACTCCTAATCCCCTTCACCTATTTCACCTATCCCCCCACCCACCTCCACTTTGGTAACAATCTGTTCTTTATAGTTAAGAATCTGTTTTTATGGTTTCCTTTTTCCCCTTTGTTCCTTTGTTTTGTTTCTTTTATTCTTTTATATTTATTTTATTTCTTTTATTTTGTTTTTTATATTCCACATATCAATGAAATCATATAGCATTTGTCTTTCTCTGGATGGCTATTTCACTTAGACAAATGCTAGGTAGCCACACCTTCAAACTTCAGCTCAAGCACTACTCCCTGTTATGAAGACTTTTTTGTCCATCTAACCCAGGTAGAAACAATTATTATTTCTTTAAAGATTTTATTTATTTTATTCATGAGAGACAGAGAGAGAGAGAGAAAGAGAAAGAGAAAGAGAAAGAGAAAGAGAAAGAGAGAAAGAGAGAGTGATAGAGAGAGGCAGAGAAACAGGCAGAGGGAGAAGCAGGCTCCATGCCCGGAGCCTAATGCAGGACTCGATCCCAGGTCTCCCAGGATCATGCCCTGGGCTGAAAGTGGCGCTAAACCGCTGAGCCACCTGGGCTGCCCAGAAAGCATTATTTTAAATACAACTTTTGTTAAAGCACCTGTAACACTTTAGTTTATTAATTTGTGTATACAACTGTCTTCCCTTACAGACAGTAGCTTCTCTGGGACAGAGACTGGGTGTGATTCACTGCTACACCTTCAATGACTAGTATGGGGGGATTGGCAAGCACAGGTGTCCAAGACTATTGCTGAGAGGATGAAAAAAATGGCTTAATCCATCGGTGAGCCTAAATCCTGCTGTCTTTTGAAACAACTCAAGAGTTACAGCTGGCAGGAAAGGCTGCTGTGCCTAAAGGACAAATGCAAAATATAATGAGCCCCAGAGACACATAATAAGAGGCAAACTTCTGGATTACATCCTTCTCTTCCTTTTCTCCTTTTGCCCAATACTAACTCTTCATCCCAGATTCTGGATTCTAATTTTTCCAGCCTCTACCAGGACATCACACATGTATTATACACTTTTCTTCATAAATTTTCAATCATTTGATTTCCATTACTTCTTTCACATCAACCTAAAAACATGTTCAATTTTTCATCAGCTCAAATCTTCCATTTGATTATGCTCCAACTCAAGGTAGAGTCCATTTCTTCCTTCCCACCTGATACTGTTCTAGTCTATCTTTCATCTGGATGAATTGATTTCCCTCCTCCAGTCTTGCCCTACACCAATCCATCTTTCACTCTGATACCAGAGTGAACTGTAAAACACAAATAAGGACAGGACATTCCTATGCTCAAAAAGCCTTAATATATTCCCCTCTCTTACTGAGTCAAGGTCAAGCTCCTTAATATAGCATTTGAAACTCCGTGTAATCTGTATTTCTGAGATATTTCCTGCTATACTACCATCTGTCACCCCTTCCACCATGTCTACTCTATGATTACAGGAGGATTCAGTAGTCCCTGAGCACACAGCATGTGTTCTTACCATCTTCTATATTTTCTCATGTTGTTTCATCTACCTGGAATGTCCTTCCCTAATATCTTCAAAGACAGAATTAATTGCTTTTTCTTCATATACATGAGTCTATTTTAGCAATTCTCACATAAAACATGTTCTCCTTGATTGTGAGTTCTCTGGTTGCATATTAAAGATTAGTTCCCAGAACCAACAGGACAAGGATTCCCTAACAGAATAAGCACTCATACATTCCTTCCTTCCCCAAATGTTTGCTGAGGGATTCCTCTGTACCAGGTACTGTGCTGTGTATGTGCTGGAGACAAAGAGGGAAGCCTTCCCAAGATTCTCAATGGCACTGATTTCTACCATCTCACTGCCACGAATACAGTCAGGCATGTGAAGGACATATGCCACAAAAGTCCAGATAAGGATGAATTAACTCTTCCATTTTCACTTTTGTATCCACAGCACCTAGCAATGAGCATGGTAAGTAGGAGGGCTTAATAAATGTTTATAAGTGAAAGACAAATGAATGATACTACAAAGATGGAATAAGGCAGCTAAGCCACCAAAAAGAACGTTTTCTTATGAGCTACTACCCATACAGTGTCACCACTCATATTGACACATTCTTCAAGATATGATTTGTATATATTATATCCTTCCTAAGCCATTAACAATGGGCAAATAAGCCTGTTAAATCCCAAACAAAAGTTGGCAAAATATTACACCACTAATATACCCTTTATGATGATTCTTTCACAGGCAGTAGATGTAATGCAAAATTAATATAGCTACCCAACTACCAAGTTACAATATGATATGGCAACTGTCAAAGACATCTTTCCGGAAATCATCCTAAATAAGAGCCTTGGCCCTTTTTCTTGACCCTACCTTATCCTCTCTAGTCAACTTTAGCTAACAGCAGGGGAAACAATAAAATAAATAAAATAGAATCTTTCTCATATTTCAGAGTCATAAAGTTAATGATATGTTGCCACTAAAATTTCTCATTTTCTTTTATGTCAGAGTTTGACCATAAATGAAACAATAAAAAAGTTACAACTTCTTCAACTGTGCCCAATCAGATAAAAAAAAACATTTAATTAATGAGGCTGCATGAAAAATTTCAAAAATTCTTCAAACTTTGTGCATAGAATCAGAGAAGAGGTAATGAATATTAAATTTAATCCCATGCATTTCAGAGATAAAGGCCCATAATAAGACAGATTTTCCCAAGGTTATATAAAAAATGGAAGGCAGAGCTAGACTAGAACCCAAGTTTCCTGCCATTCATACTGGTTCCTTTCAGAGCTTTCTAAATTTAAAATGACCTGTCCATGGATCTTGTAAAACTTATTGTTGATCATAATGATTACTTGGATCTATTTTATTCTGGTACCCCTATTCAAACCAGGAGCATGGAAGAATCATTTGAGAATAAACTAAATCTTAAAGGTAAAGTTTCTTTCATCTCCTGGAATAAGAAATTCGGGAGACAGAATTTCTCAGAAAGTGACAGGGAAAAAATCTCACCCATCCAGACAATGATATTCCATAAGTTGAGGGGGGGAAAGGGAATAATCAAAGCACTGAGATGGCAAACAGAGAAAAAACAAACTTCTCTTGAAAAAAACTGCTCCACTGCACAGTTACTATTCACAGTTTCTCAATTTTCTATATATCTGGAGGTGAAGGGAAGCTGATTCCAAATCAATATTGGGAATCAACCTCCTTACCATTACAGGAGCCAAATCTGGAACAGGCTGCCTTATGAAGTCAGGATTTCCCTATAATTGGAGATAACCAAACAGAGGCTAGGCATTACAGAAGACAGTCTATCCATTTAGAGGAAAGGGCTTCATGAATATACTCCATGATTTCTAGTATCCTTTCCAATTTTTTTTAAAGATTTTTAAAACTTATTCATTCATGAGAGAGACAGAGAGAGGCAGAAACCTAGGCAGAGGGAGAAACAGGCTCTCTGCGGGGCACTTGATGTGGGGACTCAACCCCAAGACCCCAGGATCATGACATGACCCAAAGGCAGACACTCAACCAGTGAGCCACTCAGGCATCCCTCCTTTCCAATTTTGATACAATTATTCTAGAGTGGAATTTTATTACTAAGAGATGATTTGGGTTTGGATAGGGAAGGTTTCTTGTGTCCCTCAGATTATACTATATTTCATTGCTTCTTCAAAAGAATTCAATTCATTAAGTACTAAAGAAGTTGATGTGTACAATATTGTTGGATGTTGGAAAGGAGAGTGAAGGTTGTAGGAGTGAGTAGAACATGGTCCCAGTCATTGAGGCCTGAGTCAACTATACAGTGGAGATATGTGGTTGTTCCATATAACTGATGTTATCAAAGCCAAAATCACCTGTCATATCATATGCATAAAGGAGCATGAATTTACTATTATGTAACACAAAACATATATAATCATATTGGCCAATATTTATTGAGTGCTTTTTATGTGCCAGGATATGAACTAAGGTATTTTCTGGCATTCTCAAGGCTATATAGTAGGTAATATTATTATTCCTTTTTACTTCAATTTTTTAATTGAAATATAATTCACATACAATATTATATTAGTTTCAGATATACAAATGGTGATTTCACCTTTGTATACATTATAAAATGATCAACTCAATAAATCTAGTTATCATTCAACAATATAAAAAGTTAATACAATTATTACTGACTATATCCTCATACCGTACACTACCAAATCCTATGATTTACTAATTGTATAACTGGATGTTTGCAATTCTTGATTCCCCTTTATTGATTTCACCACCACCCCACCACCCGCTACCCCCCATCTGCCACTCCCAGTGGCTACAACCAAACCGTTTTCTGTATTTGTGAGTCTGGATTTTGTTTTTCTTTGTTTTCTCTTTTCGATTCCACATATAAATGGAATGTAGTATTTGCCTTTCTTGTCTACCTCATTTCACTTAGAATAATACCCTCAATTTCCATCCATTTTCTGACACATGGTAAGAGTTCGTTCTTTGTTACAGCTGCATTTTTACATCTTTATCCATACATCCATTAGTGGCCACTTCGGTTGTCTCCGAATCTTGGTTATTGTACATAATGCCGCGGTGAACATTGGGGTGCATTTATCTTTTTGAATTAGTATTTTAATTTTCCTTATATATTTAACCAAGAGTGAAACTGTTGGATCATGTGGTAGTTCTATTTTAATTCTTTGATGAACCTAGATACTGTTTTCTATAGTGACTGCACCATCATTCCTACAACAGTGTACAAAGTTCCCTCCCCACCCCTTTCTTTTTGACAATCTCACCAAATAACTCTTCCAAATTGAATCCTCTTTGAAATGTTGGTCGAATTTGCCAGGAAAGCTGTCTGAATTTTTGTTTGTTGGAAGATTTTGATTATTAATTCAATCACCATAAGTAATTGTAGTCTACTCAGATTTTCTTCTCTTCCTTATTCAGTCTCAGAAGATTTTGTTTCTATGAATTTATCCAGTTCTTCGAGATTATCCACTTGTCATATTACTGTTTATAGTACTCTTTTACAATACTCCGTATTTCTATGGTACTCAATTGTAACTCCTCTTTCATTTCTGATTTTATTTGAGCCCCTCTGTTTTTCTTGTGATTGTAACTAAACTAAAGGCTTGTCAATTTTCCTTATCTTTTGAAAGAACCCATTCCTAGTTACACTGATCTTTTCTACTATCTTCTTAGTCTCTATTTCATTGATTTCCATTCTGATCTTTATTATTTCCTTCCTTCTACTAACCTTGAGCTTCATTTTTTTTTTTCTAGTTCTATTAGGCACAAAGTTAGATTGAGATTTTTCTTGTTTTTATGAGGTAGGCCTGTATAGCAATGAACTTCTTTCTCAGAATCACTTTTTCTGTATCCCAGGGATTTTCCTGTCACATGTCTGTTTTCATTTATCTCTGGATAATTTTTTATTTTTCCTTGTTTTCCCCTATGATCCACTAGTTGCTCATCATGTTGTTTAATTTCCATGTATTTGTATTGTTTCCAGTTTTCCTAAAAAAAATTATTTATATGAGAGAGAGAGAGAGAAAGAGATAGAGAGAGAGAGAAGGGGCAAAGGGAGAGACAGGGGAAACAGACTTCCTGCTGAGCCAGGAGACCATGCTGGGCTCAATCTCAGGATACTGAGATCATGACCTGAGCTGAAACCAAGAGTCAGATGCTTAAGTCATTGAGCCACTGCGGCGCCTATTGCCAGTTTTCTTCCTGTGATTGATTTCTAGTTTTGTACTGGGCAAAGATTATAGTGGGAAAAGATGCTTGATACAATTAGAAACTTCTTGAATTTGACCTATTTTGCAGAATATTCCATGTATACTTGAAAAGTATTTCCAATTGTTGCATGGAGCTCAAGAACACGAGTCACCTTGGCCACCAGGGCCAGGTGATCAAGGGGCATCCCCTGTGTCGATACTGTTTGCCCTGCATTGTTTATGTGTGCCTACTATTTAGGTAAATAGCTTGAGAGTATAGAAGGCCATCCATGCTAACTGACTTCAGAAGGGCAGAGGGAAAATGTCTTAACTATGTGCCTGCAGACTTCAGAAAAGCAGCAGGAAATTGCCTTGTCTGTGCCCATGCACCAGCTGTAGGCTGGGAGCAGGAGAATGCCATGATGGTTTGCACTTGTCAACTTCAACTTACACTCGCTGCAACTGCTCACACTCTCCAGTATCAGTAAGGCAGCAGGACCGTGCAGCAACCAGTTGTCCTCGCCCATCCCAATTAGGCAGATTGAAGGTATCATGCCCAAATGTATTTAGTTAGGCTAGCAGAGTAGATGGAGAGCATACAAATTGTGTTTATCAGCGCCTCCATTTCTAGAGAGTGCCCCAAATGTCACATACCACTCCAGCAGATGCCATTATACCAGACAATGGACCCTCCTCACATATAGTTCAGGAACATTCAAATTGTTGCTTTTACACTAGATCCTAACATAAGACTGCTCGTGAGCCCCTTCAAAAGAGAAACTAATTTTCCTATAGCACTTTGGGTCCCATAAATGTCAGCCCCATTAGATTTCTAAGCCAGATGTTTTTAGGGAATTGAATCTCTAGTGTAGATACTTAGGGTTGGATGCTTTATTTGGGACACCAAACCCTCACTGTTCTGGGAGAAGGTCCAGAAGAGTGAGATTTCTCTATTGTGTGTTGCTATAATGAAGGTAAGGGTTTGGGTGACACCCTATCTCTGTCTCTCCTACCTGGGTCCATGTGGTTATTTTATTCTTTGTTGTAAAGAATCACTTCACTTAATTTTCGTATTTCTTGAAATTTTAATCCCAGGATAACATACAGTGTTATATTAGTTTCAAAGCAGTGATATAATCCGTCAATTCTACACATTATTCATAAAAACGGTATGCCTAATCCTCTTTATTTATTTGATCCACCCCTTTTGGTAACCATCAGTTAGTTCTGTATGTAACAGCCTGTTTCTTGGTTTCTCTTTTACCTTTGTTCATTTCTTTTGTTTTATTTTCCAAATTTATAATTCCCTGATGATGAGTGATGTTGAACATCTTTTTCATGTCTTTTAGCCATCTAGATGTCTTCTTTGGAAAAATGTCTATTCATGTCTTCCACCCATATATTAACTGGATTATTTTTCTTTTGGTGTGGAGTTTGATACCTTCTTTATAGATTTTGGATACTAATCCTTAGTCAGATATGTCATTTGCAAATATCTTCTCCCATTTAATAGGTTGACTTTTAGTTTTGTTGACTGTTTCCTTCACTGTGCAGAAGTTTTTTAACTTGATGAAGTTCCAGTAGTTCATTTTTGCTTTTGTTTCCCCTTGCCTCTGGCAATGTGTCTAATAAGAAGTTGCTCCATCAGAGGTCAGAGAGGTTGCTGCCTGTGTTCTCCACATAGGTCTTTCATCATTTTGAGTTTATTCTTGTGTATGGTATAACAAAGTGGTCCAGATTCATTTTTCTGCCTGTTGCTCTCCAGTTTTCTTGAAACCAATTTCTGTCTTTTTCTCCACTGGATATTTTTTGCTGGTTAGTTGAAAATTAGTAGACCATACAGAAGTAGGTCCATTTCTGGGTTTTCTACCCATTGATGTAGAGTACTGATACTCACTCACATTGATGTATGTGTTTGTTTCTTTGCCAGTAACACACAGTCTTAATCACCATTGCTTTGTAAGATAGTTTGAAATCCAGCATTGTGATGCCCCCAGCTCTGCTTCTTTTTCAGGATTGCTTTGACTATTCAGGGTTTTCTGTGGTTCCATACAAATTTTAGGATTGTTTGTTCTAGATCGGTGAAAAATGTTGGTGGTATTTTCACAGGAATTACATTAAATATGCAAATTGCTTTGGGTACAAAGACATTTTAACAATGTTTTCTGTTCTAATCCGTGAAAATGGAATGTTTTCCTATTTCGCTGTGTCCTCTTCAATTTCTCTCATAAGTGTTCTATAGTTTTCAATGGAAAGATCTTCTACCTCTTTGGTTAAGTTTATTCCTAGGTATCTTATTGTTTTTGGTTCAATTGTAAATGGGATCACTTTCTTGATTTCTTTTTCTGCTGCTTCATTATTTGTGAAAAGAAATGCAACAGGTTTCTGTACAATGATTTTATATCCTGCAACTTTGCTGAATTCATATATTAGTTCTAGCAATTTCTTTTTGGTGAGTCTTTTGGGTTTCCTATATAAAACATCATGTCATCTACAAATAGTGAGTTTGACGTCTTCCTTGCTGATTTGGATGCCTTTTATCTCTTTTTGTTGTCTGATTGCTGAGGCCAAGAATTCCAGTACTATGTTAAATAATAATATTAGTAATATTAATAGTTAAATAGTAGTGAAAATGAACATCCCTGCCTTGTTCCTGATATTAGGAAAAAGGCTCTCAGTTTTCCCCCACTGAACAGCTGTGGGTCTTTCACATGTGGCTTTTATGATGTTGAGTATGTTCTTTCTGTACCTACTTTGTTGAAGGTTTTTTATGGACCTAGAATGGATGCCCTACTTTGTCAAATGCTTTTACTGCATCTATTGAGATGATCATATTGTTCTTATCATTCCTTTCATAAATGTGGTGTATCACATTGATTGATTTCTGAATATTGAATCATCATGCAGCCCAGGAATAAATCCTACTTGATCATGGTGAATAACTCATTCTATGTACTGTTCAATTCAATTTACCAGTATTCTGTTGATAATTTTTGCATCCATGTTCATCAGGGATATTGGCCTGTAATTCTTCTTTTAATAGGGTAATGCTGACATCATAGGAGTTTGGAAGTTTTCCTTCCATTTTTACTTTTTGGAACAGTTTGAGAAGAATTTATACTAACTCTTCTTTAAATGTCTGGTAGAGTTCCCCTAGGTGCCTACCTGGCCCTGGATTTTTGTTTGTTGGGAGATTTTTGATTCCTGATTCAATTTCTTTCTTTTTTAAAGATTTTTATTTATCCATTCATGAGAGACAGAGAGAGACAGAGAGAGAGAGAGGCAGAGACACAGGCAGAGAGAGAGAAGCAGGCTCCATGCAGGGAGCCTGACTGGGGACTCGATCCCGGGTCTCCAGGATCACGCCCTGGGCTGAAGGTGGCGCTAAACTGCTGAGCCAAAAAAATAAAAAATAAAAATAAAAAATAAACTGCTGAGCCACCCGGGCTGCCCCTTGATTCAATTTCTATGCTGGTTATGGACCTGTACAAAATTTCTATTTCTTCCTGTTTTAGTTTTGGTAGTTTGTATGATTCTAGGAAGTTGGCCAGTTTTTCCAGATTGACCAGGATTGTTGGTATATAATTTTTCATAATATTCTCTTATAATTCTTGTATTTCCTTGATATTGAGAGTAATCTCTTCTCTTTAATTCATAATCTTATTTATTTGGGTCCATTCTCTTCTCTTATTGATAAATCTGGCTAGGGGTTTATCAATTTTATTAATTCTTTTAAAGAACTAGCTCTAAGTTTCATTGATTTGTTCTACAATTTTTGTTGTTCTATATCATTTATTTCTGCTCTAATTGTCATTATTTTCCCTTTTCTGCTGGCTTTAGGCTTTATCTGCTGTTCTTTCCTACCTCCTTTAGGTAGGAAAGGTTAGGTTGTATATTTGAGACTTTTCTTCCTTCTTGAAATAGTCTTGTATTACAATATACTTACCTCTTAGTACCACCTTTGCTGCATCCCAAAGGTTTTAGACTGTCATGTTTTCATTTTCATTTGTTTCCATGTATTTTTTTTATTTCCTCTTTAATTCCCCAGTTAATCCATTCATTCTTTAGTAAGATGTTCTTTAATCTCCATGTATTTGTGGGCTTTCTAAAAATTTTGTGTGTATGTGTTTGACTTCAAGTTTGATAGCATTGTTGTCTGAAAATATGCATGCTATGATCTTAATCTTTTGGTACTTATTGAGGGCTGATTTATGACCTAGTATGTGATCTATTTTGGAGAATGTCCCATGTGCACTTGAAAATAATGTGTACCCACTGCTTTAGGATGAAATGTTCTGAATACATCTGTGAAGTCCCTCGGGTCCAGTGTGTCATTCAAAGCCACTGTTTCCTTGTTGATATTCTGCTTAGGTGATCTGTCCATTACTGAATGTGGGGTGTTAAAGTCCCCTAATATTACTCTATTATTATCAATGAGTTTCTTTATATTTGTTATTAATTGTTTGATAGCTTTATGTGCTCCCAAGTTGGGGAAATAGATATTTAAAATTGTTAGATTTTCTTGATGGACAGACCCTTTAATTATGATAAAATGTCCTTCTTCATCTTGTTACAATCTTTGGTTTAAAATCTAGTTTGTCTGATATAAGAAGGCTATTCTGGCTTCTTTTAGCATGAGAGACGGTTCTCATCACCTCACTTTCAATCTGCAGATGTCTTTAGGTATAAAATGAGACTCCTGTAGGCAGCATATAGATGGGTCTTGTTTTTTTAATCCATTTTGATACCCTGCCTTTTGATTGGAGCATTCAGTCTATCTACATTCAGAGTGATTATTGATAAATAGGAATTTAGTGCTACTGGGTTGCCCTTAAAGTTGGTGTATCTGGTGATGTTCTCTGTTCCTTTCCAGTTTGTTGCTTTTGGTCTATTTTCACTCCCAAAGAGCCCCTTTCAATATTTCTTGCAGGGCAATAGTTCATGAACTCTTTCAGTTTTTGTTGGTCTGAGAAACTATCTCTCCTTCTCTTCTGAATGACAGCTTTGCTGGATAAAGTATTCTTGGCTGCATATTATTCCTATTCAGCACATTGAATATATCATGCCATTCTTCTCTAGCCTGCCAAGTTTCTGTAGACAGATTTGCTGCAAACCTGATCTGTCTTCCCTTGTAGTCCCTTGTTAAGGAGTTTTTTCCCTTTCTGCTTTCAGGATTCTTTCTGTCTCTGTGTATTTTGTGAATTTGGCTACAATATGTCTTGGTTATGGCTGGCTTTTATTGAATTTAATGAGAGTTCTCTGTACTTCTTGGTTTTTGATATGTTTCCTTCTTCAGATTAGGGAAGTTTTGACCTATAATTTGCTCAAATAAACCTTCTGCCCCTTTTTCTATCTCTTCTTCTGGGATGCCTATCATATAAATGTTATTATGTCTCAAATAGTCACTGTGTTCCTTAAGTCTACATTCATGATTCAATACCTTTTATTCTCTTTTTTTCCAGCTTCATTATTTTCCATAATTTCATCTTCTATGTCACTGATTCATCCATCTTCATTGTCTTGGCATCCATTCAGATTTTCATCTTCATTATAGCATTTTTAATTTCTGCCTGCCTAGTTTGTAGTTCTTTTATCTGAGCAGTAAGGGATTTTTTAGTGTCTTCTATGCTTTCTCTGAGCCCAGGTAGTATCCTTAAAACTGTTGTTTTAAATTCTAGTTCAGATATCTTACTTATATGTGTATTGATTAAATCTCTGGTCATCACTTCTTCCTGTTCTTTCTTTTGGGGTGAATTTCTCCATCTTATCATTTTGTCTGGCTCACTGTTTATTTTATTTTATTTTGTTGTTGTTGTTGTTGTTGTTGGTAAAGCCTGGGCATTCATGCTCTTAAGAGTAATAGCTATATTGGGAAAAGGTACTGCTCCCAAAAAATAATAAATTAAAAAAGGGAAGTTAGATCCTATGTGTGCTTTGTTCCGCTTGTTAAAAGAAGCTAGATAGAAAAAAAAAGATAGATTGAATGAATGAATGAATAGAATTAAGATTAAAATTTTAAAAAGGAGGCTAGATCTTATTTCCCCTTGAGCTGAAGCTTTGTAGCACTCTATGGTCAGTAGGCCAGGTACAAAGGGTTTGTGCTGGTCTTCTAGGGGGTGAGGACTGCTGCACTGATTCTCAGGCAAATTTGCCCTAGTGGAGATGTACCCGCAGGGCACAGTGGTGATGCAATTGGTGTAAGTGGCTCTAGCCTCCACTGGATGGTAATATTTTTCTCAATGAGTTTGGTCAATGCTGATGTGGGGTAGGGGAATGGGATGAAGTTGCCCTCCTCTCTCAACCCTAGTGCTGGAAGCTTGCACTAGCTACTCTTCAAGAAGCCCTCACAGAAGAGCAAACAATCACCCCTCCTGTGTCCCTGCTTCTGCCGGACCCCTGCCTTCACCCGCCTGTGTCTCAGCTGTCCACCTGCCAGGTGGCACAGTGCTCCTGTGTTTTATCTCAGGCTATTCGGCTAGGCTTCAAAACTCCCAAATTTAGAGATCCATGAGACACTGACCTTTGCTGATCCTCTGGGGGAGGGTCCCTCTGGGCTTTTGCTGTTTGCTGGCTTGTCCCAGAAATTGGTACTCCAACAGCAGAGCAGTTCAGAGTTTATGGTAGAGCATAGCCAAAACCCAGCACCAAGGTTTGCTCTCCTCGGTCAGTGTCTCTGTTCCTATGCTAGTGAACATTTCAGCACATTGGCATCTGCTAGGTCTTTTTGTCCCTGGAGAGGCTATGCTACTTTCCCCAAAGGCACTCCAAGCAAGGGAACTGTTTCTGCAGGGCCCAGGGCATCCTCAGACCAAGCCATCTGCTCCCAGGCCTCCACCCTCCTTCCCCACTGGAGGACTGCTCAGCTCACCAGACCTGGGTGATAGGCATGGACCTCCAAAACTTCAAACTTTGTGCTATGCTGCTTATAAAAGCTTCTGGTGGTTAACCCTCTTCTATTCCAAGTCAACAGTTTTGGGGACGAGTTCTTCCTCTGAGATCCCCTGTGCTTGCCCTCTCTCCCTCTCTCTCTCTCTCTCTCACTCTTCTGTAACTGGAGCTCCTTCTCCTTCACATCACCCACAGTTCTTTTCTCCCTCAGTTGATTCTCTCCAGCTCCCACCTTCCACAGTGTGTTTTTTTCTAGCTCTAGTTGTACAGTTTTGCTCTCAATCCGCAGATCAGTTTCTTTTGTGTTCAAATGATTTAATATTCATCTAGCTGTATTCAAAGGACATGGCAAGCTCCAGGTTCCCCTACTGCCATTTGTTTTGATTCTTAAGTTCCACATATAAGTGAAATAATATGGTATTTTTTTTTTATTATTTCACTTATCATTATATTATCTAGATCTATCCATGCTGTTGCAAATGGCAAGATTTCATTCTTTTTAGTGACTGAGTAATATTTCATTATATATATGTGTGTGTATATATAGCCAGACATATATATAATATATATGTATGTATATATACACACAATATATAGAAACATACATTATGCACATCTGTGAACATATGAACACACTCCTAAGTGTACAACTGAAGGAGTTGTCATAAAGTGAACAAGTGGTGTGTATGTGTGTGGATATATATATATATATATAGAATATATATATAGAATATATATAAAGAATATATAAGTAATATATATATATATATATATTCTTTATCCATTCATCTATCAGTGGACATTTGGAGTGCTTCCATAATTGGCTATTGTAAATAATGCTACCAAAACCATGGGTGGGAAATATTTTTTTCAAATTTGTGTTTTCATACTCTTTGGGTAAATACTCAATAATGGAATTACTGTAACATAAGGTGATACTATCTTTAACTTTTTGATGAATATTCATACTACAACACTTTCTACAGTGACTACAACAATTTTAACTCCCACTGACAAAGAACTGTTCCTTTTTTCCCATATCTTTGTCAACACTTGTCAATTCCAGTGTTTTTTATTTTAGCCATTCTGAGATGCATGAGGTAATATTTCTTTTTTTTTTAAAGATTTTATTTATTTATTCATGAGACACACACACACACACAGAGGCAGAGACACAGGGAGAGAGAGAAGCAGGCTCCATGCAGGGAACCCGATGTGGGACTTGATCCCAGGTCTCCAGAATCACACCCTGGGCTGAAGGCAGCGCTAAACCGCTGAGCCACCTGGGCTACCCAAGGTAATATTTCATAATCGTTTTGATTTACATTTTCCTGATGATGAGTGATGTTGAGCATTCTTTCATGTGTGTGTTGATCAACTTTATGGATTTTGTCAACTGTATGGAGTCTGTCTGGAGAGATGTCTGTTGTTACATTTTTTAATTGGATTATTTGGTTTTGGGGTGTTGAATTATGAAAGTTCTTTATACATTTCGGAAACTAAACTTTTGTTTGATATGTCATTTACAAAGACCTTCTCCAATTCAGTAGGTTGCCTTTTGGTCTTGGTCTATGCTGTGCCAAAGATGTTTATTTTGATGCAGTCTTGATAGTTTTATTTTGCTTTTATTTCTCTTGCCTCAGGAGACATATCCAGAAAAATGTTGTTATGGCTGATATCAGAGATATTTCTGTCTGTGCTCTCTTTTAGCATTTTATTTTTTTAAATTTATTTTTATTTATTTATGATAGACATAGAGAGAGAGAGAGAGAGGCAGAGACACAGGCAGAGGGAGAAGCAGGCTCCATGCCGGGAGCCCGACGTGGGACTTGATCCCGGGACTCCAGGATCACACTCTGGGCCAAAGGCAGGCACGAAACCGCTGAGCCATCCAGGGATCCCCTCTTCTAGCATTTTAAAGGTTTATCTCACATTTAGATCTTTAATCCATTTTGAGTTTATTTTTGTCTATGGTGTAAGAAAGTGGCCCATTTTCATTCTTTTGCATGTAGTTGTCTTGTTTTCCAAACACCATTTGTTGAAAAGATTGTCTTTTTCCCATTGCATATTCTTGCCTCCCTCACCAAAACTTAACTGACCATATAATTAGAGGTTTATTTACTAAGTTTTCTATTCTGTTCCATATTCACAAGATATGTCTTTTTGTGCCAGTACTATTCTCCTGATGACCACAGCTTTGTAGTGTATCTATTGATACGTAGGATTGTGATACCTCCGGTTTTGTTCATCTTTTTCAAGACTGCTTTGACTATTTCAAGACTAACAGACTTTTTCATCTTTGTTCCTTCACTGCTTACACAAGAAACACAAGACTGTGTTTCCATACACTTAGGATAATTTGTACTGTTTTCTTTTTTGTCTTTTTGTTGTTTAGTTTCTATTTCATTTATTTCTGCTCTTTTTATTATTTTCTTCCTTCTACTAGTTTTGGTTTTGTTTGTTCATCTTTTTCTAGGTCCTTTAGGTGTAAGGTTAAGTTTTTTATTTGAGATTTTTCTTGCTTTTCTTGCTTCTTTAGGTAGGTCTGTACTGCTATAAACTTCCTTCTTAGGACAGCTTCTGTGAATCTCAAACATTTCGAACTACTATTTTCATTTTCATTTGGTTCACTTAATTTTAATTTTCTCCTTGATTTGTTGGTTGGCCCATTCATTGTTTAGTAACACTTATTTGTGTCCTTTCAGTTATTTTTTTTTTGCAATTGATTTCCAGTTTGATAGCATCATGATCAGAAAAGATGCATGGTATCAATTTATTCTTGAGTTTGTTGAGAATTTACTTTTAACCTTTTTCCTGAAAACCTTTTGTTGTAAGTTTTTTAATGAATAATTTTTCTATGTGGGCCACAATGGCCTCACCCATGGTAAATCTGTCCTAAGTATATAATATAATCAGACATTAACTCTGGATAATCTTACCTTCCAATTTTTCTAAAATGACCTAATTTTTGCAGCAATTTCATTTGTTGGTTTATCAAAAATAACTAACTTAGAGCTTTTATTTTTGCAGTTTTAAAAACTAGGGGGCCATAAACAACAACCTTTAGAAGATACAACAGTTCCAGGAAGCCCTTACACAACAGCCAGCATGACTTTTTACTTTCAGTCTATGATCTGTCTATATTGTTTTTTCCAAAAGCAGGATTCACGTCTAACATCTCTACAATCCAGCACATGTCAGTCATAGTCTAATACTTGCTTACGTCAATAAAGGAAGTGCAGTATGGGGAAAAATAATGAATTTGGAGTATAAGTTTCAGAACTTATACCAAGACAAGTTAACTAACCTCTCTGAGTTTCAGGGTTACCATGATTAACAATAAACTCTTACAAGAACATTATAAAAACTAAATTAGATGACTGGTATGGGTCTATAACTCTAAAGTACTATACAAAATGTTAAACATGATTAGGGTGAAACAGTGAAGGGAGTGGTTATTTTTAAGTTTACAGTGGTAGAGGGGAAAGGATTCTTGGAGGGGAGAGTGAAAAACAATCTTGAGTCCTAGCCCTAGCTCTGCAGCTTATTAGCTGTGTGATTTTGTACTAGTCATTTTCCCTTTCTGAATCTCAGCTTCCTTGACTATATAATCAGGTAGTTGGACTAGATGAATTCTACAATCATTTCTAGCACTAACAGACTTTTTCATCTTTGTTCCTTCACTGGTTAGCACATAACGTGTAATAAATGTTAACAGAGCATGCAATGAGTGCCTAGCACATAGCATGTACTAAGTCTTAACTCTGTTAATTTGAACTAAACACAACTTTAAAGCAGAGAAGGTAAGGAAAAGGGACAGTTTTAACATATGTTTAGTAGATAGAATCAGTAAGATTTGGTGACAGATTTGGTAAAAGAGTAGGGAACCAGAAATGGAGGACATTTGATCAGATTCTAGCAAGAGGAACTGCTGACTAAATAATTGCCAGCATATCCTTAGAAAGGGTCAGTTTAAAGAATCTGGGTTATTTAATATGGGGAAGAGAATCTTCAAAGGAGAATGGATCAGCCACCACAAGCTCTTCTTCCTTTAATAAATAGCTTAAAGCTTGGATTGAAAGCATTAATGACTATATTATGTCATCCTTGAATATCCCAATTTCTGTGATGTTACAGGATCAGAAATGTAAGAGTTAATCAGCTTTGGCTACACTGGTTCCGAGAGAGGAGTACAAAATGTGACTGAGTTCTTGGAAGGATCTCATAATGTGAAAATTATAATTTCTGAATTAGAAGATATGATAGATAATCTGCTGGACAATTTTGGCACTGTTTTTCATGTCAAGGATACCTGTGACATATCCCGTAGATATCAAGATTCCCAAGACAATGTGGAAGTTTATGGTAACAAGGTTGTTTTAAATGGGGTTATTCTGAGAAATCCAGAAAAAAAAAATGACTGGAGAATAAAGAGATCATCTATTTCAATTCTGCCATTTGACTGATAAAAAAATTTGGAAAAGTTGTTCAAGGTCACACATTGAATTAATGGCAGAGCTGTTATTAGGGGAATTAAAAAGAAATGAAAGTTATATTCTTTGAGCATCTCCTATTTGCCAGGTTTTGTTAGGCAGCTTTATACGTGTTATCTCAATTAATGCTATTACATAGGGGACAAGCTTAGTAACTTCATTTTATAGATGTAGAAAGTTCAAGTAAATTATCCATAGTTATTCTAATAGAAAATTTCAGAGTGAGGATTGACCCCACATTGGCCCATTGGGTCAAGTCCTTGACCCATGTTTGACATTATGCTAGCTCCCTATTAGTAATGAGAACATATCTATCATGGTTTGCCAGGGACAGTCCTACTTTATGTATATTATCCTAGCATAAATTTCAATAGTACCATTTGACACAAAAATGTAAGCTTTGGCAGATAAATTATATGACCAACTTTTTTTTTATCATTAATTGAAAATTGTAAAGCACTGTTCACTTTCTTTAAAAAAAATTGGGGACCCAAAAGCTAGGCGCCCATGAAGATTTCTCTATTACTAGTAGATCTTTGGAGAAAACTGGCTTATGTTTTAAAGTAAAAAATAAAATAAAAAGTTTGCTCTTCTCATTGGTTCTTTTGAGGCTTTCTCATCCTCAGGTCAAAAATTATTAGTAAAGAAAGAAAACAGCAGGAAAGGTGATGGGGAATACTTAAGCTAAGAAAGGGAGTCTATTTAACCTAATACTTAGACAATTAGCAAATCATAAGCAAGGGGAAGACCACATATCTATTTAAAGACAACTGGCACAGAAGATTCTGGGAAGATTCTATTGGATATTGTATCAGATCCTTATTTCTATGAAGCAGAAAGTATAAATAATTAACACCCATACAGCACTCTACAGTTAACAAGTAGTTTCATCCACTTGTGTGATTATGTTCATTTTTCACTCATTCATCCAACACACACTTAGTGACTCCTGTGCTGAACTGAAGCTAAACACTGCAATTTCTTTAGGGCAGAGACATTGTGGGTCTTACTGCTAAACTCACAACATCTGGCACATTGCTGGCACATAATAGCTGCTCAGTAAACATATGAGGATGAATATGAATATGCATGAATACAAAGTTTAATAAGAGACTGTCCAAAAATTCACTGTGTAGTAGAAGAAAAAGACAAATTAAAACTGAAAATATAATGCTACAAGTATAAAACAGAGGGAAATAATGGAACTCTGAAAAACACAGAAGGCAATCAGACAGCCTGGAAGGTAAGGGTCAGAAAAACTTGCCAGAGGTGCTTATACCTAAGCTGAATTTTGAAATAGTGGTTGGCAATATATACTCTCACTTGGTTATAATTATAACCTGAAAAGTAGATATTGTCACTACTTTCCAAAGAAAGAAATTAAGTCTCAGGGAAGCTAAGTGAAAAAAAGTTACCCAATTTTCACATTAATCTATTCCTTTAATAGCTTTAAAGAAGTCACAGGGGGAGAATACGGACCTTGGCAAAGATTACAAATAATAGAGAAAGATATTTGGATAGTTGAGGATTGAAGAAGAAACCCTAAAAATGAGCATACTTTCTTTGAACAAAAAGGAACTAAATAAGGGCCAGAATGAAGGAATCTTTAAGAGAAAGAAGCAGAGGTAACTTTAACAATGCGTTAAGGGATTCTTTTGTTCCCAGATATCTGTTGGGAACTTACTGTGTATCAGTCACTGAAGACATAGATATGGAATACATGTCTCTGATTTCAAAGAACTCAAGGTCTAGTAAGATAATACAGGCACGTACCAGGAGAGGAAGAAAAGAGAAAGGTTTGGAGCTGATACCTAATTCAGGAATGAAAAAAAAAAAAAACACAACATTTTCCTATGTGAAATTCTCAATAGTTTTAACATAGAAAGTTAAGCATGTTAGTAAAACAGAAATATTGACAGGAATTGGGTTCCATCATGAGAGAGGCCATTTCTAACTGATGCTTTTATCACATCCACATAACTGCCACCCTCCACCCCTCTCCTGGTACCTAGGCTCAAGACCAGGCATTGAAAAGATTTCTAATAAGGCATGCTGAATTAATGAATAACAAGTATCAGATTTAAATGTGCCTCCCTCCCAAAGAGCACTGACACTTTAATACCAGCCTTTAATACCTTAAACTAATAAAGTGGAGGGTCAGGTAGATAAACTGTGGAGCCATTTTAAGAAAATATATCTTTTTCATCCCTTCACATAGGAAAACAATACTTCCCAGCCCTGACTTCATGCCCAACCCCACTCCTACACACACACACACACACACACACACACAAAGTATGTGTGAATGTATGCAAGCTGACTCTGAGTACTAGGAATTATGTATTATTCCCAGTAGATTCCTATAATTTTAATACCAACTGACTTTGGATAGGTCACTTTCCCTCTCTGAGCTGTCTCCTCATCTGTAATACTTTCAGAATATATGGGCTGCTTTACTTAGGCTAACATGAGGTATAAATAATGTTACAGGGCTTGAGGCTAACATGAGATAAAGGCTGCCTTGAGGCTAACATGAGATAAAGGATGTTACAGTGCTACAGAATATGCCCTTCCCCGATGTCCTCTATAAAAGTAAATGTAACCACATTTCTATATCCCAGTGTCTTGTCCATGGAGACTGCTTGATGACCTTTTTGTCAAGTGAATGAATGCATGCCATTATTATTCTAGACTGTCAAGAGAATGACGAAAGGAATCCAACAGTCTGGTCTAGATGGTATTGCTATTCCTAGGAAGCACTGAACTAAAAACTAAAGAGAATGGGACCTACATATAAAAGAGGTGGTCTGGTAATAAATCACACATTTGCATAAGCTATGAATCATTCTGTATAATTAGAACAAATAATTTTCCTATAAATCAGGTCTGGCAGCTATGAAGGTCTGATGTTTATCCCCCCAAACCATCTAATTATAGTGAGAAGATAACAAATGATTCTTCTTTGAAGGAGAAAAAGTCAAAGGAGGAGATTCTGAGGGACAAGCATCATTGAATCAAATGGTTGAAAAGAAGGCAAAAGAGACCAAATGATTCCCAATGATTCATCTCTCTGCTTCAGAACTGTTTCTTGGTTTGGCAAGGCACTTGGTGGACTAGTATTTTGTGTCTGAGAAGGAAATTTTCATAGCAATCCCAAATTCACTTGTCTGAATTATTGCGATTTCTGGGTAAATAGCTTCCCAATGTTTTGGCTGTTTTCCTGTGTGATAACATTCTAAAAATTTCTTAAGGATTTGGCCTCCATTAAGTTCAATTCAGGATTCATCTTTTCCAGTCTAGCTTCTTGAGAATCATTTTTTAAAATTTGGATTTCCCCAAAATGAGCCACTACCACCCACAGGAGATACAGAAAAAAAGACTCCTAACCTAGGCATAAGTAAATCCAAGCTCTGGGTAGCAGAGGATTCAAGGCTGAAGGTGTTTGTTTTATTCAGCACAAATTTGCACTTTACAAATGCAGGAAGTGAAGTTCAGAGGGTAGACTTGCCCCGGAATTCCTAATACATAAATACAGAAGTAAAACTTCGCTAGGACTTCCCAAAGCCCATGCTCTTTCAACTATTCCACACTGCTCTCCATTAGACCAATTAAGTCTTAGTTTTATTTTCTATCAAATGAGATGAAGTATTAGAGGGCTTCTAGATCCACAACTATATTTTGGCCAGAGAACACATAACGCTTTTATTTTAATTTTGTTTTAATCCTAGTAATTCACTGACCAACACTACGAAATGTATAAAAGCTTACGTGTCCAATCTCAATTTTTCCTTTCACTAAAATGGGGATAACAATACCTCTGTTACTGAAATGTCATAATTGTTAAGTGATACAATGGAAGTAAAAGTGCTTTGTAGGCAATAAAGTGACCACAACAATGATAAAGGAAGAGCAAGGGGGAAAAGAATCATTCCTTTCCTCCAGCCTCATCTTTTCTCTTTCATTTGTTAAAGTGCCTGAAGGAGCTGCATCTTTTTCACAGGAGTCAAGATCTGACTGAACTCACAAGTCAAGCCACAGAATAGAGAATAAAATCCACGGGATCAGAATGCAACCTCATCAGTTTTGTCTCCTGTCGGGTTTTGTTAACCACCATCAGAGGGAAAATCGACAGAGGCAGTGAGTGGGCCTCTTTCTCTAAAAAGGCCCTTCCATCTGGTGCAGTACTGAAATCATCAGCCCTGTAATTAAAATGCAATTGCCATCCCCTGCTACAATCCCAGGATGGCCATTCCATCTGCATGAGATATAGGGGGGAAAGCACCAATTTTTGCACTTTTCTGGCTCCATTAAGTTTATTCTCTTTCTATTAATTAATCTAAGGACACTAGAGGCTCCTTCTTACTCTGCAAACCAGGGTGGCACAAACCACACATGGGATGTCTGAAACTTCATGAATTTTTAAAACTCGGTGCCCATACCAGTTACAGAGAGGCTTAATTACTTCTGACTAAATCTGTAATTAAAATATATCACTGGAGCAGATTCACCTGCATGTGTAGGTGTTGGCATTCATGCCTGTGTGACAGGCAGAGATGAATCACCCAGAGACCATGTGCAGAGAGCAAAGTTGTGCTGGGTGGCAAGATGACTCTCAGGGAGGACTTGAAAAGGAAAGTCAGAAAAAGAGAATGTATAGGAGAAATCCTGTTAAGTTTTACGTTCAAAAGAAGAATGGTATCATGTCCAACAGCCAATCATGACAGTTAAAGGTCCAACAGCCAATCATGACAGTTAAAGGAATTTGCTAGGGTGAAAGAAAGCTAAGGTAGCAGGTGACAGGGAATGGAGTTGAATTGTGAAGGCAGCCAAAGGTAGAAAGAAAAACTATACTGAAGGCAATCCAAGATTGTAGTTAAAAAGATAATGTGAGCTTTGGTGAAAAAGGTAAAGCTAGAAATGGAAAAGTGTCAAAAGGGCTGAAAACTAGGATAGGCAGATTCAGGACCAGAGCTATGAACAGTGTGTATGCTTCAGTCCCTGCTTTAAATATTGTCTGAAATGTGTTATGGAGATAGTCATGAAGGATTAAATGATATATTTCAGACTTGAGCACTATAAGAAAAAAGGTACTGAATTTTAAGAAAACAGAGGTCCAGTACTGCTACACATAATATGTCTAATCATGGATAAGTCACTTCCATTGTAGGCCTATTTCTTTATCTGTAAAATACAGGAAATAATACCAGTCTCATGTACTGAGCCATTATGCACAGCTAAACAACTGTGAAGGTACCGTTCATATCAACTGTAAGGTGAACAGTGTTCCCTGGATTTGTGCAATGCAAGATTATTATGAAATTTTAACATGACCTGAAAAGTGGAAAGTATTATAAATATATTATAAAAAAAATATTGTATTTTTAGTTTCTATGACATTAAGCCATATACTGTCTTTTGTTGTGAGCTTCCTCATACTTAAAGATGTTGAACCATATAATTTTTAAGGCTTTTTAAAATTCTAATATTGAATAGCATTACGACTCATTTGGACTTCATTCATCCATTCATTCAACCAAATTTCAAATGGGCCCCAAGTTGGGTGCTGAAAATTAAAAAATAATTGATATGATCCATTCCCCTAAGAGTTCACAGTTGAATGGAGTTTATACCAAATGAGATCCCTTTAGGTGAGACAGTTGGTGCTTTTCAATTGTATTTTCCAAGGCCCTGATATTTTAAGCATAATAATTGAATTATAACATTAGAAATATTAAGCTAATAAAAATAAAGAACTGTAAAATTGAAATGATATATTTAAAATTAAGCAAAGTCTTACCTTTAGAAAAACAGAATTATTTCAAAAGTCTTTAGATTGTTTTAATAAGGAATACTGGATTGGGATTCAAATAAGTTGGGCTCTCTAGTCCACTTTACTGCTAGTCACTATGAGACCCTAATCAAGTCACTTAATCTCCTACCGTATTAGCTTTCTACTGATCAAACAAGAGATTAGTCCAACCTAGATGATCTTTGAGAATCTGTATTTTCGCTAGTCTGTTATCAAATTGTTTGTAATAACTCTACTATAGAATACATACATACATATACTAGCAATATACGCTTATACCAAAAATGACCAAACTCCAACATCTCATAAAGCACTCTTAAGTACTACAAATTATTCATGCTTCTAGCTAAAACAAAGATTATAAAAATGAAATTCACAGGAAGATTAAATTACCATTAAGCCAGTTCTTTCAAACTTCTTTGTCATAATTTTCATTCAAACTGCTTTGAGAAGATGAACTCACTCATTTGAATTTTTTCAAATGTGCTTTTACTTCCATTCACTTCTTCCTACCAAGTATTTCATACTCATTTTTTTCTTTCAATAAAACAGATTGGCTGAAGTATAGGGTCCATACAGGACAGGAGTAGGAAATAGGATTAGATATAGAATATCAACTCTGACACTTCCTTGTTGTCCATCCTTGGGCAAAAGATTTAATCTCCCCTAGTCTTAGTCTATCTACCTATAAAATGGGAATAATAACAATTACTCCAGTAACTTAAAAAGTTAAGAGTAATATATAGAATTTCTAGTATAATCTCTGGTACACAGGAGGTATTTTGTAATATCATTTTCTCCTGGAAAGGAACATTTACTTAACCTGAAAATTCTCTTCTAGATATGTGAGCATTAAAATAATACCTATATTAAATATGCACTATAGATACCCTAGAAATAATACATCAGATTACACTCAGTCCATGCACTCATCAGACTAACTTGAGAATTCCCAGCAATTCAGCCCTAGCCAAACACTCATGCCAGATATTCACTTAAGATATCCAGTATTTGGGAAAGACAATAGAAGGAACTAATTTACTATCCATTCCTCAAGATGTCTGATCTCTAGACAATAAGATAAATGCTAAAAAGCAATATATTTTTATTATCTTAATTACCATTAGAAGTATAATTAAGTAGGTTATGCCTTCCACCTCTACAGACAGTTATTGTAAGAAGTGTTCACCTATGAGCAATATGCTAGTATTTTACAAAACCCTAGCTTAAAAATATGAATTTTAACAAAGCCTCTTATTTAAAGAATACACATGATAATCCCTCTGAGAATATAGAAAAACTCTCATTCAACAGATCTGCTTCCTTTTCTCAAAGAAAGTGAACAAATATAAGTCATCATATTACTTCTGCCTTGGTATCTAGGAAGCTTAGAGCTGTATCTAATTTTTAAATGCAATAGCTACCTTATGTTTAAATTTCTGTTCCTATAAGCACCACAACTGGGGTTGCACTATCTCCATTCAGAATCTTTCAAATGGATACTTTACTTTCCACCTTACTCTTCTTCAAACATTCAACAGCATTTTTTTTTTTAAATCTAAACTTCTACTCCCAAGACTATGGAGTACATGTTTCCCTAATTCTCCTGCAAAGTAAACTATACATAGAAAAAATATAAGAAGACTCTCAAGTGAGGAGAGAATCAGAAGACTGCATAGGAAGCTGACAATTCAAAGAATGACATAGTGCTAAGCCCCGTGGGGTTTCTTTTTGCCTCATTTATACCAGAATGAGAGAAGACAAAAACTCTGAAATGCCAACAAGTACAGAAAGACAAAACCCAAAAATCTCTTCTCTCTAAAGCAAAATAAGTCAATGAGAGAAAGACAAATACCACATAATTTCACTCATACGTGGAATTTAAGAAACAAAACAGATGAACACAGGGAAGGAAAATAAAAATGAAATAAGATGAAAACAGAGAGAGGCAAACCATAAGAGACTCTTAACTATAGGAAACAAACTGAGGGTTGCTGGAGGGGATGTGGGTGAGGGGATGTGGTAACTGGGTGATGGGCATTAAGAAGAGCACGTGATTTGATAAGCACAGTGTGTTATATGCAACTGATGAATTACTGAACTCTACATCTGAAACTAATGATGTACTATATATGTTAGCTATTTTAATTTAATAGAAAACAGAAATTATATAGAAAAACAAAATACAAAGAATCAAATGGAAATTTAAAAATTTTAAAACACAACAACTAAAATAAAAAAACTCAGTGGATGGATGAAACAGAAGACTAGAGAAGACAGAGGAACAAGTCAGTGAAGTGGAAGACACAACATAAGACACTATTCAATCTGAACAACAGAATAAAAAGAGACTAGAAACAAAAAAGTGATAAAGGATCTAACATTTGTGTAATCAAAGCTCAGAAATAGACAAAAAATACAGCAGAGCTGAAAAAATACTGAAGGAAATAATTGCTGAAAACTGCCCAAATTTGGCAACATAAATTTAGTTTAAAAAAACTGAACAAACTCCAAATAAGATAAACTCAAAGAAATTAACAAACAGATACATAATAAAACTTCTGAAACTGATCTTGAAAATGGTGACATAGAAATAATACATTATCTACATGGAAAACACTACAAATCAGCAAAATTCTTATGAGAAACCAGAAGGAAATACCACATTTTTATTTCAGAATGAAAACAACTGTCAACTCAGAATCCTATATCCAGCAAAAATATGCTTCAGATATGAAGGGAAAACCAAGACATTCTCAGATGAAGGAAAACTAAGAAAATTTGTTGCCAACAGGCCTACTGTAAAAAATGCCTAAAGGAAATGCACTATAACAGAAGGGAAATATTAGAGAAGGGATCTTAGAACATCAGGAAGGAGGAAAGGAAATAAGCAAAAATAGAAGTAAATATAGACTCCCTTACTCTACTTCAGTCAAGTATGCTTAATAATTGAAGCAAAAATTGTAACACTATTTGATTTGGCTCTAAATCTAAGTAGAGGAAATATTTGTGACAATTATATTATAAATGGATGAGGGTAGAAGTGTGTAAAGGGAGAAAAAGATTCTATACTTGTAATGATAAAATAATAACACTATAGTAGACTGTGGTAAGTTATACATATGCAATAAGTAAGAAAAACAAAGAAGAAATAAAATGGCAGACTAAAGTGACAATAATTAATTACATTCATGTAAAAGGTCTAAATACACCAAGTAAAACACAGACATTGGTAGAAGGAGTTAGAAAACATGACCTAACTAACTATAGAGTGTCTTTAAGAAACTTATTCATAACATAACAATATGGACAAGTTAAAAGATGGGAAAAAAGGTATTTCATGAAAACATATTAAGAAATCAGAAGTGACTGTATTAATATCAGATAAAGGAGACTTTGGAGCCAAGGAAATTACCAGAGACAGAGAACATTATCATTACTATGTAATAATGTTAAGGAGTCAATCTACCAAGAATACATAGCAATCTTAAATGTTCATGCACCAAACAACACAGCTGCAAAATATGTGAAGCAAACCTGCATGAAAAAATAGAATAAGAAAGAAGATATAACTGAAAGGTGATTCAGTATATTCACAACTGAAGTTAGATATTTCAACAGCAAAACAACTACAAAATCAGGATAGATACAGAAGAACTCAACAATGCTAGAAACCAACAGGATCTAAAATGGACATTTATAAAACACTCTACCCAATAATAGAATAAACATTCTTTTCAAGCAGCTACAAACATATATGAAGATAGACCATCTATTGGCCTATAAAACCAAACTTACTGAATCTAAAATAATTGAAATCATAGAGTATGTTCTTTGGCCGCAATGGAATTACATGAGAAATCTTTAATAGAAAAAATAACACGAAAATCTTGAAACACTTAAAACTAAACAACAAACTTTTAAATTATCTATAAGACAAGAATTTTCAAGTGAAATTTTAAAAAATACATTTAATTAAATGAAAATTAAAGTAGACTTTATCAAAATTTGTGAGAATAGCTGAAGCAATGTTGAAAGGAAATTTTACAGCACCCAATGTACCCCATTTTAGAAAAGGGAAAGACTCAAGTCAATAAATCTAAGCTCCGGACTCATGAAACTATTAAAAAAAAAAAGATCATGACTTGCGTGGAAACTAAGAGATGACTGCTTAACTGACTGAGTAACCTAGATACCTCTCTATCAAATATTTAAAGAAGAATTAGCATCAATTCTACATAATCTCTTCCAGAAAATACAAAGAGAGGGAATATTTCACAATTCATTTTATGAATCTACTGTTTTAACCTGATATCAAAACAAACATAATACAAAAAAACCCACAAGTAAAAATCATAACCATAGATGCAAAAATCCTCAAAATAGTAACAAAAAGAATTCAGCAATATATAAAAAGAATTGTATACCATAACCAAATGGAAATTAGGGATGATTCAATATTCGAAAGCCAGTAATTCCACAGGGGAGAATAAAACAGGGAGACTGAAGGGATGCCATGAATAACGAATAAAAAACTTTTTTTTTTTTTTAACTTTGCTCCTTTTCCAGCTTCTAGTCTTGCTCAGACTTGCACTCCCCACCCCATTCTACACATGCATTGTAATACAAATAACACTTGTCCTCCTTGCACAAAGAAATAGTGATATCTTTGGAGCATTCCAGCATAATAAATAACATCTAAGGAGTGACTGGGCAGGGTCATTATATAGTTTTCCAAGACCACTGACTCAAAACACCTTGATGCCAAGACACCTGGCTTCAGGGAACGAATGACTCATGAAGGACACCTGCACTCTGTCCTTTTTCTGACCAGTTCCTGGATGCCTAAGAAGACACATGCGTGAGACTCCAACTGGCAATAAAAACGTCAGACCCCAAGCAAAGACAAGACTCATGCTCTTTTCCTTCCTGAGTTCTGATTCTCTTAGATGCTCTGTCCATCTCTCTCTCTCTCTCTCTTTCTCTCTCTATATCTATATAGACACATATATGTATACAAACACAAATACATATACATCTATATATATATGTGCGTGTAACTATATATATATTCAATAAACTTTGCTTTCATTTAAGAAAAAACAAAAACAAAAGCCAGTCAATGTAATTCACCATATTAACAAAGTAAAGAAAAATCACATGATCATATGTGCTGATGCAGAAAAATTATTTGACAGAATTCACCACCCATTCATAATGAACACTCTCAGAAAAATAGGAATAGATAAAAACTAACTCCACTTGATAACAAACATCTCAAAAATCTACAGGTATTATTATATTCAATGATGAAAAACTGTCAAGAAATAGAGGTAGCAATAGGAATACAGAGGAATAAAGGAAAGGGCCCTGCACTCAAGGCATACAGATGAAAAAAAACAGGCAATCGGGGCAGCCTGGTGGCTCAGGGATTTAACGCTGCCTTTGGCCCAGGGTGTGATCCTGGAGACCCGGGGTCAAGTCCCATGTGGGGCTCCCTGCATGGAGCCTGATTCTCCCTCTGCTTGTGTCTCTGACTCTCTGTCTCTCTCTATGTGTGTCTCTCATGAATAAATAAATAAAATCTTTAAAAAAAAAAAAAGAAAAAGAAAAAAACAGGCAATCACTATCCTGTCTAGGAAGAGCTATGACAACTGCATAAGGAAGAACACTGTGGTGATTTGATAGACGGTCATCTAATCTAACCTAGGTTTTGAAGGGGGGGGGGGGGGGGAAGAGTTCACCAAGAGTGATAAAAAGGAGGAAAGAATTTCTAGAAAGAAGGAAAAACATCTACAAAGGCCCTTAAGATAGGATGCTTATCAGGAAACAGTGGAAGCTTAAGGAGCCTTGATGAGCCCATGTCACTCAGATCTCAGTTCTGCAGATGGGAAAACACAGTTTTGTTTTGTTCCGTTTTGTTTTAAGCATACAAAGGATGTGAACAAACTTCAGTTTTATGGTATAAAGATGTCCTTAGGAGTATGAAAGGTCAACATTAAGTAGTCAAAGAGAAGAAGGAGGCCTATTACAATAGTCCAAGTAAGAACTGATGGGAGTATGAATTTTCTTCTTTAGACAGCCAGACTGAATCTCTAGGATTCTCAATCTACATTCTGGACTGCATCAGTTTCAAACACTATGGAGAAAAAAAAAGAAAAAAGGAGTTGTATCAGTTCCCTAGTCTTAAAGATAGGCCTGTAGCCAGGAAAATGGAAAAGTTGGGTGAAAGCTGGAAAATTTTAAGCTCAAAATTTAGTGTGAGACAGCAAGATACATAAAGGATTGCATATTAAAAGACCAAGAGCCAATTTTAATTCTCTGATGGGAAAGTCACTAAGTCTCTGCAAGCCTCAGTTTCCTCACCCAGAAGATGAGATAATAAATCTCATCTTACATGGTTGTTAAGAGGATTATATGAGATGGTATGTATAAATGTGCTTTGTAAACTGAAAAGAGTGTGAGAAATTATAATGAACAATTACCCTTTTGCAAATGCTCTGTTTCAGACCATCTGCAAAACTGCTCTTGGGGCTGATATATTTCAACCTTGCTAGTTGGCGATTTCTTTTCTTGTCTTCAGTATCAGCAGGGATATACACAAGTGGAAGAGACAAAAGATGGAAAAAAGAAGAGAGCATTAACTACCATTCATGAAGCCTCTATGCACCAGGAATTGAGCCATGTGCTTTAACATGTATTATGTCATAATGTCTCTTCCATTTTATAGTCAAGAGAAGTCAGAAAAGTAGCTTGTCACTTTCACATAGCAGGAATTCAAAGACATTTGGATGTAGGAAAAATAAATACTATCTTATTTCCATTCTTTTGTTCTTGTCACCACACCAAATTGTTTCATTCCCAGGAGCTATGCTTAAGAATAAAGTAAGGCCATTTAAAACCACCATGAACCTGATATGTGACAATCTAAGTACTACCATTAGGTCCTTAAGTGGCTTACATGTTGCCTAACACAATATCTAATGCATAGTAGGTGTTACAACATATTTTTAAATACAAGAGAGATAGAATGAACAACAAACACATCAATAAATGAATTAGAAGTCCTTGAATTTCCCTAAATTAACTCATCTTTCAAATTATTTCACCAGGAATAAAGTACAGATTATACGCTGAACAAATAATTTTTAATGAATAAATAATGTCTTTTCCTTTTATGATTAAAGATGAGGTTCCACTAGGGAACTGTACAAAGAAGAGATCTTGTTACTGGTTTTCACACCTTGGCCTCAAAGATATACTAGTAGAGCCTATCCTGGGAACTTGTGGAAAGAGAAGAGACGAGAAGAGAAAGCTATGGGATGCCAGTCTCTTCACACCAAAGAAGTGAGTGAGAAGACAGGAAACAAAAGGAAAAATGACAGGGAGAAAAGGTCAGAACAATGAAGATAAACTTCTGATCTTAATGATTTTTACCGAGTCCAGTCAACATATTGTAGAGCAATCCTGATTAGAACTGTGCACTCTCATCTTAGTGATCTCCTGATAGTAGTAGTAATAAAATATCACTTTATTATTTTTAAAGGGCTTTGACAATCATCTAATTTCCTTATTATGATTTTTTAAAAAAAAGGCAGAGCAAGGACCATAATTTCCATGTTACTGAACATGAGGCTCAGGGTAAAGTGAGACATCAACTACATATACAGCTAGTAAATGGCAGAGTTAGGATTTGAATCCAAGTTGTTTGTCAAATAGAGCCCTTTCTCCTATAGCATACAGCCATGTATATTTGAAAAAATAGGTAGAGTATTCTTTCTTTCTCTCAAATTTTCTTCTCTTGTAATAAACATCAATTCAGAGAAAGCAAAGAAATACACTGGCTTCACTGACAGAACAGCACTTTCCCCTGCTGGGAGGCAAGTGGAAGGCCTCAGGATTTGGGTTAGAGTCCTTCTTGAACATCACTATACAGTGCCAGAAGGAAGTAACTTGTTTTCTAGAATTCTATAACAATAAAAAAATATTTTTTTATGTCCAAGAAGTTATGGTATTGTGAGACATGGTCTCAGAAGATTTGGATTTAAATCCTGGTTCAACTCTCCACTCTTTATCATTTTCTTTAAATTCAGTAGCATCTAGAAGTAATGTGATATTAGAATGTGGTATTGTGTACATGTCCTTTCACAGTTTGCCTGTAGCTTACTTCTCTGGGATCATCTCTTATCATTCTTTCCCCTTGGCCCAAGGCATTCAAAGATCAAGACAAATCTGATTACTAGAAATGTTTTGCACATTGTTTTCATGGCTCCATGCTTTTGCTTATGCTATTTTTTCTCAGTCTCAAAGGGCCAACCTGTCATTTACCTGTCTTCTGCCTACCCCACTCACCTCTATAGAGAAATCCTACCCACCCTTCATAATTTTTGCCAAATCCAAGTCCTCTGTAAAGTCTTTATCAACTAGAGCCTAGACAAGCAATCAATATGCATTATCTCACTTTAATTATAACATCATGGGAGACAGGAATTAAAATATCCATTATCAGATGAGGAAATAAAAACTCAAAAAAGTCAAGAATTATCACTTCTCTTACAAATCCAATAAGAGTGAAAATGGGATTTAAATCAGGTATGTGCATCTGAAAATGGCAGAAGTAGTGGGCAGAAGTTACAGAGAGATAGGTTTCAGTTTAATGTAAGGAAGAACTTAACAGTCATCAGATCAACCCGACATCAAATGGACTGATTCTATAAAATGTGAGTTCCCTACCACCAGAGGCATCTAAAAAGAGGCTGAAAAAAATAAAAATAAAAAAAATAAAAAAAATAAAAAGAGGCTGAATTACCACTGGGCCAGTTCATTTTAGAGGAATTCCTGCATTCTGAATTATCTTACAGCTGTAAGATTCTTTATCAACATCCATGTGACAAAAACTAACAAAAATTGCTCAGAAAAAAATTCTCTTTCTCAGAATTTATCTCTCTCTTATGATCAAGATCTGTGAGGCAGGTTTTTTGACCAGAGATGCTATATTTTCATTTAGAAAGGCTCCTAGAATAATTTAGTCCAATCTTTCAACTCCTTCATTTGATAAATAGGAAAAGAGAAGCCCGAGGAGAGGTAGCAAATTCTCAAGTTCAAGAGTGAACTATAGTCAAAACAGAAACTGGAATTAAGTTGTACTAATAATGCTCAAATTGGTATACTGTACTGAGTTGCATCTCTTCAAAAAGAACCGACCATGTACAGAAGACAGACTAGGTTACTCCTTAAATCAGTAGCTGCTGCTGTTTCGTTTCTTTTCTTTTCTATTCTCCTCTCTTCCTCTTCTCCTCTTCTTTTCTCTTTTCTTCTTCTTCTTCTTCTTCTTCTTCTTCTTCTTCTTCTTCTTCTTCTTCTTCCTCCTCCTCCTCCTCCTCCTCCTCCTCCTCCTCCTCCATTGACATGTCACTATTTTCTTAATGTATTGATATAACAACATTTTCAACAATTACAGCTTCAAGTTATACTTTGGCCAAAAGAAGATAGAAACCATTCAATAATGCAAGTGACTTTGGGCTTATGTTGAGTATGGCTTTGTATTTTTTGTTTTGTTTCAAGTTTTTATTTAAATTCCAATTAGTTAACACATAGTGTAATATTATTTTCAGGAGTAAAACTTAGTGATTAATCACTTACATACAACACCTAGTGCTCAACACCGCAAGTGCTCTCCTTAATTCCCATCACCTATTCAACCCAATCTCTCACCCCTCCCCACTCTGGCAACCCTCAGTATGTTCTCTTTACTTAAGAGTCTATTTTTCACCTGTTGAAGGACATCTAGGCTCTTCCCATATTTTGGATACCATGGACAACACTGCTGCTATAAACACTGGTATGCATGTAGGCATCTCACTCTTTAAAAGACACTTTCAGGGTTGTGCATGTATAGTGTTGCTATATGAGAGCAAGTGCCTCATTAAACTTTGTGCCCTTGACATCTTATTTACCTCACCTTGAGCCTACCCTGCTGCCCTGTCATGGTAGGGATGTGATATATGGGAGGGGGGAAGGGAGAAGTGAGGAGGAAAGTGGTGCTAAGTGAGGATAAAGAGATATGTAGAAGCCATATCCCAGAAGGCCTCATACACTATGTTAAGAAGTTCGAACTTTATTCTGAGGGCAAATAATTAAAAAGAAAGATTTCTTGATAAGTCATTAAAAAGTTTCCACAGAAGAGAAACTTACTCAGAATTTCATTAGACAAACATCATTTTGCTATTGGGTGAGGAAAAAATGAAAGATCAAGATTCAGTGTGAACCAGTTAGGAAGTAAATACAATCCTTCAGGTGAGAGATGATGATGGCCAAGACTGGCATAAAGACAATGGGATGGGGGAAAGGAGAAATGTTTCAGAGTTTTTTTTTTTAAAAGATTTATTTTTATTTATTTATAATAGACATAGAGAGAGAGAGACAGAGAGAGGCAGAGACATAGGCAGAGGGAGAAGCAGGCTCCATGCCGGGAGCCCAACGTGGGACTTGACCCCGGGACTCCAGGATCACGCCCTGGGCCAAAGGCAGGTGTGAAACCGCTGAGACACCCAAGGATCCCCAAATGCTTCAGAGTTATTTAGGAGGCAGAGTCAACAGAACTTGGTGATGAATCAGATGTAGACAGTAGTTTAAAAAATCATGAAAAATGTCAACCAAGTTTTTAGCTTGTACAACTATGTACATTATGGCTTCATGTCCTGAGAATAGGATATAGTGGAGGAAAAAAGTTGAAAAGAATATTATGACTTCAATTTGGACATGTAGAATTTGAATTACCCACAAAATATCAAGTAAAACTATTTAATAAACAGTTGACTATATTAGACAGGAATTTAAGAGCATGATCTAGGCTAGAAATACAGAAGTAGAAACCAATCAGTCACAAAAGGTACTGCCTGATAAGGGCATGCTGGTTGAAAGGGCCAAGGAAAGAGCCACAGAGAATGTCAGCAGTTAAAGATTACACATAGTATAAGAAGCCAGCAAAGTCTGAGAAAGTCTGTTCAGCAGGGTAGGTAATCTTCACAACCTCAAATAAGAAACCTTGGTTGGTCCTGACTTGCACAAAGCTCACAACTATGCCTCTTCCTGGAATGCAGGATCCATTCTGGCATCCATTCCATTACTTCGTTCATGGCTCTTTTTGTGAAATGTGAAGCCTCATTTGCCTGAAATTCCTTTTTCTAACCTGCATCAGTTCCTTGCCTTTTGCCTTAGTGCCTATCTTCATCCTTGCACTAACCTTGTATATCTGATGTTTGATCTTCTCCTTCTGGTTCTGACTTTGTCCTTTATGCTTTGTTGCGATTTTGATTATACTCCTAAACCTCATCAAATTCTCCTACCAGGTTTGCCTTGACTCAGATCAGATAACCCTTTCACCAAGTACTAGGTGGAGCATGAGTAGCATTTCATCATTATCATTAGGAGGTCATGAACAGCTAAGCATTAGCTTACTGCTTTCATAGTCCCTTTGGCTTGTTCATTAACACATCTACTTAAATAAGTCCATTCCACTGAGCTCACTTGCTGGAGATAACTCCTAATAGGCAAAGCAGAATGACAAATGCTTAACTTATATAGGTAAGTTGCATTAAGTTCTATCTGAATTATACATAAAATAGAGAATATTAAATAATGAAGACCACCAACAATTCTAAATATAGAGAGAAGGTAGCACACGTGTGTGTGTGTGTGTGTGAATCATTGTTTAATGAGCTTAAAAGGCCTCCAGGAGGGCATCACAAATTCATACATTTTTTTTTTTTAACTTGAATCTGGGTTGGTACAAAATACTGTAAAAAAGACAAACTTCTGATCTGCACTTTTTCTGTGGGACCCTCTCTATAGGAAGGTCAAACTCTAAGAAAAGCTGATAAGGATATTTGGATAAGAAGCTATTGATTTAATAAAACTACAATGAGGAATCACCTCACCTCTGTCAGAATTACAAAATTTAACAACACAGGAAACAACAGATAATGGCAAGGATGTGGAGAAAGGGGAACCCTTTTACACTGTTGGTGGGAATGCAAACTGGTGCAGCAGCTATGGAAAACAGTATGGAGATTCCTCAAAAAGTTAAAAATAGATGACCCTATGACCCAGCAATTACACTATTAGCTACTGCAAAGGATACAAAAATACTGATTCAAAGAGACACATACACCCCAAAGTTTATAGAAGCATTATCAACAATAGCCAAATTAGGGAAGTGGCCTAAGTGTCCATTGGCTGATGCATAGATAAATAAGTTTTGGTACACACACACACACACACACACACACACACAGACAATGGAATGCTACTCAGCTATCAGAATGAAACCTTAGCATTTGTAATAACATGGATGGAACTAGAGGGTAATATGCTAATAAGCAAAATAAATCAGAGAAAGACAAATACCATATGATTTCACTCATGTAGAGTTTAAGAAGCAAAACAGATAAACATAGGAGAAGGGAAAGAAAAATAAAATAAGATAAAAAAAAGAGAAGTAGGCAAACCATAAGAGACTCTTAACTATAGGGAACAGAGGGTGGTTGGAGGGAAAATGGGATAATTGGGTGATGGGCATTAAGGAGGACACTTGATGTAATGAGTACTGGGTGTTATATGCAACATCACTAAATTCTACCCTTGAAACTAATATGTTAACTAAATTGAACTTAAATAAAAAATTTTTAAAAGAATGAGGCGCCTAGGTTATAAAATTTAAGAAGGCACAGCTATCCAACAGCAAGTTTTTTTTCTTAAACTCAATTTCAGAGATGATAAGACTAAAACTCAGAAGTTTGATTTTAAATTGTCCAAGGTCACACAGCTAAGAAATATAAGACTTAAACTCCAAAACCCTTTGCTTTTCATACTATATCATATTACCTCCAATCTTTTTCTTTTTAAAGAAAGAATAAATTAATAATAAAATATGAGCTAGGGTACAAAACTACAGTTACCCACATTTATTAGGAACGTTTCATTAATACCTGATGAGCTATAATAGGATGAGGGAGATATATTTTTAAGCACAGGAAATTTTTAGTTTACTCTCTTCCTTTTCAAATCTCTCTGTGGAAACACTGAGATTGTCAGAAACTCCTTGCTTCCATTCTAGGAAAATGTATTTGCATTCATTTAAAAATAAATTAGTGACTACATATGATACCTCTTGTAGATTAGTATGGATTGCATTAACATTAGCTTGTCAATTTTCTCAAAGGATTTGTCAATCATGTTTGTTATAAAATCAGAATACACTAACTCTTGGCTCTGTTTTCATCATACCATAAAATTTGGTACATCAAAATACATTCCCTTTATTCAAATCTGAGGGAAGAATTTCATGAAAACATTCTTTTCATTTGATTAGCAATCGGAGGCCCTGCTATTAGAGCTGCTCTAGTCTGATGACTGCTTTGGAAGGATATATGGAGTATCATCTCTTCTCATGTTGCTCCAATTAGTCAGATCCCAGAGTCCTGATTATTCACACTGAAATCAGATAGCAAATCAGAGTTCACATGCTCTTGCTCAAATGTGTGCCCAATTCACTCTCAACTACCTTTACAGAAAAAAATAAAACAGGAATCTTCACTTATTTTTCAGAAGTAATCTAAGAAGGTGCAACAATATAGCTTGTTCTTTTAAAATAGTAATACTTAATAGATTAATGAGATCACCTCTCTTTAGTAAAGGGACCCACCCTCACCTGGTTTAAATACATTAGAGCCTCTCATATCATGCCACAAAGAATCTGGAAAAGCAAGCCATAGGGAGAAAGCCCCTCCTACTTTATGAATCCCAACCCATTAAATTCCCTTAACCAGGGGATCCCTGGGTGGCTCAGCAGTTCGGCGCCTGCCTTTGGTCCAGGGCGTGATCGTGGAGTACCGGGATTGAGTCCCACGTGGCTACCGGCATGGAGCCTGCTTTTCTCCCTCTGCCTGTGTCTCTGCCTCTCTGTCTCTGTCTCTGTCTCTGTCTCTCTATGTCTATCATGAATAAATAAGTAAAATCTCTTAAAAATTAATTAATCAATTAATTAATTCCCTTAACCAGTCACTCTCCTTATAAGATCCTACTACACTCTTCTTATAAGATCCAGTGGTACTTGGCTCTCCTCAACCATTTTTCAATGTTTCCTGCCTACCCTCCTCAGATTGGGGACATATTCAGGCCTCTCTCTGTCTCATTGCCCCAGTTACCTAATTCATTCATGGTCATGCATTTTCCTTTGATTTTAGCATTACTTTCACTTTCAGATGAAGAGAAATCTCAGGGCTAGCCCCTATCTCTGGAAAAAAAAAAAAAAAAAAAAGCCTGAATAAATAAACATTTCTTCATGTGTTACAAACAGGTCCTGGATATCTGAGGGAAAATAGTACATTTCTTTTTTAAAAAAAAAAAAGATTTTACTTATTTATTTATTTATGAGAGACATACACAGAGAGAGAGAGAGAGAGAGAGACAGAGACACAGGCAGAGGGAGAAGCAGGCTCCACAGAGGAAGCCCGATGTGAGACTCGATCCCGGGACTCCAGGATCACACTCTGGGATCTGAAGGCAGGTGCTAAACTGCTGAGCCACCCAGGGATCCCCAAAAAGTACATTTCTCACACATAGAATCAGGTACCCTTTGCTCCATGTATTTGTCCTAAGATAAGAAATAGGGATATATTTTTTCTGTTGTGAACAATAGTTGCTATAATTCAAGCTGTGATATAAAAATGAAAAAATACAATCTTTGCCCCCATGTAAGTATAAATGTTAGAAAAACCATCAGTCAAATGTGAACAAAGATATTCAGTTCAATAAAATACCTGGCAAAATTTAGAAAATTAATTAAGTTCAAAAGCAAGCAGTGGGGGAGGTAGAGAAGGAGAGGTGGAATTAAGATTTACGAAAGCCCTAGTAAGTGCCAGGTATTATACCATGAGTTTTACTCAGATTATTTCATTCTATTCTTATAATAATCTTGAGACATTCAAAAAGTTTAAGTAACATCTAACATTTACACTGTATTTACAATGTGCCTGATATCACACCAAATGTTACATGCATTATCTTATGTTATGCTAGGATAACTAAATGCTGTAGGTACCACCACTATTACTATAGTTTTACATATGAAAAACCTGTGTTTTAGAAAAGTAACTATCTGAGTAAGGTCAGGCAGCCAGTAATTGGTAAAAGGCAAGATGTGAACCTTGGCGCTTTTGACCACCAAACCCATGGTCTTGACTATGTAATCGAAGGATAGATTTAAACAATTAAATAAAAGCAAAGACATCAGGAGTAAGTAGAACCACAGCTACTAACAACACAAATTTCAGAAACCTTTTTTATGTCTAAAAAATCTAAATTAAATAACTCTGAACCTCAATACCAAAAACTGTTGTTTTCAAAACCCTGACATATTACATTTGTTTGAATTTTTAAAACTTTGTTATGAAATGTTTAAATACACTGACACTCCAGATTTTAACTCATGTTAATATTTTCCCAAATTCAGATCTTTAAAAACAAATAAAAATATTAAAGATTTTCTTAAAACCATTTTTCCCAGAAAATCATTCACCTCCTTTTTATCTCTGAAATAACTACTATTTTGCAGTTGCTATATATTCTTCATCTATACATTTTTGTTCTTTTAAAAATTCATAATTCTTGTATATTAGCCTAGAATTCAGCAGCCTGAATTCCAACAAGCCTATTGCTCCTAACAATTAATCTGTAGATTATTCTATTTATTTTCTCTTGGATTTTCTCTGCAGATAATCATACCACCTGTAAGTTACAAGTAATTTTGTTTTTCAAAAATTATATTTCTGGTTGCTATTTCTTATACATACTGGCTAAAGCCTCAGGTGTAATGTTGAATAGACATGTGAGCAGCAGGCATCTTTTACTTGTTCTTTTTATTTTAAGAAAAATGTTTCTAAGTCTTCAATAATAATTTTGGGTCTTAATAGATAATTATATATAGTTTAAAGAAACTGCTTTCAATTTCTACTTTCCTAGAAGATTTAATCATAAATAGTTATTAAATTTTATTATACTTCATCTATTGAGATTGTCTTATGGGTTTTGCTACTTTAATCTGTTAATGTGGCAAATTAAACTGGTTGACAGGCACTGGGGGGGGCACTTGATGGGATGAGCACTGGGTGTTATCCTATATGTTGGCAAATCGAACTCCAATAAAAAATATACAAAATAAAGAAAAAAAACTAATAGTAATTAAAATATCCTTGAGTTTTTTCATATATCCTACTCCTTTTTAACTATGTTATTATGTACACTGCTGTATTTTTCTGTACATTGACAAATTTGGTTTGTAGATATTTATTTTGGATTTTTGTACCAATATCTATAAGGGGAATGGAACTAAATTTTCCATCTGGTATCATTTTGCCTGGTTTTGTTTATAAAGTTTTATCATCCTCTTCAAATGAGTTGAGTCTGGTTTTATTTTTGTTTTAACTTGCAGTGGACCTACTTCACATATTAGAGAACATCAAAGCCAACAAATCCCAAATTGTAGATCTTGGAGATTTGACCTTATCTCCTTAGTTCCTATCTGAAAAATCTTGGGGAATAACTGAAAAATCTTGGGGAATAACTGAATTATTCTGCTTGAGTCAACCAATTGTGGTTTAGGCAGCTACCTTACAAACCATATGGATGGACTAGGAAAAGAAGCATTTTTAAGAAGAAAGAAAGGATGCTAGGGAGAAGTATTGTAGCTGTCTACATGTCTTCCAAGTTCAATTCTAAAAAGAAAGCACAGTAAGAACAAATATCTGATTTGAAAAAAGAGAGAAAGGGAACTGAAGCTTACCTACCTACCATCTTTTTTTTTTTTTTAAGATTTTATTTATTTATTCATGAGAGACATACGGGGGGGGGGGGGGGCGGGCAGAGACACAGGCAGAGGGAGAAGCAGGCTCCACACAGGGAGCCCGACGTGGGACTCGATCCCAGGCCTCCAGAACCACACTGTGGGCTAAAGGCAGGTGATAAACCACTGAGCCACCCAGGAATCCCCTTACCTACTTACCATCTATAGTAGTAGTAATTCAACTAATTTTACCTGAGCCCTGCTTCTCTTAGCTATAAGAAGAGAAAATATCTACCTCAGAGACAGGTAGAGTTGAATAAGCAAATCTATGAGCTTCTTGAGTAGAGATGCCATGTCTGTATTTCCAGCACTGTACACAGGAAGCTCAGTGACAGGTGAATGAATGATTGCTAGAATGCACAACTCACCTTAGGCACCCAACCCTGGGCCAAAAGCAATCCCAGCTACATAATCAGTACTTAGTTCTTATTCTGTGTACACTCTCAAAAAGGCACACAGTAACATTGGTTTTAATTGCTTTAAAATGCCTCCTGCCTCAGATATTTTTTAGGACTTCCCCAAAGATAAAGCCCTTCTAGTTGTAACCAAAGCTCTGAAAATGACTAGGTCTCCCTTCCAGCTTACCCACACTAAATCACCAAATAGTGTGAAGAGTAAGTGCAAAAAAAGGGAGATAGTTCTAAATTGGACATCTTCTCTGTCTCCTTCTCTTCCAAAAACAAAACAAAACAAAAACAAACAAACAAACAAAAAAACAACTGTAAGAAACTAGAAAAGCTGCACTGGATTTGAAATGCCATATTTGACCTTAGTTCTGGACATATATCAAGTTTCAGTCATTTATCTTTTCCGGAAGGAATTCTCATGATTCAAAATCAGAAGACTGTGAGTATATGCAAAGGGCTAGACAGAAGCCAATGTTTAATGAAACACTGGTGAAACCTTCCCAGAAAAGGCTGGCTTAGTCAAGTTAATCGAATCTCTTGTGAAAGCAAATTTGCTACAACAACAGCAGCTGCCATTTATTGAGCACCTTCTAGGTGGCAGAGCCAGGATTAAAATCCAGATCTGTCTGATGCCAAAGCTCATGCTCTTTCCAATATGCAATATTGCTTTCTAATCAAAACAGCTCTGAATTTCACTAAAAGGCTTTCTTGCCATTGCATCTGTGCTCATTTTATCACATGTAGGTTTAGTCCCTGTATTGATAGGATGGTCAGACTTCAAGTCTCCATCACTGTATGAGTTACTTAAGTGAGTAGATACTAGAAGCTTCCCAAGATAGGCAGAGCTATTATATCAGACCTACATCCCTCATGGGATTCATGAGCTGAGTCCTGGTAATTAGCTATGAATGAACTGTGGAAGTACATAGCAGAACTTCAATGTCACTGAAACTTAGAAAAGCAGATTCATATTTATTGTCCATTTACAATGTACCAGAATTTATCCTAAGCACTATTATCCATATTTAACGTTCATTACAATTTTCTTTAGTAATTGTTATCATTTTAGAAATAACCACACTAAGAGAGATGAACATAGAATTTCTAAGCGTGAATAGCATGACTGGAAACCAGTTTATTATGCTTATTGAATCCAAACTTACCCCTCACTTCTTACAGAAAGATTTGAGTGTCACTAAGGAAGGGGAAAATGGGAAAGATCAATGGAGAAGGCAGATCCTAGAAGCAGATAAGGAAAGGACAAAGTTCCTAAAAAGCTCCATTAGTCATCGGCATTAACAGGTGTGATCAAGTTGCTTTCTCTTAAAATATAAATTAATACATAGATTAATTAATTAATTAAAAAGATTACACCATGGTCAAGCATTTATTATTTGCAAAATGTTTTCACCATTCACTCTTCCCATGTATCCTATACAAACCCCAGATCCTCAGTAAAAGAAAAATTGCTCCAATTATCCCATTCCTCTTTAATGAGATTTGCTTGGAAAATTTTAGTTACATTAAAGAGAAATCAATAAGGGATGCATTTCTAGGAGTGAGTCAGAGATGGCAACCTCAGCTTTGGACTATCAGCAGGAAGGACAACTCAAAATAAATTAAAGGTAAAAAGAACTGATAAGAAACAAGTTAACATAAAAGAAAAAGGCAATTTTATGACCTAGAACTGAGACAAAGAAGAGAGACAAGGAGGAAATTATCATGACTGAGTTACATGAAGCTGGGGTGACTCTGGGGGTCAGGAAGGCAGTGAGTCATGGAGACTAGCAGGGCTATATAACCAGTTTTTGCTTTCTGAACCTTGAGACTAGCTAGCTTGATCTCCACTAGTCAGGATACTGATCTAGAAATATGGAGCAGAATATTGGTCTCTGACTTGCTATGATATTTAGGAAACTAACATGTTGGGGAGACAGGTTAGTTCTGTTACTGTAACAACTGAACCCACAAATCAAATAATAGCCTGTTTGTCTCAGTTACCACCACAAATTAACAGATTGCTCTTGCTCAGTAACTTTGTCACAACATGCAGTTTATTTTATTTGAGCAGATATGAGTAAACATCACTCTGAAAAAAATATATTGATAATGGGTCTTTTTTATTTTTTAAATTTTTTAATTTATTTTTTTGTTTTTTTTTAAATTGGTCTTTTTTAAAATGAAGGGGGAAGGGATTGGGCAAGATGGCAGAGGAGTAGGATCACCAAGTCACCTGTCCCCACCAACTTATCTAGATAACTTTCAAATCGTCCAGGAAACCCATGAATTCAACCTGAGATTTAAAAAGAGAACAGCTGGAACGCTACAGAGAGAAGAGTTTGCCCTTCTAACAAGTACAACTCGTTTTTGGCCACTCTACACTGAGCAAAATGACTAGACAGAAGAACTCACCACAATAGAAAGAATCAGAAACAGAACTCTCTGGCATAAGTTACAGAATTTGGATTATAATTCCATGTCAGAAAGCCAATTCAGAAGCACAATTATAAAGCTACCGGTGGCTCTGGAAAAAACCAAACAGGATTCAAGAGACTTCATGACTGCAGAATTTAGATCTAATCAGGCCGAAATTAAAAAATCAATTAAATGAAATGCAATCCAACTGGAGGTCCTAACACCGAAGGTTAATGAGGTAGAAGAAAGAGTGAGTGACATAGAGGACAAGTTGATGGCAAGGAAGGAAGCTGAGGAAAAAAGAGAAAAACAATTAAAAGACTATGAGGAAAGTTTAAGGGAAATAAATGACAGCCTCAGAAGGAAAAATTTACCTTTAATTGGGGTTCCGATGGTGCCAAAAGGGACAGAGGACTAGAAAGCATATTTGTTTTTTGTTTTGTTTTGTTTTGTTTTGTTTTTACAAAGCATATTTGAACAAATCATAGCTGAGAACTTCCCTAAATTTGGGGAGGGAAAGAGGCATTTAGATCCAGGAGATAGAGAGATCCCACCCTAAAATCAATAAAAACAGTTCAACACCTTGACGTTTAATAGTGAAACTTGCCAATTTCAAGATAAAGAGAAAATCCTTAAACCAGCTAGAGACAAGAGATCCCTAACTTATACGGGGAGAAATATTAGATTAACAGCAGACCTCTCCACAGAGACCTGGCAGGCCAAAAAGGGATGGCAGGATAAATTCAGGGTCCTAAATGAGAAGAACATGCAGCCAAGAATACTCTATCCAGCAAGGCTCTCATTCAGAATAGAAGGAGAGATAATGGGCTTCCAAGATAGGTAGAAACTGAAAGAATATCTGACTGCCAAACCAGCTCTGCAGAAATATTAAGGGGGACTCTGTAAAAGACAGAGGATGCCCAACAAATAATCCACAAAAATAGGGACTGATTCGGTATTATGATGACACTAAATTCATATCTTTCAATACCAACTCTAAACATGAATGGGCTTAATAATCCTATCAAAAGACACAGGGTTTCAGACTGGATAAAAAAGCAAGACCCATCTATTTGCTGTCTATAAGAGACTCCTTTTAGACCAAAAGACACCTCCAGTCTGCAAATGAAAGGTTGGAGAACAATTTACCATTCAAATGGTCCTCAAAAGGAAGCAGTGGTAGTAATCCTCATATCAGATAAAGTTTATCAATAAAGACTGTAGTAAGAGATAAAGAGGGACACTATATCATACTTAAAGGGTCTATCCAACAAGAAGACCTAACAATCATGAATATCTACGCCCCTAATGTGGGAGCTGCCAAGTACATAAATCAATTAATAACCAAAGTTACGACATACTTAGATAATAATACACTTAAGCTGGGAGACTTGAACACAGCGCTTTCTGCAATTGATAGATATTGTAAGCAAAACATCTTCAAAGAAACAAGAGTTTTAAATGATACACTGGACCAGATGGATTTCACAGATACATACAGAAATTTACATCCAAATGCAACTGAATACACATTCTTCTCAAGTGCACATGTAACTTTCTCCAGAATAGACCATATACTGGGTCACAAATCAGGCCTCAACTGACACCAAAAGATTGGGATTGTCCCCTGCATATTTTCAGACCATAATGCTTTGAAATTTGAACTCAATCACAAGAAGACATTTGGAAGAAACTCAAACATGTGGTGGCTAAAGAGCATCCTGCTAAAAGATGAAGGGGTAAACCAGGAAATTAGAGAAGAATTAAAAAGATTCATGGAAACTGATGAAAATGAAGAAACAACCCTTCAAAATCTTTGGGACACAGTAAAAGCAGTCCTGAAAGGGAAATACATAGCAATACAAGCATCCTGCAAAAAATTGGGAAAAACTCAAATGCACAAGCTAACCTTGCACCTGAAAGAACTGAGAAAGAACAGCAAACAACACCTACAGCAAGCAGAAGAAGAGAGTTAATAAAGATTCGGGCAGAACTCAATGAAATAGAGACCAGAAGAACTGTGGAACAGATCAACAAAACCAGGAGTTGGTTCTTGGAATAATTAATAAGAGAGACAAACCATTTGCCGCCTTATTAAAAACAAAAGAGAAAAGACTCAAATTAATAAAATCACGAATGAAAAAGGAGAAATCACAACCAATACCAAGGAAATACAAATGATTTTAAAAACATATTATGAACAGCTATAGGCCAATAAATTAAACTAGAAGAAATGGATACATTTCTGGAAAACCACAAACTACCAAAACTGGAACAGGAAGAAATAGAAAACCTCAACAGGCCAATAATCAGGCAGGAAATTGAAGCAGTCATCAAAAACCTCCCAAGACACAAAAGTCCAGGGCCAGATGGCTTCCTAGGGGAATTCTATCAAACCTTTAGAGAAAAAAACAATACCTATTGTACTAAAGCTGCTCGAAAAGATAGAAAGAGATGGAATACTTCCAAACTCGTTCTATGAGGCCAGCATCACCTTAATTCCAAAACCAAAGACCTCACCAAAAGATTATAGACCAATATCCCTGATGAACACAGATGCAAAAATTCTCAACAAGATACTAGCCAATAGGATCCAACAATACATTAAGAAGATTATTCACCATGACCAAGTGGGATTTATCCACAGGATGCAAAGCTAGTTCAACACTTGTAAAGCAAATCAACGTGATAGATCATATCAACAAGAGAAAAAACAAGCACAATTTGATCCTCTCAATACATGCAGAGAAAGCATTTGACAAAATACAGCATCCATTCCTGATCAAAACTCTTCAAAGTGTAGGGATAGAGGGAATATTCCTCATCATCTTAAAAGCCATCTACGAAAAGCCCACAGCAAATATCATTCTCAGTGGGGAAACACTAGGAGCCTTTCCCCTAAGATCAGGAACACGACAGGGATGTCCACTCTCACCACTGCTATTCAACATAGTACTAGAAGTCCTAGCCTCAGCAATGAGGCAACAAAAAGACACAAAAGGCATTCAAATTGGCAAAGAAGAAGTAAAACTCTCTCTCTTTGCAGATGACATGATACTATACATATACATAGAAAACCCAAAAGATTCCACCCCAAGATTGCTAGAACTCATACAGCAATTTGGCATTGTGGCAGGATACAAAATCAAAGCCCAGAAATCAGTGGCATTTCTATACACTAACAATGAGACTGAAGAAAGAGAAATTAAGGAGTCAATCCCATTGACAATTGCACCCAAAGCATAAGATACCTAGGAATAAACCTAACCAAAGAGGTAAAGGATCTATACCCTAAAAGCTACAGAACACTTCAGAAAGAAATTGAGGAAGACACAAAGAGATGGGAAAATATTCCATGCTCATAGATTGGAAGAATCAATATTGTGAAAATGTCTATGCTAGCCAGGGCAATTTACACATTTAATGCAATCCCGATCAAAGTACCATGGACTTTCTTCACAGAGTTGGAACAAACAATCTTAAGATTTTGTGGAATCAGAAAAGACCCCCAATAGCCAGGGAAATATTGAATAATGAATATTGTGAGCTGGGGGCATCACAATGCTGGATTTCAGGTTGTACTACAAAGCTGTGGTTATCAAGACAGTGTGGAACTGGCTCAAAAACAGACACATAGATCAATGGAACAGAACAGAAAGCCTAGAAATGGGCCCTCAACTCTACGGTCAACTAATATTCAACAAAGCAGGAAAGACTATCCACTGGAAAAAGGACAGTCTCTTCAATAAATGGGGCTGGAAAAATTGGACAGCCACATGCAGAAGAATGAAACTAGACCATTCTTTTATACCAGACACAAAGATAAACTCAAAATGGATGAAGGATCTAAATGTGAGACAAGAATCTATCCAAATCCTAGAGGAGAACACAGGCAACACCCTTTTTGAACTGTGCCACAGCAACTTCTTGCAAGATATATCCACGAAGGCAAGGGAAACAAAAGCAAAAATGCACTATTTGGACTTAAGATAAAAATCTTCTGCACAGCAAAAGAAACAGTCAACAAAACTAAAAGACAACCGACAGAAAGGGAGAAGATATCTGCAAATGACATATCAGATAAAGGGCTAGTATCCAAGATCTAGAAAGAACTTATTAAACTCAACAGCAAAGAAACAAACAATCCAGTCATGAAATGGGCAAAAGACATGAACAGAAATTTCACCAAAGAAGACATACACATGTCCAACAAGCACATGAGAAAATGCTCTGCATCACTTGCCATCAGGGAAATACAAATTAAAACCACAATGAGATCCCACCTCACACCAGTGAGAATGGGGAAAATCAACAAGACAGGAAACAATAAATGTTGGAGAGGATGTGGAGAAAAGGGAACCCTCTTGCACTGTTGGTGGGAATGTGAACTGGTGCAGCCACTCTGGAAAACTGTGTGGAGGTTCTTCAAACAGTTAAAAATAGAACTGCCTTATGACCCAGCAATTGCACTGCTGGGGATTTACCCCAAAGATACAGATGCAGTGAAATGCCTGAACACCGCACCCCAATGTTTATAGCAGCAATGTCCACAATAGCCAAACTGTGGAAGGAGCCTCGGTGTCCATCGAAAGATGAATGGATAAAGAAGATGTGGTCTATGTATACAATGGAATATTACTCAGCCATTAGAAATGACAAATACCCACCATTTGCTTCGACATGGATGGAACTGGAGGGTATTATGCTGAGTGAAATAAGTCAATCAGAGAAGGACAAACATATGGTTTCATTCATACATTGAAGATAAAAAATAGTGAAAGGGAATAAATGGGAAAGGAGAAAAAAATGAGTGAAAATATGAGTGAGTGAAGCAGAACATGAGAGACACCTAACTCTGGGAACCGAACAAGGGGTAGTGGAAGAGGAGGTGTGCAGGGGGTTGGGGTGACTGGGTGACGGGCACTGAGGGGGGCACTTGATGGGAGGAGCACTGGGTGTTATGCTATATGTTGACAAGTCAAACTCCAATTAAAAAATGTACAAAAAATTAAAAAATAAAAATAAATAAAATAGAATGAATGTGCACCCGGGTAGTTCAGTCAGTTGAGCGTCTGAATCTTGGTTTCAGGTCAGGTCATGATCTCAAGGTCTTGGGGTCCATCCATGAGTCAGGTTGCATGCTCAACACAGAATCTTTTGTGTTGAGCCTTTTCCCTTTTCCTCCCTCTCTGCCCCTCCCACTGGTTGTGCATGTGTACATGTGCTCCCTCTCAAATAAATATTTTTTTAAAATTAAGATGATACTAGGAAGGATGGTTTAGTTTTCCTGTAATCATAAATTTCCTTATTAAAGCCCAAGCATTTTTTGTATTCATTTTCTTTCTATTGATTCATTTAGCACCTTTACTGACTGCTTAGTGTGTACTATGGAGTATGTTAGGCGCTAAGGTACAAAGTGGGGACAGAAACATGGCCCTTGACCTTGTAGAGCAGAATTTAGTAGGAAGAAGGAGATAATCATATAATCAGACAAATATAAACAACAATATGTATTAAGAAAGTGTGCAGAATAATTGAGAGCCTTTAACAGTGGGATAATTTAGAATTACTGCCAGGTTTATTTCAGAAACTGCCATTTCCCTTAGATATGAAAGTTGGGTGGTCATAATATACAAAAGGTATGTCTGTAGGGGTGGTAAGAATGCTTTTCAGTTAGAGGGAGCAGCATACACAAAATTCTTGAGTCCAAGGCAGCATGGATATTTGAGAAAGTAAGAGGACCGGGGTGACTAAAGAGCAAGAGGAGAATGGTGTGAGAAGAAACCGAAACATATGTAAGTGCCCCCTACCCCGAACCCACAAGATCCTGTGGAATGACCAGTTGTGTTTCCCAAATCTTAGTCACTGGGTTCTAGTTTCATGATTTTTGGCAAATCCCTGAATCATTTTGACAAAAATATTCTGTTTAAGTCAATCCCATTTTACTTAAATAAATTGCTACTGTATTAAGTACATAAAGTTTATTTCGAAAATGATAGGCTACTGCAGCCCCCCTCTTTTTTCAAAGAGCCAAACAAAGGGGTTTGTATATATGCTGGGGGTTAAATGGGGGAAGTAACAACATTCTTCTGATGATTAGAAAGGATCAGAAGCAGAGACTGGAAAGGGGAAGATAAGACTTAGGAAACAGAGCTACCTGTCTAGCCCGACTCCCCCCTCCCTCCAGAGTTTACTTAGTCCTAATCTCAATCCTTACAGGACAGACTAGGATGTATTTTAATTAAGGGAGTTCATTTCCTCCTAACCCTTACCCAAATATTAACAAATAAAATCCACAGAAGCTCACACTGAAATCCAAGTTTAAATTCCCAGTGCTAAGAGACACAATACAGTATATGAGTTATGGCTTTAGCTCTGTAGGTCTATTTCTGGCTTCATCATTAACATGGTGAACATCCTTACTTTGAGATTTTTAGTATAACTTTAATATACTTTAATTGTCATTTTTGTAGTATGAATTATCTTATTAAAATATAATCTTCACAGAGTTAAATTTATTTACTTAATTAGAGGCCTATTCTCTCCTCAATATGCACATTCTCAGAAGTCAACTCACATCTGGAAATGGGTGGAGGGTAATAGACCCCTTAGCATAATAACATCTAATTACAGGATTACATTAGTGCACTCAAAATCTGTAATCACATAAGATTTTATCTAGTACTAAGAAATCCTACGCTGATCTCTCAACACTGAAGGCCTTGAGGCATAAATGTTAAGACAGACCATGCATGTTTGCCTGTGATCCATATATAGGATCTTTGGTTCCAGAAGAAAAAAATCCAGGTTTAGAGATACCGATGCCATTATTCTGGTCAGTGATGAAGTATAAAGATTTCAAAAAATAATAATAATTACAACAAGAGTGAAAATCATGACAAGAATGTACAATAATAGAAAGTTTAATGATTTTATAGTGCTTTTCACATAAACTTTTTCCTTTGATCCTCACAATGATAAAAACAGGGTAGAAATTAATAGTTTTACTTTATGAATAAAGAAATTAAGGATCAAAAAGGTTCATATTTGGGGGAGAAGCAGAAAATATTCCCACGGAACAGAAGCAAATTTTAGAAAAGCACTTTTCCTGGTATTTCCTATGGGGGAAAAAAATCAGACCTCAGGAAGTCTCTGAAACTTTTTAGCCTCAATTTCTTCATCTGTAAAATGGTCTAAATTATAGGGTATGGGTACAGAAGGAGAGAAGAAGACATTAAATTTCACTGCAGGAAAGAACTATTATGGTTAAAATGAGATCTGGGCCTCCCATAGACACTTATACACAGGACAAAAATTGCCACCAAGCCCAGACTCAGAAAATTGAAAGGTCTGTTCCACTGAGATCCCTTAAAATGCATCAGAGAAGGCAGCACAGTACAGCACAAAAATACAACCATCAACATCAAACAAAAGTCAATTCTAAGATTCCCACCTCTGCTATGCAGGAATCATTTGATACTGGGTCTTTTTGATTCTCCTTTTCCTTATCTAAAAATGAGGATAAAAATGCATCTTTGCCAGGGATATAATAAGGAAAAAATAAATTAATGAACATGTCATATTCTACTACAGAGGTTGGCAAATTTTTCTTATAAAGGGCCAGGTAGCTGAAGTAAAAAATCAAGTATATTAGATAGGTACTTATGTAACAAGAGAGAAAACAAATTTCTATAAAACTTTTATTGGCAAACTGTAAAACAGAACAACAAATTGAATTTCTTTTTTAAAAAATACAGGTTTAGGGGCAGCCTGGGTGGCTGAGCGGTTTAGTGCTGCCTTCAGCCCAGGGCCTGATCTTGGAGACCTGGAATTGAGTCCCACGTCAGGCTTCCTGCATGGAGCCTGCTTCTCCCTCTTCCTGTGTCTCTGCCTCTCTCTATCTCTCTCTCTCTCTCTCTCTCTCTCTCTGTGTGTGTGTGTCTCTCATGAATAGATAAATAAAATCTTTAAAAAAAATACAGGTTTAGTAATGAATAGAGTGGAATTTTCTATGGGGAGATAACAATTCACTAAGGAAGGGTTCAAAGCAAGTGCTGCCTATTATCAAATCAATTGCAAATATATATCTATAAAAATCATTTTTACTTAAGAGCCATACAAAATAGATAAGCTAGATTTGACCTGGGGCCACAGTTTGCCAACTGATTACTGAACTACTACACTAATGGCCCCCAATGAACCACACCTATACATATTCTTGCCACTGTATAGTCTTCTAGGCTGGCTCTGTGATGGGCTTTTAATTAACAGAATGTAGCAGAAGTGATGCTATCCCAGCTCTAAGCCTAATTTTTTAAAAGATATTATTATTATTATTATTATTTTAGAGAGAGAGAGAGAATAGGGGAGAGGACAGAGGGAGCGGGAGAGAGAATCCAAGCAGACTCCATGTTGAGCGTGGAGCCAGACATGGGGCTGGATCTCACAACCCCAAAATCACAAGCTGAGCTGAAACCAAGAGTAGGATGCTTAAGTGACTGTACCACCCAGTCACCCCTCTAGGCCTAATTCTTAAGAAAGCCTGGCAGCCTCCACTTTTACACCCTTGGCTATTTGGCCACCATGTAAAAAGTCTAGCTACCCTGCTAGAGATGTCATGTGGGAAAGCCATATTAAGAAAGAGAAGTCCTAAGACAACAAGGAAAGAGACAGAATCCGTAATATTAGCATCTCAACTGTGCCTATTTCTCAGCCCTCAGATAGGACCAACTACCAGGCAAGTGAACCATTTTGGATGTTCCTATGCAGCTGAATCTAAGACCTGACCACAGCCATATGAGAGAGCCTATATGAGACCAGAAGAACCAACCAGTTGTACCTACTCAATACACAGAGGCATGAGAAATAATGAATCTGTTGCTTTAACCTGATAAATTTTGGAGTAGTTTGTTACACAGCAACAGACAATTGAAACAGTATATATGCTGCATGGTAAATAGTTAAGTTCCCTTTCTGTACCCACTTGTTCCACTTTTCAACATGATTACTCAAGCTCAACCTAACATAGATACAAGGCACCCATAAACAAACGTCTCATGTAACTTGAGATATAGGCCGTATCACAGATCCAGCTCCTGGCATAGCCAAGTAACACTCCTCAAATATCCAGTTGTTTCCATACATTTCCCAACCTCTCTTACAGTTTGGTTTGGGTCATGGGACTAATTTAGGCCAATGGATTTTGAGGAAAATTTACATGTGTCACATCCAAGCTAAGGAAACTAAGAACCAATGTGCCCCCTCTGCCCCAGGATACATGGAAACTTTATGTTGAGATAATGGCATCACCATATAGAAGGGCTAAGTCTCAACACAGATGTGAGACTTCACTCACCTAGGTCACACCAACACTATTTTTGCTTTGTATCTACATCATTCTGCTTTGCTGTGCTGCTTAATTAATCAAGTCTTAATCTAGACCTTCTTGGGAAGTTGCTTTGTTGTTGTTGTTGTTGTTATCTAATAATATAATAATAATATATCTAATAAAATATATACCAAAAAGTTCACTTATAATAAATATCCAGGCCACATATTTTCACAAAATGAAGACATTCATGTAACCACCACACAGATCAAGAAATAGAATATTATTCGGGCACGTGGATGGCACAGCTGTTGAGCATTGGACTCTTGGTTTCAGCTCAGGCTATGATCTCAGAGTCATGAGATCAAACCCTGTTGTTGGACTCTGTTCAGCAAGGAGTCTGCTTGAGATTCTCTCTCCCTCTCCCTCTTCTCCTCCCAATTCCTCTGTGCTGGCTCACTTTCTCTCTCTCTCTCTTTTTTTTTTTTCTCTCTCTCACATAAATAAATTTTTAAAAATAAATAGAATATTACTAGTATTCCAGAACCACTCTACCCATCCTCATGCTCTCATGCCCTCTTCCAAGTATACTACAACCCTTACCTTTAACAGCAGAGATTAGCTTTGCCTGTTTGGGAACTTTATAATAACAGAATCATACAACATATACCTTTGCCCATCTGGCTTCTTTCAATCACCATGTGTTTCTTAGATTCATCTAAATTTGAATGTGATTAAAGCTGTAATTCTTATTTCTGTGTGGTATACCATTGCATGAACATACTATATTCATTTTACTATTGTTTAACATTTAAGTAATCCCTAGATTTAGGTAATTACAGTTTAGAGAATAGTACAATGACCATTCTTTTAGATCTTTTTGTGAATATATGTATATATTTCTATTGGCATATAACCAGGAGTGGGATTGCTGGATTGTAGGATTCAGGTTTAATAGGCATGGCTAGTTTTCCCAAGTTGTTCTGTCAATTTCTATTAAGAGTGTATGGGTATTCTATTGTTCTATAACTTCACTAAGGCTTAGTATTTTCAATCTTTTTTATTCTATTTAATGTCTGAGGCTGCTGCCTTTTCAATTATTTCTGCTCCAATCATCAAGAGTAAAAATAAAAGTTTCTCTAAGCCTAGAGTTGGAAGCTAAGGAAATTTACCTGAGAACTCAGGTATTTCTTGGAGGAAAAAAATAATTATTGATAAATGTTTTTAAGTTCTTGACATTGTATTTTATTATTTCTTAAAAAGGAATCTTTTATTATTAGTTAAGTATTTAAGAACTTAATTTTCATGACTAGCAATGACTTTAAGAATAGACAGGAGAGGGCAGCCCGAGTGGCTTAGTGGTTTAGCACCACCTTCGTCCCAGGGTGTGATCCTGGGGCCCTGGGATCAGGTCCTGCGTCGGGCTCCCTGGATGGAGTCTGCTTTTCTCTCTGCCTCTGTCTCTGCCTCTCTGTGGGTCTCTCATGAATAAATAAATAAATAAAATCTTTAAAAAAAATAGGAGATAGACTATAAGGATTCAGAATTTTATTACTTTATTTGCTCATGCCAACAATCCAAAAGGCAGGATTCTGGGTTTTAGAATGGCTCTGTCACTAAATAACAGTTGTTCTTAAGGAAGTCTTTTTTTTTTTTTTTTTTTGTGGCTTTGATTTAGTAATCTATCAATTAGATATGATAATTGCCTTGCAATGTCACATAATTCTTCATTCAATCAACAAATATTTCCTGAGTTATCTATTATGTGAAGGTTCTGGGTATACAATGGTGAGCAAAAATAGATATAGCCTCCATCCTCATGGAATTTATAGTGTAAACATTAATCAAACACACATATAGCCACAGGACCCATAAATTAATATAAAATGTAAAGTAGGGAATCTCTGGGTGGCTCAGCGGTTTGGCACCTGCCTTTGGCCCAGGGCGGGATCCTGGAGCCCCGGGATCAAGTCCCACGTCGGGCTCCTGGCATGGAGCCGGCTTCTCCCTCCTCCTGTGTCTCTGCCTCTCTCTCTCTCTCTCTCTCTATGTCTATCATAAGTAAATAAATAAACATTTTTTTTAAAAATGTAAAGTAAGTTATGAGCCTTAGAATCACAAAATCAGAACCTGAGAATTAAGACAGATCTTAAGAATCATCTAATACAATCCTCTAATTTCTCCTTCCAGGATACAGAAAATATGAAAGGATGTTTTTGAAAAGTTAAAAGTTTCAGATAACTAAGAAGGGGCAACATCATCGTTATGTAATTTCAGAAAGATTTTTCTGCTCCAACATTTACCATTTAGAAATTAAACACAGCTTGGGGTCAGCAACTATAACCTCTAATGTGACTCACATTAGAAAAATTAATCATGATAACTCATTAACCAAAATAAGGTAGGTTCTGATTGTGAATATTAGAGCCCAGAAGAGGGCCAGAAGTTCAGAAGAGAAATATATTTCATTGGCCCACAATGGGAAAGGCACCTAGGTCTCTTCAAAAATTTCTACATTTAAAATTGGCTTGGAACCTAGACATAGTTTGGCGTTTATTAGCTGAGTGCCCCTGAGCAAGCCTCTGGTTTTTCCTGAGTCTGAATTTCCTCATCTGTAAAATGAAGGAATTGGCCAGGTAATATTTTATGGTTCTGACTTTCAATGACTCCACCAAGGCTAGTAGATCAGATGATGTCTCTTTTTATTAATAAACAGAAATAACACAAGTGAAGCAGAAAGTCATATAGATATGGGTTCAAATCTCTGCAGTCTCCTAACTATGTAACCTTAGGCAAATCATTTACCCTCTTAGATCTAAGTTTCTTCATCTGTAAAATGAATAATAATGACCATATCATATGATTGTTGTGGATACTAAAAGAATTGAGGTATATAACAGCAGGCCTGGCATAAAAATAGTGTCCTTCCGTTCTCCTTGGTCTGTAGATTATAGTACTGATCACAGGCAATTTCAAGCTTCTGATGATATGATTCACTCTTGCCAGCAGGTACCATGTGTCCAAACCCAATGCTTCTCCTAAGATTTGAGGATGATAGAAAGAAGAAGGACATGGCTCCTGTTCAAAGTACCTATAATCCAGTAGGGAGTATGGACTAGATACACAAATACCCCAAACACAAGGCCAAATATGGTATATATTAAACTTGGTGTACCAAACTGTGGTAGAGTTCAAATGAAAGAATGCACTTTAGGATGAGATGGCAGGGGGCAAGGGGATCAAAATTAGACTTCCTACAGAGGCTGCTGTTAAAAGAGACCTTAAAGGATGGGTTGGATTTTGACAGCTGGAGATGTGAGGAAAAGCACTTAAGGTGGAGAGGGAAAAAAGCATACACAAAGAAGGAAGCAAAGTGTGGGGAAGAGTAGTTGTAGCTGAAGAATAACTAAGTATTCTTAAAATAATAATGGGTGTCTATATATCAGACCATGTATTAGGCATTTGCGAGCTCTATTTTCATTTACTTATTCAAGCAAATTTTAGTATTCTCAATTTTTAGATACTTAAAAAAATAAATTATCCAAAGTTTTCACAGTCATTTAATGACAGAGTGGAACTATAAAAACATGTATCTGTGACTCTAAAGATCCATGCTCTCTCTAAATAATTAGAAATATAGCTAAAAATAAGAACTGGGTTGACGACAGGGAGCCCTCTAAATGCCAATGTGTAAAGTTTGCATTTTGAATTTAAAAAGATAGAGGGAGCCACTGAAGATTTCAGAGAAGGAGAAAAATGACACAAGATGAAGATCATATTCCCTAAGAAAATGTAAAGAAAATAGTATAGCAAAATGTTTAAGAGCTTAGACTTTGTAGCTAAACTACCTAGTATTGAATCCCAGGTCTACCACTTACTAGCTGTATGGTCTGGAAGCAAATTACCTAAACTTTCTCTCCCTTAGCTTCCTCATCTGTAAATAAGGGTAATGATAGTACCTACCTTATAGTTGCGAGGATGAGTAAATTCATTTATACCTAGAAGCCTTAGAATACTTCCTGGCATATAGTAAGCACTTACTAAAGTGTGGCTGTGCTGGTTGTTACTGTTGCTGTTACAGTTAGGGTAGAAGTCTTGCAACCCAATCTGACAATTCAGCCTTCTATTCAAAGTTGAATAGAAGGGTTCATTGTATATTATCAGTGAGGGCAAGGCTTGCTTTCACAACAAGAGCAATGACAAAAATCCAGGAGGAATGATTAAACTAGATAAGGGGGTAGATAGATCATGTAACAGCACCATCCACTAGTTTCTATCCCTAAGAATATTTAGGACCTGAGTCTCCTTAGATGGGGTCCAAACTGGCAGAATTTGCAGTGCAGCGGAGAGGAAATACCAAGTCAGGAGACTTGGATTCCACTTCCAAACCTGCTGTGACTCAGTCTTATTACCATTAACAGATAACTCTCCCCTTTATGCCCAAGAGTCCTGAGCTGTAAATAGTGAAGTTTGCCCTCCCATGATCATGAGATCATCATGAGAATTAAAAGAGATATGAGATATGCAAAGCCTCTTTCATTTGAATGGTGCTATGGACCTAGTAGGCACCCAAAACACTGTTGAATAAAGTGCCTGTTATATTTGAAAAGTGGCATTTGGGAGGTAAGAAAAAAAAAGAAAAAGTGGTGGAGTAGGTCTGCACTTCAGCCTTGAGAAAAATAAAAAAAAGTCTATATTGAAACAATTGTTTAAAATGTATAGGAGGAAGCTTAGTATAATGGAAAGAGCCTGAGCTTCCAAGCAAAGCAAAATTGGGTTCAAATGACAACTACAGTGTTCATTAGCTATGAGATCTTAAACCAAGTACCTGTGCCTCTCTTTCTTCAATTACAAAACTAAAATATTAATACTTCTCTAATAGGGTGGCTCTGAAAATTAAATGATAAAGTCCTAACAATACACGTGGCTCAGAGGTGAAACTCAGCAGGCACTACTACAACTACTACTATTAATAACAATGGCAGTTAACTTTAAATGACACTAACTACAAGGCACCATTCTAAACATTTTACATAAATTATCTCATTTAATCCTTATTTATTTAACAAAATAATAAGATTTGTTCTATTATCCCTCTGGATTTTCCTGATAAGGAAACAGAAGCACAGAGCAGATAATCTTACCCTAAGTCACAGGACTAAAACATGACAAAACCAGAATATTGCTACTATTATTCTTTCCTCCATAATTTGATTTTTAAAAAACATCTTGTATAGGATTCCAAACACTTTCCCTCTCATTATCTCATTTTATCTTATCCTTAAAGCAACTTTGTGATGTAGATTGACCAGGGCTAACCATCCCCATTGCACAAATAGGAAAAGAGAAGCTTGAAGAAGATAAATGACTTATTCAATCTCACACAAACAATAGTCTCAACACAGCAGTGTGGCAGAACTGGAAAATGAACCCATGTCTTCAAAGTCCAACACTAGTCTGAATTCCCTACATAATATTCCAGAATGGAGACTTCTTCATTCAGACTCCTTATATTAACCTAAATTAACGATGTTTTGTTGTCACTATTATTTCTGAAATGCATGTATTGGGATTGTCCTTGAATCAGTGTCAATGAAGTTACTTGAAGAAGCTTTTACCGAGGGCTTAAAGAGGTTATGCTCATCTAGTTCAAATGATCAAGCTTCCAACCTCCTATCATTTAGCATTTAGGTTTCTCGTATGCATCAGCATGGATTACATTACTCATTAATGTGAACCAGATTTTCAATAGCAATGATTAAAGCCTATGTAAAGGAAGGCATACTCTCAGTAAAAAAAAAAAAAAAAAAAAAAAAAGGCAGCTACAAAATAATAGGCTTAACTCCAACTAGGAATACATTTTTGCAACAGACAGGCCAGAGTTAGTATCCTGATTTGATCACTGTGTGACCATAAATTACTTGCTATACCCTTCTAAACTGCAGTTTCCTTATCTATAAAATGGGGATAATAACACCTCATCAGAGGATTTAGGAGGAGAATTAAATAGCAAAGTGTATGTAAAGTTATAATATATAGCATGCGTTTTCCAAATGGTAGATATTATATCAACACAGAAATATGATAGTCTGCTTAAGATAATCACACTGATTAAATTGTTTCTCCCACTAAAATATAAGATCTTTAAGAAATATCCTCCACTTTGGTAATACTTTACAATTCTCAAATAAGATTATTTGATTTTCACAATAATCCTGTGAGGACAGTATTTTTATTTCCATTTTGCAATTTAAAAAGCTGAGGCTCATACAGGGTCAACGACTTTTCCATGGCCACTGTATTTGCCAGGAAAGAGGAGGCTAATGCTAAAGAATAAACACCCCTAAATCTCAGTGTCTTAACATAGAAAGTTGATTTCTAATTCATGTAAAATTCATTTCAGGACTCAGGGCAGCTATTCTCCAACGGGTAACTCATTCTACTAATGGCGAAGAAAGAGCTGTAAGGTCATTCAGGGACTTTTCTTTAACTCAGCATGGATATGACACATGTCCCATCCCCCCCTCTCTACTGAGTGCAACTAGCCTCACAGCCCCACCAACTGCAAGACAGTTGGTCGATCTATGAACCCAGGAAGGAGAGTGAGTTAGGACCAGATATCAGACAGCACCAATGAAGGCTGCTGAAGTCTCGATGATAGGAAATGGTGAAGTTGGAGTTTGAACTCAGTGTTTCTATTCTCTATTTTCAATATTATTTTCAATTCTATCAAAGTATTTTTCAGATTTTAGAGAAAAGACAAAATAAAGACAAAAAGACACTTTCAAAGTTGCTATGGCTTACTCTATACTTCTCCACACTGCTTTTTAAGTAACTATCCATTCTGTTTCCCCATGCTGACCAGTTTGGATAAAAACCTAATACACTGCTACTGAGATACACTGGCTACAGCTTTCAGGAAAAATAAGCAATTCACACAGACTATGATATATCTTCAGTAGAACAGACTTGCAGAAATTAAGGTAAATTCAGTGCCTGCATATCTACTGGTTGATTGTGAGTATCTTCCACTTTTACAACTTTCCCTATGTTTATATAAAGACTTGTCCAAGAAACATTCCCTTTGTTAAAGATATTTCAATTCAACAGTCTTTTGATAATTGATCTACATTTTCTTCTTAATTTATAGGTGTTATAAATGCCAGTTTCAATTACATTTCAACTTTTCCTGCTATCCTGTTTCAACTGACTGCTTGACTGATACATTCATCATTTAACAAACATATCCTGAGAATTTATTGCACATCAGACATGGTGGTGGACCTGGGCAGAACTGCTACATTCAGGGTGCACATTACATAAGGACCCACTATTATGGCTAACACTGGCCCAAAAGGAAATGTGTCTTTCTAAGCCACACAAATGTTCATTAGAAGCTAGCTGCAGCCCTGATGCTGGGATAATGGAATGAATATGACAGTATCTTTACCTCCAAGGATATTACAGTGTAATGGGGAAGATATGTAAGTAAACATGGAATTATACTACCAGGTCATAAATGTTATTGTAAAGAAAAGTCCAAGATGCTATGAGAACACAGAAAAGGAGCTTTTAACCCAGTCTGGGGGATCAAGGGAAATTCTCCAAAAAACATTAACAATTAAACTGAGCCCTAGGGGATTCCCTGGGTGGCTCAGCGGTTTAGCACCTGCCTTCGGCCCAGGTGTGATCCTGGAGTCCCACGTCGAACTCCCTGCGTGGAGTCTGCTTCTCCCTCTGCCTGTGTCTCTGCCTCTCTCTCTCTCTCTCTCTCTCTCTGTGACTATCATAAATAAATAAAAAAATTAAAAAAAAAAAAAAGAAAAAAAAAAAGAAGACAAGGAATGATACCTCCCACAGAAAGAAAACAATTTGGGGGGAAAACAGAGGAAAGAAGTATCATTGCATGCTAGAGGAAACTGCAAACATCACTATTGGATAAACACTGAGTTAGGAATGTTTCTCACATAAGGTAAGAGAGGAAAGGAAGTAATCAGGGACAAATACTAAAGGTCTTGTTAAAATAAGGAGCTCGTTTTATTACATAAGGTAAGAAACAGGAAGTCATGAAGGAGATAAAACAGGAAGGCACATGTGATTAAATTTGCATTTTATAAAGACTTTTTGATGTGGGGAAGTGCTGTGTCTAGGTATAACACCATTAGAAGTATTTCAAAGAATAATTTATTAAGTAATCCAATTTGAATTTTCAAGTCAGAGAGAAAAAAAGAATACCCTTAGAAATGTTCATATGACTCTCACTTTGCTAGGGATGGATGCCAAGTAGACAGACATTCCTATCAGTGATGCAGATCTCTTTTCTGAATGACTTTATAAAGCTCAAGCTTGTTTCATAAAATAAAAACGATAATCGAAACATAAATTTTAATACAATAGGCCGTATTTCAACAAATTCCATTTACATTACTCCTGCGTAAGGCATTATTTATGGTGGTGCATGTACACCTAATCTCGATGTTGTGAAGGTGACCCAGGCATAGTAGGTGGGGAAGGGAGCTGAGCCAGTGAAACCATTTACACATCACCTCAAGTACATATTACAAGCTCAGCTCTGCATGAAGGGCAATTTGGACTGTGAAGAAACACAAGACTAAATTGAGGACAATGAGACTATTGAACTAAGATATCTAGTACCAAGGCCCAAATTCCATTCACAAACGAAAACATGCTCCAAAAGCAGAAAATAATATGAATTCTAAAACTCTTTGGAGATCAAGGCGAAAACCCTAGTATCACCAGGATGGAAATAGATATTACTCCTAGTAATCATAGCATGGTCCTAAAACAGTATTTAATAGCTGAATTTTCAGATGACACCAAAATGTCTTATTCTTTCTCCCTCATGCAGGTTTTTGCTGAAATGATCAAAAGTTCTGTGACAAGAGAATGGATCAAAGAAGCATTATGGCAAAGGAGAATGGAGACCATTCACTCAATAAATATTTGTAAAGTTCCTACTACTATAAGCCAGGTACCATGCTAGGAAATTTCACAAGTACTATCTCATTTAAAAAGAAATATTACTAATCCTATTTTGCAGGTAACGAAACTGAGGGAAGTAAAGCTTAAGACTTATAGAGATCCTACATTAAGTTTTTATTTAAGCACAAAGTATTCCTTTACCAAAAAAAGGGAAGAGTTGAATTTATTAGAAGTATTCAATGTAACAACATTTTGATGACTTCTGGAAGCATTTAAGTCATAAACATATAAAGACTATTTTAAAAGGTAAATATACCAGGGAAAACTGCTGCTACCTTTCTTACCAATCTAATGTTGAATCAGACTTAATTATTTTAACACTTCTTTGTTACAAACACTGTTCCTTTCTCAGCAATTTACCTATTTTGCTCACATTGAGTCATATTATTGTTTATTCATTCATTCATTCATTCATTCATTCATTCTATAGATATTAACTTGGTGTCTATTAAATGCTAAGCTCAGTGCTATGTATGACTACAATGGAACATCTAGTCTCAGCAGATTCACAGTCTGCAAGGGAAGCCAGACAACTAAACAGATAATTAGCACATAAAGTGATAAGTGCTATGATATAGGATGTTCAAGGGAGCTGTGTAGCAGTCAGGTATATATGCTTTCAATCTGGAAGCCAATGTATCTATGACAATCCAGGCCCTTCCTAACTGTACAAAATTCTGAAAACCAACACTTTTCAAACAGACTTCCATTATCTTTCCATCAGAAGCTTCTCCTCATGACCTATGACTCCATGACCCCACACTGTTCATTCACTCAAACAATACTTAATGAGCAACTGCTGTGCTCCACAAACTGTGCTAAGCACTGAGGTTACAAAGTTGAATAAGCAGAAGAGTTCCCTGCTTTCATGAGATTCAAATCTGACAAAAAAGTAAAGAAGAGAAAAACCTGCTAAAGCCTTTGAAAAGATTGCTAAGCTATGTCACTCATATCAGTAAAACAATCTGACTTTTGCACACCCTTGCTGTGTGACTTTGAACAAGTTATATCACCTTGCCAGTCCTTGGTTTTCTCATCTGTGAAATGATAATAGTATTTACCTTATTCATTTCACAGCATTATTCAAAATCATATGACATCATGAATGCAAAAAGCACCTTGAAAATTATAAAGGTATGTGAAAATATAATGAATTTTATTTGTCATTGTCATGATTAAAGGGAGTCTCTGATTTAACTAAAAGGATTAATCATAATATTTTAAAATAAATACAATTGTATTGTTTTCTAATATTTGCAGTAACTAAAAGTAGGTCAATAAACTATCATTTAGTAAAGATCATTTGATGGATCACTTAAAGGCATAGATATAAAGTATTTATATTGATTTTATTTTTTTCTTTTTTTTACATTTTTAATTTTAACTTTAATTTGTCAACATATAGTATAACACCCAGTGTTCATCCCATTAAGAGTGCTCATTACCTGTCACCTAGTGACCCACAACCTCCTCATTACCACATTCCCCCCACCTTCCCTTCAGCAATCCTTTACGTAAGTAGATGCTTCTGAACTATTCAAAAACAGTCAGATCTCTTAAGGGCTATAAAAAACCTCTTTTGCAAAGAGGTTTATACCATTATTTGCTCTACTAGGAATAAATTTGCAGAGAACATGCAAACATTGGCCAAATTACTTCAGTTTTCGTATTAATTTAAACTATACAATAACTTTCCACCATTTAAAACTGAAGAATGGCAGTGGTATGCCACAGCAGAAGGAAAACATAATCTTTCCTCACAATGCCAAACCTGACTCCGGCTCTACCATTTGATGCCTATGCTCTTGGGTGAGTCCCTTAAATGATACTCAGCTTTCTGATCTCTAAGATATGCAAGACAGGCATAGTTATGTGACAAATTCACAGGGATAATTAAGTGAGGTAAGATAGCACATCTGCTCTATATAACATACAGAGCTATTTTAAGTTAACTGATATCAGTATCATTTTTAGTAGATAGATTTAACTTCTACTTATTAAATGATTTTAAAAGGAGTACTTTTCCTTGATACCTGAGTTTATCTTATTTTATAGGTGAAAACACTGAAGGCCAAGAAGCATAAAACCAAAAAATAGCACAAGGCTAGGGATTACAACATGTGAATTCTATTATTGTGCTTACCACCAATGGCTCTGAAGCCCAGTGCAATCATTTACCTTTTTTGAACTTCAGGATCCATTTTTGAAAATTGAGGGAAACACTCTACTAGATCACTATAAAGTTGTCAAAAACACAATGTGGTAAGCAGCAACTCTGGTTTCCTCACAAAGTTTTTTCAGGTCCAAGCCATATTAAGAGTCCAAAAGAAATTCACTGGTCCAAATGAGACTACCCAAATCTGATGAGTTTATGAAACTGAGCTTGGCAAGGTTACTAAGGATCTAAAATGGGAAGCAGGGAGTGAGATCTAAACCGAAGAGCAGACAATCCTAGAAAGTATATTGTTTTCATTTTATTTGCTTTTTAGTCTAGTCCCTGTGGCTGTTGGAGTGGGACAGTGAATAGGAGAGGGTGGAGGTGGGGGCATCAGTGGCATTTTAAAAATATATCTGGAGTGTGAACATATAAAGTCTTGCTCAGCTTCTAAGAACTTGAACAAAGCATAATCTACTAATCCCTTGGTAATGCTAGGTCAATGTTGGATAGAGCTGACCTGATATATCTATTAATGTCTCACTCTTTATTCTACACATCTCCAGGAGACCATGACAACCTGCTCACTACTCCTGCCTGGTAATACTTGACTCCCTCCTCTTATTAGGGCTCTTTTATCCCCTGGGTGCTAAAGTCACAGCGCCCAGAGCCTAAGGGCTTTCAAGAGCCTATGAAAATGGGTTGAGACCTAAAAAACAAACAAACAAACAGAAAGGCTCAAAAATATAACAAAACAAACTACTTGCAAGACCAAACATAGTAAACAGGAATTAAATAGCTACAAAAAAGTCAAGTAGCCAACTGAAATTCAATTCAATTCCTTTTAGAGATATATATTAATTTGATTTGATTTCAGAGGTCAGTATATTTTAATGTTTGGTATTATAGGTAAGTGGTAGGACTCAAAAAGTAAGAAAGCCTAGGGCTTTCAAATGTCTTAATAAGGAACTATCTCTGACTTCCATCTTCATAATCTGTGCAGGTGGCAAGTCTCATGGATGTAGGAGGTATCCTTTCTAGTCTAATTAAGTCCATAGCTTATCCCCATTAACCTTCATTCCACCCTCCTCATTTGCACATTCTCTTTACCATAGGGCTAAAGCAGCTAAATGCTCAATAATAACATAAAATGAGTAGTGATACAAAAATTCAGAGGAGCTCTTGAGTCACAGAGGAGGGCTACAGTAGTCAGGGAAAGATAAGTACTACGGTAAATAAGACCTCAGTAGATTTATTTTATTTTATTTTTTTAATATTTTTTTTTAATTTTTATTTATTTATTTATGATAGTCACAGAGAGAGAGAGAGAGAGAGACAGAGACAGAGACACAGGCAGAGGGAGAAGCAGGCTCCATGCACTGGGAATCCGATGTGGGATTCGATCCCGGGTCTCCAGGATCACACCCTGGGCCAAAGGCAGGCGCTAAACTGCTGCACCACCCAGGGATCCCAAGACCTCAGTAGATTTATTTGTTTGTCCTTTCAGCAAACATTTAGTGAGCATCTTATATGTGCCAGGCACTCTGTTAGGCACTGATTATCATATGAATGATAGTCTCCTTCCTCTAAAGAAGATTACAGACTAGTGGAGAAGACAACATACAAGACTAAATAAATTAAGATATAATGAGATTAAGTGCAACAATAAAAGGATATTCAAAATGTTGAAATTACACAAAAGAGGAAGTCAATGTCTGGAGAATCTCATTGTAGGTAACAGTAGGACTTAGAAGGAAAATGGAACTTGGTAAAATAGAACATTATTCTAAGCAGGGTAAAATTATGTAAACAAAGGCTTAGGGAATGGCAGAGTACTTGCTATGATACATACAGGGTGAGCAATAAAGAGAATACTTTGGCTGATAGCATTCAGTAGGTGAAGCTAAAGCCATCAGCTGACCCTGTAGAAATCACACAGAAGTTGTTTATTGGCCATTTTTCAGTTGTGTTATGAGGACAGATCTAGCAAACCTGTCTCCTGCCAGAAGCTTGACACTCCACACCATACCCCTTTGCCTCATCATATCATTGCAATTAAGAGTAAACCCAGGAGGCCTGGTCCTTTGCCTGACCTGCACGACCAAGGAGCAGGAGCTCCTAGCTGGGCAAAGGAAAAAAAAAAAAAACAGTTTGCCAGAGTGGAAAAAGAAAGAACACTGCGGGTTTGCATCAAGTCATCTGCTCATTGTGAATTGCAGCTTCCCCTCTCCTTCCTTGCCAGTCTCAGATCAGTCAGCTGTTGTCAAGGCTAGCCAGATAGGTCAAAAAAATTGTCCATGCTGGCTTAATTCTGTGGTGCGAGATACACTCCGGCACAAAAAAACACTCTGCCTTGCAATCTTTACACAAAAAACAGATGCTCAAATTAGACTTACTACAGGTTAGACATATCACAGAATTGAAAGAAAAACTAGAAATCATTCATTCTAATTTTCTTATTTCATAGATGAGGAGACCAAAGCCCAAAGAAGAAAAGGGACTTGGTTTAATTCACATAGGAAGTCAAGCTTACAAGTAGGTTTCCTCATCCCCTTTGCAAGTATTCTTTCTTTCCACTCTACCAGACTGCTAGTATTTGTCTTCTGCCCAGCAAAGAAGTACCTGCCCCTAGGAAATGTTCAATGCAAAGAAGGAAGCAGGGTATACCTCAGAGGCAAAATGGGTATGCAGAAATGCACAGCAGTGCATGAGGGATCATAGCACAGGACTACTGCTGCAAAAATCAACCCTGATTATCTGAATTTCCTCAATCAAACTTAATCTTTGTAGTACCTAAGCCTTTTCTCCTCATTAGTATCCCATTAACCCTTCAAATGATGACTTCAGCTGTATTTTCACAATGATCAGTGACAAATGTCATCTATAAACTGGATAGTTTGGTAAATATATCACTGGGAGACATAAAGGTTGTCAAGAATTCTTAGTGAGGCAGAAAGACACGATGGAACACGAACAGGGTTGAGAATCAGAAGATTTTGAATCTGGTCACACCACTACTGTTTATTGTATGTGTGGCCCTGGACAAGTGATTGGAATCCTTTGTGTCTTGGCTTGATTTCCCCATCACAGATCTCTGAGTTGTGAAGAGTAAACAAACAGAAGAACAAAAAGTACTCAGACCAATACTTGGTTTAGCACTGGACCTTAAAGTATTGGCCCGTTTATAATCTTATTTATCTTAATTAAAAAAAAATCTTGGTATTTGTTTGGTGTCTTTTAAGCCTAGCCTAATTTCCCAAAAATTAAGAATATAATAACTAAGAACTGACATAAAGGAAAAAGGCTTTTGTTCAGAGCAGATCCTCAACATGTAACACAGGCTGATTTCAATCCTTCCATTTGATTGATGTCAAGTCAAATTAATATAATGTAGTCAGACAACTTCATCTTACTAATGAATGAATCAGTTCAATATAGTTATCTTACAATTACCCAGTGTTAGGCAGGGTAAAATTGAACACAAAAATGAATAAAGCATGATCCCTCACTTGGCCTAAACTCACATGTCAGTTTTTTTTTTTTTTAAGAATTTTTATTTATTCATGAGAGATACAGAGAGAAAGAGAGGCAGAGACATAGGCAGAGGGAGAAGCAGGCTCCATGCAGGGAGCCTGATGCAGGACTCGATTCCAGGACTCCGCGATCACACCTTGGGCCAAAGGCAGGTGCTAAACCGCTGAGCCACCCAGGGATCTCCTCATGTCAGCTCTAAGTGGGTTCCTGTCTATCTTTTTCATGGCTATACCTCCAATGGCTGGTCAAGTGCCAAATAGCAAGAGGCTCAGTCAAGCTGGACAGGCTTGGGATAACGATAAACATCATCACCTGCACCATTATGATAGAACTAACCGTTTCCTGAGTGGTCACTACGTGGTGTGGCAGACACTTGGCATGCATTCTATCATCTAACACAACAATGTGCAAGGTACGAGTGGATTATTCATGTTCTACATCTCTACCTTGCCTCGTCACCATGCTCTCCTACTCAACACTCAAGTTTTGGGATTCTAAGCAAACACATTCAGCTCCCCACTAATAATAACAGTGAATCCTTGCTATGTGCCAGGTCCTGTTCTATACATAATAGCTTCATTGACTCATTTCATCTTCACATCAGTCTATCAGGTAAGTACTGTTAGTATACTCATTTTATAGAAAGGATACATAACTTTCCAAGATCACATAACTAGCAGAGCCTAGAATTGCACATGAGAGTCTAGAGCCAAAGTCTGCACTCTTACTTACTCTGCAAGTAAGAAAGAAAGGAAGTGAAAGAGTAACTTTAACGTGAAGCCACTTGGAATTCTGGGCATAAGAGCTTGGTGGCAGATGTAGTTAAGGTTCTTATATCTGGCCTCAGGCCTGACCACAGTATAATGCTGGAATACCTGATACAGGGCCTTAAAAAGGAGTTCACATGATCACTACAGGCACATAGTTTCAATTATCAGACATACATTATGGTGTCTCTTCTTAACATCTCCTCTAACCCTCTGTCCAGAAAACTTCTATTTATCTTTCTTTTATTTACAGATTTATTTATCTATGAGAGAGAGAGAAGGACAGGGGACAGGGTGGAGGAGAGGAACAGGGAGAGAGAAAATCTCTAGTAGACTCCCTACTGAGCAAGGAGCCCCAAGTGGGGCTCCATCCCACGACCCTGAGATCATGACCTGAGCCAAAATCAAGAGTCAGACATTTAACCAACTGAGCTACCTAGGGTGACCCAAAACTTCTAATTATCTTTAAAGACACCTCCATAGAAAGCTTATCTCTACCCGTTCTTTGTAACATCATTAAGAGTTTGTCCATGCCTTTATTGAAGTAGCTATTACATTATCCTATAATCAACGATTTGTTCATCTTTCCCACTCAACTGTGAGCCCCTGATGGGCAAAAACCAGTCTAATTCACTCTAATAGCAACCTCAGAAACCAATAGTAGCTGGGATAAGACTAAATGGTCTAATAAAAAGGATATGGGCTTTGGGTTTAGTGAAACCTGATTTTGCCCTGGCTCAAAAATTTGCAGCTACATCATCTTGGGCAGCCTACTCTTTTGTTCTCTCACCAATAAAATGAAGATAATAGTTATCTACTTTGCAAAGCTATTATTAGGAATAGATTTATTCATTTAATTGATATTTACTGAGTACCAACTATGTGCCAGGGACAATTTTGGGTGCTAAGAATATGGTGGTGAATAAGAGAGACACAATCCTGCTTCCTTGCAATTTATATTCCACTGGAGGATATGAATGATAAAGACATAGACAAATACAAAAAATCTGATAAAAAGAATTACAGAGAATTAAAATCGAATGATATAATGGGCCTAGGTTATATGCATAGCTGCTTTAGAGTGATCAGGGAAGACTTTCAAAAAGCCAAGCCTTTACGCCTTTACTGAGATCTATTGATAAGAAGGATCAGAGATAGTGGAGCACCTTTCCAAGCAAAGGAACTGGCCAATGCAGAAATTTGTGGCAGTAATGAACTTGGTAAGTCTGATAAACTGAAAGAACAGCATTATGCCTAGAATACAGTAGGTAGAAAATGATACCTGATTCTGAAGAGATGAATAGGACCCAGATCCTGTAGGGATTTATAAACTGCTTTATTCTAAATGTGAAAAGAAGAAGTAAAGGATTTTTAAATAGATAAAACCTTAATTTGATACATTAAAAGAGACTAGCACATTATCTGATATTTGATCCCTTGATTCATGGTTGCTATTACTCTCAAAACAGTGATGATGTTGTAGGAGATCAAACAATATTGGATCCCCCAGAGATTTTGAGTGAATAAAATATGGCTCGAGTGCCAGCTATGTGCAGGTCATTATACAATGTTCTAGAAGTAGGAATTAAGAATGATGCTCCAAAAGAGCTGAGGTTGATGAAAAGAGGTTCTCTGGCTCAGATCAAAACAGGACCTCAATCGAAGAAGGACAAACATTGTATGTTCTCATTCATTTGGGGAATATAAATAATAGTGAAAGGGAGTAGAAGGGAAGGGAGAAGAGATGGGTGGGAAATATCAGAAAGGGAGACAGAACATAGACTCCTAACTCTAGGAATGAACTGGGGGTGGTGGAGGGGGAAGAGGGAGGGGGGTGGGGATGAATGGGTGACGGGCACTGAGGGGGGCACTTGACGGGATGAGCACTGGGTGTTATTCTGTATGTTGGCAAATTGAACACCAATAAAAAATAAATTTATTAAAAAAAAAAAAAAAAAAAACAGGACCTCAGAGTAAAGACTATCCTGGTGATAGAAACAGCCTAAAGTAGAAGATCTCTGAGTTTTAGGGTATCTTTTCTTCTTGTAATTAATCTCTTCTCTCTCTTCCATGCAGCAGAGATGAAAAACAGGCCTGCAGTAGCCTCCTGTTTGGGCACCAAAATAAGGGAGACCATGAGAAGCGAGCAGAGTCAAGTTAGCCTCTATCTTACCTAGGTCTTAAGTAAAAGGGGGAAAAGGAGCCCTCTCTGATCACCAGGAAAGAGGCCAGACAGAAAGTAGCAGTACAGGCTGACTAAGAAGAAAGAACATGCCACTGGCCCAGGCATCTCGTGGAGAGAGACTCCATAGAAATCTAGTATGGAGAGTAGATGGCTACATGAAGATCAGGATCCCGGCCTTCAGAATTAGCAACTGTTCAATAAATATCTATTAGGTGAACAAATGGGTTTTACTGCATAGCAAGACTTTGCTCTCACAGTAGAGGAAGATAACTTTGATCAACTAATTGTATCACTGAAAATTCTATGTTAAACCATTAAAAAGATATAAGAAGAACAAACTACAAAATCTGGAGAATCTGGTCTATTTTACTGCTGTTGTCTTTGTATCACTGAAAATTCTATGTTAAACCATTAAAAAGATATAAGAAGAACAAACTACAAAATCTGGAGAATCTGGTCTATTTTACTGCTGTTGTCCTTGATTTTACATTTACCATTTGTGGGTCTGGGGATGCTCACTTTAGAGATATTCCACACAAATATAAACAGAAACCTTTAAACTGTGATCCGAACAATGCATTAAAAGCTGCATAATATAGGGGCACTTGGGTAGCTTAGTCAGTTGAGTGTCTGACTCCTCATTTTGGTTCATGTCATGATCTTGGGGTCATGGGATTGAGCCCCACACTGGGCTCCATGCTCAACACAGAGTTGCTTGGAATTCTCTTTCTCTCCCTCTGCACCTCCCCTAACTCACCCTCTTTCTCTCTAAAATAAATAAAGCTTAAAAAAAAGCATAATATAAATTGTTTTTGCTTAAGAAAAAAAATTTAAAAAGGAGTATCTAATCATTCATGTTTATTGATTATTGGGAATCTCCTCTCTTTGGATAGTCAAACTCACAAATAGATATATATGTGGGTACCAGAGATACCAGTCATCAGTGCCTTTGTATCCACTATGAAGCATCAAATTTAAATGCAACATTAAAAAAAGCCTCATCCCTCGTGACAAATCAATGTCTAAAAGGATAGTCAAGTGGCTGTTTAGCAGAGGATAACAAAGAGTTTGGAATATACAATATGACAGAGTTCTTTCTATGAACATCAATTACAACAGGGCACTGGTTATTTTGTCTAGAAGAGAATTATTTATTCTCCACATCTGACACTGTGCATGTTATCTAATTGACCAGTAATAGCATTTTCTGTATAATATTCAATGACAACTAAAAGGTAAAAACAGTAGTAAAAATATATTTTCTTAAACCAAGTCAGGCAGCATCCAGATACACTAAAAACAAAATATATCTTAATTTGTTCATGATTTTAGAAGAAAGCAAATATTAGATTAATGATATTACACTTGGGAATGATACATCTTTTCTTTCATTTAAGTAACATTGGTTGAGCAACAACTATGTTCCAGACCCTGTGCTAGAAACCAGAAATACACAAATAAGACCTATCTCTGACTACCAGAAGCTTACAGGGTAGACATACTCTATGCAACTAATTCTTATTCAGTGTTTTCAGTCCTCAAAGAGAGAAAGGATTCAGGTGCTAAGAGAGAATACTGTTTTCTTTCTCATGGTCATTTCCCAAGGGCTCTGGCCCTACCAAGTGGCAGGTATTAGAGACCTATACCCTGCAACTTAGTCCTACCAGTCATGAGGCCCATAAGCACCAAGGATTATATGAAGAACCCAATCCATACCAGAGAGTGGGATATGGAATTAGGCTTATAGCCCTGAACTAAGTGCTCAGTGCCTGGAAGTAGGTACCACTTATTCATTCATTAACTGACAAACATTAACTGAGTTTTTATTAGATGTTGGGTCCTGAGCTTCCATTTACCTACAGCCTTCTTTGTAACCTCCACAGGTGCCAAATTCATCTCATTCAAGTTATGCAAAGCTCTTAGTTTTCACTTTAGATACTAGTAAGATTTTCTATGAGAGTGAAGTTCTGCTTTAAACCCCATCCCATTTGACTGAACTGGTTACAACTCTCATAACTCTTGTCAACTCATTCTCTCAAGGCATTTGTCACTCTTCCCTCTACTTCATCTACTATCTAGAATGGTACAAATATAAAACATTAGCCAGAATGAAGACTGCTAACCATGAAATATGCAAATAGCTTTGCTTCAACCTATAAATACTTTTAAACCTGTCCTACTTAGCACAGAGGAAATACTTGAGATGCATCTCCAGCCCTTCATTATCAAGAATTAGACTTATGGCCACCTGATGAAAAGGGGTATATCTGTGGCAGCAAGTTTGCAGTATGAATCTTGGTCCCAAGTCACAGCTAATTGATTGAATTAAACTAACCATATTTTCTTCAGTAGGAAATCAAAATTAGGAGAGATAGCTAGTCTCTAGATGTTTGGCCCCTTACAAAATGACTTATTTTTGAGATGCTGAGGAATAATGATTGGGGGAGGGGGGCTTGATGACCAATATGATGCACAAAGTAGATTATAAAATAGAATTATGGGGTTTTGTAGGGTCACCACATTCTATTATAGGGAAGAAGCAGAGAAAATCTGTCTCTAAAACGAGAGGAATAACACCTGACTTAAGGAACAATGAGAGTTTCAAGACCCTTCATGAGACATAGTTACCCTTGGGGTGTATGAAACACTTTTGTATCTTTTAATAAACTCCTTTAAAAAAAACTAGCACTCAAGCTACTTTGGTTCCTATCATTTACAAGCAAAGAACTATAATTAATTAGCACCTCTATATGATTTAGTCCCACAAACTTGTGTTTATCTGTTCCATTCCCTCCTCTACCCTAATGACCAGCCTCTGAGGTACTAGCATAACATAAGCTGGCTCATTCATTCATTCACTCTACTTACTCTTAAAAACATTTACTATGCATCAGGTACTATGCTAAATGATAGAATTAGATGACTAAAATATAATCCCTGTCCTCATATTGCTCACTGTCCTATAGGAGAGATAAACAGGAAGGTAGTAAGTAATTATAATATAGAATGACTGGGGTTAGGATGGTAGTAAAACTTACAGCATGGGAGAACCAAAGGTTTAGGTGGCATCCAAAAATTTAGCTGATCAGGAAAAGACTCCCAGAGTGAATGACATTTATAGGATGAATAGGAGATTGCTAGACAAAGAAAAATGTAGGGGAGGCAGGAATGATATTTCAAGCAGAGGAAATAGAATGTACAAAAAATAAGGAAGTTAGAAATCTTAGACTTGATAGATAGGGAAAAACAAGGAGTTCTCTATGATTGGAGCTTTGTATGTGTAGGCCTAAAAAGAATGAAGTGGCAGGAGATGAACTTAGAGAGATAGACAACACATAGGTCACAAAGAATCTTGTATATGAAGCTACAAAACTTGAACTTTATTTTGAATGCTACAGAGTCATTGAAGAATTATGGACTGAAAAGTTTAAAAATCAAGTTATTTTAGAAAGATTGTATCAACAATCTGGAAGATGGACCACAAAATTGGAGTGGGAGGCAGTAATGAGAAGAGAAAACCATAAACACAAGAGGCCTGGGAAGAAACCCAAGCAAGCCAGTTAAGAAGAGGTGAAAGCCTGGAATTATAGTAATGGGATTAGGGGTAAGAAATGTCTTTGGGAGATAATGAAGAATATAATCTGGTAGACCTGATAAATATTTAGATATTGGGATGAAATATGGAAGAATTGAAAAGACTTAAATGTTTCCATACTGGATGACAGCTGGGAAGATGGCACCTTGAATGAGATGTGGCACAAAAGAAAAAGAACAAATGTAAGGAAATAATGAGTTCAGTTTTAGACCAGTTGAGTTCAAAGTATATGTGAAATGCTCAAGTATACATGTGTAGTAGGCAGTTATAAATAGGGGCATAACTTTCAGCAGACAGTTAAGGGCTAGAGATAAAAGATCTGGGATCTTACTGAATCTCTTGGAGTGTATATGAGGACATAAAAGGGCAGTGCGTAACATCAGCAGACATGGAGATGAGAGAACAAGCCTGAGGAACACTGGTATTTATGGCACCATTAAAGGTACAGAGGCATAAAAAGAACATAGAATGTTTTGGGAAATGCAAACCCACTAAGATGGATGAAAAGTAGGGTGCAAGAGATGCAGGAGATGGGACTGGAAAGGAGGATAGGGCCAGGTCATGGAGGTCCTTTGTGTAATGATATTTTGTACAGTGGGGCTCAAAATATATCTATTGAAAGAATAAGGGACTTTCTTGATTCTATATATGATAAAAACTACTGAACATTTTTAAGAAAGAATTTTACTTTATTGAACCTAAATCATCATCATCTCATCATCATCATCATCATCACTCTCCCTTACATATAGTTATGGTGTTGCTGTTAAGAATTTCCATGCTGCTGTCATTTAGAACTCGTGAAAACTCTCTAAGATAATTTTTAAAAAATATTCCTTTTATAGATGTAATGCTTAGATTTAGGAGGGTGAAGTAACTAGCTAAAAGCTAGCAAGTATAAGAGAATCTTCAACCTCAATCTTCTGACTTCCAGTTCAGTGTTCAGTGTACTACTGCCATCACTCTGAAGTAATCTCCTAAAGTCACATAGTGTTTTAGGACTGGAAGAACATTCACATGCACTGTCACATTTGATAATACTCGTGTTCACACAGGATAGCGTAAAGAGAGATTTAGTTTGAGAGGCTTTCTGGGACCAGGACTTTCAGTGCTAAATCTGAGAAAGTCCCAGACAAACCTGGACTTTGATCACTTGGCAAGGTGATCACTCCTATAGATTTACTATCTTCCTGAAAGAGTAAATATAATGAAATGATTAAAAACATGAACTCTCATGTCAGACTGCCCAGATTCAAATCCTGGATGTACCTCATACTAGCAGAGTGACTAGAAAATTACTCAAAATATGGGTGCAACAGCTATCTCGTTTATAAAAAAAAAAAAGGAAATAAAACACCTGAATTTTGAAGATTAAATGAAATGATATATAATAATATATAAAAGTATATTAGATAATATATGTAAATATCTAGCTGAATACCTAGCACAGAACAATCAACTTCAAATTTCTCATCTTACATGTATTCTCTCTTCTTTTCTCATAGTTTGCTTCTTCACTACATTTGGACTAAGATTTTTGTTTTTCAATTTTGATATCAAAGGAGAGCAATTTTGTGTCTCTGGAGAGTGACTCCATTGGGATAAGGAACAAGGGAACTCAGCATCTAAATCTCTACAAGTGTTACTGCTCTGAGGCCCTGGGCTGCTGAGAGCAGGGCTTAAGTGTTTAAGTCTGGCTCTCTTGTTTTGTGATTTGTCACTTGCTCTCTTTGGGTTTAATTTTTTTCATCTGCAAAGCATAAAGTTTTGACTAAGTGGGCCTCTTCTTACTTGGACATTCTATGATGTCTCCATTCCCTAGACTCTACTGAAAGGGTGACAAAAGTAACCAGCCCTAATACAGCAATTATAGAAACCCTTTTAACTTCCAAAGCCTAAAAAAAAAAAAAAAAAAAAAAGAAAAAAAAAATAACTTCCAAAGCCTGGCGATAAAAAGTAGGGGAATAACCTAAAGACTTTTGTAGGACAGTAACAAAACTAAAATGAGTGTAACTTTCTTTAAATAAAAAATACTAATTCCTGAGCTTCCTGGGTGGTTCAGTTTAGTTAAGCATCTGACTCTTGGTTTTGGCTCTTGTTCTAATCTCATGCGTCATAAGATCAAGCCCTGTGTTGGGCTCCACACTCAGGGGTATTCTACTTGGATATTCTCTTCCTTTGCCCTTTCCTTTTCTCTCTCTCAAAAATAAGTAAATAAATCTTTTTTAAAAATAATAATTCCCTATATTCCTTCTTAGTACAAGGCATTGTTCTGTTTTATATGTATCATATTCACATCATATTCTAATTCTCACAATAACTTTGTGATAAATTGTTATCTTAATAAATTGTTATCTTCACTTTACACATAAGGAAAATAAGAATCTGACAAGCTCTATAATTTATTAAAGTTACATATGTTAAAAGATGGAGGCAGATCTTTATACAGTTATGTGTAAGTTAAAGGTCCATGGTTTTCCTATGATAGCACACTGCTATTGATAATTAATTGTCTCATCCTACCAAAGGATCTGGCTTTTAGAATATTGGCATCAGAGGAGATACAGGCATGATTTCACAATATCCTAAAAAACCAACACGTATATTCTAACATTTCAACCCAACATCTTGAATCCTGTGCTCATTTCACTGTTCCCTTTCCACACTGCATGACTGTAATCTCTCACCATTGAGTAGGACAGTTACTGGACCCATGTTTCTCTTCATATTATTATGAGTTCCAGAAAAATTCATTGGAGCTTTCCTGCCTCTTGATACAGTTCTCAGATTTGCAAGAGTATGTACCTATCACATTTTCTTCCTGCACTATTGTTTCTGGTATTACACGACAGTTCCGCTAGTGTTCCAACTCCTATCTCCACATCTAGTCTGTGTATAGGTCCTAGAAGTTACTGTGGAACTATAACTGGCTTTCTCCCAAGTCAGTGGCTTCTGAACCTCCCTGTTCTCAGTATTTCTTCCTCCTTCTCATACCACATCCAGCCAAGTGATCCAAATTTCTACTATTCTTCAATCTGAGTCCTGGGTTCCCACTACTCCTTCTGACTCTGTCCCTTTGAGTACTGCATACACCTTTAAACTACTGATATTCCACATCATCAGCAATGTAAAAAGCAAATTGCAAAGATGAATGCTTAATCTTGATGATCATCTAAACTTCTTACCCCCATTGACATAATGGTCCTTTCCAAGCGGTCCTCGGTGTCCTTGTACTTATTCCTGTTCTCATTTCCATGATCTATTCTCAAAAGTGCAGCTATAGAGGAGCTTCAAGCACTACCTTAAAGTCTAGATAAGATGACTATTAAGTCCCTTCCTAAGTACAGACTTAAAGATTCTGGGTTATAAAGCCATGATTTTCTTAGTTCTGGGATCTCCAATTTATTCTCCTGCTAGTTTTGTTCTAATCACTTAAATTCCTGAGGATTATCATTATCATAAAAATCAAATTTCTATGTGCCTGGCTGGTATAGCATTAGATTTCTCTAGTATCTTAATGATTTTTAAGCCCATGCTTTCTTGCTTCAGCATCCATGCATTCCTTCAGATGTTGTCTGCTAGGTTCCTATTTTACAGTGACCTTCAATTTGAACATATTCCTAAATCCTAATTTTGGCATGGCTTTTAACAATTATCTACCCTCAACACAAGCCCTGTATAGCAAGGAGTCACACTGTGTGTTAGGAACAGAATTAGGAAAGAGTAAAAGCATAAAATCTACAAATGTGGTGATTTCACCAAAGGATCTATGGTGTCTAAAGAGGATCATATTTCTATAATGTTCTACCAACTTCCTAAGTATAACCACAGCTGTAATAAACATTTCTTGAACATCGACTAAAGCATTTTCCTACTAATGAGTTATATTCATTAACTCATTAAGTACTTACAAGAGTCCTGTCATGTAGGCACCACTGTTATTTTGCAAAAAAAGAACCATAGCACACAAATTATTTATGGGCAAAGAATTGGCATCAAACTGCCACAGTATGGTTAAGATAATGATGTTCTTTTTTTTTTTTTTTTAAAGATTTTATTTATTTATTCATGAGAGACACAGAGAGAGGCAGAGACACAGGCAGAGGGAGAAGCAGGCTCCATGCGGGGAGCCCGATGTGGGACTCAATCCTTGGACTCCAGGATCACGCCCTGGGCCGATCCACACTGAGCCACCCAGGGATCCCCAATAATGATGTTCTTAATATAGAATTCAATATATGTCTGTAAATTGATTAGTCTGAAAAGTAACTTGCAAAAAAAAACAAAAGAAACAAACAAAACAGGCTTATATTAACCACTCCTCAACAGGTAAAAGGTGCAATATTTGCAATGTCAACAATGCATATAAGCTATAATGACTTCAATTCAGCTGATATAGCCAATTGGGCCAGTGGCCCACCTGCTCCACACATGCCCCTCCCAAAGCCAAATATGTGATTAGGGAAGATAAGAGACAAATTTGAAGAAATATGTGATTAAGGAAGACAAGAGATTTTCTCCTGAGAGAAAGTAAGTCTTTAGTCCTCAGTCAAGTGTTTCAAAGTAGCACAGGACCCAAAAAGATGATGTTCCAAGACAGAAGAGGTCAAAGTTATACATAATAGTAGAAGTTAATCAAAAGGACAACCTCCTCAAACCTGAGACAACCTCCCAGGTCAAACTGCTATGAGAGCCCCTGTTTGCAGGGGAAGACCTTTCCAGGCAGGGGAGGATTTTGCAACTGTTTATGAAGCTGAACTCCCCCTGTAAGAATCTCCAACTAATTTGGCAAGATCTCACCCACTCTGTACAAATGTTATATTTCAGTCTTCCAGGAATGAGAACCAACAGATCACATCATGAAGCTGACAGTACTGCTGATGGTTAAAATGTTATTTAAATGGAGAATCAGGGGATCCCTGGGTGGCTCAGCAGTTTAGAGCCTGCCTTTGGCCCAGGGCTTGATCCTGGAGTCCTGGGATCGAGTCCCACACCAGGCTCCCTGCGCGGAGCCTGCTTCTCCCTCTGCCTGTGTCTCCTACCTCTCTCTCTCTCTCTCTCCCCCTCTGTCTCTCATGAATAAATAAAATCTTAATAAATAAGGAAAGAAAGAAAGAAAGAAAGAAAGAAAGAAAGAAAGAAAGAAAGAAAGAAAGAAAGAGAATCAGAAAATCTTTACACATGGAAACGATGGTAAGAGTGTGTGTGTAAAATATTACCGAACTTAGAAATGGGACAATTTCTTCTTTATAGCTGTAAAAGGACTTACAATATAGATAAAACTCCTAATTTGTCAGGATTTGGAATATAAATTAATATTTCAAACAGGATAATGAAAAAGTTATACCTTTTGTACCTGCAAAATGCCCTGACCTAGGATCCTAGGTAAAAACTATCCAATGTCATATATATATATATATATATATATTTGCATTATAAGCTTCAGAGGCAGAATTTAGTGATCCATCAGTTACATATAACACTCAATGCTCATTAGATCAAGGGCCCTCCTTAATGCCCATCCCTAGTAACCCCATCCTCCTATCCCCTCCCTTCCAACAACCATCAGTTTGTTTCTACAGTTAAGAGTCTCTTATGGTTTGCCTCCCTCTCTGTTTTAACTTATTTTATTTTATTTTTTTGTTTTAACTTATTTTACACACACACACACACACACACACACACACACACATCTTCTTTATCCATTCATCTGTGGATGGACATTTGGACTATGGACTCTTTCCATAGTTTGGCTATTGTAGACATTGCTCCTATAAACAGTAGGGTGCATGTGCCCTTTTAAATCACTATGTTTGTATCCTTAAATAAATACCTAGAAGTGCAATTGCTGGGTCAGAAGGTAGCTCTATTTTGAACTTTTTGAGGAATTTCCATACTGTTTTCCAGAGTGGCAGCACCAGTTTGCATTCCCACCAACAATATAAGAGGGTTCTGGTTCCCCTTTCTCTGCATACTTGGCAACATCTGTTGTTTCCTAAGTTGTTAATTTCAGTCATTCTAATAGGTGTGAGTTGGTATGTCATTGTGTTTTTTTTTTTTTTTTAAGATTTATTTATTCATGAGACACACACATGGGAAGAGAGGCAGAGACATAGGCAGAAGGAGAACCAGGCTACTTGCAGGGAGCCTGAGGCAGAACTCAATCCCAGATCCTGGGATCACAACCTGAGCCGAAGGCAGATGCCCAACGGCCGAGCCTCCCAAGTATCACTCTCTCATTATGGTTTTGATTTGATGCCAATTGATGCTGAGCATTTTTTCATGTGTCTGTTGGCCATTTGTATGTCTTCTTTGGAGAAATGTCTGTTCATGTCTTCTGCCCATTTCTTGACTTGATTTTTTTGTTTTTTGAGTGTTGAGTTTGGTAGGTTCTTTGTAGATCTTAGATGCGAGCCCTTTATCTGATATGTCATTTGCAAATATCTTCTCATTCCATAAGCTGCCTTTTATCTTTTTTGTGATCGTTTCCTTTGATGTGCAAAAGTTTTTACCCCAATAGTTAATTTTTTAAAAATATTTTATTTATTAATGAGACACACACACACACACACACACACACACACACAGAGGCAGAGACATAGGCAGAGGGAGAAGCGGCCCCACGCAGGGAGCCTGAGGTGGAACTTGATCCCGGGACTCCAGAATCATGCCCTGGGCCGAAGGCAGGTGCTAAACCGCGAAGCTACCCAGGGATCCCCCAATAGTTAATTTTTGCTTTTGTTTCCCTTGCCTTTGGAGATATCTCTAGCAAGAAGTTGCTGCCTCTGTTCTTCTCTGGAATCTGATGGTCTCCAATATCACATTTAGGTCTTTCATCTACTTTGAGTTCATTTTGTGTATAGTTTTAAAAAGTAGTCCAGTTTCATTTTCCTTCATGTAACTTTCAGTTTTTTAATACCATTTATTAAAGAGACTTTTATCCATTGGATATTCTTTCCTGCTTTATCAAAGATTAGTTGACCATAGATGATGGACCATAGATGATGGTCCATTTCTGAGTTCTCTGTTGTGTTCCACTGATCTGTGTGTCTGTTTTGATGCCAGTACCATATTGTCTTGATGATTACAGCTTTGTAATACAGCTTCAAGTCTGGCATTGTGGTGCCATTAGCTTTGGTTTTCTTTCTCAATATTGCTTTGACTATTTGAGTCTTTTCTGGCTCTATAAACATTTTAAGATTGTTCCAGTTCTGTGAAAAATGCTGATGGTATTTTGATAGGGATTGCTTTGAATGTGTAGATTGCTTTGGGTAGCACAGACATCTTAACAATATTTGTTCTTTCAACCCATGAGCATGGAATATTTTTTCATTTCTGTGTCTTCATCAATTTCTTTTATAAGTTTTCTATAGTTTTCAGAGTTCAGATCTTCTACCTCTTTGGTTACATCAATTCCTAGGTATCTTATAGTTTTTGGTGCAATTGTAAATGGAAACAATTCGTTGATTTCTCTTTCTGCTGCTTCATTATTAGCGTATGGAAATGCAACTGACTTCTGTGAAATGATTTTACATCCTACAGCTTTGCTGAATTCTTGTATTAGTTCTAGCAATTTTTCAATGTCACATCTTGATTGAAAAGCCATCGTTTTATTCCCAGGCATTGATTTTGAATGACCATTAATATCAGAAATAAAGCAATTTGGAATGAATCAGACACTTTGGGAATACACCATTTGATGCCTTGCCTTTCTGGTTATTGACACTTTTTATAAAATGACAGTACATGAAGCAGTATCAAATAAAGAGTTCAATGAAATAGAGTAGAAAATCTAGAAATGAACCAACTGAACAAAAGAACTTCATACATAAGAAAGAGAGCATTTGAGGGGCACATGGGTGGCTCAGTGGTTGAGCATCTGCCTTCAACTCAGGTCATGTTCCCAGGGTCCTCAGATGAAGTCCCACATCAGGCTCCCTCCAGGGAGCCTGCTTCTCCCTCTGCCTATGTCTCTGTCTCTCTGTGTCTTGCATGAATAAATAAATAAAACCTTAAAAAAATAGATAGCATTTGAAACCAATTGAGAAAAGGATAGATTAGTTAATAATGGCTAAAACATCTGGTAGTGAACCATCTGGGAGAAAAATAAGTTAAAACTCTACTTGATTCTGCATTATTATAAATTACAGATATATTAAAGAATATAATGTTTAAAATTAGGTAGCTGAAGAAAATTAGGTGGCCACTCATATAATTATGTGGAAAAAATTCTAACTATAAGAGTAAATCAGGCAACTTAAAAGAAAAGATAGACCAATTTTATAAAAGCAAAAAGGAAGCAAACTAGAAAAGATTTACAAAATATATAGAAATGATTATAAGACATTTATAATCTAGCTAGCTTTCTAAAGCTTTCTGTCTGCCATTGCATATTGTGGTATTAATATTTTTTTACTGATTTTTCAACCAACTTTTCATCCATTTTAATGTAATAATGTTTCAGAAGAACACATTTTAGTGACCAATTGTTACATTCCTTTTTGTGGTTATAAGCAATTTTTTATTAATTACAACCTATAAAATAATTATGTAATTTTCATTATATCATTTGTATATTCTTTTTTTGTCATTTGTATATTCTTAAATATATTTCTAGTGTTTGAGTTCCTTAAGCTATATAGCACAATTTGCAAACAGAATACAAACAGCAAATAACAAGGAAAATTAACTAGTTCTTAAAATAAAAGGATGGTTAGTTGTGATCATGTCTCAACAATGCTCTTCAGGGCCCTTGGGAGCCTATACTGGTGTTAGTAGGAATTCTGTGTTTCTTAAAATAGTAAACATATCACAGCAGCAGGAAGCTGAAAGTTTTATGTGTGTTTTATTTTCTTGCTTTTTAGGGTGATGAAATTGTCTAAATTTTTTATGTATATTTTTGTCATTTGTATTCGACTAAAAATAAGAGTATTGACAAGATAAGCACTGAGTAAGGTATAGAATTGTTGAATCACTATACTGTATACCTGAAACTAACATAATACTGTAGGTTAACTATACTGGAATTAAAATTTAAAACTTAATAAAAAATAAATAACATTTGCTTTTATCAAGCACTGCACACAATGACTGGAAAGCTAGTTTTTCTTAAGAAAGAAAAAAAATCTAAAACTAATAATTACCATGAATAGCAAAATGACAGAAAATCATGAAAGGACAATTCATCAAGAAAATATAAACATATATACAAAAATATTCAAACTCACCAGTAATTAAAGAATTGTAAAATATTTTAAAAGCATAAAAACACTGCTTTGTCACTTAAATTGGTAAAGAGGCAAGACAGTAATAATTGCCAATGTTGTTAAGGGTTGAGAAAAACAGTTATTTTTATTCAGTGCATGCTGAGTATACATTGACACAAACATTTCTAGAGGGCAATTGACAATAAGTGTTTTTAAAAATATTTTAAAGTACAAATCATTTGACCTAGCAAATGCACTACCTTTCACTTTTAGATTTTATATTAGGAAAATAATTAAAGATGTGCACAATGCATTTATATGAGGATGGTTCAGTATAGTGTTGCTTATAACAAAAATAATATAAAGGTGAAAAAAAACCCTAAATTTCAAATAGTGTTTGCTTACAAAGTAATATAATATAGCCATTAAAAATTATGATAAATTCCTGGGGATGTTATAGCATAATGACTATAATTAACAATTCTGTATTGTATATTTGATAGTTGCTTAAGGGGATCTTAAAAGTTCTCAACATAAAAAAAATTGTAACTATGTACACTGATGTTAATTATTTTTTTTAAGATTTTATTTATTTATTCATGAGAGACACAGCAAAAGAAGCAGAGACACAGGCAAAAGGAGAAGAGAAGCAGGCGCCCCAGAGGGAGCCTGATGTGGGACTCGATCTCAGGACTCCAGGATCACAACCTGAGCCAAAGGCAGATGCTCAACCACTGAGCCACCCAGGTGCCCCTGAAGGTATTGTGGTGATCACTTTGCAACATATACATACATCAAACCATTATGCTGTACACCTGAAACATACGTTATATGACATTTATATCTTAATAGATGTAGAAGTCTATTTGTTGACATAAGATACACATGACATATAATTGAGCAAAAAATTACAAAAAATATATTATGATTTCAATTTTGTAAACCATCATTCATATCTAAATCCAGAAGAATATTTACTAAAACTTTAACAATTATACATAAGCAGATAGATTAAGGAACCTGTACATTTGCTTTTTTTTTTTAAACTTATCTGTATCTTGAATTTTTCAAAACATATATTTGTTTAACTTTAAAAATTAATTTTTAAGAGCACATTACTGGATCATTTTCTAAGAAACATCAAGATATGCAGGGGGGTTTTCCATTAGTTCCAGAGCCAATCCTTCACACATACCTCAAATCTCCTGCCTGGCAATCTTTTCTGCATTTGTTCAATGACTTTCTGTTTTGGCTTTACCCTCCACTCTAGCAATATGCACCTTTGACTCCCTTGGCCTTGACTCTGCTTTGCTTCTTGAATTTTTCCTTCTGGATTTCACAAGGAAGGGCCTGCACAACAAAATTCTTTGACCTAGTTCTGGGAGCCCCATATTTATGTAGAACCCTCATAGTTTTGATTTTCTGGCTTTTTCTTTCTTTAGCTTGACCTCCATTAGAACTCAACAAAATAAAAATGAGCGAAGGCTGATTTTGGCCTGAGTGGCTAAGGAAGGTTTGCAAGAAGGGGAGCCACTTGACCTGGGGTTGGAAAGGATTCAGTAAGGTTTGAGAAGTGGAGGTTTTGGAGAAAGGATAAAAACATTCCAGATGTACAGAGCAGCAGGCACACAGGCACAGTGGGAGGAAACAGCAAATAAACTCGCCAGCTGGAGTGGAGGATTCATACTGGGGGAAAGGGCTGGAAGTATAGTTTTAAGAAAATTGAGTGCAAATTTTGAACTTTGTTTGAACTGTGTCATGAGCTATGAGCCTAAAGGAAAGGACAGCTAATACAAAGAAAAGGCAAGCTAAATGTCAAGAAAAAAATAGATTAATTTGAAATATGGCAAGAAAGAAAAAATGCTTTTCAACTTATGCCCAAAGACCTTGTATGCAGTTAAAGGTCCTTCTCAAGCTGGTGTAAATTTACCTTCCCAGATTAACCTCCCTCCCTTTCTTTCCTCATAAACTCTATTATGTTACAGTAAACAAATCTTTATAAATACACCTTATCTTCTTATTGTTCCATGGCTTTGCATATTACTCCCTCTGTTTAGATCATCCTTTTCTTACTTTTCCAACAGGTAAAATTCTGTTTATTTTTCAAAGGCACAACACCAAAGTCAACTCCTCTATAAGGTCCTACCCTGACCTCTCCAGGCAAAAGTAATGACATCTGTCTCTGTGTCTCCTAAAATCTGTTCATTCAACTATTTGAGTACTTGGTATTCTGTATAGTTATTGCAGATATGTTGATTCTTCCACTTAGACCAGTACCCCTTAAATAGCCAGGATAATCATCATTTGTTCATTAAAGATGATCATCTGTTTATCTCTGAATCCCAAAATTTAACACAAAGCCTAGCAAATAGTAGGAGCTCAATAAATATTTGTTAAATGCTAAGCTAAAGTTAGGAAAAGGATAGATACTATATACCAATTGAAAGAAATTGGGTTACAGACAAAAGTATATTTGAAAATAAAAGCTTATGAAGGAATTAAAATTTATCTCCCATTTAATGAAAATAAATAATGGAAATAAAGTAAATGAGTTGAACAAGTTTATTGTAATATCTTGTTTTCCTTAATTTTCTGCTAACTTCTATATACCCAGAGTGGGCAGTATTATTTAATAGTGATATTTAAGTATCATTTTAGTCATTCAACTAAATTTCTTTTAATTAATAAATGCCTTTTAAATTCCTAGCCTTGGGGGAGGAGCAAGATGGCGGAAGAGTAGGGTCTCCAAATCACCTGTCTCCACCAAATTACCTAGAAAACCTTCCAATCATCCTGAAAATCTATGAATTCGGCCTGAGAATTAAAGAGAGACCAGCTGGAATGCAACAGTGAGAAGAGTTCGCGCTTCTATCCAGGTAGGAAGACAGGGAAAAAGAAGTAAAGAAACAAAGGCCTCCAAGGGGGAGGGGCCCCCGCGAGGAGCCGGGCTGAGGCCGGGGGAGTGTCCCCAGGACAGGAGAGCCCCGTCCCGGAGACGCAGGAGCTGCACCGACCTTCCCGGGCGGAAAGGGGCTCGCAGGGAGTTGGAGCAGGACCCAGGAGGGAGGGGATGCCCTCGGGCCCCCCGGGACAGTAACAGCAACTCCGCGCCCAGGAGAGTGCGCCGAGCTCCCTAAGGGCTGCAGCGCGCACGGCGGGACCCGGCGGGACCCGGAGCAGCTCGGGGGGCTCGGGGGCGGCTCCGCGGAGGGGGCTGCGCGGCCCCGGGACCAGCTCGGAGGGGCTCGGGCAGAGGAAGAGGCTCCGTGCAGAGGGGGCTGCGCGGTTCCAGGAGCAGCTCGGAGGGGCTCGGGCGGCGGCTCCGCGGAGGGGGTTGCGCGGCCCGGGAGCGCGAATCCAACAGCGCAGGCTCCGGAGCACAGGGCGCCGGGACACAGCCCAGGATCCGGCCTCCCCCGGGACAGGCAGAGGCCGGGAGGGCCCAGGACAGCAAGGACGCTCCTGCCCCAGCTGAGCAGATCAGCGGCCCCGCCCGGAGCCTCCAGGCCCTGCAGACGGAGTTCCTGCCGGAGCTGAATCCAGGTTTCCAGAGCTGGCCCCGCCACTGGGGCTGTTGCTCCTGCGGCCTCACGGGGTAAACAACCCCCACTGAGCCCTGCACCAGGCAGGGGCACAGCAGCTCCCCCAACTGCTAACACCTGAAAATCAGCACAACAGGCCCCTCCCCCAGAACACCAGCTAGACGGACAACTTCCAGGAGAAGCCAAGGGACTTAAAGTACACAGAATCAGAAGATACTCCCCCGTGGTTCTTTTTTTTTTTTTTTTTTTTTTTTTTGCTTTTTGATTTGTTTCCTTCCCCCACCCCCTTTTTTTCCTCCTTTCTTTTTCTTTCTCTTTTTCTTCTTTTTTTTTTCTTCCTTTTTTCTCTTTCTCTTTTCTTTCCTTCTTTCTCTCCTCTCTTTTTCTCTTTTTCCCAATACAACTTGCTTTTGGCCACTCTGCACTGAGCAAAATGACTAGAAGGAAAACCTCACCTCAAAAGAAAGAATCAGAAACAGTCCTCTCTCCCACAGAGTTACAAAATCTGGAATACAATTCAATGTCAGAAAGCCAATTCAGAAGCACTATTATACAGCTACTGGTGGCTCTAGAAAAAAGTATAAAGGACTCAAGAGACTTCATGACTGCAGAATTTAGAGCTAATCAGGCAGAAATTAAAAATCAATTGAATGAGATGCAATCCAAACTAGAAGTCCTAACGACGAGGGTTAACGAGGTGGAAGAACGAGTGAGTGACATAGAAGACAAGTTGATAGCAAAGAGGGAAACTGAGGAAAAAAGAGACAAACAATTAAAAGACCATGAAGATAGATTAAGGGAAATAAACGACAGCCTGAGAAAGAAAAACCTACGTTTAATTGGTGTTCCCGAGGGCGCCGAAAGGGACAGAGGGCCAGAATATGTATTTGAACAAATTCTAGCTGAAAACTTTCCTAATCTGGGAAGGGAAACAGGCATTCAGATCCAGGAAATAGAGAGATCCCCCCCTAAAATCAATAAAAACCGTTCAACACCTCGACATTTAATAGTGAAGCTTGCAAATTCCAAAGATAAAGAGAAGATCCTTAAAGCAGCAAGAGACAAGAAATCCCTGACTTTTATGGGGAGGAGTATTAGGGTAACAGCAGACCTCTCCACAGAGACCTGGCAGGCCAGAAAGGGCTGGCAGGATATATTCAGGGTCCTAAATGAAAAGAACATGCAACCAAGAATACTTTATCCAGCAAGGCTCTCATTCAAAATGGGGGGAGAGATAAAGAGCTTCCAAGACAGGCAGCAACTAAAAGAATATGTGACCTCCAAACCAGCTCTGCAAGAAATTTTAAGGGGGACTCTTAAAATTCCCCTTTAAGAAGAAGTTCAGTGGAACAGTCCACAAAAACAAGGACTGAATAGATATCATGATGACACTAAACTCATATCTCTCAATAGTAACTCTGAATGTGAACGGGCTTAATGACCCCATCAAAAGGCGCAGGGTTTCAGACTGGATAACAAAGCAGGACCCATCTATTTGCTGTCTACAAGAGACTCATTTTAGACAGAAGGACACCTACAGCCTGAAAATAAAAGGTTGGAGAACCATTTACCATTCGAATGGTCCTCAAAAGAAAGCAGGGGTAGCCATCCTTATATCAGATAAACTAAAATTTACCCCAAAGACTGTAGTGAGAGATGAAGAGGGACACTATCTCATACTTAAAGGATCTATTCAACAAGAGGACTTAACAATCCTCAATATATATGCCCCAAATGTGGGAGCTGCCAAATATATCAATCAATTACTAACCAAAGTGAAGAAATACTTAGATAATAATACACTTATACTTGGTGACTTCAATCTAGCTCTTTCTATACTCAATAGGTCTTCTAAGCACAACATCTCCAAAGAAACGAGAGCTTTAAATGATACACTGGACCAGATGGATTTCACAGATATCTACAGAACTTTACATCCAAACTCAACTGAATACACATTCTTCTCAAGCGCACATGGAACTTTCTCCAGAATAGACCACATATTGGGTCACAAATCGGGTCTGAACCGATACCAAAAGATTGGGATTGTCCCCTGCATATTCTCAGACCATAATGCCTTGAAATTAGAACTAAATCACAACAAGAAGTTTGGAAGGACCTCAAACACGTGGAGGTTAAGGACCATCCTGCTAAAAGATAAAAGGGTCAACCAGGAAATTAAGGAAGAATTAAAAAGATTCATGGAAACTAATGAGAATGAAGATACAACCGTTCAAAATCTTTGGGATGCAGCAAAAGCAGTCCTAAGGGGGAAATACATCGCAATACAAGCATCCATTCAAAAACTGGAAAGAACTCAAATACAAAAGCTAACCTTACACATAAAGGAGCTAGAGAAAAAATAGCAAATAGATCCTACACCCAAGAGAAGAAGGGAGTTAATAAAGATTCGAGCAGAACTCAACGAAATCGAGACCAGAAGAACTGTGGAACAGATCAACAAAACCAGGAGTTGGTTCTTTGAAAGAATTAACAAGATAGATAAACCATTAGCCAGCCTTATTAAAAAGAAGAGAGAGAAGACTCAAATTAATAAAATCATGAATGAGAAAGGAGAGATCACTACCAACACCAAGGAAATACAAACGATTTTAAAAACATATCATGAACAGCTATACGCCAATAAATTAGGCAATCTAGAAGAAATGGACGCATTCCTGGAAAGCCACAAACTACCAAAACTGGAACAGGAAGAAATAGAAAACCTGAACAGGCCAATAACCAGGGAGGAAATTGAAGCAGTCATCAAAAACCTCCCAAGACACAAGAGTCCAGGGCCAGATGGCTTCCCAGGAGAATTTTATCAAACATTTAAAGAAGAAACCATACCTATTCTCCTAAAGCTGTTTGGAAAGATAGAAAGAGATGGAGTACTTCCAAATTCATTCTATGAGGCCAGCATCACCTTAATTCCAAAACCAGACAAAGACCCCACCAAAAAGGAGAATTACAGACCAATATCCCTGATGAACATGGATGCAAAAATTCTCAACAAGATACTGGCCAATAGGATCCAACAGTACATTAAAAAAATTATTCACCATGACCAAGTAGGATTTATCCCTGGGACACAAGGCTGGTTCAACACCCGTAATACAATCAATGTGATTCATCATATCAGCAAGAGAAAAACCAAGAACCATATGATCCTCTCATTGGATGCAGAGAAAGCATTTGACAAAATACAGCATCCATTCCTGATCAAAACTCTTCAGAGTGTAGGGATAGAGGGAACATTCCTCGACATCTTAAAAGCCATCTATGAAAAGCCCACAGCAAATATCATTCTCAATGGGGAGCACTGGGAGCCTTTCCCCTAAGATCAGGAACAAGACAGGGATGTCCACTCTCACCACTGCTGTTCAACATAGTACTGGAAGTCCTAGCCTCAGCAATCAGACAAAAAAAGACATTAAAGGCATTGAAATTGGCAAAGAAGAAGTCAAACTCTCCCTCTTCGCCGATGACATGATACTCTACATAGAAAACCCAAAAGTCTCCACCCCAAGATTGCTAGAACTCATACAGCAATTCGGTAGCGTGGCAGGATACAAAATCAATGCCCAGAAGTCAGTGGCATTTCTATACACTAACAATGAGACTGAAGAAAGAGAAATTAAGGAGTCAATCCCATTTACAATTGCACCCAAAAGCATAAGATACCTAGGAATAAACCTAACCAAAGATGTAAAGGATCTATACCCTCAAAAGTATAGAACACTTCTGAAAGAAATTGAGGAAGCCACAAAGAGATGGAAAAATATTCCATGCTCATGGATTGGCAGAATTAATATTGTGAAAATGTCAATGTTACCCAGGGCAATATACACGTTTAATGCAATCCCTATCAAAATACCATGGACTTTCTTCAGAGAGTTAGAACAAATTATTTTAAGATTTGTGTGGAATCAGAAAAGACCCCGAATAGCCAGGGGAATTTTAAAAAAGAAAACCATATCTGGGGGCATCACAATGCCAGATTTCAGGTTGTACTACAAAGCTGTGGTCATCAAGACAGTGTGGTACTGGCACAAAAACAGACACATAGATCAGTGGAACAGAATAGAGAACCCAGAAGTGGACCCTGAACTATGGGCAACTAATATTCGATAAAGGAGGAAAGACTATCCATTGGAAGAAAGACAGTCTCTTCAATAAATGGCGCTGGGAAAATTGGACATCCACATGCAGAAGAATGAAACTAGACCACTCTCTTTCACCATACACAAAGATAAACTCAAAATGGATGAAAGATCTAAATGTGAGACAAGATTCCATCAAAATCCTAGAGAAGAACACAGGCAACACCCTTTTTGAACTCGGCCATAGTAACTTCTTGCAAGATACATCCACGAAGGCAAAAGAAACAAAAGCAAAAATGAACTATTGGGACTTCATCAAGATAAGAAGCTTTTGCACAGCAAAGGATACAGTCAACAAAACTCAAAGACAACCTACAGAATGGGAGAAGATATTTGCAAATGACATATCAGATAAAGGGCTAGTTTCCAAGATCTATAAAGAACTTATTAAACTCAACACCAAAGAAACAAACAATCCAATCATGAAATGGGCAAAAGACATGAAAAGAAATCTCACAGAGGAAGACATAGACATGGCCAACATGCACATGAGAAAATGCTCTGCATCACTTGCCATCAGGGAAAAAGAAATCAAAACCACAATGAGATACCACCTCACACCAGTGAGAATGGGGAAAATTAACAAGGCAGGAAACAACAAATGTTGGAGAGGATGCGGAGAAAAGGGAACCCTCTTACACTGTTGGTGGGAATGTGAACTGGTGCAGCCACTCTGGAAAACTGTGTGGAGGTTCCTCAAACAGTTTAAAATATACCTGCCCTACGACCCAGCAATTGCACTGTTGGGGATTTACCCCAAAGATACAAATGCAATGAAACGCCGGGACACCTGCACCCCGATGTTTATAGCAGCAATGGCCATGATAGCCAAACTGTGGAAGGAGCCTTGGTGTCCAACGAAAGATGAATGGATAAAGAAGATGTGGTTTATGTATACAATGGAATATTACTCAGCTATTAGAAATGACAAATACCCACCATTTGCTTCAACGTGGATGGAACTGGAGGGTATTATGCTGAGTGAAGTAAGTTAGTCGGAGGAGGACAAACATTATATGTTCTCATTCATTTGGGGAAGATAAATAATAGTGAAACGGAATATAAGGGAAGGGGGAAGAAATGTGTGGGAAATATCAGAAAGGGAGACAGAACGTAAAGACTGCTAACTCTGGGAAACGAACTAGGGGTGGTGGAAGGGGAGGAGGGCGGGGGGTGGGAGTGAATGGGTGACGGGCACTGGGGGTTATTCTGTATGTTAGTAAATTGAACACCAATAAAAAATAAATTAAAAAATAAAAAAATTAAATCCCTAGCCTTGTATATAACATTAAGCTAAATCCAATTTTCTTAAATCACTTAAGTCCATAGCATAATGAATAGATAGGCTTAATTTTTCTTATTATACTAATACAACTAGGGGGGCCAAGTTTATGATGTAATAATTCTACTGTACCAAAATACAGTAAAATAAGGCTTAGAGAAATCAACAGGTAACTGATTCCACTTTTCTAAAGTGGTTTTGCTCCATATAAAACAGAAGACAAATCAAGCCAGTGTTAAGTATAGCTTCCTTTTTCATAATACAGGAATAACAATTTACATATTATACAGTTTATATGAAATCTATATGTAACAATGTATATAAAGTACCTAGAACTATACTTGGATCACAATGGACCCTCAGGAATCTAGAGCTGTTATTTCTCAAGAAACCAAGCTCAACTCTAGGAGCCAGATTCTTTCAAATGTGAATGGTGTCATTTAGTCTCTAGCAGTTCCAGGTGCCATGTAATCACCTAATCTGCATATGACTAAGATTTACTACCAAGGGCCACTGGCTGATAGCAACAAGAAGAGGGTGACTACCTTGCAGGAAGGAATTAAAAATTGGCATTGCTGATTTTGCACCAAGACCCAACTACAGAGCTTCTTCACATGCCATTGTCATTGCTCACCCCCTGTCCAGAACTGTCTCGCTAGTCTAGCTTTATAATCCATGATTCTGTGCCCAGCTCCTCAAGTCATCGCCTTCAGTAAACTTTCCACAACTAAAAACCATATCTCTTCACATTCTTGTGCATGCTGGGAAGGGCATTAGCCTGGTGGACAGAGTGATGAACTCACTGGTAGAGGATCTAAATTCTAGTCCCTGCTCTACTCCTTATTAGTCCCTGCTCTACTTCTTACCCTACCCTTTTCACTTTGCTGTAGGTATAACAAAGAGTAGATAACACACTAGGAGAGAAGAGTGGAACAAGTAATGATTTGTACAGAGGAGTAAGAGGTTTTAAGTATTAAGCTCCTGGTAAAATAAGGCACATAGACAAAAACCACAGTCAAGCTTTTCAGGAGTCTGTGACTACCTGTTAGAAGGAATAGCCAATATACTGTAAGGAAGCTAACCTAGTAGCATCAGTGCTCTGGAACGTAATGGAATTTTTCTGGTAACATGTCATTTTGGCCAAAGCCAGGACAAAGATACAGATGAATTAGCCTAAAAAGGGGATGGGACTTTTAGTTTCCTTCAGGATTTCACGTGTGTATAAACTAAGTGTGTTGTGTATTGCTGCTATGCCTCTTTGAATGTCCTAGTTACTAATATCCTGATTCCATAGTAAATGCTCTGCACAAGCAGAAGCTAATATCTGGGTTAAATAAGCCACAATTTTCTATCCTTTTATTTCCTTATCTATAAAAGAGTAAAATGAGAATCCTACCATTGGCATTGTAGAGCTAGGGAGATTTTTGTTTGGCTACAATTTAAAAGTACTTTCTATTATGAAGCATAATCATTTTATGCATATTTTTCATTTGTATCTCATCCTATTCTATCCCCATTTTATTATAGGAAACTGAGGCTCACTGAAGTCTACTATGCAGACCTAGGTTTGGAGTTCAAATTTGACTACGATCTAAATTCATGGTCTTAATCCCATAACTGTCTTAAATATAATCTAGTTCTACTCCCTTACATAAAAATGAGAAAACTAAAACCTAGAGAGGACAGGAGACTTGACCAAGGCTATATAATATATTATTTATTTAATCAATAACAATTTTTGAAGATTTACTATGTTCAAAGCCTATAAAAGTACTATAGCTAAAGATATTAATAAACCTATGCTTTTAATGAAGTTGTACTCTATTAGACTGAAACTCCTTAAGGACACACACATCATAATCTGATCAAATAAAGGAAAGCCAAATCTTCATGATTTTTCCAGTTACTACTTTCTGACACTACTCCCATTTTTCTTATTTTCAAAATTTAAAGTCAAATAACCTCATTAATAAAACAAGATCAGGAGATTTTCCTTATCAATTATATATTTTTAAAGATTTTCTAAACATTCCCTATATGGCACACTGTTTATTTTTATAAATCCAATTATTAATGAAACTTAATTGTATTTAGTCACAGTATGAAGTCTCCTGTTCAACCTCCTAGCAGGCATAAAAGAGCGGGTCTAACATCAGATCTAAATGACTACATGCAAAACACACAGAAACAGAAAAGGTAACATGATACCTACTAAGAGGATATACCACTTACAAATTTTGTTTCATTAAAAGAAAAAAAGAAAACTATTTCTTAATGTTTCTTGCTCTTGCCTTTTACATAAGCTGCTCAAAAGCAAACTGGGGTGTATTTCATAATTCCTGTTTGTATTAAGCTCTGGCAACGTTAAATTGTTTTATATTTGGTTACCTCTGCAGGGAATATCAGTTCTCTCCCCTTTCTGCGCCTGGGAATTCTATCTCCTCCTTTAAGATTCTACTTTAGTTATTTCTCCAGGAAGCTGGTCCTGAACCTCACGCCTAGGCTTTTATGGTACTCAAGTAAGAGCTCTTAGAATGTGCAATGTTCTACATAAAATATATGCTGAGGTAAATCTTTCCCCAGTAGTCTAAGCATCCCAACAGGTATAAGGACTGTATCTTTTTTAACTCTAGCTCAGTACCTGCTTTATAAAAAAGGAGATAATATAGGTTTGCTCAATTACACTCAATAGGAGAGAGAGGTGTGTTACACTCCTGAAAAAAACAAATAAATAAATAAATTAGATGATCTCTAAAATCTCATTATTTAATATATCTGTGTCCTAGGAGTTTCTCCTTAATAATAGCACTAACAAATAATATTAAAAGCCAACATTTCTTTAACATATATTATAAATCAGATAATTTGCCAAACACTAGCCTATAAGGCAGCAGTATTAGTTTTGTAGGGCTACCATGCAAAATACACAGATTTGCTGGCTTAAATAGAAATTTATGTGCTTATAGTTCTGAAGGCTAGAAGTCCAAGATCAAGGTGTCAGCAGGTTTGGTGTCTTCTGAGGCCTCTCTCCTTAGCTGACAAATAGCTACCCTCTCAGGGTGTCTTCATGTAGTCACCCCTCTATTTGTATTCTCTATGTCCTAATCTCCTCTTCTTATAAAGACACCAGATATACTGGAGTGTAGGCCTATCTAACCCCATATTACCTCTTTAAAGTCCCTATTTCCAAATACAGCCATATCCAGAGGTACTGGGAGTTAGGGCATCTATGTATGAATTTGGAGGAGACACAATTCAGCCCAATATATATTATATTATATGTATTATATATTATATATTCAGCCCATATATAATAGTACTTAAAAAATAGTATATAAGTATAATATATATATAGTATATATAATACTTATATAATAGTATATAAGTACTATTAATTTATATAAATACATATTTTTTTCAAATAAGAAAATAGGGCCTAATGAGTGTGGCAAACAGACTCTAAAATAGACCCAATAACCTCACCTCCTGATATTCACATCTGTGTGTTATTCCCTCCCTATAGCTGTGGATAGGATGCTACTTGCTTTTAACCAATAGAATATGACAAAAAATGGTGGGATGTCACTTACATGATTAGGCTACATAGGATTATAATTTCCATCTTGCTACAAAGATTTCTTGTATTGCCTTTCCAACTTCCATGCTTTGATGAAGCAAACAACCATATTTGAGAGGCCCATGTAGCAAGGAACTGTGGCAGCATCTAGTTAACAGGAAATGAGGCCTTCCATCAACTAGGCTACAAGAAACTGAATCCTGTCAAAAACCATGTAAGCAAGTGACCATCAAATGATCAATGGATAATGAAGATGTGATATGATATGTATTTAAACATATATATAATGGAATATTATTCAGCCATAAAAAAGAATGAAATCTTGCCATTTGCAATGACATGGATGGAACTAGATATTATTATGCTAAGCAAAGTAAGTCAGAGAAAGGCAAACATCATATGATTTCACTCATATGTTGAATTTAAGAAACAAAACAAATGAGCAAAGGGAAACAAAACAAGAAGCTAACCAAGAAACAGGTTCTTAACTATACAGAACAAACTGATGGTTACCAGAACAAACTGTGTGTGGGGGGGTGGACAGGGGATCCGGGGTGAAATCGATAATGGGGATTAAGGACCGCACTTGTTGTGATGAGCATTGAGTATTTTATGGAAGTGATGAATCACTATATTGTACATCTGAAACTATCACACTGTATGTTAACTGACGGGAGTTTAAATAAAAAAAATTTTTTAAAGTATATGAGCTTGGAGGAGAATCTTCCCCAGTCAAATTTTCAGATGAGATTGGTTGATGCTTGTTTGAAACCTTATGAGAAATCCTAAAACAGAAGACCCAACTAAGCCATGCCTGGATTCTTGACCCACAGAATCTGTAAGATAATACATATGCACATTAAATCACCAAATTTGTGGGTAAAATTACTATACAGCAAATAAATAATTAATATAGCAAGAACAGTCCAACTTTATATATTAGTCAGTGGTCAATCTAGGATTTGAATTCTGATCTCGGGCAGCCCAGGGTGGCTCAGTGGTTTAGTGCTGCCTTCAGCCCAGGGCGTGATCCTGGAGAACCAGGATCGAGTCCCATGTCGGGCTCCCAGCATGGAGCCTGCTTCTCCCTCTGACTGTGTCTTTGCCTCTCTCTCTGTGTGTCTCTCATGAATGAATGAATGAATGAATGAATGAATAAAATCAATCTTGGAATTCTGATCTCTGTGACTCCAACCTCAGTAAGGAAAAAGGCTTAAAGCAAATCAACTGTGAACACAAATCAAAGATATTTAGATTTTAGACTTCCTATTTATAAACTTAGTCTAGTGTGGCAACTCGTAGGATCATACCGCTGAATCTTTTTTGCTTATAAATTAAGCAAACATTTATTGAATAGGTAATATTTGTAGACATTGGAATATACAGATTAATATGATCTCTACCCTTCCACCCTTAAATTTTTTGTTGCCAACATAAGACAATTATGTGTCAACATATGAAGTGTTATAGGAACCCAGAGAAAAGGAAAAATACCTAGTAGTTACTCAAAGAATACCCAATGGGTATATAGTAAGTGTTTGTGGAAAGAATGAATTAATTGATCTCCTGTATTTCTTAATTAGGCCATAAGCCTGAATGTAGTTTCATTGGATTGAATCACAATATAGATTACAGAATAGCAAATCAGACTTACAAGGTTCAAAGCCTAGCTCAACCACTTATCAGTTGTGTAACTTTGGGCACATTATCTAACCTCTCCATTCCTTATTATCATTTCCAATAATAGGGGCTCCATGATCACATCCTATGTCATAATAAAGCACCCTGAGTTGACCATCAATGAGGACTCCTCACATTGTAGATGGGGAGAATACTGTTTCTTTGCATTTCTTACAACAAAACCAAGGAACTGACACATTCACAATATTGAAGAAAATCCTATATGTTTATAAAAGCAAATGGTTTATTCATAATAAAAGCTCAAGTCCCTGGAGTGGTCAATCGTATTTTTTTTGTTTTCTCTCAGTTCATACTCCCCACCAACATTTCCCTAGCTATCTCATCCCACCCTCCGGCACCTCACTAAAAGTGGGAATAGATGGATAAAATAAGGTAATTTATTTCAGTAAAAACACCCTGGATATAGTGATTTATACTAAAAAAAAAAAAAAAATTACTACCAACATCTCCTTACCTATCTCAGAAAGAGTAATACAGTCTATAACAAGACTTTCCCCTTTTAATTTGAAAAAAAAATTTGATTGTGTTCATAATTTCTGAGATTTGCTCATTTATAATCACCTTCCCATGATGTTTATAATTAAAAGTGTAATTTTTCCCATGCATTTTGAATGGAAAGCTAAATATTGATTATATACAGAAAAGGAAAAACTATAAGAAAAACAACACAAAATGAAACTGATACATAGCTTATAACTTTTGGGTTAAACCTGCCAACATTTGGTATCTGTAAACTTTCCCCATGTTCATGCTGTTGACATTGCCTTTTTAAATTCCAGTGTGTAGAGTTAACTGTAATTTTATTCAGAACAAAATTTGCTCAGTAATCAATTTGTCCCTAAATGCAGTCACCTGCAATAGTTCAAAGCAATATTTCCCTAGGTCCTGTGCTTTACCTTAGAACAGTAGAGATGAAACCCTAGGCCCCACTCACTAGCAAGGATCTCACAGACTAGTAGAGAAGATAGACCTGGGTGAAGATAATCACAACACAGTGTGATAAATACAGTCATAAACAAGCAGAGAACCAAGTGGGAAACTCAAGCTGAAAGATCTGGTAAAGCCTTCATGGAGGAGGTAAAGCCTCAGTTGTTATCACCATCATCCTTTTTAAATATCCTTTCCTTAAATGATTCTATTTTTTTCTGACTCTTGGGGTGCCTAGGTGGCTCAGTTGGTTAAGCATCTACCTTCAGCTCAGGTCACGATCTCAGGGTCCTGGGATTGAACCTCATGTTCAGCTCCCTGGTCAGTGGGAAGCCTGCTTCCCCCTTGTACTTTACCCTGGTGTTCTCCCTCCAAGATTGAAATGACTGTGGCAGGTTGAGAGACAAGTAGAAGGCCATTGTGGCTAAAGCAGAGTGTATGAAAAGTCTAATGAGGGAAATGAGGCTGAAGGCATAAACAGGGTCACATCAGGTAGAGCCTGATAGCCCCTGTCAAGGAGTATAAAATTCACTCTGGTTATACCAGGAATCCACTGAAGCATGGTAGGCTGGGATTACAACTCTTTATATATGCTTGCTTGCTTGCTTCCCCCCCCCCCTTTTTTTCTTTCTTTCTTTCTTTTCTTTCTTTCTTTCTTTCTTTCGATCACTGTGAATGCTGTGTAAAGGGGCAAGAGTAGAATCAGGAAGAGCAGTTACAAATTTGATATGAGGTTGGAGATAAAGGTGACAAAACCATGACTGAAGCAATGGAGGTGATGAAAACGGTCAGATTCAGAATACATTATAATCAAACTTCTTAATGGATTAAAAGTATGGCGTGAAGACAAGGGAGAAAGCACAGTAAATGATCAGGTTGTGTCATTTATTGAGATAAATAAAGCTTAGTGCAGAGAAGACTTGGAGGAAACTCAGAAGTTCTAGTTAGACCATGTTAAGCTTGAGGAGCAGATTACCAGCCACATAGAGATGCTAAAGAGGTAACATAAAGAGAACAGGGAAGATATTTGAAAAATATTTAGGAAGAAAAATCTGTAATACTTCCTGACTGAATGTAGACAGTTAGATAAAGAAATGAATCAAGGAAACTATCCCTAACATCCATTCCTAGGTTCTTGGCTTCATTCACTTCTACAACACATTTTGTTCTGCTTCTAGCACTTGGACACAAAGGGTTATATCTTCAAATTCTTTACACCTACAGAAATATGTTCATTGAAACAATATGGAACCAAACTGAAAATAGAAAAAAAAGCAATAATGCAATTTGCTTAATTACTAGGTACTATTATTTGGTTTCTAGGCTAACCTGTTACTTAATCTTTCTTATCTCATGAAAACCAGAAGTGGTATTATTAAAAGGCTTTAAAAAAAAAAAAGATTTATTTATTTATTTATTTATTTATTTATTTATTTATTTATTTATTTATGATAGACAGAGAGAGAGAGAGAGAGAGGCAGAGACACAGGAGGAGGGAGAAGCAGGCTCCATGCAGGGAGCCCGACGTGGGACCTGACCCGGGGACTCCAGGATCACGCCCTGGGCCAAAGGCAGGTGCCAAACCGCTGAGCCACCCAGGGATCCCCTATTAAAAGGCTTTTTTAACGAAGCATGATGAAGCATATAGTCTACTGCTATCTGTAACGCTAGCATCCTTACTCTACAAGAAAAATAGGAAAAGAAAGTGAAAGGTGAACATTTTTCTGGGTATCCTTAAAGTCTTAGGACCATATTTGGCAATTCTCTGCTTTCAACAAACTGATAATCACAAATTCTAAAATGATCCCTTTGCCTATGCACAACTCTAAAACAAATCTCTTATTTGTCCTCATATTTAAAAGGCATAAATATTTATTAAAAACACACTGAGTGCCAAACACTGAGATAAATTATTTATTTCATGTATATTATCTCTTTTAAATCCTATAAAAATCTGGTAAGAAAAATATTCTTTCCCTCAATTTATACTAAAAAACATTTAAGGGATAGTGTTATTAAAGAATTGAAGATACCTCTCAGGATATATATTTTTTTAATTTGCTAGATTCATGGCACTTGGGCGGCTCAGTTGAGTGTCTGACTCTTGATTTCAGCTCAGATCATGATCTCAGGGTTGTGAGATGGAGCTGTGATTCTGGTTCTATGCTGGGCATGGAACCTACTTAAGATTCTCTCTCCCGGGCAGCCCGGGTGGCGCAGCGGTTTAGCGCCGCCTGCAGCCCGGGGTGTGATCCTGGAGACCCGAGATCGAGTCCCATGTCGGGCTCCCTGCATGGAGCCTGCTTCTCTCTCTGCCTGTGTCTCTGCCTCTCTTTCGCTCTCTCTGAATAAATAAATAAATAAATCTTTAAAAAAAAAAAAAAAAAGATTCTCTCTCCCTCTCCCTCTGCCCCTCCTTCCCTCTGCCTCTCTTAAAAAAATTAAATTAAAAAAATATATATGCTAGATTCAAAGTATTAGGGTATGCCTACAAAAGGTCTACTCTACTATTCCTCTTTGGTCTCTGGGAGCTTCTCAATAACAGATTTTGTTTCTGTCCATCAAGATAACCTTGTCACATGTAACGTTAAGATGAAAAATTTTAGGATAGTACTTTAGAATTTGCAAAAATATTCACATATAATCTAATTTAATACTCAAGATAATCTTATGTGCCTGAAATTAATACTCCACTTTCCAAATGTGGAATTAAGGCTCAGAAAAACTAGAAGCTTTGTCCAATTTCATATAGTTAAATCAATTCAGTGAAAGAGGATATCTTCCTCACTATGAACAGTTTCTAGCATGTAACAGTCATCAAAAATTGTTTAGAGAATAAGTGAATTAATGAATAAATGAATATATTATTCCAAGTGCAATGCTATTTTCCTTATAGCAGCACTTCCCTGAAACAAAACAGAATTTAATTATGTTTATAAGGTTACATGGCCCTCTAGTAACCAGTATCATAAAAATAAAAGTTCTGTAAATCAAAAAGAAACGCAACTGAGTTACATTAAATTACTTATATATCTTTAGATACACCAGTCTCCCTCAGCTCACTGTCTCATCCCGTTCTCACAACTGTCATCCATTCTCCATCTTTTCCCCTCCTCTACTCCTTCTTCGTTGGTTCATTCCATTCCCACTCATCATTAAAACCTCAGCCCAGACATCACCTACTCCCAGTACCTTCAGACACTTCCTAGGCTGTGTCAGGGACCCCTTTTCGGTGCTACCCATAGTCCCTGTTGCTTATCACTATTGTTGCCCTAATCTCAGCATATAGGAACTTACTGTTTATTTGCCTTAAGATTACTAGCTCTTCCAGGGCAGAATTCATGTTTTATACATCCCTATATCACTTATACCGAACAGTGTCTTTACATAGCATGCACACACATATCTACCTGTCCATAAATGTTTGCTTGAACCTGCTGGCTAGAAATATACAAAAGGTTCTATTCTTTGCCACTAATTACAAGGGGAGTGAAGAGCAAATATCTGAATTGAAAGTCTGTCATCATGTTGCTAAACTGTTCCTTGGCAACCCAACAGGTATATATAATGAAGAAAATAAGTACAAACACCAGATTTTAAAGTATTAGTCCCCAAAACAGAAAATTGTTGTTTGCAAACCTAAGTTGTGTCAGTTTCCTTCTCCTTCTGGCCCCCAGCTTCATGATCAATCAAGGAAGTGATTTTATTAAATAAATACAAGAGAGTCAGATTCTCATGACAAAAATAAATTTCTCATGACAAAAAGAAGATAGTAAGGATACTGTTAAATATTGAATCAGACCATATTGTTTACCCTTTCTTAAATACTTCAATGGTCTTTCAACAACCTCTCAAGGATAAATACCTAACCTTATTGTATGTATCCTGTCTCATTTCTCACCAGATACCACACCCCCTCTTTTAAATCACATATTCCAGTCAAGCTAAAATAACACTTGTTTCCAAAACAAACTGTTTCAAACCACTATATCTTTCTTTACAACCCTTTTTCAGCATTGAATGCAATTGCACTCTGTATCTAAGCCAAAAACAACAACAACAACAACAAAAACCTTCCTTTCTCACAGCAATGCTTCCAGTGGGGTATAACCCAGGTCTAATTCTGTGCTACCCTGTCCTCTGATATACTTCTTTCATACTCTCAGTGATGCTGCAGTACATCTATTTGTGGATGCCACAATCCCAACACACAGTTCCTCAAGGCCAGAGATTGGGTTCATCTCATTCATTATTATATTCATAGCACCCAGTACAGATCCTAGCATAAAGCAGACACTCCGAATCAACAGACTGATGACCATGAAAAGACTGCTCAAGGTTAGGAAGGATTGAGAATTGTTTTCTGCCTGAGACCCTAGAAGAACACAGCACTCCAAAGACTGGTTTACAAAACCAGCTTACATTGGCCTAAACTAAAAACCGTAATGAGAGATCCCCAATCCTTGACCAGCAACTCCTCACTCATACACTTAGCCCAGACATTTGGTTCATTCCGTTACATATGCCTATATTTTTCTTGAATTTAAAATTTGGCAAGCATACATTGATATATATTACATTCTATACTAGTACTGGGATTTATCATGAACAAAATATAACATGTATTTTGAAGGAGTTCATAAAGGGATGGTATCATTAAATAATCACTGAAACAACTGATACTATAATCCAAGGACACTACGACGCATGGGAATTTATCAACTTAACCAAGACTGCATAATAAATTTGTGAGACTAGGTTATGATATAAAAACATATGGTTCAACCATGTTAGAAATATAGGTGAAATCAGAATGCTTTTTTTAAAGATTTTATTTATTTATTCATGAGAGACAGAGAGAGAGAGAGAGAGAGGCAGAGACACAGACAGAGGGAGAAGCAGGCTCCATGCAGGGAGCCAGACGTGGGACTTGATCCTGGGTCTCCAGGATCACGTTCTGGGTCGAAGGCAGGCACTAAACTGGTGAGCCACCCAGGGATTCCCCCAAATCAGAATGTTTTTAATGGTATTTGTCCAGAGGTGCAAAGTACATGCTAGTTCAATATAAAGTCACTCTTCAATAAACCACTCCATTTTGAGAGATCCTGGGAAAAGATGTATGCATACAAGAAATAATTACAAGCAAAGATGGGAAAGATACTTTAGTATTAGCTGTGACTTAGGTCCCCTATCCCAAAATAGAAGATTCCAGTAAGCTGAGTTGAAGTAGAAGGAACAATCTCTTTTTTAATCTTGTTCAACATGAATAACTTCAAATCAAAGCATGTTATTTGTCCTACTATTCCGTTGTTCCAAACCCCTAAGAATCTAGATATGAATTTCCAATCTTAATTATAAGACTAAAGAAAATTCAAATTATAACCAGGAAAGCATCACTATAATTTGAATCCAAAATGAAGCTTGTATTCAATTACTAGGTTATTTAATAAATATTAATTCCGTTTTTCACAATATCTTAGCTACCTCAATAAAAATACCTACAGTTGAAAACTGTATAATTATTAAAACCATAAATTCATAGGGAACCAAATAGTACAGTGACACTCCCTGGGAAGGGCAAGTAAACAGAAATGCTCACAAAGCTCATGCTGCCTAGAGAAATATGGAAACATGGGAGATCGCAACACTCCCATGCCTCTCAGATAGAGCTTGTGAGAACAGCAGTTGTAGCATTCTCCCACTCCCACTCTAAAGTTAACAACATACTAACAAAAAAGTGAGAAAGATATACAAACATAATACCACAGAAAGGCATCAAAACATAAGAGAAGAGAAAAAAAGAAATAGGAAGAAACTACAAACAGGAAAATGATAACAAACTGGCAATAAGCAGGTAAGTATCAGTAATTTCTTTAAATGTAAGTGGACTAAATTCTCTTTAGAGAATTTTAAATTCTCAAAAGTCATCAAGTGGCTGAGTGGATTTAAAAAACAATACGCATCAAGATATATCTATATATTGTTTACAAGAGACTCAGTGAAAGATTGAAAGTGAAAGGATGGAAAAATACTACATACAAATAGAAACAAAAAGAAAGCTAGTGTAGCTATGCCAATTGCAGAAAAAAAACAGACTGTAAAACAAAGACTGTAATAAAAGACAAAAAAAGGCACTACAAAATGACAAAAGGGTCAATAAGAAAAAAGATATAATATTTGTATGGAATATATATCCAATATAAAAGAACCAAAATAGGGCAGCCCAGGTGGCTCAGCAGTTTAGCACCGCCTGCAGCCCAGGGTGTGACCCTGGAGACCCAGGATAGAGTCCCACATCCGGCTCCTGCATGGAACCTGCTTCTCCATCTGCCTGTGTCTCTGCTTCTCTCTCTGTATTTCCCATGAATAAATAAATAAAATCTTTTTAAAAAATCCCAAAATATATAAAGAAAATAATAACAGACCTAAAGAGAAAAATTGACAGCAACACAATATTAGGCGATTTTAATACCTAAACCTGTATCAACAAGAGGTCATCTAGACAGAACAAGGAAACATCAGTCTTAAACAACACATTAGACCAGATGGGACTTCACAAATTTATATAAAACATGCAATCCAAAATCATCAGAATGCACATTTTTCTTCAGTGTACAGGGAATATTCTCCAGGATAAAACACATTAGGCCACAAAAAGGTCTCAATAAATTTAAAAAGACTGAAATAATATCAAACATTTCTTTCAACCAAAATTGTGTGAAACAAATCAATTATACACACAAAAAATATTACAGTCGAAAGAGATTACTCAACTTGTCATTAAACAACTACTGGGCCATAGAAAACAATCAAAGGAGAAAAAAAAATACCTGGAGACAAATGAAAGCAAAAATGCAGCATACCAAAGCCACAGGGTTCAGCAAAAGTAGTCTTATGGGGAAAATCCATAGCAGTATAGGCCCATTTCAAGGAACAAAAGAAATCTCAAATCAACAGGTTAACTTTATACCAAAAGGTACTAGAAAATGAAGAACAAATGAAGTCCAAGGGTTTTAGAAGAAAGAGAGTTCAAATAAATAAAATCAGAAATGAAACAGAAGTTACAAGTGATATCACAAAATTACAAATGATCATAAAAGAATATAATGAATAATTATACACCAACAATTAGACAACCTAATAGAAAAATGCCTAGAAATTTAGAATCTTCCAAGACAGAATCAGGAAGAAATAGAAAATCTAAATAAACTGATTACTAGTAAGGAGATTAAATCAGTAATCAAATATCTACTAACAAATAAAAGTACAGGACTAGATAGCTTCACTGGTAAATTCTACCAAAATTAAAGATTAATGTCTATCTTTCTCAAACTCTTCTAAAAAGCTTGAAGAGGGAAAGTTCCCCAAACCATTTAATGAGGCTATATTACCCAGTAACTAAAACCAAACAAAAATACCACTAAAAAAGAAAATTAGAAGCCAATATCTCTGATGAACATAGTTATAAAAATCCTCAACAAAATATTAGTAATATGAATTCAACAGCATATCAAAAACATCATGCATCGTGATCAAGTGGAATTTATTCCAGGGATGCAAGAATACTTCAATATCTGCAAATTAATGTTATACACCACATTTACAAAATTTATAAAACAGATAATCATCTCAACTGATGCAGAAAAAGCCTGTGATGAAATTCAAAATCCATTTAAGAATAAAATGCTCATCAAAGTGGGTATACAAGGAATATACCTCAACATAATAAAAGCCGTATACAAAAGACCCACAGTTTATATTCTAAATACCATATAGAAAAACACTTCTGCTCTGAGATCAGTAACAGCACAAGAATGGCCACTTTTTCAGTTTTATTAAACAGAGTATTGGAAGTCTTAGCCATAATAATCAAGCAAGAAAAGGAAATAAAAAATACAAGTTAGAAAATAAAAAGTAAGTAAAAAAAAAGTAAAAAGAAAATAAAAAGTAAAATGATCACTTTTACAGAAGACATGATACTGGATATACAAAACCCTAATGACTGCACCAAAAAAGTACTACAACTAACTAATGAATTTACTAAAGTTGCAGAATACAAAATATACAAAAATCTGTAATATTTATATACACTCATAACAAACTATCAGAAAGAAAAATCAATAAACCAGTCCATTTACAATTGCAAAAAATAAAATAAAATACCTAGAATATATATATATATTTTTTACCTAGGACAAATTTCACCAAGAGTGAAACACCTGTACACTGAAAACTGACATTGATGAAACTGAATTAGCCACAAATAAATAGGAAAAGTCTGTGCTCATGAATTGGAAGAATTAATGTTAAAACACATGTACTACCCAAAGAAATCAATAGATTTAATGTAAACTCTATCAAAATCCCAATAGCAGTTTTCAAGGAAATAAAACAAATATTTGTATGGAACAAAAAAAGACAATGAATAGCAAAAACAACCTTGAGAAAGAGCAATGCCAAAGGAATCATGCTCCTTGATTTCAAAATATACTACAAAAGTTATAGTAATCAAAGCAGTATGGAATTTGATTTCAAAAAGACACATAGATCGATAGAACAGAATAGAGAAACCAGAAATAAACTCATGTATATAATGTAAATTAATTTACAACAAGGAAGACAAAAATATACAGGGGAAAAGGACAGTCTCTTCAATAAATGGTTTTTGGGAAAACTAGATAGGTACATGTTAAGAATGAAACTTGATTCTATCTTCTACTATATAAAAAAATTAACTCATTATTAAGTAGAAACTTGAATCTAAGACCTGAAACCATAAAACTAGAAGAAAACATAGGCGGTAAGTTCCTTGATATCAGTCTTAATTAGTAAAGGTTTTTTGTTTTGTTTGTTTTTTAATCTGACTCCAAAAACAAGGGAAACGAAAGCAAAACTAAACAAATGGAATACAAACTAAGAAGTTTCTGTAATGAGAATGAAACTATCAACAAAATGAAAATGCAACCTATGAATGGGGGAAGATATCTGCAAGTGGTATATCCAATAAGGAAGGGATTCATACCCAAAATACATAAAGAATTCATATAATTCAGTAACAACAACAAAAAAAAACTAAAAAAAAAAAAAATGGGAAAAGGATCTGAACAGAGAGTTTTCCAAAGAAGACACAGATAGTCAACAGAACATAAAAAGATGTTCAACATCATTAATTACCAGGAAAATATAAATGAAAACCACAATGCCCTATCACCTTACACATGTCAGAATGGCTATTATCAAAAAGATAAGAAATAATAAATGTTGCTCAGGCTGTGGAGAAAGAGGAACCAGCATACACTGTTGATTGGAATGTAAACTGATACAGCTACTATGGAAAATAGTACAGAGATTCCTCAAACATTTAAAAATAGAGCTATGATTCAGCATTTCCACTACTGGATATCTATCTAAAGAAAATGAAAAGACAAATAAACTTCTTTGAAAAGATATATGTGCCTCTATGGTTCACTGCAGCATTATTTACAATACCGAAATATGGAAAGAACCTAAGTGTGCAATGACGGATGAACTGGTAAAGAAAATATGGTATTATGGTATGTGTGTTTGTGTGTGTGTGTATGTGTGCATGGGTATAGATATTATAGATATATATAAATTTTATATATACATATACACACATATACACAATGGAAAAATATTCAGTCATAAGAAAGAAATCTCACCATTTGCAACAACATGGATGAATCTTGAGAATACTATAGTAGTCAAATGAGTTACACAGAGAAAGATAAATATTGTATGATGTCACTTACATGTGAAACCTAAAAAATAAACAAAACAAAACTCAGACTCATAGATACACAGAACAAATTGGTGGCTGCCAGATGAGAGGAAGGTTGAGGGGATTGAAGGCTTAGAGGATTAAGAAATACAAACTTCCAGGTGCAAAATAAGTTGGTCATGGGGATGTAATGTATACCATGTGGAATATAGTTAATAACATTGTATTAACTTTGTAACGTGATAAATGGTAACTAGATATGTAGTGGTCATTTTGAAATGTACACATGTTGAACCAATATTTTGTACATGTATTAATACAGAATATCAATCATACTTCAGTAAATTTTTAAAAATGGAAATTCTATCTCATATAATCAAGTTTATAAATGAATGAAAATGGAAAATAATACACTTTTACATATTTACACTTTTTGTGAATGGTGATGACAATGCTAGTTTATTACTAAGACAAAAAATTGGGCAGTAAGACTTAAGACTGCTTAAGTGTGAAATTCTGATTTCCCATTTAAGATTAATTGAAACTTGCTGACAGAATCAAGAAAGCCCTGTGTAGCAGTGAACACTTATTTTACTTAAATAAGAAACAAACTACTCTTCCTTATTTTTATTTATCTGTGAAGATGCCTATTTTGACTCTTATTTGGCAGAGTCAGTAAGTGGTTGATGGGTGTTCTTCCATATATCTCATGGCTCTGGATGAAATACAATATTAATATAATACTTAAAAGCAGTACTTAAAAACACCACACACACTGAAATTAAGAAAATTACATTTTTAAATGCATTTGGAAATATATTGAAAGCAATTTATGCATTGATCCAGATATTCCAATTCTAAGAGCTTATCATTAAGAAGATAAAACAAAATGAGACAAGCTTCATTGACCAAGATGCTCACTACAATGGTATTTATGGAAGCAAAATTTGGAGATAAGCCAAGAGCTCAATATCAAGAAAAATAAATAGTTAAATGCAATTCTAAATTAAATATAATTATCAAAATAATGTTTGCAAAGAATATTTAACAATACAGGAAAAAATCAGAATACAATATTTAATGAAAAAGCTAGAACAGAAATCATATGCAGAATGCAAAACATTAATGTAAAAGGACATACACATCATAGGAAAAAGAAAAGGAGCTTACTTTTCAGCACAAGGTAAGTACTTCTTTAATCAGCTGCCCATTGAATAGAAAGGAGGAAGGGACAGAAGAAAAATATGCACACTAAATAGACCACAGGAATGGACTCTGTGAGTGAAACTAAAGGAAGTTAATTTTGTTTCTATTTCTCTATAATTGACATTTTTTGCATTAAGAAAGTTTAATCAAAATGAATAAATAGAAAAATTAATATAGAAGAAAATATTAGTGTAATAAAGATGAAACCATCATTCTAATGTTCTCATTAAAACACATTCCCTTTCAATTATCTTCCAACAACTACTATTACCTCTCTATGAATTAGTGTTTCCATTAAAGGGATAAATATATGTTAAATAATTAATGAATAAAGTTTAACTCTTTGAAAAAAGGATATTTATGGATAAAAGATCATCATCTGAGAATTAAATTAGAAATGAACAACAGAAAAGAACTCTGGAAATCTCCAGAAAGTAAAATAATGTGATTTTAAATAACCCAAGAGTAAAAGAATAAATTTCAAGAAATGTTAGAAAATATTTTAGCTAACTTAAAATGAAAACAAAACATATAAAATTCATGGGATGAAACTTAAATGCTGCCTGGAGGAAAATTTAAAGCTTTAAATGACTGTATCAGAACCTAAAAATGGCTTCAATAAGCTAGACTTCTGCCTTAAGAAAATCATAAAAGTGAAAGTGAAACTCAAAGAAGAAAAATAACAGAGATTAGGGAGAGGAAAATCAAAGAAACGAAACAAAACAAAATGAATAGAAAAATTCAGTGAAACCAAAGTTGGTTTAAATTCAACAATATTGACAAATTTAGTGAAACCCTCCCAAAAAAGGGAGGGTTTAAATTATTATTAAAATTATTAAACTCATAATGAAATTAGTAACAACAGCATTGACAATATAGAAATTTAAATTATAGGGAATATTATGAAAAAGTTTTTGTCAACAAATTAGACAAATAAAATTGACAAATTTCTTGAGAAAATGCATTAACTTAAGAAGAAACAGAAAATTGGAATAAACCAAGTAAAAAAAGATTAAAATAGTAATTAGAAATTTTCACACACAAAAAAAATCCCAGGCCTCAATAACTTTCTTCCAAATACGTAGAGAGAGAATATCATCAATCCTTCACACATTCTTTCATTAAATGGAGGGAATACTTTTCAATTCAATGAGGCCAGTAATACCATATTGCAAAAGCAAGAGAAAATCATCACAAGAAAAATAAAATAGAGCCCAGTATTCATGAAAATAGAAGAAATTTTGAACAACATACTAGAAAACCAGATCCAGCAGCCTATAAAAAGAATTATACACCAAAGATGGCAGGTAAAAGATCCTGAACCTACCTTCTCCTACAGACACTAAATTTACAGCTGTATATGGAATAATTTCCTCTACAAAAGACATGAAGCTGGATAAACAGATTTTCTGCAAGAAAGTATAAAAGAGCAGCATCAAAATGAGTAGGAAAAGAGATACAACCTCACAAAAAAACCTCACATAGTGATCCACAATCAGGAGGGCCCCCTGCCAACAAAACAACTTTCCCCTGGAAAGTATAGGGTCTGTTCTCCACATCAGACACTCAACCCCTAGATCCTATACAAAAGAGACAAATCCCCAAAATGGCTGGCTTTGAAAACCAACAGGGATTATATCTAGGAAAACCACAGACCTGTAGGAAACAGGGAACCAGCTCTTTTTTTTTAATAATAAATTTATTTTTTATTGGTGTTCAATACATCTTTATCTTGTTCCTTTATTCAAATTTCTCATTAAAAGTCACCTCTTCAGGGATCCCTGGGTGGCGCAGCGGTTTAGCACCTGCCTTTGGCCCAGGGCGTGATCCTGGAGACCCGGGATCGAGTCCCGCATCGGGCTCCCGGGGCATGGAGCCTGCTTCTCCCTCTGCCTGTGTCTCTGCCTCTCTCTCTCTCTGTGTGTGTGACTATCATAAATAAATAAAAATTAAAAAAAAAAAAAAGTCACCTCTTCAGTGATGAGTTTCCAGACCACACAATATAACAACCCTGTACTTTCTACTTTTTTTCTTTTTAAATAAATTTATTTTTTACTGGTGTTCAATTTGTCAACATACAGAATAACACCCAGTGCTCATCCCATCAAGTGCCCACCTCAGTGCCCGTCACCCAGTCACTCCCATCCCCCGCCCACCTCCCCTTCCACCACCCCTAGTTCCTTTCCCAGAGTTAGGAGTCTTTCATGTTCTGTCTCCCTTTCTGATATTTCCCACTTATTTTTTCTTCTTTCCCCTTTATTCCCTTTCACTACTTTTTATATTCCTCAAATGAATGAGACCATATAATGTTTGTCCTTCTCCGATTGACTTATTTCACTCAGCATAATACCCTCCAGTTCCATCCACGTTGAAGCAAATGGTGGGTATTTGTCATTTCTAATGGCTGAGGAATATTCCATTGTATACATAAACCACATCTTCTTTATCCATTCATCTTTCGATGGACACTGAGGCTCCTTCCACAGTTTGGCTACTGTGGACATTGCTGCTAGAAACATCGGGGTGCAGGTGTCCCAGCGTTTCACTGCATCTGTATCTTTGGGGTAAATCCCCAGCAGTGCAATTGCTGGGTCATAGGGCAGGTCTATTTTTAACTCTTTGAGGAACCTCCACACAGTTTTCCAGAGTGGCTGCACCATTTCACATTCCCAGGGAACCAGCTCTTAAAGGGCTTGCAAACAGACAATTCGCCACAGGATTCAGTGAAAAAATATCACTTTGAAAACACCTGGACCATATATGAATAACACTTACTAATCCTAAAAAATTTGCTAGAGAGTCAGGAACTTAAGACTCCCTCCAAGAATAGCAGGCACCATTTTTGTATTCTCATTCTGACTTGGTAAGAAGGCACTAGTAGTAGCTAGTCTTGAACTCTCCCTCTTCCCTGTTAGTAGCAGAAGGCATAGCACACTAAGGCCCTCACTTATCCCCACATCACAGCTGGGCATCTCTTCCAGAATGGTTGAGAGGATCACGCAGACCTACCACTGTAGCACCTCGTCAAAACAGAAAGGAGTACACAAGTCACACAGGAAATGTCCCTTGAGCACCTGGTTCTGGTAGCCGAGGGTGAAAGTGTTTCTGAGCCACATAGGACATCTTCCTCTAAAACAAGGAGAGATAGTCAATTTGCCTAATACAGAGAAAAAAACAGAGTGAGATAAAATGAGAAAACAGCAAAATATGTTCCAAACGATAGAACAAGAAAAAGATCTCAGAAAAATACCTTAAGAAAACAAAGATAAGCAATATGCCTGACAAAGATTTCCAAAAAATGGTCATAAAGAAACCCACTGAACTCAGTAGAAGATTGGACAAACACTGAAAACTTCAACAAATAGCAACAAGAAAGTACCCAAACCAAAATTACAGAGTTAAAGAATACAATAACTAAAAAATACTCTAAGGAGTTCAAATGCAGACTGGATAAAGCAAAAAAACAGGTAAGGGAGCTGGAAGATAAAACATTAGAACTCACTAAGCAATAAAATGAAAAAAGAAATTTTAAAAAGTCAAGATACCTTAACAGATCGTTGAAACACCATCAAGCAGAATAAAATACATTTGTATTTTTGCAGTTCCAGAAGAGTGAAAGAGTCAGAAAAAAATTTAAAAGCAATGGCTGTAAACTTCCCTAAATTCAAAAAGGAAGGAAATCTCCAGATTGCGGAGGCCAGACAGTTCCAAATAAGATGAACCAAAGACACATTATAACTAAAATGGTAAAAGTTAAAAATAAAGAAGAAATCTTAAAATCAGGAAGACAAAAACAACTTGTTATATGCAAGTGAAATCCCCTAGGATTATAAGCGGATTTTCCAGCAAAAAAAATTTCAGACCAGGAAAGAATGGAATGACATATTTGAAGTATGAATGGGGAAAAAAAAAAAAAACGAAAAAATTTCCGACCAAGACTTCTCTACCCAGAGAGGATATCATTCAGAACTGAAGAAATTAAGAGTTTTCCACATATGCAAAAGTTCATCATGAATAAACCAGTCTTAGAAAAAATGTTAAAGGATTTATTTAAGCTGAAAAGGAATGGTACTAATTAATAACAAGAAAACATATGAAAATAAAAATCTCGCTGGAAAATTTAACAATATAGTAAATATGGTGGATCAATCACTTAAAAATAACCATGAAGAATTATGGCAAAAAATAGCAAAATTAACTAAAATTGCAAGAATTAAAAAACTTCATAAAATAAAGATACTTAGATACTCCTAAAAGCTGAATGCCAAATAATCATAAATACACTCAAAATGAAGAATAGAAGGAGACTTTTTCCACCTGATGAAGGGCATCTATAAGAACCTATTTTGGGGGGCACCTGGGTGTCTAAGTATCTGACTCCTGATTTCGGCTCGGGTCATGATATAAGAGTCGTGAGATTAAGGCCCTCATTGGATTCCATGCTTGGTGGGGAGCCAGTTTAGGATACTATCTCTCTCTTTCTGCCCCTCCCGCCGCCACTCCTCTCTCTAAAAATAAAAACAAAAACAACAACAAAAATCCTATTTCTTAACAACTTCCTATATACCGTATAGCAGTGTAAACTATAGTCATCATGTTGTACTTTATAATTTGGTAAGAGAGTAGATCCTCTGAGTTCTCATCTTAAGGAAAAATGACTTTCTTCTTTTTTTTTCCTATTGTATCTGTATGACATAGTAGATGTCAACTAACCTATTTTGGTAATCACTTCACAAAATATAAATCAAACCACTGTCATACACCTTAAATTGATATAGTAATATATGTTAATTATTTCACAATACAACTAGAAAAAAACCCACCTCCTAGCTCAGATAATTAATGGCAAAAGAGTAAAATCTTTCTCCCTAAGGTCAGGATCAAAAACATGATGTTTACTTCTGTCATTTCAATTCCATTCTAGCCAGTAAAATAAATAGATTGGTTAATTGCATATATTACATATTATTCAATAATATAATAAAAATAAGTTTAATGAAAGAAATGTAAAATTTATACACCAAAACCTAACAAACACAACTGAGATAAATTAAATACAATCTAAATAAGAGGGGAGATAGTCCATGTATGTAAATTAGAAGGCTCAATGTTATTAAGATGGCAATTTTTCCCAAACTGATCTATAAATTCGACATAATAACTATCAAAAGCCTAGCAGGCTGCAGGCTTTTTGCTAAAAATGACAAGATGACACAAATATTTATATCAAAATGCAGAGAACCTACAACAGCTAGAACAATTTTTAAAAAAATACTTCTGGGAATTGACATTACCTAATTTCAAAACTTAAAGTTACATTAACCAAGACTGGTGTATTAGGAGTAGGATAGGCATATAGATCTATAAACAAGATTGAGAGTTCAGAAATAAAACCATACATGTAAAGTAGCTGATTTTCAGCAAATGTGTCAAGAAACTTCAATGTGAAAAATATAATCTTTTGATAGGTGATGCTGGACCGAATAGATACCTACATTCAGAAAAAGAAATTTATATCTTTATCTAATATCACACACACAAGTTACCACAAACTGGATCAAATACTTCTACCTAAGACTTAAAACTTTAAAACTCTTACAGGAAACATAATCTTGGGCTAGGAAAGAATCCTTGGATGTGACACCAAAAACAACCTATAAAAGAAAAAATAAATTGTACTTTTCCAAAATTCAAAACTTTTCTACTTCAAATGTAATATAGAAATGAAAAGATAAACCCAATATAAAACTGAGAGAAAAATAATTGCAAATTGATAATGGATTATTTTTAAAGATTTTATTTATTTCTTCATGAGAGACACAGAGAGAGAGAGGCAGAGACACAGGCAGAGGGAGAAGCAGACTCCATGCAGGGAGCCCAATGTGGTACTCAATTCCGGGTCTCCAGGATCATGCCCTGAGCCGACAGCACACGCTTAACCGGTGACCCACCCAGGCATCCCTGATAATAGATTATTATCCAGAATATTTAAGGAATTATTTCAACTCAATTTGTAGTCAAATCTATTTAAAAATGGGCAGAAGATTTCAAAAGATATTTCAGCAAAGAAGATATACAAATGGCTAAGAAGTACATGAAAAAGTGCTCAACAGGCCTAATAATTAAGGAAATGCAAATTACAATCACAATAAGAAATCAATTTGATTTAAAATCTTCTCTAAAAGTAGGATAAATTTTCTTTTTAAAAATATTTTATTTATTTATGCATGAGAGACAGAGAGAGAGAGAGAGAAAGGCAGAGACATAGGCAGAGGGAGAAGCAGGCTCCATGCAGGGAGCCTGATGTGGGACTTGATCCCGGGACTTCAGGATCATGCTCTGGGCTGAAGGCAGGTGCAAAACCACTAAGCCACCCAGGGATCCCCAGAATAAATTTTCTATAAGACTCAGTGGCTAATATTCAAAAAGACAGTAAGTGTTGGTGAAAATAAGGAGAAAGTAAAAACTTCATACATTATTGGTTGGCAATGAAAAGCAGTACTGTCACTCTGGAAATCATTTTGGAAGTGACTTAAAAAGCAAAATACAAATTTACTATAAGACACAGGAATTTCACTTCTAGATATCTATTTAAGAGAAATAAAAGTATATGTCCTCACAAAGATGTACACAAGAATGTATTGAACTACCAACTGTAGAGGGGTAAATTAGGACAACGATCCAAACTAAAAGCAACAAATAGGCTTTTACTTAGTGCAAGGAGGCAAACAAGAAGCCAAAAGAAACTTTAGGAAACTAATACAGTTACTAGCAACATATTCCAATGTCATTGTGAATATGTAAGCATCTATACCCTAGTTTTTCATGCCTGTGGAGACAATAATGCCAATAAAGATATATACGAAAAATAAATATGGCTAAAGTTTTCTTATGTGCTAAAAGAAAAATTTAATTAAAAAAGGCAGTCAAAAGGAGAGGCGCTGGCTGCCCACTGTTCCATTTCTTACCCCAGGGAATAACAATAGGTGAAAATATGCACCCTAGAAGGGAGAAATCATCTCACTGCCAAGGAGTCTCCAACAAAAATCTCTTGCCTTTTATGGAAGAACCTAGGGAAGGGAAAGGAGGAGGGCTGAGAATAGAAAAGTATTGAGTCAGTGAAGAAAAGTCTTATCCTAATAAGGAGGTCTCAGCAAGGCTCCTGGGAACCTCTTATCAGCTTCTGATAAGAAAGATTCCTTTTCTGGAACCCTTTTTCACTGTTGGTGGGAATGCAAACTGTTGCAGCGATTCTGGAAAACAGTATGGAGGTTCCTCAAAAAGTTAAAAATAGAGCTACCCTACCATCCAGTGATTGCACTATTAGGTATTTATCCAAAGAATAAAAAAATGCTGGTAGTGGCACATTCATCCAATGCAGCACTAGCAAACTAGCCAAATTATGGAAAGAGCCCAAAACTCCACTGACTGATGAAAGGATAAAGATGATATGCAATATATATTTATATATCTAGACAGATGATAGATAGATAGATAGATAGATAGATAGATAGATAGATAGATATCATGGAATATTACTCAGCAATCAAAAAGAATTAAATCTTGCCATTTGCAAAAATGTGGATGGAACTACAGTGTATTAGGCTAAGTGAAATAAGTCAGAGAAAAATATCACATGATTTCACTCATATGTGGAATTTAAGAAACAGAACTGATGAGCATAGGGGAAGAGAAGGAAAAATAAAAAAAGATAAAAACAGAGGGAAGCAAAACATAAGAGACTCTTAAATATAGAGAATAAACTGAGGGTTGGTGAAGGGGAGGTCAGTTAGAGAACAAGTTAAATGGGTGATGGGCATTAAGGAGGGTACTACTTGGGAAGAACACTAAGTATTATATGTAAGTGATGAATCACTAAATTCTACTCCTGAAATCAATATGCTAACCAAGCAGAATTAAAAAAAAAAAAAGGACTTTTTTTTCCTTTCTCCTATGTTCATCTGTTTTGTTTCTTAAATTTCATATATGATAAGAATTCCTAATGGAGGTTCCTTGACTATGAAGTCAGTTATGTCTATAAACATAGCTTTGGGAAGTTGAGCCCTTGAGCAACTCTCTCCAGAATACTACAATGCCCTTGCTGTGCACAGAATCTATTGAGGGAAGGACACCTCCCCCCCATGAGGCCTGCCAAGTACACCCTTACATTTGCTTAAGGTCAGGCCTGAAAGATCACACATAGGATTCTGGCTTGAAGCCAGATTCCTCAGAATGTTTACAGAAATATTATTCATATTAGCCAAAAACCTTATAACAATCCAAATGTGTGCTAGCTGCTAAACAAATGAAGAAAACATCAGATATCCATTCCATGCATTACTATTCAAAAATAAAAAGGAATTAACTATTGATACATGATACAGTAGATGAACCCTGAAAACATTAACCTAAGTGAAAAAAAGTGAGATGCAAAATATTACCTATTAAATAACTCCATTTATGTAAAATACCCCCAAAAAAGACAATTATAGAGACATAAAGCAAATCTGCAGTTCTTTAGGAATAGGCATAGGAATGGTTATTAACTGCAAATGGGCATTAGGAAACTTTTCAGGTTAGCAGGAATATTCTAAAAGTGAATTGTGGTGATCACTGATGACTTATTTTTTAAAATAACTATATTAAGTCGTGTATTTTATTTTAATGTCCTACACATGCATATTTATTTATATGCTTGATTATGGATACAACCATATCTTCAGATACCACAAAAGATAACACACATGAGATGCCAATTTTTTCCTAGCTTATGATCAGATGCTGGGAGCAGGGAAAAAGTCAAACACTGAACTGTATTCTTAGAGACCATGGTCCTCCAATACACAAAATGATATGACTGGCTGAAATGATGGAATAAACTCAATCCATTAAACAATATCCCCTTATTTCTGCTTCCCCCAATTGTATACATTAAAAATGTAAATTTTATTGCATGTGAAGTGTGGTCCAATATAATTTTTTAAAACACTAAAACAGGAAAAATGAACTGAAATTTAATTATAGTAGCTTGAAAATTCACAACCACACACAGTTGGTGGAAGCAGTGGTTATGCTAAGTGAAGCAGTATGACAGAAGCAGTCTCTTTGGGCAACAAGGAATATTTTGTCACTAACTGTGTTTAGAGTTACTAATTAAGGGGCACCTGGGTGGCTCAGTCAGTTAAGCATCTGACTCTTGATACTGGCTCAGGTTATGATCATAAGGTCAAGAAATTAAGCCCCACATTGGGTTCTATGCATTGAGTGTGGAGGCTGCTTAGGATTCTCTCTCCCTCTGCCACTCTTCGCTTGCTTGCTCTCTCTTTCTCTCCCTGAAAGGAAGGAAGGAAGGAAGGAAGGAAGGAAGGAAGAAAGAAAGAAAGAAAGAAAGAAAGAAAGAAAGAAAGAAAGAAAGAAAGAAAGAAAGAAAGAATTGTCAGCTTACTATGCAAATAAAAAGTGGACTTTTAGTCTGCTTTATTATAGTTTAGAATTATCTTTAGAAAATGTACCTCTGTATTGTCTGAAACAAGGCAGACTGCTCCAATAGCCCCCCTTCTTGGTGTGATACTTGCTGGAAGGATAAATGCTTATGAGAAATAAATGTTGAGAGTCTATCATTTTTTACTTAAAAAAGGAAACGTTACCAAATACAACCAAATATAATCCTCATGGAAGGTAATTTGACTACATTTATAATAATTAAAAATCTACCTATTCTTTAATACAGTAATTCTACTTCTACAAGGTTATCCTACAGATATACCTGGTCATGTATAAAATCACTTTTGTTCAATAATACTCAATGCGGAGGAGGTGGGGCCAGATGGCAGAGGAGTGGTGTCCCCAAGTCCCCCGCCCCACCGACTTACCTAGATAACAAACCATCCCGTACACCTACGAATCCGACCTGAGATGTAGACAGGGAACAGGCAGACGCTCCAGAGAGAAGGGTGTTGGCCTCTAACAAGGTAGGAAGGCGGAGGGGGGGGGGGGGCGGGGGGGAGGCCTGGGACAGGAGAGCCCCGCCCCCGAGAAGCGGGAACTTTCAAAACCCGAACCGGATCTCACCCCCCAGGGAAGGGCGCTCAGCAGGGAACCCGGCAGCACGGGGGGGGGGGGGGGGGGGGCGGGGGCCTCCGTCTCCCGGGGTCACTAGGAGAGGAGGGGCGCTGGGGCAGAGCCGCCCACACCTCGGCCGAGCTCCGTAATGGGCTGAGAGCCCCGGCCGGGCCTCTGGGAGAAGCCGGTGGGTCGGGGGGCTCCGTGCAGAGGGGGCTGCGCCCTGGTGCCTTCAGAGCCGCGGCCCCGAGAGCGCGATTCCAGAGGTGCAGGCCCCGGACCCCAGGGCACACAGCCCCGGACGCTGCGCTTCCCCCGGGACGGGCGGCGCGGGGAGGGCCCAGGACAGCGAGGATGCTCCTGCCCCCGGGCGCCCCCAGCTGTGCAGGTCAGCGCCCCGCTGTGAGCACCCAGGGCAGTGCGGACTGGGAGCTACGGTGGTTACTGGGGGAGCTGACTCAAGGCCGGAGACCTGGCCCGGGCAGTGGTGGTGTTCCTCCTGGTGTCACCCTGTGCCTGGGAGAGGTGGGGCCACCAGGGAACAGGGGCCTCAGGGGGTCAACAGCCCCCACTGAGCCCGGCACCCGGCGGTGGGGGGGGGCAGCTCCCCCAGGTGCACACGCCTGAGAATCAGCACAGCAGCCCCCCCCCCCACACACACACACACCAGCTGGAAGGACAGGGGAAGAGAAAGCTCTTGACCAAGCAGCGCTGGAAAGCTCCAGGGGAAGTCAAGGAATTTACAGTATGTAGAACCAGAGGTTCCCCTCCTATTTTTTTTTCTTCCTTTTCTCAGTATAACTCATTTTTTTATCAGACTGTAAATTATCATTTTTTTTCTTTTCCCACCTTATCTACAATATGTTACCACCTCTTCATATTTAAGTTTCTTCCTTTTGAACTTTCATATTTCTACAATTACAGGTCCTAGATATATTTTCCACTTCTAGATTCCCGTCAAAATACTCAACTTAAGTTTGGGAGATATACAAACTTGATATGGTTTTTTGTTTGTTTGTTTTGTGTTTTTCGTTGTCTCTGCCTCATTTTGTTCTACAATGGTGGAAGTTAATACCTTCTGAAACATGACAGGCATGCACCCAGAACCAAGTGGTATTCCATGCTGGTTCATTCTGTGAGTTTCCTCATTCCCATTCTGCCTCTTCTTCTATTTCGTTTATGTTTTGGTGGTCAGTGGTGGGGCTCTCTCCAAGTATTTCTGGTTTATAAAAATTTGGGACTGAGCACCTTCTAACATACAGAATTTAATACACTCAGAAACAAGAGGATCAACCTCTAGGACCCCTCTGGAGGACTACATTCCCCCTCCCCTACAACTTTGTCACCACCACCATCTCCCAGTACCCCCCATTTTTCTCTTTTTGTTTCTTCCTTACATTTGCTTTTTCTCGCTTCTTTTTGTCTCTTTTCTTTTTTCTTCTTCTTCTTGGGGATTCTTGGGCTTTTATTTTTTACGACTTTGTTTTAAAATTTCTTTTTCACTTTAGTGGTCCTTTTGTTTCATTTTATTCTGATCTTTGTTTTCAATTTCTAGTCTCTGACCTCGTCAGAATTATCTAGGGTGAAATTTACTTAGGTCATGGTCGATATTTTTGACGCAGCCTGCTTATACAGCCACTCTGCACTGAGTAAAATGACTAGCAGGAAGAACTCACCACAAAAGAAAGAATCAGAAATAGTACTCTCTGCCACAGAGTTACAGAATTTGGATTACAATTTGATGTCAGAAAGCCAATTCAGAAGCATATTTTTTTTAAAAGATGTTATTTATTTATTCATGAGAGACAGAGAGAGAGTGAGGCAGAGACAGAGGCAGAGGGAGAAGCAGGCTCCATGCAGGGATCCCAATATGGGACTCGATCCCAGGTCTCCAGGATCACGCCCTGGGCTGAAGGCAGGCGCTAAACTGCTGAGCAACCCAGGGATCCCCCAGAAGCACAATTAAAAAGCTACTCGTGGCTCTGGAAAAAAAGCATAAGAGATTCAAAAGACTTCATGACTGCAGAATTTAGATCTAATCAGGTGGAAATTAAAAATCAATTCAAGGAGATGCAATCCAAACTGGAGGTCCTAACAAGGAGGTTAATGAGGTAGAATAAAGAGTGAGTGAGATAGAAGATAAGTTGATGGCAAGGAAGGAAGCTGAGGAAAAAAGAGAAAAACAATTAAAAGACCATTAGGAAAGGTTAAAGGAAATAAATGATAGCCTCAGAAGGAAAAATCTACATATAATTGGGGTTCCAGAGAGTGCCGAGAGGGACAGATGGCCAGAAACCATATTTGACCAAATCATAGCTGAGAACTTCCCTAATTTTGGGGAGGGAAACAGGCATTCAGATCCAGGAGATAGAGAAGTCCCCCCCCCAAAAAAATCCATAAAAACCATTAAATACCTCAACATTCAATAGTGAAACTTGCAAATTCCAAAGATAAAGAGAAAATCCTTAAACCAGCTAGAGACAAGAGATCCCTAACTTATATGGGGAGAAATATTAGATTAACAGCAGAAATCTCCACAGAGACCTGGCAGGCCAAAAAGGGATGGCAGGATATATTCAGGGTCCTAAATGAGAAAAACATGCAGCCAAGATACTTTATTTAGCAAGGCTTCCATTCAGAATAGAAGGAGAGATAAAGAACTTCCAAGATAGGTAGAAACTGAAAGAATATGTGACCACCAAACCAGCTCTGCAAGAAATATTAAGGGGGACTCTGTAAAAGAAAGAGGAAGCCCAAAGAAATAAGCCACAAAAATAAGGACTGAATAGGTATTATGATGACACTATATCTTTCAATAGTAACTCTACACGTGAATGGGCTAAATGAGCCCATCAAAAAATGCAGAGTTTCAGACTGGATAAAAAAGCAAGACCCATCAATTTGCTATCTACAAGAGTCTTATTTGAGACCTAAGGACACCCACAGCCTGAAAACAGAAGATTGGAGAACAATTTACCATTCAAATGGTCATCAAAGAAAGCAGTGGTAGCAATCCTCATATCAGATAAATTAAAGTTTATCATAAATACTGTAGTAAGAGATAAAGAGGGACACTATATCATACTTAAAGGGTCTTTCCAACAAGAAGACCTAACAATCATGAATATCTATGCCCCTAATATTGGAGCTACAAGTATATCAATCAATTAATAACCAAAGTTAAGACATACTTACATAATACGCTATTAGTAGGAGATTTCAACACAGCACATTCTGCAAATGACAGATCTTCTAAGCACAACATCACAAAAGAAACAAGAGCTTTAAACGATACACTGGACCAGATGGATTTCACAGATATATACAGAACTTTGCATCCAAATGCAACTGAATACATATTCTTCTCAAGAGCACATGGAACTTTCTCCAGAATAGACCACATACTGGGTCACAAATCAGGTCTCAACCAATACCAAAAGATTGGGATTGTCCCCTGCATATTTTCAGAACACAATGCTTTGAAACTTGAACTCAATCACAAGAAGACACTTGGAAGAAACTCAAACATGTGGAGGCTAAAGAGCATCCTGCTAAAAGATGAAAGGATAAACCAAGAAATTAGAGAATTAAAAAGATTCATGGAAACTAATGAAATTGAAGAAACAACCCTTCAAAATCTTTGGGACACAGTAAAAGCAGTCCTGGGAGGGAAATGCATAGCAATATAAGCAACCCTCAAAAAATTGGGAAAAACTCAAATGCACAAGCTAACCTTGCACCTGTAGGAACTAGAGAAAGAATAGCAAATAAAACCTACAGGAAGCAGAAGAAGAAATTTAATAAAGCTTCGAGCAGAACTCAATGAAATCGAGACCAGAAGAACTGTAGAACAGCAACAAAACCAGGAGTTGGTGCTTTGAAAGAATTAATAAGATTGATCAACCATTAGCCAGCCTTATTAAAAACAAAAAAGACTCAAATTAATAAAATCATGAATTAAAAAGGACAGATCACAACCAATATCAAGGAAATAAAAACAATTTTAAAAACGTATTATGAGCAGCTATACCCCAATAAATTAGACAATCTAGAAGAAATGGATGCATTTCTGGAAAACCACAAACTACCAAAACTGGAACAGGAAGAAATAGAAAACCTCAACAGGCCAATAATCAGGGAGGAAATTGAAGCAGTCATCAAAAACCTCCCAAGATACAAAAGTCCAGGGCCAGATCGCTTCCCAGGGGAATTCTATCAAACGTTTAAACAAGAAACAATACTTATTCTACTAAAGCTGTTCAGAAAGATAGAAAGGGATGGAATACTCCTAAACTTGTTCTATGAGGCCAGCATCACCTTAATTCCAAAACCAGACAAAGACCCCACCAAAAAGGAGAATTATAGACCAATATCCCTGATGAACAGAGATGCAAAAATTCTCAAAAGATCCTAGCCAATAGGATCCAACAGTACATTAAGAAGATTATTCACCATGACCAAGTGGGATTTATCCCCAGGATGCAAGGATGGTTCAACGCTCGTAAAGCAATCAACGTGATAAATCATACCAACAAGAGTAAAACAAGAACCATATGATCCTCTCAATAGATGGAGAGAAAGCGTTTGACAAAATATAGAATCCATTCCTGATCAAAACTCTTTAGAGTGGAGATATAGAGGGAAAATTCCTCAGCATCTTAAAAGCCATCTACGAAAAGCCCACAGCCAATATCATTCTCAGTGGGGAAGCACTGGGAGCCTTTCCCCTAAGATCAGGAACAGGACAGGGATGTCCACTCTCACCACTGCTATTCAACATAGTACTAGAAGTCCTAGTCTCAGCAATCAGACAACCAAAAAAATTAGAAGGCATTCAAATTGGTAAAGAAGAAGTCCACTCTCCCACTTCACAGATGACATGATACTGTACATAGAAAACCCACAAGACTCCACCCCAAGATTGCTAGCACTCATACAGCAATTAAGCAGTGTGGCAGGATACAAAATCAATGCCCAAAAATCATTTGCATTTCTATACACTAACAATGAGACTAAAGAAAGAGAAATTAAGCAGTCAATCCCATTTACAATTGCACCCAAAAGCATAAGATACAGGAATAAACCTAACCAAAGAGGTAAAGGATCTATACCCTAAAAACTACAGAATACTTCTGAAAGAAATTGAGGAAGCCACAAAGAGATGGAAAAATATTCCATGCTCATGGATTGGCAGAATTAATATTGTGAAAATTTCTATGCTACCCAGGGCAATTCACACATTTAATGCAATCCCTATCAAAATACCATGGACTTTCTTCAGAGAGTTGGAACAAATCATCTTAAGATTTGTGTGGAATCAGAGAAGACCCCAAATATCCAGGGGAATATTGAAAAAGAAAACCAGAGCCGGGGGCATCACAATGCTGGATTTAAAGTTGTACTACAAAGCTGTGAGCATCAAGACCTTGTGGCACTGGCAGAAAAACGGACACACAGATCAATGGAACAGAAAAGAGAACCCAGAAATGGGCCTTCAACTCTATGGTCAACTAATATTCAACAAAGCAGGAAGACTATCCACTGGAAAAAGGACAGTGTCTTCAATAAATGGGGCTGGGAAAATTGGACAACCACGTGCAGAAGAATGAAACCAGACCATTCTCTTACACCATACAAAAAAATAAACTCAAAATGGATGAAGGATCTAAATGTGAGACAGGAATCCATCAAAATTCTAGAGGAGAACACAGGCAACACTCTTTTTGAACTTGGCCACAGCAATTTCTTGCAAGATATATCCACGAAGACAAGGGAAACAAAAGCAAAAATGAATTATTTGGACTTAAAAAGCTTCTGCACAGCAAAGAAACAGTCAACAAAACTAAAAGACAACCTACAGAATGGGAGAAGATATTTGCAAATGATTTATCAGATAAAGGGCTAGTATCCAAGATCTATAAAGAATTTATTAAACTCAACAGCAAAGAAACAAACAATCCTATCATGAAATGGGCAAAAGACATGAACAGAAATTTCACCAAAGAAGACATACACATGCCCAACACGCACATGAGAAAATGCTCTGCATCACTTGCCATCAGGGAAATACAAATCAGAACCACAATGAGATACCACCTCACACCAGTGAGAATGGGGAAAATTAACAAGACAGGAAACAACAAATGTTGGAGAGGATGTGGAGAAAGGGGAACACTCTTGCACTGTTGGTAGGAATGTGAACTGATGCAACCACTCTGGAAAACTGTGTGGAGGTTCCTCAAAGAGTTGAAAATAGACCTGCCCTACGACCCAGCAACTGCACTGCTGGGGATTTACCCCAAAGATACAGAGGCAATGAAAGACCGAGACACCTGCACCCCAATGTTCATAGCAGCAATGTCCACAATAGCCAAACTGTGGAAGGAGCCTCGGTGTCCATGGAAAAATGAATGGATAAAGAGGATGTGGTGTATGTGTACAATGGAATATTACTCAGCAATTAGAAATGACAAATACCCATCATTTGGTTCGACGTGGATGGAACTGGAGGGTATTATGCTGAGTGAAATAAGTCAGTCAGAGAAGGACAAACATCATATGGTTTCATTCATACAGGGAAGATAAAAAATAGTGAAAGGGAATAAAGGGGAAAGGAGAAAAAATGAGTTGGAAATATTAGAGAGGGTCATAAAACAGGAGAGACTCCTAACTGGGAAATAAACAAGGGGTAGTGGAAGGGGAGGTAAGTGGGGGGACAGGGTGACTGGGTGGTGGGCAATGAGGCAGGCAGTTGATGGGATGAGCACTGGGTGTTATATACTATATGTTGGCAAATCGAACTCCAATAAAAAATATACAAAAAAGAGAATATTTTATAACAACTAAAAACATTATATAATTAAATAAATGTAATCATACATCTCAGAAAATGTACTTGAGGGAAAAAAGTAAATTGTACTAATGTCTTCAATCAAAAATGTGAACTTTATTGTTCACATTTCAATGTGCTACAAACAAAAAAGAATTAAAGAAAAAATAAAGGTGCAGAAATTTTATAATTAAAAAAAGGAATACTCCCTGCAGCATTCCTTATAATGTAAAATAGATAATACAAGTATCCACACATAAAGAAATGATTAAATAAATTATAATGCACTCCTGTAATGAACACCAATGGGAATATCATTTAAAAATAATCCAAACTAATTTACTTAGACATCATGGTAGAAAGGTATAAGCGTTGAAAGCAAAGGTTCTAGAGCCAAACTGTCCCTATTTGAACTCAGTTCTACAACGTAATGAGAGTCACATAACCTCTCTGTTCCTGTTTCCTTATTTGTAAAATGGGGATAAGATAATATATATCTCACATAGCTATGATTATTCAATGGATATTTACAGGTAAATTCCTTCAGAGAGTGTTAGCTCATAGTAAGTGATCTATAAATGCTATTACTATTCTCTACAATATGACTTGCTAGATGAAGAAAAAAGAGAAAGGGTAAGAATAAGATGTTCAGTATTACATTAAACAGTAACACAGAAGAGAAAACCATAAATGTGTATACTTATATACAAACATATCCAAAAGGATATATAAGAAACTCCTATCATTGGTTGCCTTCGGGGAGAATGGGATAACTAGAGGACAAGAGAGACAGGAAACCTACTTTTCTTCATATACTATTTCATACCTTCTGAATTTTGTTCCTTGCTCATGTTTTTTTAATTAAATGATTAATAATTTTTTAATGTGTATAGTAGAGTAGTTTTAAGCTTTATTCAAAGCTGCATTTTCTTAAACTGTTTGTCTACAAAACACTATTTTTGAGGAACACCTAAAAATCACCCTGTGCTCCAAAGAACACCATTTTAGAAACATTGCTGCAGGCTAAAGAGAGTCACTGAAATTTAGAGAAAAGAATGACACATTCAAAGCAGAGATTTGGGACCTTTTCCTTTTTGGGGGGGTAGTGTTCTTTTTAGGACATTATAGGTGACTTCTTTTATTTGAATACTCATTTGATATGCAATTACTTCATAGCACAAGTGAGCAAGAGAAAACAAGTTTTAGAATGTATGATTTGAGAAAAAAACCAAAGATACAAATACAGCTTTTGTCAGCAACAAAATATTTTTTATTTCACTAAGTATGTAAATATGTCACAGTCCTAACAAGATTACATAGTGATGTTTTCCTTCTACAAATCCAACTATTTTTCCCAGAGCATCTCAGCCTGGAGAACTGAAAACTGGATTCTCATTTCCCAGACAGACACTTGGGCCCTCCCACGATCTTTCATCTTTGTCCTTCCTCTCTATTCGCAAATCGCCACTCTAGTTTGTAACCTCACCATATAAAGTGAGGTGGTTGCCAAATACAGAAAGCAAGAGAATTTTGACCAAAATCCCACAGGTAGTGGGCCAGAATTTTGACCAAAATCCCACAGTAGTGAAGCCAGGATCATGCCCAAGCTGTCTGCTTAAGGAGCTTGTGACTTTTCCCAGCATGGTATACTCCTGCAGGAAATGTTTTTGTACTTCTTCATATGTAATATCACACATCAACTTCATTTATACTTCAAAGGATCTTTAAGATGAAAACTTTAATCATTCTAGAGTTTCTGAGTATGTTAGTGAGAGGCATCTATTTTCTATTTAGTTAAAAGTTTTGAACATTTAAATAACTTAGTTGGGCTATTTAAAATGAAGGAGAAAGGAGAAAATTATGCTACTCCCTAAGTCAGTGTTTCCTACATGGCTTATATTACACTAAATGTTAATAGGTTTTTGGGCAAAAAGGGTACCTGTGTTGAAAAACATTTTGGAAATACTGGATGAAGCAATGTTAGCCCATTTTCTTTAGTAGCAGACTTCTCAAACCCTTAAAAATGCCCATACTCATTGTGACTCTCTTAAAGGGGCAAAGAGTATAATAAAGGGCTTTTCATAATCATTAATAGCTCTCTGACTAATATTCTATCTAGCTAGCAATTTGGGTAATAATTCCTTAACAAAACAAAGACAGCTTTTAAAAAAATGAAAAGCAAGTGTGCATATTAAAGTGCATTCAATCCTGTTTTTCTCATAACCCAGATTTAAATCATTATTTATCAAATATTTATTAAGTACCAATTACTATACTGGACATCTATCTAATGTCCTAGAACTATGATGTGCATACTGCCCTATTCAGGTGGCACCAATCTTCATCTGAATAATATTAAAAGTCAATCAACTAAGAATCATTTATACATCCCATCATCCTAGGTACTATGCTAGGCATTAAAGAAACACTGATCAAAATAAACACTATCTCTACCTAAAAGGCTCTCTTTACAGCCTTATAATAAATAAAGACATTATATGAATAATTTCAATTGATGAAATTATTGCAAGAGGGCAAAATGCTGAAAAGAAAAAGTACAGGAGGTGAAAAGAAAACTAAAAAGGAGGCCCTTAATTTAGTTTGGAGGGTTAAGGAATTCTTTTCTGAAGAACAGTCATCTCAAGTCAACATTAGATAAATTTATTCAAAATCAGAAGAAGAAGATAAAAAAAACATCTTCAGTAGAATGAATTACGTTTTGGAGGACCCAGAGGAAGGAGAGAACAGGGGACATTCAAGAAGCTGGAATAAGTTCAATATGACTGGAGGACACAGAGGGAAAACCAAAGTGATGCCACATGCTTAACATACACATGGTGCTAGGTTCGACAAAAAAGGCAAAAACAAGAGGGTGACATCATGCATCTTCAAGAAGCTTGGGGGGGTGGGTATTTGTAAAAGTCCAGATTAAGGAGAAAGGAAATAACTAACTTTTATTGAGTACATAACAAAAGTTAGATCCTACGCAATGTGCTTCAAATATATTTACTCATTTAATTCTTAAAATGACCCTTAAAGGGTAGAATCATTATCCATTTTATAAAAGAAGAAACAAAGACTCAAGAATATTAGGAAAATGACTTTTTCAAGATTATATAGCTAGGCAAGGGCAGTTGGCATTTGTCTTCTAAATCCTTGCTCATAGCAGCTACTTCCTGAACTGAAATTAAAGAGAACAGGAATCTGAGTGGGAAGCAGTGGGGAAGGAGAGATGGTGCAGAGATAAGAGATAGTGTGGTTGGTCTGGCCAGGAATGATACATCTACCAGAAATGAAAAGTCTATGCAGACTCTTCATAAGACTCTTCTCTGTTCACAGATGTCCTGTAATAATCAAAAATCAATGAAAGAAATAATACCTGACCCTGGAAAAGGAAAACACTCTTTCTAGCAAGGAGTCATTTCACTGGAGAGTCCTTTAATGCCTATGGGAACTCAAATAAACTGAATAGAATGGTGGCTGTCAGGAACTGAAGAGAAAGGGAAATGGGAACAATGTTGGGTGGGTACAAAGTTTCAGTTAGAAGAGGATTATGTTCTGAAAATCCAGTACAGCATAGTGACCACAGTTAATAATACTGTATTGTATACCTGAAATCTGCTGGCAGTTTATCTAAAGCACTTTCACCACCACCACCCCAAATGTTAACTGTGGGATAATAGATGTGTTCATTAACTTTGGTTATGGGAGTTATTTCACAATGTATAGATATATATCAAATCATCACATGGACACTATAAATATACTTGTCACTCTTAAAATATACTGTCACATTTTAAATTCTTGTCATTTATACTTCAATAGAGCTGGGGGAAGAAGTGGTTGACGTTACCATTATAAAATTCAGATGTTGGGATCCCTGGGTGGCACAGTGGTTTAGCGCCTGCCTTTGGCCCAGGGCGCGATCCTGGAGACCCGGGATCGAATCCCACGTTGGGCTCCCGGTGCATGGAGCCTGCTTCTCCCTCTGCCTGTGTCTCTGCCTCTCTTTCTCTCTCTCTCTCTGTGACTATCATAAATAAATAAAAAAATATTTTTTAAAATAAAATAAAATAAAATAAAATAAAATAAAATAAAATAAAATAAAATAAAATAAAATAAAATAAATAAAATAAAATGCAGATGCTAGCTGAGGCATTTCTACCTCTTAGAGATCTAGGCAAAATGGACAAAATTCCCACACTCATTCTATACCCAGTTTCAGACTATATAAGCCCACATGCCTTTCCTCTGAATTCCCAGAGGGTTAGATCTTTAAGGTACTCTCTCATTTTAAGGGTAGTGTCAGCACTTGTTGTTTTTATCTAGCCCATGCCAATCAGAGTGTGAAATATCTCTTTTATTCTGCTCTCTTATACACACTCAGATTTCACTTTCACAAGCCATTTCATGGATTTGTCTAACAACACAAAATACCTGGGAGTTGCTAATGTGCCATTCAGGTGGTATACAGCCTTTCTCCATCTCACTAGCTCAACCTACTCTCACTCCTCCATTCCCCTCTCCATTTACTTTTATTCTCTTTTACTCTCTGACACCAGAAAGCAAATTTGTCATCTCTTCTCAGGAATAATACATTCCCCATGGAGTTTAACTATTCATCCCAAGAAGTTTACCAAACAATATCTTCCAAACAAATACAAACCTGTCAGTGAGAGTAATTTAGGTGAATAATGTTTTCTCTATTTCCTCATACTTACTATTATTATAAATAAAAGATAATTATTATTTACTGAGCATAGATCTTATGCCAAGCACTATGCCAAGTACTTTGAAAGCATTATCACATTTAACATTCTCACAAAAGTTCTGTGACAAAGGTATTGTTTTATCTTTATCTTGCCTATTAGAAAACTGAGTTAGAAAGATCAGTTAAATAAGTTGCACAAAGCCACAGAGCTAGGGAATTGTGATGCCTGTATTTTTATCCAGGATGTACTGGCTGCATTCTCTCCACCAGTGTACCCTGCTTCTCAGTCTTCTGGAGACCCAAATGGTGAGAGGATGGACAAGAGCACAAAAGAAGATGCCAAAATTTTACCCAAGTAGAAGGGTAGGCTGAATTTCTAGGCAGGACAAGCAGTTTTCCAAAACTCTTTTGTTGAGTTCTTAGGTTCGGATGATTGATCTCCTGTGTGACAGTTTCCTAAATTGCATGTCACCCAGGCGAAATGTATAGTTTGATGGGTCCACAGAAGAGGGGATTGGAGGAGGGGGAAAAAAACCATTCAAAGAAGCACAAAATTTAATTAAGGAAAACATTAGATCAATTAAGACTAAATGGTGGTATAAAACATTAAGGTAAAACATGTATTAGTGTGACATTTGCATTTTTATGAAGTATGAATCACAAAGAAATAATATATGCAGCTAAATTTCAGTTAACTCCCTTTTAAAAGTCTTGTTACCATGGTAATGCCAAGAATGAGTTTTCACAGGATGTAAGATATGGATTTTTTGATTTCTTAAAAGCAGTTTAAATAAAAACTACCAACAGCATGGCCTCTTTTCACTTCTCTTACATGACCAAGGGCCACTGAAAATAAGAATCACCTAGACATCTATTCCCAAAATCACACAGAAGAAAAAAAATACTAAAAATTGGACTGGATTTCCCTGTTATATTTTATTTTTTTATTCTCTTTTAGCCTTTAGTACATTTTTAATAGGTTCATTCCAAAAACAATGCCTACAAAAACATACTAATTGTGAGAAAAACAGAAGAATATTGTCTCTTCTTGGCACTCTTTATAATCCTACCTCTACTGGTTTAATTAGGAAGTTTTTAATAACAGCTACTCTCATTACTGAGATCAGTTAAAATTCTTACTATAAAGGCTATCTTTGACACCAACAGCTAAATTGTTTGCCTTCTGAATTCCAGATCTAAGAAAAGTTGCCCGAGTCTCTAATGAGTAATAAGAGATTGAGGTTTCTAGGCTACAAAAATCCTGTTGTGGCAAAAAAAGGCAGAAACCTAACTCCGAAATCAATAGCGTATTACTCTCTCCACAGGCAAGAGCTGCTGGGTCAGGGGAATCATGAAAAATTCATAGCGGAGGTGGCCAAGTCATCCATAAGATAGAGAAAATGATGCTATATCTAAAGATCCCTTGAGCAATCGAAAGCACTTTATAGATTTCACTGTGGATAAGTGCTGGTGTGTTTCATCTGGGTACCTTAATGCTGCTGCGATCTTATTTTTGACAGTCAATGAGGATGTTTTGATCTATATTTATAGGGTCCTATTTACGAATAGTTCTTAGCCTCTTTACAGTACTTGGATGGTAGTAGTCACAGGGATATGGTCTGAAGCTGCTTAAGTCTTGAAGATTCCTCTTGACTGGACCTGTTCTAGCTCAGTGTTCATTCCCTGCATCTCTAAAGGGAACAAACCTTTGAGTGTTGGATTCTTTACAAATGTATTTAATTCTCATTACAGCCCTGCAAATTAAGTATTACTATTATTGCTATTATTCCCATTTTATACATCAGCAAATGAAGTCCAGAAAGGTGAAGTAATATATTCTAGATCACAAAGAAAGTAAGAACATGAATCAGGATTTTAGCCCAGGTATTTTTTATCCCAAGGGCCACACAAATTCAGAAAACAAGTTTGCTTGCCCCACAGGCCTTAAAATCCTTCACTTAAGGAATTATCCATAACCGGCCAATCCACACTCACAGAATCACAGAAGCAGACAAGGCTGTGTAGGCAGGCCCAGGCTAGGGCTATTGCCTCTGGCCCTTCCAATCCATTTTACATCCTTTTACCTCATCTTGGTTTCTCACCAACTACTTATATGTTAAACACAAAATTCTCAGTAGGATATCCTACCAATATTTTACAATGCAGTTCAAATTATACCTTATGGTACTCATAAATAGAAAGTCTTTAAAATTATTATGAATTTTTTCCTAATGTGCCAACACTCCCATGCCCTTGATAGCCATAATGCCCTTGAGAGAGGCTAAAGGACTGCAATGTTCTGCTTTCCAGCTATCCTACCTCTTCATAAACAATCTGAAGCCCAGGAATCAGCTTTATTTTGTTAAACTACTGACTCATCTCTCAATGGCTGCTATTTAGGATAAAGCCAAAACTCAGGTAGAATTCAAGCTTAAGTTTTCCTTTATTTTCTATTTCAAAACAACACTTTATTACTACTTAAACAGGCATTTTTAAAGAGTGGTTTTAGGTTCAAAGCAAAACTGAGAGAAGGTCCAGAGGTTTCCCATATAACCCTGTCCCCATAAACCCATACCCTCCCACATTATCAGTATCTCCTACCAGAGCAGTACATTTGTTATAAATAATGAACCTACCTTGAGGCATCATTATCACTCAGTATACAGTTTACATTAAGGTTCACTCTTGGGTGTTGTACGTTCTATGGATTTGAAGAAATGCATAATGACATGTTTCCACCATTATATCATACAGAGTTTTTGCCTAAAAGTCCTCTATGCTCTAGCCTATTCATCCCCCTCTCCACCCTACCCAATAATTGGCAACCACTGATCTTCTTACTGTCTCCTTTTAGCTTTTCTAGAATGTCATATATTGGAATTGTGTAGTATGTAACCTTTTAAGATTGGCTTCTTTAACCTACTAAAATGCATTTGAGGTTCCTTGATGTCTTTTCATGGACTGTTTGCTTATTTCTTGTTAGCACTGAAACATATTTCATTGTTTAGACTTTTCACAGTTTACTTATCCATTCACCTACTGAAGGACATCTTGGTTGCTTTCAAATTTTGGCAATTATAAATAAAACTGCTATAAACATCTTTGTGTAGGTTTTTGTGTGGATGTAAGTGCTCAACTCATTTGAATAAATATCAAGGAGGATGATTGTTATTTTCTACAGTAAGAGTATGTTTAGTTCTGTAGGACCATCTTCAAAAATGGATGTACCACTTTATATTCCCATCAGCAATGAATGAAAAAAGTCCTCCTGTTCCACATCCTCACTAGCATTAGGTGCTGTCAGTGTTTTGGATTTTGGCTGTTTTAATAGATGTACAGTGGTATTTCTCCATTTTATTATAATATCCTTTAAAATATATGATGTGGAACATCTTTTATACTTATTTGCTATCTCTGTATCTTCTTCAGTGAGGTGTCTATTCAGGTACTTTGTCCACATTTAGTTGGGTTGTTTATTTTTCTATTGTTGAATTTTAAGAGTTCTTCATATATTTTGGATAACAGCCCTTTATCAGATATATCTTTTACAAATATTTTCTCCCAATTTGTGGCTTATTTTTACATTTTCTTGGACAGTGTCTTTCACCGAGCAGAAATATTTAGTTTTACTGAACTCCACCCAGTTTATCAATTTTTTCTGTCATGGATTATGCTTTTGGTGTTGTATCTAAAAGTCATCACCAACCCAAGGTCACCAGGATTTTTCCTATATTATCTTCTAGGAGTTTTATTAAGAGTTTTGCATTTTGTATTTATTAGGCCTGTGATCCATTTTGAGTTAATTTTTGTTAAAGGTATAAATTTTGTAACTAGATTCATTTTTTTCTATGTGGATGTCCAGTTATTCCAGCATCATTTGTTGAAGGGATTATCTTTCCTCTATTTTATTGTTTTTGTTTTTTTGTCAAAGTTCAGTTGACTATATTTATGGGTCTATTTCTGGGTTATTATGGTCCATTGATCTATCTGTTCATTCTTTTGTCAACCCCATAGTATCTTGATTTTAGCTTTATAATAAGTCTTAAAGCCAGGTAGTGTCAGTTCTCTAACTTTGTTCTTCTTTATTATTGTGTTGGCTATTCTGTTTTTTTCCCCTCTCCATATAAACTTTTGAATCGATTTGTTGACATCATAAAATCTCTTTCTCAGATTTTGAGTGGAATTGCATGGAATCTATAGATCAACTTGGGAAGAACAGGCATCCTAATAATGTCAAGTCTTCCCATCCATGAACATAGACTATCTCTACATTTATTGACTTCTTTATAATTTTCCTTATGTAGATTTTGACATATCTAATTAAATTCACAAGTAACTAATTTTTTAGAGCACTAATGTAATAGTATTGTATTTTAATTTTTATTAGTAGATCTAAGTGGCTTTTTTTGGTTAAGATTTTATTTATTTATTCATGAGAGACACACAGACAGAGGCAGAGACACAGGCAGAGAAAGAAGCAGGCTCCATGCAGGGAGCCCGATGTGGGACCTGATCCTGGGGCCATGGGATCACACCCTGAGCTGAAGGGAGGCACTCAACCACTGAGCCACCCAGGTGCCCCAATAGTATTGTATTTTTAATTTAAAATTCCACTTCTTCATTGCTGGTAATCCTTTACATTTTTATTTCCTATTTTTTTTACTGTGTTTCTAAAACAGTAAAAATGTATCTTGTTTGTTCCAGATTGTTATGTCATCACATAATCCCCAAAAGGAGTCCTACACATTCACTAACATTCCTTTGCCTGAGTTTTTACCTGGAGTTTACCTGGAGTTCTCTGTCCTTGGGCTCTTTTAAAGCTTTGTTGAAGCCTTATCTCTTGTAGGCAGCATTTGCTAGCCTTTCTGACTGTGGTAATCACTCCATCTCCTATAACCTACCACATATCTTTCAGCAACTACACTTTGCCTTTAAATAGACTCTACCTTCAGTGTGTCTTTATTCTACAGCCAGACTATTATCTCCTTAAAGCCAAATTCTGCTGGATCTCACATCAATCAGTTTATAAAAGTGCCAGAAACTGTGTCATGTAGGTTTACATTCAAATCTCATTTAGTGTGACTTCTCCAGGCTAGTTGATATTTCTCTTCTACCATAATCTTTTATTGCCTTCCACTAGTATCTTAAACAAAAGACAAATTTAACCAGCAATTCGCAGAATTGTCTTTAAGGGAAGTCTTTAAGGGAAGCAGTAGTCATCATGGTTGAATTACATGGAGAAGTGAGACTTCCTAATCTCAGATACTGTGAAAATACCTGGGTATTTATAAAATAAATAAAATATGTAAAGGAATAAAAATAAATAAATAAAAATAAAAATGTAAAGGAATACCAGCATCCCACTTCATGCATTTGTCAAATGCCTTTTATATGTCAGGTTCAGTGTTAGGCAGGAAGCAGATACAAAAATGAGGAAAATAGCACTGCCTCTTAAGGGGCTCAGAGTCTAATGAGAAAGCTCCAAAAAAATATTGGGGCTAATTCTCAAAAGACTTAGAAGCTCACTAGAGAAAGAAAAGAGGGAGAATCAACATGAGTAAAGATCTGGACATTACCCGCTCTAATGTACTGCCAATATTCCTTAAATATAGAATTAAAAAAAATTATTCTCATTACATATTTTTCCATCCTATTCTAGATTTCTTTTTGTCTCACTTTCATAAAAGAAATGAATAAGAAAGTCACTGGCACCGAAAATTTCTCATCTATGGCAGGTCTTTTTATAAGCATTTAATGTTCTTGGTAAGGGGGGTGGGGGTGGGAAGGAGGCCAACAGAGCCTAGAGAGATTGTTAGGTAAGTCTTAATCTCCATGAGAGAAAGACTGCATTGTTACCAGACTGATCCAGGCCTCAACCTGCTGTGGTACACTGAGAGGCTTAATCCTACAAATTGCCTTAAAATACCCAGTCAATGCCATCACCAAAGCAGAAGGCATTATGGATCATAAAGGGAGCCAAGCAGAAAGAACAAAGGAGATTTTTCACACTGGGCACCACTAAGATGCTATGCCTTTTAAAGTCTGTTTGCCAATGGCCTGGCCAAACTCCAAATCTAGTAATTATCCTATTCATTACTAAATGCACCTACCAGCCTGAACAAGAACTTAAAAAATAGGGATTCTTTTGTGTGTCTTCTAATAATAGTAAATGGTAATAATGGTAAAAAAAAACAAAAACAAAAACAAAAAAAAACCCACTATTTATTATAAATCTACAATGTGATCCATTATATATGCTATCACATCTAATTATCATAAGAACTCTGCAAGGTATATAATTCTTACCATACACACCTTACCTCCACTGACCTCTCACCATTTTAAAAATGAGAATCTGATTTTTTTAAAGTGCAAGTTTAAGAGTAATTTACCCAAAGTCACACAACTAGTAAATGGCAGACTCAGGATTTAAACCCAGGCTAGTCTAGCAATGACACTGCTGTCATTTCTTCTTTACTGCATTGCCTCTCATGAAGTGTTCCTATATTACCTAACTTCAGGAATGGTCAATATATAACCACAGGGCTACACATTCAAGGACACTAGCTATGCACAGGACTGAAAGGAACAAAAACTACTTCCCACATCAGAAATCAAGATCAGATCCAGAAGACAATTCTGGAAGAAATGAAGTATAAATGTGTTGGCCTCCTTTCTGGGTTTCTTAGTTATGATCATTTTTAAGTTTTTATGATTATGGTCTCTGGAGAAAAAGAGTGATTGAGAAGGGATAAAAATCACAAAACATAATGAAAATAGATTAGACAAAAATAAAAATAGTAGCCAACTCATCAAAACAGAAGTTGGAAAAGAAAAAAAAGGACAGACATAACTTACCAATCACCTAAAATAATATAAATTCAATAGAATGAATCAAAGGATAACATATTCAAGAAGCAAAACATGTCCATTATGGTAATAATATATACCATAATATGGTAATGAAGGGGATTAAAACCTGAGAATCTGAGTTTGAGCCATGTTTCACCACTATATAGCTCTATGATCTTAGATAATTAATTTATCTGTGCCTAGTTCCCTCATCTGCGAAATGAAACATTATATTCGTCTTTTTCAGTTATGAGAATTAACTATTTTTAAAAATTCTAAACATACACAATTTTTAGTTATTTTTAGTATTTCTCCATGACCTATTGACCTTTGAAATTCAGGATAAATTCAGAAAGGCAAGGTATTTAGGGTGAAACAACTAGAAAACAGAGTCAAAGCAACATAAAATAAATGCATAATAGAAAATAAAAAATTAAATATGATAAGGTGGTCAGAAAAACATGGAGAAGAAAAATAACTAACATTTACTGAGACCTGATTTAGTTCCAGAACAATTGTTTCAGAAACAATCTTATTTAAGAGCTAACAACTTTGAATGGAGGGTATTTCCCCTAAGTTTATAAAGAAGGAAACTAAAGTTCAAAAATACACAGAAATTTACCCAAAGTCACACAGCTAAAGTGCTGGAGTTTTAATTCAAACAGATTTCTTAGGCTCCAAAATCCATATTTCAGAGGCAGTAACTCTTCAGCTGGATCCTGAACAAAAAGCAGAGCTAGTACAGCACAGCATGGAAAACAAACCAAACCATATCAAAACCTAGTCTAGCACATCATTCAAGGTCTGGCTAGAAACAGATGGCAAACTCAAACAAGATAAACGAGAGTTTAATAAAGGAATAATTTATGAGTGTGAACAGAGTAAGGAAAACCAACCAGGGATAATGAAATATCCCAGTTCTAGTAAAAGCAAAAAGCTTTTACCTTATACCCATGGAGGTTCAAGCGTATCTAAAGCTCTTTAGGAATGAAGGATCATTGGGAGAGAGTTATTACCAAAACTTGGAAAATGTTAAGGTGGCTTTAACAGAGAAGAAATAAACATTCCAATCTCTCTCTTTTCCCATCTTGTGATACCTTGACAGTCCCTCTCAACGGCACACAAATGCAAACCAGAGCATGCCTGCTAATAAGAGAGCCTGCTAATTTAGTACATAAGGTCAATCTCCTGGGACTCTAAGCACGGTAGAAAAAAAGTGGAGTGAGGATCTAAGGGGTAAATGGAAAATATCGAGAACACGAGAGAAATGGCCCAAGGTATTTTTAGGTTTTAGCCATACTTTTAATGGGAGACTCTGCTATTACCAACAACTATGACTATAAGAATAGAATACTTAATACTGAGATCAATGAAATTGAGTAAGGAGTAGATAGGGAATATGAAGAGAAAGTATGGCTCACCTCTAAACTCTATAATTTGACCTTGCCTTTGTCCTGATTTCCCAGAAAATACTTTTAAAATACAATATATTAGATCATCTCAAATTGTTAGTTTCCAATATTTTATAAGTATTTTTTCACTACTCTTATACGGAGAAAGATTTCAAAAAATTGTTATGTTTCTGAGAAGGAAAAAGCCTTATAAAGTTAAGGTGCTGAGCAGAATAAGATTTTATGGTTTGGCAAACCCACATCAATCCTGTTGAACCCCTTTGGAAATCATGCAAATAAGTGTCTCTACGTATTCTGCATGCATGTGTGTGTGCATGTACATGTATGAATACACATATCTATATTGTAGATGGTGGTATAATTCATTCATTCAACACTTAGCGTATGCCTGCTTGAAAAGCTTTGTGCTGGGTAAAAGTAAGACAGAGATATTAAAAATATAGTGCCTTCAGGAACCTCAAACAAAAGTTGTCATTTTGTCTTGTTCCCATAAATAAAATACTTAATTGTGGAGGAAAAGAACTGAAGTTAATTTCTATTATCATTTTCACAATGCTTACTACTTTAAGAAATCATATCACACAGTAAGCATCAACAGTTTTTACTGAATGAGTAAAAATGAATATTAGGATCACAGCATATGAGAAACAAAAAACCTTACCACATTCTTTAAGGCTTCTTTCCTTTGTTCATGGTCTTTTTTTCAATTTAGAACACTTTTCCTTGCTATGATCTCCCATTCATTTTTGTACGTAAGCTCTGTATTGAAGTATATCATACATACATAGATAAATTACAAATGCATAGCTTGATAATTTTTTTAGAAACCAGCACACCTGTATATGCCACCCTCAGATCAAGAAATAGAGCAAAACCAGCACTCCATAAGGCCCTTTTCAGGTACAACCCACTAAACAACAGTAACTACTATACTAACTTTTAATAATGTTATTTTTGTTCATTTTCAACTTTGTATGAATGAAATCATATGGCATATGCTCTTAAGTGTCTGGTCCCTTTCTCTCCATATTATTTTTGTGCGATTCTTCCATGTTGCTGCGTGTAGTTATAGTTCACTCATTCTCAATGCTGTTCGGTATTCCAAGATATCGGCAGGATTGTAATTCAATTTACTAATTCTAGCCATTTGAATAATACTCATTTGATTATTATAAATAGACCAATAAAAATATTTCTGTATGCCTTTTTGGAGAATGTGTGCATTTCTGGGACTGAAAAACAAGTATTATCTATTAGAGCAAAAGGTTTATGTATATTAGCACTAGTTGTATTTTTATATTACTTTCCTACGTGTTTATACCAATTTACATGCCCGCCAACAATATATGAGTTCCAGTCCAAATAAATTTAAGATTCAATTTGAGCTTAGTTATTTCATTTTGGAAGTATTTCCTTATCACCCCAGTCCATCAGTTGCCCTTTACTTATGCTACTAAACTATATTCCGCATATTTTATACCTCTTCTACTTTACTTTTCTTCTGTCTTCACCTCTAGTATACAAGTGTCTGAGGGCAGAAATTAGACTTTATTCATATTAACAGCCTTAACAAATGTTGAATAAGTGAATGGATTACATTATTGAATCCTACTTCCTTTCTATTATAAAAGAAAAGTGAGACCTAGAAGAGTGAAGTGCCTTGGTTCTCCCAATAAATCACTAGCACAGTGGCACAGCTGGGTTTAGAGTCTGGAGGTCATGCCTCCTAATTCATTGCTCTTTTCACTACATTATGCTGCTTTCTTTAAAAATCTTATTCTCACAATAAACCTACAAATAAGTTTAGCTGCATTTCTCTTTTTCAAAGGAGAAGGCAAAGGACACAGTGTAAATCTCCTGACGGTTGATGATAAGGTTATAGAACTTGTCTATACTCTGTGACAGAAAACCCAACTAGAAGAGAAACTGTATTTCAAGACAAACAAATATGCAAGGGACAAAATAGTTAGGCATAAAGAGCTCTGGGAAAAACCTCTTAAATTCATAGATCCAAATATTCCTAAAGGTTGGAGATGGTCTCAATTTATAAACCCCATAAAATGCTCTGAATTATTGGATAGTACAGTATCTGATTTTAAAGAATTATATAGAGACATGAAAAGATGAGACAGGTGCCAGATATGCCCTGACAGTTTGTAGTTATGGCCTGATGTTACAGAAATCTGCCAAATAATATTCTAGTACAGAGATTTATGTTGAATTTTATAAAGCACCAAAGCAAATACACTGAGAAAGAAATGGATAAAACAGTCAAGCACAGAAGAATGAACACAGAGTATCAGTGCAATTCAAAAGGAAAGGGAACTTAGATCATTTGGTTTCTCACTGAGGCAAACTAGGATCCTTTCGTAAAATATTTAAATCATTCAGAACAAAATCATTTAAATAAATAAATTATTAACACTGTCTATGTGAAAAGCACTAAGGAAGATACAAAGAAGTACAGCAATTTTTATCATGAATTTTTATACATGAATCTTGTCTGTTCCTAAAGCATCCCAACCACTCCTGAAAGACACAATGTTTCACTCCTGATATCTAAGCAGTTTTCCCCAAGCTACTGAGGGCACCACACTTGTCCTTCCCATGTGCTGTAGCACCTTAAAGACCCTCTGGTATGAAACAGGCAACCTGTGTGCAGACCGCAGATTCTGTTCGACCTCTCAGAATTCCTTGTCCCACCTCTATTAGTATATTACTGCCAAGAGAATAGATACTAAGAGAATAGATATTTCTCCTTATCCACCTATTATATTCTCAACAAACTGTGTCCTCAATTAAAAAGACCCAAGAAATGCTACTAATGAATCCAGAAGAAGTATTGCTTGAATCAAATTTCATTGAGTCTCCACGATGTGAACAGTTGACTTCACTTATTATTTGGCTTGCTTAGGCAGCAGCAAGTTTCATTCAAGTGATCATAATTCTAGTAGTCATGTTTCTTCCACTCATCTTATATATTCTTAACCTAGCACCCTACAATGTAGCCAAATATAACTATGCATAATCAAAAGATTACAGACTTCACAATCAGAATGACCATGCCTATCCAGTTACTAGCTATATGAACTTAGACAAGATACTAAATCTCATTGTGCCTCAGTTTCCTAGTTTGCAAAATGGAGTGATAATACCTTCTCTGAAGGGTTATTGTAAAAATCAAGTGAGGAAACCATCAAAATTCTAGAGGAGAACATGGGCAGTAACTTCTTTGACCTTGCCTTTAGCGACTTACTAGATATTCTTCTGAGGCAAGGGAAACAAAAGCAAAAATAAACTACTAAGAGTTCATCAAGATAAAAAGCTTCTGCATAGTAAAGGAAACAATCAACAAAACTAAAAAGCCACCTTCAAAATGGGAGAAGATATTTGCAAATGACATCTGATAAAGGGTTAGTATCCAAAATCTATAAAGAACTCAGTCCCTATCAAAATACCATGGACTTTCTTCAGAGAGTTAGAACAAATTATTTTAAGATTTGTGTGGAATCAGAAAAGACCCCAAATAGCCAGGGGAATTTTAAAAAAGAAAACCATATCTGGGGGCATCACAATGCCAGATTTCAGGTTGTACTACAAAGCTGTGGTCATCAAGACAGTGTGGTACTGGCACAAAAACAGACACATAGATCAGTGGAACAGAATAGAGAATCCAGAAGTGGACCCTGAACTTTATGGGCAACTAATATTCGATAAAGGAGGAAAGACTATCCATTGGAAGAAAGACAGTCTCTTCAATAAATGGTTCTGGGAAAATTGGACATCCACATGCAGAAGAATGAAACTAGACCACTCTGTTTCACCATACACAAAGATAAACTCAAAATGGATGAAAGATCTACATGTGAGACAAGAGTCCATCAAAATCCTAGAGGAGAACACAGGCAACACCCTTTTTGAACTCAGCAACAGTAACTTCTTGCAAGATACATCCACGAAGGCAAAAGAAACAAAAGCAAAAAATGAACTATTGGGACTTCATCAAGATAAGAAGCTTTTGTACAGCAAAGGATACAGTCAACAAAACTCAAAGACAACCTACAGAATGGGAGAAGATATTTGCAAATGATTTATCAGATAAAGGGCTAGTATCCAAGATCTATAAAGAACTTATTAAACTCAACACCAAAGAAACAAACAATCCAATCATGAAATGGGCAAAAGACATGAAAAGAAATCTCACAGAGGAAGACATAGACATGGCCAACACGCACATGAGAAAATGCTCTGCATCACTTGCCATCAGGGAAATACAAATCAAAACCACAATGAGATACCACCTCACACCAGTGAGAATGGGGAAAATTAACAAGGCAGGAAACAACAAATGTTGGAGAGGATGTGGAGAAAAGGGAACCCTCTTACACTGTCGGTGGGAATGTGAACTGGTGCAGCCACTCTGGAAAACTGTGTGGAGGTTCCTCAGAGAGTTAAAAATAGACCTGCCCTATGACCCAGCAATTGCACTGTTGGGGATTTACCTCAAAGATACAGATTCAATGAAACGCAGGGACACCTGCATGTTTATAGCAGCAATGGCCACAATAGCCAAACTGTGGAAGAAGCCTCTGTGTCCATTGAAAGATGAGTGGATAAAGAAGATGTGGTTTATGTATACAATGGAATATTACTCAGCTATTAGAAATGACAAATACCCACCATTTGCTTCAACGTGGATGGAACTGGAGGGTATTAGGCTGAGTGAAGTAAGTCAGTCGGAGAAGGACAAACATTATATGTTCTCATTCATTTGGGGAATATAAATAATAGTGAAAGGGAATATAAGGGAAGGGAGAAGAAATGTGTGGGAAATATCAGAAAGGGAGACAGAACGTAAAGACTGCTAACTCTGGGAAACGAACTAGGGGTGGTAGAAGGGGAGGAGGGCGGGTGGTGGGAGTGAATGGGTGACGGGCACTGGGGTTATTCTGTATGTTGGTAAACTGAACACCAATAAAAAATAAATTAAAAAAATCTATAAAGAACAGAGAGGGAGGCAAACCATAAGACACTTTTAACTATAGGAAACAAATTAAGAGAACTGGAGGGTATTATGCTGAGTGAAGTAAGTCAGTCGGAGAAGGACAAACATTATATATTCTCATTCATTTGGGGAATATAAATAATAGTGAAAGAGAATATAAAGGAAGGGAGAAGAAATGTGTGGGAAATATCAGAAAGGGAGACAGAACGTAAAGACTGCTAACTCTGGGAAACGAACTAGGGGTGGTAGAAGGGGAGGAGGGCGGGTGGTGGGAGTGAATGGGTGACGGGCACTGGGGTTATTCTGTATGTTGGTAAACTGAACACCAATAAAAAATAAATTAAAAAAATCTATAAAGAACAGAGAGGGAGGCAAACCATAAGACACTTTTAACTATAGGAAACAAATTAAGAGTTGCTAAAGGGGAAGTGGGTGGGGGGGATGGGGTAACTGAATGATGGGCATTAAGGAGGGCACTTGAAGTAATGAGCACTGGGTGTTGAATGAAACTGATGAATCACTGAATTCTACCTCAAATTAATAACATAGTATATGTTAATTAAATTGAATTTCAATTAAAAAATTTAAAAACTACAATGAGATATTGCCTCACATCAATCAGAATAGCTAAAATTAACAACACAGTAAAGAACAGGTATTGATGAGGATGCAGAGAAAGGGGAACTATCACTTTTTAACTGTCTTACACTGTTGGTGGGAATGCAAACTGGTGCAACCACTTTGAAAAAGTTTGGAGGTTCCTTAAAAAGTTAAAAACAGAACTACCCTTATGACCCAGTAATTGTAGTAGTAGGTATTCACCCAAAGGATACAAAAATACTGGTTCAAAGGGATACATGCACCCCAATATTTAAAGCAGCATTATCAACAATAGTCAAATTATGGAAAGAACCCAAAAGTTCAATGATGGTGAATGGATAAAAAAGTTGTGGTATCTATATATCTATATCTATATCTATATCTATATCATCTATTAGCCATCAAAAAGAATGAAATCTTTCCTTTTGCAGTGATGTGGATGGAGTTAGAGAGTATTATGCTAAGCTAAAGAAATCAGTCAGAAGAAAGACAAATATCATATGATTTCACTCAGATGTGTAATTTAAGAAACAAAACAGATAAACATGGGGGATAAAAAAAAAAAAGAAAGGCAAACCAGAAAACAGACTCTTAAATACAGAGAAAAAATTGATGGTTACTGGAAGGGAGATGGGCAGAAGAGGTTGCTTAAACAGGTGATGGGTATTAAGGAAGGCACTTGTACTGATCACTGAGTATTGTATGTAAGTGATGAATCACTAAACTCTATACCCGAAACTATCATCACACCGTATGATAACTAACTGGAATTTAAATAAAAACTTGCGTGGGGGTGGGGGGAGATCAAATGAGAAAATCACTGAAAGTTATCTACAGAGGTACACACATAGAAAATGCTGAAATCATGGGAGACATCATTATCTTTATGATTACCCTCAATATACCAAGCCATTTTGTGCCCCATTCTTTTTTGCTCAGGCTTTTTCCCTTAGTCCAGAATGCCCTTCTCCCTATCCTCACTTAATAAAATCCTCTTTTTGCCTTCTGATTTTCTTCAAGAGTCATCTCCTTTGTGATTTTTCCAGATTGCTTCTCCTCCCCAGCCAGTTCCTCTTCAGTATCTTAGGTAGATTGCAGGTGGGTTACAAGAAATGATCATATACATTCTCTAAAATCAGATTATGTTACTAATTTAATTAATGAGGGATACAGAAAAGTAGCTTAGTACAGAAACTACACAGGGCAAGGACAACAGATGCAACATATCTTTCTTAGCTCTTCCTTGGCCCTTGGTTTCCTAAGGAATCATGCAGCTGCTGGTAATAGCTCCACTAAGGCTCAATCCTACCAGAACTGTCCAAATTCGTACTTTTCTGCTATGTCTCTCTTCCTTTTCTTTTTTTTTTGTTTCTTTTTTTTTGTTTCTCTTCCTTTTCTATACTTATGGTGTACATCACCATTTTAGATGAACTTCATTAAAAACATAAACACTTCCATTTTAAGAAAACTTTTACAACATCTAGACAGCTTGATTACAGAACAAAACAGTTTCAGAAAGGAAAGTCGAAACAAGTCTCTAAATAATACCTATATTCTCAAGGTCTCAGAAGTTTCCTCCTTAGCATTTGACGTCTTTAACTCAGCTACTAATTTACTTGTTTGCTTACTGATAGAGTAGCAAGCTTATTACATTTTGAATGTCATTACTACTAAGGTTGAAAATTTACAAGATCCTTTCACCTGAATGGTTCAGCTACCAAATTTAGATCCAAGGACCAAGGGCATAGATTCACTTCCTTTGAACACACAAAGTAAATTCTATGATCTCACTACAACTTAAGAAACTTCAAAACCGTGTTTGTGAAATGATTTATATGATATATGTATATATAACTGTCAACTGACTAAACTGTGAGCTCCTCATAAACAAAGACTATCACTTTTTAATTCTGTACTCTCTGGGATTTTGCAGCACCTTAAATACAGCACAGTGGTTAAAAGCAAGGGCCTTGCATTTAAGGCTTAAATGTAGTCTTGTCTCTACCACTGACTAGCTGTGGACTTCTGGGCAAGTTACCTACATGGTCTAAGGCTCATTTTCCTCCTCTGTAGAAAGAAAATACAACTTCCACCTCCTAAGGTTTTTGGTAGTACTGGAGTGTGTGAGTGTGTGTGTGTGTGTGTGTGTGTGTGCGCATGTGTAGAATTAAAGGCCTTAGCATAGTAATAAGCACATTATAAGCATTCAATAAATGTTAACCATTTAATTAATTTTTTGTTTTTATTTAAATTCCAGTTAACATATGGGATAATGCTAGTTTTAGGTGTACAATAACATGATTCAACACTTCCATGCAACACACAATGCTCATTACATATTACCTCCTTAATTCCCATCACTTACCTCACCTTTCCTACCATGCAACCCTTACTCTGATAACCATCACTTTGTTCTCTATAGTTAAGAGTCTACTTCTTGGTTTAACTCTTTTTTTTTTTTTTTTCCAATGTTGCTCAATTGTTTTATCTCTTGAATTCCACATGAGTGAAATCATATATTTGTCTTTCTCTGACTTATTTCACATAGCATAATACTCTCTAGCTCCATCTATGTCATTGCAAATGACAAGAATTCATTCGTCATATGTCTGAGTATATATACACCACATCTTCTATATCCATTCATCTATCCATGAACACCTGGGCTGCTTCCATATCTTGGCTAATGTAAATAATGCTGCAACAAACAGAGTGGTGCATGTGTCCCCTTGAATTAGTGTTTTTGTATTCTTTGGGTAAATATCCAGTAGTGTGACTGCTGGATAGCACTATAAAGTAGCTTTATTTTTAACTTTTTTTTTAAGATTTTATTTATTCATGAGAGACAGAGACAGAGAGAGAGACAGAGACACAGGCAGAGGGAGAAGCAGGCTCCATGCAGGGAGACCGATGCAAGACTCCATCCTGGGACCCCAGGATCACGCCCTGGGCTGAAGGTGGCACTAAACCGCTGAGCCACCAGGGTGTTCCTATTTTTAACTTTTTGATGAACCTCCATGCTACTTTCCAGAGCAGCTGCACCAATTTGCATTCCCACCAACAGTGCACAAGGTTTCCTTTTCCTTCATATCCTCACCAACACCTATGGTTTCTCAATGTTGATTTTAGCCATTCTGACAGGTGTTGGGTGATATCTCATGGTAGACCTGATTTGTATTTCCCTGATGGTAAGTGATGACAAACATTTTTTCAGGTGTCTGTTGGCCATCTGGATATCTCCTTTGGAGAAATGTCTGTTCATGTCTTCTGTCCATATTTAATTGGATTATTTGGGTTTTGGGTGTTGAGTTTTTTAAGTTCTTTATATATTTTGGCTACAGATGTCATTTGCACATATTTTCTCCCAATCCATGTGTTGCCTATTAATTTTGTTGACTGTTTCCTTCACTGTATAGAAATTTTTTATTTTGATGTAATCCCAATAGCTCATTTTTGCCTTTGTTTGCCTCAGGAGACATATCTAGAAAAAAGTTGTTATGGGTGATGTCAAAGAGGCTACTGCCTGTGTTTACTTCTAGAATTTCTATGATTCCAAGTCTCATATTTAGGTTTTTAATATATTTTGAACTTAATTTTGTGTATGGTGCCATAAAGTGGTCCATTTCTTTCTTTTGCATGAAGCTGTCCAGTTTTCCCAACACCATTGTTGAACAGACACTCTTTCCCATTGGATATTCTTTCCTGCTTTGTCAAGATAAAGTGATCATATTGTTGTGGGTTCCTTTCTGAATTTTCTATTCTGTTCCATCGATCTATGTACTCTTTTTTGTGGTACCATGATGTTTTGATTACTGCATCTTTTTAATATAACTTGAAGCCCAGAATTTTGATGCCTCTAGCTTTTCTTTTTTTTTCAAGATTTTATGTATTTATTTGAGAGAGAGAGAGAGAGAGAGAGAGAGCATGAGCAGGGGGAGAGGCAGAGGGAGTGCAGGAGGGAGAAGTAGACTCCCCACTGAGCTGGAAGTCTGATATGGCTCTCTTCCAGGACCCTGGCATCATTATCTGAGCCAAAGGCTGACGCTTAACTGTAGCTTTGCTTTGCTTGTTCAAAATTGCTTTGACTATTGGGGACTTTTATGCATACAAATGCATAAAATCTTAGTATTGTATGTTCTAGCTCTGTGAAAAATGTTGATATTTTGATAGAGATTTTATGAAATATGTAGGCTGCTTTGATAATATAGATATTTTTACAGTATAAGTCCATCAAACAATGAATGGATAAAGAAACTGTGGTCTATGTATACAATGGAATATTACTCAGCCATTAGAAATGATGAATACTCACCTTTGCTTCAACGTGGACAGAACTGGAGGGTATGATGCTGAGTGAAGTAAGTCAGAGAGAAGGACAAACATTATATGGTTTCACTCATACAGGGAATATAAAAAATAGTGAAAGGGATTATAGGGGAAAGGAGAAAAAATGAGTAGGAAATATCTTTGAGAATGACAGAACGTGAGAGACACCTAACTCTGGGAAACGAACAAGGGGTAGTGGAAGGGGAGGTGTGAGTGGAGGGTTGGGGTGACTGGGTGATGGGCACTGAGGGGGGCACTTGATGTGATGAGCACTGAGTGTTATGCTATATGTTGGCAAATCGAACCCCAATAAAAAATATACAAAAAAATAAAAAACAAAATGAAAAAAATATTTTCTATTTTCTAGTTCTTCCTCATATCCATGTCAGCTTCAATGAATTATAAACTTCTGTGAGGTAAGGGAGTCACAAACACCTGGAACTAACTCTGGTTCTAGGTGTACCAGCTGTGTAACTTGTGTTTCTTCATCAGTAAACTGGAATAATGTCACCCATCAGGGCATATGTGGAAATTAAATTAAATAATACATGTAATGTATATGAAATACCTTGAGCAGTGATTAGCATTAGAGAAATCACTTATTAAATCTTAGGATTTTTTAAAAGATTTTATTTATTTATTCATAAGAGACATAGAGAGAGGCAGAGACATAGGCAAAGGGAGAGGGAGAAGCAGGCTCCCCTCAGGAAGCCTGATGTGGGACTCAATCCCTGAACTCCAGGATCATGCACTGAGCCGAAGGCAGAGCTTAACCACTGAGCCATCCAGGCATCCCTAAATCTTAGGATTATTATTATTATTATTTTTTGGTCACCATTGCTCTCCTATTTTCCATTGAACCTAGAATTTCAGAAAAGAACGTAATTCTCCAAAAAGTGTCTCCTCCATGTCCCTATTCCTTTTTCCTTGACTATGTAGACTGAAAGCATAACTCATCTAATTCTGAAAGCAAAGCAATTTTTGGCATATGTTCATCTCCTTGTTGGTTTATTGAAGAAGAAGCATGCTGCTGGAGGCCTAGAGAGGCTCCCATAGGAGCTAGCTGAAATTTTCTGAACATGTTCAGACATTAGATCTCTATTGCTAGAATCCCAAGGAACACAAATCATCTTATCCAAATACTTAGGAAGCTAATAGTTCATTATAAGCATGGCCCTGGAGAGTTCAGCTTCCAAAAGAAAGAGAATCTATGTCTCCTATTTTATTGCCTGAAGACTATTGTAGAACTAGACTCATAGAAGCAGTTACTCATAATAGCCCCATAATGCCCTTCTATTTGGAGTCCTGCTTATCTGGGGCAATATACAATTCCATTATCATTTCAGGGGAATCTAAGGACCATGTAGAGGTATTTATATGAAACGGTACCAGAAAATGAACAGAAAGGATAAGAATGTCAAGGGAGAATAGGAACTTGCAAAGTCAAGGAATTCAAACATTCTCTTCTCCAAATGTTCATCCAGAAGATAACAGAAAACATCAACCAGCTGATAGTGATGTACTTTAACTACTGGATAGCACTACCCTTTATTAAACATGTTCTATGTTACAGACACCAACAAGGAACCATATGTGCATAATGTCATTACAATCCTACATAATGCACATAGTTTGCATTTTGCAGCTGAAGCCAAAATGGATGCAGTGTCATGGCCAAGGTCATGCTATTAGCTCATGGGAAAATAAATATTAAAGTCAGTCCTAACATATGTCTGTCTCAGAATAAAGTTGTACTCTTTCCAAAATAATCAATTTGAAAAGGCAACCATCATATCTCATACCAAGATGAGATTATACATGCAAGGGAAATATTGAGGGAAATGTCTACAAAAAATAAACAGGAAGAATAAGAAGTAGGTTCAGAGAGTCTTTGGACTGCAGTGCAGGTCTAGCACCTACGAAAGGACAGAGAGAAAGGAGGATTGTATAGGAAGGTCTTGGGCTGCAGCCTAGTTCTAAGAAATGGACAAGGACTAGAACCACTGCTGTGCTCAGTCACTGGATGATAGTAGCAGTCTGGGGGTAAGTAAGGTATGAACACAGTGGTAGATCCAGAGGGGTAGCAGTTGGAGCTTTCAATAAAAAGCCCTGTGGTCGAAGATATGAGTAGCACCTTTCCATAGCTACAATAAAACAATGCCTGGACTTCATCAATGTATTTCTTCACACAGGTTCAGGGAGCAGCTCCTATATGGTCCCTGTGGGCCTCTCAGGAAAGAGATTAGTGAGATGAACTACTTTCTCCATCACTGTAATTCAGGCCTTAACTGATATTCATCCTCTCCCTCCTCCAGAAGCTATTCTAAATTCTCCTTATTCCTCAATCATCACTTCAGAAGACTGCACAATCTTATCTACTGGTATACCTTAATCCTTCATTCCTGAGAATTCTTAGTCCCTAGTAATCATAGCCTTCTGCTGCAGGAATTTCTACACATATCCATTTAATGTTAAATGGTCTAAGGGAATATCACGAGGTGTCTATCACCTAGGTTCCAAACATTTTCCTTCCTACTCTCAATGTGTAAAAGCCACTATAATTCGTCTTGTGGATCAGGGTCAGTTACTCTTGCCAGGATGATAATTCCTTTTATAGCCTGCTTTATCCTGTATACCAGAAATGCAAAATTCTCCCGTGGCAGCTGCAGCTTTAGTTCAATGGGACATTTACTGTGTCCCCTGAAAAGAGTGTAACCCCTTTATAGATTAGGATTGCCAATCTTCAAAGCTCAGGGATGCAAGACAGAAACATAAATTTGCTAGTAAGTCACAAGGAGTGATGGGGTGTGGTACTACTCCTACTTCTACCCTTTGGTTCTTGGACTCATATATTCTTTCCATTGGGAACAAAGTACCATAAAAGGTATAAATTAGAGGTCACTTATTTAATGCATATTTATTGAAAAAATGTACCCCATTCTTTCATAGTGATGGTGCCAAGCTGATTTTTCAGCTATCCCTTCAAATGGCTGTTTCAGAGTTCCTGACAGTAGCTACTCCTGGATAGAACACTATATGATACAATCAGTGGATCCAAAGATGATGGGTTCACTTTACATAATCGCTGTGAAGTGGGTACCCTCTTTGAATATTGTGTTTTGTGGGATTCCATGCCTGTAAATCAAGTATTCTGTAAGATGTCGCATGGTGCTATTATATGCAAGAAAGGCAAATCCCTATACAGAGTAGGTATCTAGAGCATGAACTGCTGGCTCTTCCTGGTTGGAAGGGGACCAATGTGGTCAAATTGTCCCTAAATGGCCAAATGGTCTCCTAAAGGAACAGTGCCATACTGGGGACTTCAGCATTGGTCTGTTTCTCATAGATCTGACATTGAAAGGTAGCAATTTCTAGGTCAGCTTTGGTAAGTAAGAGTCCATGCTGTTGAGATAATATATAGCACTCTATGGCCACTCCATTCATGTGACCATAATAATAGTACCGGGGTATCTGAAAACAAAGGCTGGCTAATGTCTAGCTGGCCAAGTCATTTTTTTTTTTTTAACCGAGTTAATTAGTACCTCTTCCATGCTGGATGCTTCTTGAGGAGCACTAATGTGGAATTAAAAGTATTTTTTAATATACTTATTAAAACATCATCACTCAGAAATACTACAACTCCATATCCTCTGATGAAGCCTGGCATTGCTCAACAGTATGATCTATTGCTCTTTGACCATAATCAGAACTGGCCAGCACTGGAAATAGCAGGCATTGGGATCACAACTAAAAGGCAAAAAGCTTTATTTGCTGGTCTTGCTCATGGCCATGCCTAAACCCTGGAGATGCCTAGAATCTTTGTGAATGAAGGTATCCTCAAAAAGCATACATCATCGTAGCATTATAGAACATTCTGAGTATGCCCCTTGCCATTAGTCCAACCACATTCCCCTACACTACACATTCTTCTCTCCAATCTTTCATTCTTTCTCCTTCTAGTTTCCTGATAAATTGGCAATAAATTACTTACTTCCCGGGAATCTCTACATATTCTCATCTCAGGAAAACTCTCCTTCCACACAAAGTAAATAGCCAGGTACACTGAAATCCCACCTATTTGGGATAATTTTCCCTCTCCACCTTTTATGGCTATGTTGTATATGGCCATAATGCAGGTACCATAAATTTCTAGCTTTCATTCGCATACTGAAGTGCCATAAACCCAGCCCAGTCCTCCTCTTCCTCTTTCAGCTGGTCTTACAGGATCAGTCCATAAGGCTATAGGTGACACCAGGGAAGGAGAGCTGGTAAAACTGAGGTGGGTTAAATAGAAATTTGAGCTACTTGATTATATAGTTTACTTGTGACTTCTGGTCCTGCTCAAAATCAATCCCACAGGGATCCCTGGGTGACTCAGCGGTTTGGCACCTGCCTTCAGCCCAGAGCATGATCCTGGAGTCTCGGGATTGAGTCCCACATCGGGCTCCCTGCATGGAGCCTGCTTCTCCCTCTGCCTGTGTCTCTGCCTCTCTCTCTCTCTCTCTCTCTCTTTCTCTCTCTCTGTGTGTGTATGTGTGTGTGTGTCTCATGAATAAATAGGTGAAATCTTAAAAAACAAAAATTAATCCCAGATGAACCACTTACATCTTCTCATAGGCCTGTCCAATTTTATGAGTTGGTATGTTCAATAGAACCCAGCTTACAATTGACAGTTCCAGATGCTTGGTCACTTGGTGCCTCATTGTAAAGGTTCCCATCTCTATCAGAGGCCAGTTACATGCATAGGTATTTCTCAAAAGGCATATAACTGTCTACTGTGAATGGTATATCCTTAATCTAGAATCCCTGTGGCCTAGGAAATTGTCCCACTAAGCTTTACTATATTACACCTCATATTACATCTCTTTCCAACAATGACACCTCCAACATCAAAGAGTTTTCCAAATTATATGACTCAAGAGGTAGCAATGCCTATACCACAGGGTGACCTGCTGTAGGTCACTCTAAAAGCTGACAACCTTATGTATGAAGCACTATAAGCAGCAGAGCAATTACTCTAGGTATGGAATGTGTTGCCTCCAGAACCCAAACAGGCCCACCACGTAGTGTGCTTCCTTCTCTGTGATAGAGAGTGAAAGATATAGCTCTTTGTCTTTTATTTTAGAGGGGATATTCAGGCACACCTCTGACCACGAGACTTCTAACAACTACATTGAAGAGGAAGGACTCTTTCATAAGGTTAATCTCCTACCCTCTGTGTTCACATGTCCTAGCAAAGCATCCATCCTGTCCTACCAGTGCGATGTCACTGATGTAATGGATTAGTGTTATTTTCTGTTCCAGCAGTCTATATCTCTTTACTATGTTATGACAGAGGACAGAAGAGTTAACATAGCCTTAGGGAAAAGAATGAAAATGAATATGAATATTGTGTTCCATTCCATGTAAAAGCGAACTGTTTCTTATCCTCTAACTGAAATAGAAAACAATATTATTTGCCAAAACATACTATATAGCTGCATTAATTTTCTTTAACAATAATACCACATTAAATTTGGCAGTTCCAATTGGGGCAACTATTTGGTTGAGGCTGTAGTGGCTATAATTATTTTATGAGATCCATCTGTTTTTTTCAAGAGCCAGATTTGGTGAATAAGATGGAAATATGACAGAGACCACCACCCTGCATCCTTTAGAACTGGGTCATCAAACTACAACTCATAGGTCAAATCCAGCCAGCTCCCTAATTTTATATATAAAACTCTACTGGAATACAGCCACATTCATTTGCATATTGCCTATGAGTGCTTTCACAGTACAATGGCAGAGCTGAGTAATTGTGACATAGACAATATGGCCCAAGAAGTATATAATATTTACTACTTTGCCACATACAGAAAAAGTTTGCTGATAGTTGCTTTAGAACTTAAAGTGGTACTAATTTCTGCCATTCTTTCTACCTACCCCCAAGGATGTGATTTTATTTCTTATTCACACTCTTGGCTGGGGGAATGGTCAGTTAAAGAGGTTTCCACTTGGTCTGCCCCACTACGGTAGTTCTTATTCCAATAAGCCAAGTATATCAATATGAGGATTACCCCAACTGCCAAGTACATCAATGCCAATTACAAATTAGAGGATTGGGGAAATGACAGTGAAATTACAGAAATTATAGAAAGACAGTGGTGTCACTATGAGCTAGATCTTAACCATGACTCCATTTATTACAGACCCCTAAAATCTCCTATTCTAACAGAAGTACCATGATGACATTTTGAGTGTCTGCATATCAATCTAAACTCAGATCCTGTGACCAGTATCCTTGAAATGCCTAGCTATTTCTATTACCTTGGTGTATAGTTACCCAAATAAATGGCCATGGCATTTAGAGAAGGACGAGAGGAATAATTACAGAATGTATACCACAGTATCACAGGATCCTCTCTCCAAAAAACCTGGCCACCTCTTCAATCAGTGGATTCTAGATCTGAAGTGGATTTACGTCCAGATACTGAGCAGGGGATAGTGACTTTGGGAAAATGGATCATCCATTCTTCCCTTTTTCTAGATGTGGATGTTAAGCAGCACCTTTATTGGCTGTCCATCTAGTTTGCTACTAGAAATACCATGCTTATTAGTCATCTCAATCCCTGAAGGCCAAGCCCCCTTGGTTGTCATTCAGACCTTGCCTATCATTTAAAAAAATTTTTTTAAAGATTTTATTTATTTATTGAGACAGAGAGAGAGGCAGAGGGAGAAGCAGGCTCCATGCAGGGAGCCCGACGTGGGACTCAATCCCAGGTCCCCAGGATCACACCCCAGGCTGCAGGCGGCGCCAAACCGCTGCGCGACCAGGGCTGCCCCAGACCTTGCCTATCATTAAGATAATTATACCCTTCTGCTTCCTGATGATAACCCTCACCAATTAGCCTCTATTATTTTAAATCCCCATTATCACAAAAGATACAGTAAGTCCAGCTCTATGACAGCTTCTCTTACCATCATCCATTGCCTGCAGAGGAGAGCCATCACTAACTTATTCACCAGCCCTGTTATTCTTTTACTACATCTCAGGGCACTCAGGCATTTAATACACCATGAGCCATCACTTTCTCTAGGCTTCTGAAAGCTACCTCACAGTATTTGCCCTGTTCCTGTAAGATGATTGCCTAGGTATTGAATTTCATGTCCTAAGAACGTAAACCCAAGTAAATTAATTCTTGCATATCCACTCTTACGTTCCAGACTTCTTAATCAATCACCCTCAAAATGCAATCTCCTGACTCCTGGCAGATATGCTAATTAATTGTTGTAGCTGCTGTGGTATGTAATTTCTTTATTTATTTATCAGGGCTATCACATCTTAGCATGCTGGGATTTAAACCTAGTTATAGCCTGGCAGCCAGGACAAGAGATGGGGCAGCTTCTCAAGGGGACACCTATTGCCTTGCAGGGGAGCAGGCTCTTCAGTATCTTCCAGCACAAAGGAAGTTCTCTTACTTTCAAAGCTTAGAGGGTTCAAAAAGATCCATAGAATGCAAGTCCTCAAGGACATACTTCCAGATATTCCCATAATATATGTCAGGATCTCATGTTTTCCAGCCAAGTCTCTGACCTTAGTATTATAGACTGACTTTGGCTTTAAACATTACTGATCCTGTGCCACTCTAACAAGTTCTGAGCCTGAATCCACTCTACCACTGCAGGATATCCACTGCAGGAATCCTCTGGCTCCCATATTTTGCCCTTAAATATTTGTTAATAGACCTCAATTTCTCATTATCCTTCTGAAGGGCAATATAATTTAGCAGTAACCAGTCAACTTCATAGTACTTGTAGACATTGTTTTCTCCAGGTCTTTAAAATATCTGAATTATTGTACTTGCAGGACAATTTCCTCCACTGCCACATTTTCCCAAATCATCATTGGTTAAATTTTTAATTGGGTTAGCATCTTATGCTCCAATAATACCCAGGATACCATACTCTGTCTGTAGGGCAAGGAGCAAGCCATTTCTAGCACACTATCTTATTGCTGGTCTGCACAGACCACCCCATTCTCAGTACCACCTTAGTGTTAACTCAACTATTTTCGAGAAGCAATCCAAGTTGGCAATTAGAGAAGTCCTTTATCACACAAGAATGTTGCAAGCATTAATACCTCTGCCATGCCTAGTCACTGGCCAGGAACAGTTAGCAGGGTGTATGGTGTCAGACTGAATGTGGTGATGGATCCAAAGGGCAAAATTCTGTCTGTCAGGCAATTATGCTTCCCAAAGCAGGAGACATGAGGGGTGCATTTCCAGGGGTGCCATATATGTGTACGAGGATGCTGAGACGTTCTGACATGATTCATTTCATATCATTAAAGAATTCACTCTACAGTGGAAGAAAATAATCTAAAAGGAAAATAAGGGACCAATTTCAATTTGGGATAAAGAAGATATGTTGGGTTTTATCAAAATAAAATAATAAAACTTAATATTCCAAAGGGAGCCCAGGATGATGGTGAGATAAGCTCTTTCATTTTCCTTTATTACCTTGCTATGTTGGTCCAATTATTATAAGGGGCAGAGAACCTTCCTTATCACCACCTCTGAGAAAAAGAAGATCTCACATGCACATCTGAAGTTTTGAAATTCTACCAAGATTTTATAAGTGAAAAGAGATGGAGAGGAGCTAACAAACCCAGCATTACCTAGAGGGATATTTACATACCAGTAGATTCTCTCTGGCCCAGATGGTAAGCTTCTATCTTAGCAGCTCATCTGGCCTCCTGCCTTTTGCCTTTTTACTTGGCTTGGAGAAAGCAGCCCCCAGAATCACTTAGTCAGATCATCTTTAGCTCTCCCTATACAAAAAAGATATTCCCACCCCCCTTACTTTGCCAGCAAAACCATTTAGTCAGGCAACACAGAAGGGTTCCTTCCGTAACTATTATGCATAAGTATAGAATTGACTCTGTTATAGTAAGAAATACACTTGACTTTATTTCTGCTGTACATGAGGAAATAGTCATCAATTCCTTTGCTGAGATACTCACATTTGTTCATTCTAGAAGAATCTTAGGAAGATAATAAGTTCTAATTCACACACACACAAGAAGGGGGTGGGGCAAAAATCCAGAAATGAAACATGAAAAACATCTACTTTAGTTCAGAGGGAAAACACATAAGCAAGGAGCATTGACTGATCTAGACTCAAAGTATAGTTCCTAGATCATCAGCATCAGATACACTTTCAAACTTATTTTACAATCACACTTATGTTTTTTTTTTTTTTTATTGGTATCTTTCTCCTTTGCTAATTTGCAAAAGACAACAAAGCAGAAATTGTATCTAATAATTTAGCACAGACTTTGGAATATAACAGCTCAATAAAAAATTGTTAAAATATGAATATTAAAATAACAAAACTTTCTAGAAAAATTTAAATCAGATATACAGGAGTCTAAGATATGGTAATGAGATAAATGAGATATAGACAAATGATAAACAATTCAAGAAATGAAGTAGATAAAAATGTTTCCTTTCATAAAGTTATTTCTTCATGCTCATACCATAAAATTAAAGAAAAATATTACAATTATATATATTTCATTGTAGTTTGGATTTGTATTTTCCCAATGATGAGTGATGTTGAACATCTTTTCATGTGTCTGTTGGCCATCTGCATGTGTTCTTTGGAAAAATGTCTATTCACGTCTTCTGCCCATTTTTTAATGGGATTATTTGTTTTTTGGGTGTTAAATTTGATAAATTCTTTATAGTTTTTGGATACTAATACTTTATCAGTTACATCATTTGCAAATATCTTCTCCCATTCTGTAGGTTGTCTTTTAGTTTTGTTGATTGTTTTCTTTGCTGTGCAGAAGCTTTTTATCTTGATCAAATCACTGTTGCTTGTGTTTCCCTTGCCTCTGGAAACATGTCTGCTAAGAGATTGCTATGGCCAGTGTCAAAAAGGTTGCTGCTCTTATGTTCTCTAGGATTTTCATGGTATGGTATAACAAAGTGATCCAGTTTCATTACTCTGTATGTTGTTGTTACCTGTTAGAATGGTAAAATTAACATCACAGGAAATAACAGATGTTAGTTATCAAGGATGCAGAGAAAAGGGGAACCCTCTTACTTTGTCATTGGAAATGCAAACTGGTGCAGCCATTCTGGAAAAAAATATGGAAGTTCCTCAAAAAGTCAAAAATAGAACCACCCTATGACCCAGCAATTGAACTACTAGGTGGTTACTGAAAAGATACAAAAATACTGATTTAGGGATGCCTGGGTGGCTCAGCAGTTGAGCGTCTGTCTTCGGCTCAGGGCGTGATCCTGGAGTCCCAGGATTGAGTCCCACATAGGGCTCCCTGCAAGGAGCCTGCTTCTAACTCTGCCTATGTCTCTGCCTCTCTCTCTGCCTATGTCTCTGCCTCTCTCTCTATGTGTCTCTCATGAGTAAATAAATAAAATATTTAAAAATATATTGATTTGAAGGGATATATGCACTCTGATGCTTATAGCAGCATTATCAACAATAGCCAAAACACGGAAAGAGCGCAAATGTCTATCGACTGATAAATAGATAATGAAGATGTGGTGATAATGAAGATATATACAATGGAATACTATTCAGCCATAAAAAGAATGAAATACTTTCCATGTGCAATGATGTGGATGGGGCTAGAGTGTATTATGCTAAGTTAAATAAGTTAGAAAAAGACAAACACCGTATGATTTCACTTATAAGTGGAATATAAGAAACAAAACAGATGAACACGGGGGGAAAATTGATGGGAGGGAGGCAAACCATAAAAGAGACTCTTAAATGTAGAGAACAAACTGAGGATTTCTGGAGGGAGACAGACAGAAGGATGGGCTAAATGGGTTATTAAGGAGGGGAGTTGGGATGAGCATTGGGTGTTGAATGTAAGTGATGAATTACTGAATTCTACTCCTGAAACTATTATCACACTATATGCTAACTAACTAGAATCAAATAATAACCTGAAACATTAAAAAAATAACATAACATATATTTAAAATTATGTATATATAAATTAAAAATTACAATGGATTATATATTGCATTATAGCTACATTAAACATGACTATATATTATGCATATTTATTTTTTTAAGATTTTATTTATTTATTTGAGAGAAGGAGAACATGAGAGAGAGAAAGGACACAAGCAGGGGAGGGATAGAGGAAGAGGGAGAAGTAGTCTCCCTGCTAAGCAGGAAGCCTGATGCAGGACTCAATCCCAGGACCCTGGGATCATGACCTGAGCCAAAGGCAGATATTTATTATAATAAATACTAATGTATGCAAGCATAGTATACAATACTTTACTTATATTTAATAAAATTACAAAATCACATAAAATAAACTTCTACTTGCTGGTATAATATATTAGGCTGAAACAGTCTAATGCTTCCACCGCAAAAATGAGAATAAGCTGGGTAAATTACAAAAACAATTTGATGACCTAAAGTTCCAAAAAAGGGAAAATCATCTGAGGTGATTGATTGTCAACCTTCTCTTTTACCCTCTTGAGGGTATTTTCTGAATCTGGGTATAAACTAAGAATCAGGATTGACCCAAGGAGAAGACTCCAGAAAGAAAACTGGCAAAGCTTGAAAAATGATCAAGGACTTAAAAAATTTGGAAACTTGAAGGGCCTCAAATGCACAGCTCATTTTACCAACAGGACATTTGCTGAGTTTGGGGGCTGCACATGTCTCTCTTAATTCATACTTCATACCATATATGAAAATGAATTCCAGGTAGAGTTAGATATAAATATGAAAGTTAAAATTCTAAAGGTAAAAAAAATAAATAAAATTCTAAAGGTTTCGTGGAAAAACACAGGCAAACATTTTCATGACTTTAGAGTAAGTATCCGTATCTTAAACAGGACACAAAAAAGCAGACTTTAGAAGAAAATTGACTCATTGTATCATATTAACATTAAGAACTTACATTCATCAAAAGCCACCATTTAAAGAATGAAAAGGCAACCTATAGTAGGAATTAAAATATCTGTCATATAGTTGACAAAAGACTAATATCCAAAATATATAAAGAATTCTCAAAATCAGACAGATAAATGGCAGCCCACTCAATAAAAAAACGGGCAAAGATGTGAATAGGCACTTAAAGGAAAGGTACCAAAACTACAAGTATACTATATAAATAGTGCTCAAACTCTTTAACCATTCATTTTCATTAAGGAAATGAAAAATAAAACCACAGTGAGAATTTCTACACACCCACCAGAAGTTCTAAAATGAAAACAATTAAAGTATTGGAAAAAACAGAACTCTCACATACTGCTAGGGGAAGGATAAATTGGTACAACTACTCAGGAAAATAATCTGGCTATTTAAATATCAACAGATGTATACTCTATGATCCAGCAACTCCTAAGTATCTACCCAACAGATATGCTTACATATGTTTACCAAAGGCATGTTAATAGCAACAGAATGGATATATAGCACAAAAAAATGATATATAGCAATGACAATGAACAAACATCCACTACATGGATGAATCTCAAAATATAACTATAAATAAAAGAAGTCAGGCACAAAAGAATACAAACTGTATGATTCCATTTACACAAAACAATGAAATAGAAAAAACAGGCAATAAAAAATCTATGCTGTTACAAATAAGGATATGGGTTACGAGGGAATAAGACATTGATACAAGAGTGGGAGTTAGGGGTCTCTGAGGTGCTAGTAACGTTTTATTTTTTAATCTAGATGTTGTTGGTTAAACAGGTATGTTAAATAAGTGAGCTATATACTTTTGATGTATCCGCTTTTTTGTATATTGAAGTATATTATACTTAAATTTAAACATTTAAAAGTAAAAGATTATGAATATTTATCTGTTACATAGATGGAAAATAAGTGCTAAACCTAAAAGCAACCAAGCAAACAAACAAAAATCAAAGAAAAATATCAGTAGACTTGACTACATAAAGCTTGAGGAACCTATATATACAAATACAATTTTAGTTTGCCACAGAATCCAAACAAAAGGGTTAACACTAGCAATACATAATGAGGGTAAATTGACATAGAAGGGCAAAAAGACATATTTTAAAAAGAAAATAAGAATGGCTATTAAGGATATGACAAACAATAGTTCTAAACTATTCAATAATCAAAGGTATTCAAACTAAGATAATGAAATGAAATTCTCAAGTAACCCAACAGTATTCTAACAATGTGATAATACAGATAGGGATAAGATAAGATAGCCATTTTTACACACTGGTTGGCTTTAACTGAAATTGGTTATTGAACCAAATTAAAAACAAACAAACAAACAAAAAAAAACAGAGTATGGACTCAGGAGCACCTGAACAATATCTATAATCCCAATGTCCTAACAGCCCATTTTCTTATAATTTACTCCTTTTTTTCTTAGTTACCTTTTAAACTGAGTGGTTCTGACACTGCATTAATCCTAACTCCATTTAAAACATAAATCTAAAATAAATAATATATCCCTGGTAATATATAAGCAAAAGGTGAGAAGAATATTCTCTAAAGTACTGATAGTGCTTCTCTCTCAGACATAGGAATATGAAGTTCACTTTCCATGTCATAATCTTTCTTTAAGCTCATAGATAATTTTATATTGTTTCTAACATAAAAATAATAATATCTATTTCATCTAATCTTCATCCATTTCCTAATCTATTCAACAAATACCAAGAAGATACTACAGTGTGCTAGGCCCCGCACAGGGGAGAACAGGGCAAACAGTTAAGGACTAAATAAAGTAGGTGACACTTGAGAACAGTCTCTTAGCTAAGATTTAGAGTCCAAGGCAAAGTAAGTTCAAGGAATGGTGTTCAGGATTTTGGTCAACACAGAGTACTGCAGTTGTCACAGTATGGATCCCAAACCAAACCATTCATATAGGTTGCATCAGAGAAGTCTGCTGTATGCAGCAATGTACATCTTTTCAACTGATGTTGAGAATAGAACTTCATACCCCTGTGAATAGATCTGATCACATTTCAATCCATCAGAATAAAAACTAGAAACTTCAAAAAATAAAACAGATATAAGGAGCATACATGACTTATAGGGAGGCAGCAATGCTAATGCCTTCTGACAAACACCCTATTATTGGAATGGAAAAAAGATATGAGATTTTAAAAGGAGAAGGACAGTATGTGGAAAATAATTATAATAGTGAACATTTATTATGTGTGTGGCACTATTCTGCAAACTTGACATACATTAAATTCTAACAATTTGATAGGGGAGGTATCTTATTATTTTATTTTATAATAATTAACAAACACAGAGAGTTTGAGATTTGCCCAAAACCACTCAGCAAATAATGGTAGAGCTGGGATCCAAATCCCAGAAGCATGATGCCTGCTCCAGAAAATTCTATTTATTCATTTATGCAGTAGATACTACTGGGAACCTACCCAAAGCCAGGCACTGGGATAAACACTATAGATGTGAACATGAATAAGAGAACTCCTGCCTTCACAAAGTAGCAGAATGGCTGGGGATGGGGGGTGGGGGGCAGGTGTTGTGGAGTGGCAGATGTACACAACATGGTAGATGCTAAAACAGAGGAGTTGGCCAAGCACTGTTGCAAAGTCTAAGTAATTTTGCTAGAGAAAACTTTTGCAAAAAAGTTTTTACCAGTAGCATTTGAACTGATTCTTGAAGAATATGCAGAGAAACGCAACTTGAAAAGGGTGGGGAGAGGTACTTCAGGCAGCATGTTCAATATAAGCAAAGATAACAAAGTACATATATGCATGAAATACACCCTGAAAACATATCCATTTTGCATGACTGCCAAATGGAATACATGAAAGAAAGTGGCCTAAGGAAGAAAAAAGGTAGACCAGCTAGTATATATATATATACTCCAGCAACATCAATGGGGCTATTGCCATCAAAAGAACCACCCAGTGGAGCCTAATCCTCCCATTGTTTCATGGAATCACACATTTTGTCACTTGTTTAAACTTATATCAAGCTACATTATTAGCAAAAGAGCAAAAACTGAAGCTTTACTCATTAGATAACTCACTTCAATGTAGCGTTTGGTAAGATTCAGGTATTATTCTTGTAATAGAACACTGTTGCCAAGGTGATAAGGACTTAAAAAACAATGAAATAAATATAACTGCAATAAATATGTTCTGAGAAATCAGCATTAACTGCAAGTTCTCTCTGTAAAAGAAATTCAGGTAAGGTGAAAGAGCTAAAAAATCTATTCAAGGTAAGTAGGAGCTCTCATACCATAGCATAGAAGATGTAAGTTTTCAGATCTTTCTGCCTCATAGTCACTCAACTGCTTACCAGTTTAGAATGCAGTTTTTGCTGGCTGTATCTATCCTGCTTACTACAATGTCCTTTTTTTATGTGGCAGAAACTTAAAACAACTGACATTCTAAAGATGGAAAAGCAACATGCTCCAGCAAAAAATAATACAGTATCCTGTTCTACCATATAGTCTCCGATCATGAATTGACTCCAGGATATCTCTTTCTCTATTCCCCAAAGGACAATTCCAAGGAAGGCTTGGAAGGGATGTGTCTTTATACTAGAAAAGAAAATTAAGACTTCTATATTGATTCCTTAGATATGACCTCATTTTTCTAGGGAATTTTCCATACTCCCTTCCCTTTTTCTGAGGGGAAGATATACAATCTGATGTATAACCTTTTTGTATAATTCAGTGCATACTGCAGTAATGCTTTGAATTTGCGCGGTACTTTTAGAGTTTGTCAAGCTCATTTGCATACACTGCACCTCATGTAATCTTTATATCAACCCTTTGATGTAGATATTTTATTATAATCACCATTTCATAGGTGGTAAAAATGAAGCATGAAGAATAAATAACTTATCCAGGGTTACAAAACTAGTTAAATGCCAAAACCAAGCACTGAGTCTACTATGTCTAATGACTTCAAGTCCAATGTTCATTCCACAAAACTACAACCTACCTTTTATTGAACAATATTTAGTTATAACAAAAAATTTTAAATGGGTTTTATTTGAGGTATATAAGTTATGTTCTTGGTCAAGTCAAATAACATGAAATAGATCTTTTAGCAGCAAAAGAGGTGTCATAATAATAGTACACTAATAAATTTCAAATTTATTTCCATCTACTTCTCCATCCCATATTCTTGTGGAAGAAGCACACATGCAGATGATTGAAAAAACCACACTATTTGTCCTCAGGTCACATTAAATGATTTCTTCAAAATCATACGTATTTTAAAAATTATCTTTAACTATGGTTAATATTAAAACCCAGTACAGAAGTGCCTGAGTGGCTCAATCAGTTAAGAGTCTGACTATTGGTTTCAGCTCAGGTCATGACCTTGCAGTTGTGGGATCAAGCCACACATTAGGCTCTGCACTCAGCATGGAGTCTGCTTCAGATTCTCTCTCCCTCTCACTCACTCTTGCTCAAATAAATAAATAAAATCTTAAAAAAAAAAACAGTATAACATAATCAAAAAACAAACGCTTTGCAATTATATTATCCAGTACTGGTTTTGGATCCAATTCTAACACTTTAATGGGTAGCCTACTATGGGTTACAAACCCCCTGAACTTGTTACCTCATTTAACAAATAACAATAGTTTTGCAACTTTATGTGAGAACTAAATCATATAGCATGTTATAAAGTCCTTAGAATAATACTGGAGGTGCTGCTCAATAAATAACATTCATTCTGCTTATTTTCTTGTGATTCTGAGTATTGCTATTGCTATCATTCAGATAAGTTCCTTTTAGCTGCCAATAAAAATAAATAATTCCAGAGATTGCTGGATAGTAAAGGAGAACCACTCTAAGGCTAAAAAACTCAGATACATTTAAGTGAAAAACAATTGAGGAGTCAAGAGTTAATACTCTCACCTTTTATTTTTCATTTTTAGAATGTTATTTTACATAGGTCACTGTAATAGCCTTGGATCCTCAAAAATCCATATTGTTAAATACTTCAGGGTCTGTATGGGCATTCTCAAACTTTCTCCTCTTAAAATGAAATAATCTATTTGGAAATGTGAGGATGCCAAAATTAGAAAATGAAATCTTACCACATGAACCCAAGGCCCTTCCTTGTCATGATGTTTCCAAATGTGATGGAACCTATATGTCCATCACTGTATTCATTCTTTTATTTATATAGATGCTTCTATAGCATATTTTCAGTATATTTCTACCATAATTGCATTTAAATGATAAATAAAACCAGCAAAAATGATTTTTCCTGCTTATTTTTTTTTAAATTTTATTTATTTATGATAGTCACATAGAGAGAGAGAGAGAGGCAGAGACACAGGCAGAGGGAGAAGCAGGCTCCATGCACCGGGAGCCCGACGTGGGATTCGATCCCGGGTCTCCAGGATCGCGCCCTGGGCCAAAGGCAGGCGCCAAACCACTGCGCCACCCAGGGATCCCTTTTCCTGCTTATTTTATCTTGGAGACATTAAGTATATAACAGTAACTATAAGAGTAGATGAGTGCCAGTTAAATTGCATTTTTTTGTCTCTATTTGCTAAAAAATATTGAGTCTCTATTTTCTTACTTTAAAATTTATTGCCTCTTATTTAGCCACTTTCTAATAAACATATATCATTTAACTCTCCAATGACACTATAGCTGTTGGTTTTGATGGCATTATTATGGTAATTTACCTATTAAATGCTACCATGTTTGATTACCTGCTATATTCCAGGGACTAGTCTCTTTACATTCATTATTTAATTTGATACTAACAAATATCTTGCACAATAAATATTATTGCAGTTTTTGAGAGGCTAACTTTTCTGAGGTCACATTATTACTGTGATAGCATGTTGAACTCAAGAACCTTTAGTTCCAAATTTAAGGTACTTCTAGTATCTCATGTTATATTACGTGCTCACATAAAACTTCTAAGAAATTTCTGAAAAGAAAAATAAAAGGAGCAAAGATTTACCTTGCCATATAGTTTTCAGCAATATATTAAAATATCAACAGTAATATATGAATACTTCTAAAGAAAAAAATGTTTTAAAATTTAAGAGTGGGGAAGACATCTTCTTTCAGTAAAGACAAAACAACAGGGACTGGATTTTCCCTTCTGGCCTTAAACAAATGCAAAAATTAAAATATGTGAAACAACAGTTTTAAAGACATGGGAAGTCAGGCAACCAATAACAGTGCTCCAAAGAAACATGAACAAATGAAATGGATCTTATGATTGTCCCATCCTACTGCCTGGAGTTTCCATGCTATATTACAAGCAAGGAGAAAAACTCAAAGTCTCAGTATTCTCCATAATTTCAAAAGAAGCTGGAAGTTCAGGAAACCTAAGATAACTAAAGTTCACAGGCAGAGTAACAAGAGAAGGAGAGGTTTGAGTATCTGCAGATGATTTTTAATTTTAATCTGAATAGTGATCACTACATGCATGAGTGGAAACTACTCAGAAAGAACCATCAAAATAACTAGAAGAATCAAAACACAGTATTCTCACAGGCCAGAAAACATTCCGGTCCTCACAAACCGGAACAGAAATTCTTATAATTAGTAAGTATTGAATATAGCAACCAGGGGAGTTTTGTCCCAATAAGGAGAACAAAACCCATGAGAAAATACTTGTGATAACACTTAATAATGTTGATAAGACAGATCTGAAAGGAATCAACTGTTTATTTGCAAGTAGCTTAACTTCATCATGAAACAAAACTCAAAAATATTTATATAACTGGAAAAATATCCAATACCCAACAAAATAAAATTCATGATGCCTGGCATTTGATAAAAAAAATAACAGACACACAAAGAAGGAAAATATGGCACACAATAAGGAGAAAAATCATTGATTAAAACTGACTTAGAGGGCAGCCCCGGTGGCTCAGCGGTTTAGCACCACCTTCAGCCCAGGGTGGGATCCTGGAGACCTGGGATCGAGTCCCATGTCGGGTTCCCTGCATGGAGCCTGTTTCTCCCTCTCCCTGTGCCTCTCTCTATATATATCTCTCATGCATAAGTAACTAAAATCATAAATAAATAAATAAATAAATAAATAAATAAATAATAAATAAATAAATAAATAATAACTGACTTAGAAATGGTGCAGATTATATAACTAATGCATAAGGATATTAAAAGTTAACTGTATTCCATATGTTCAAGAAGCTAGGGGAAGGAATGTGCATGCTAAAAAGTGATATAAAAGATTTTTAAAAAACAACTAAATGACACTGCTAGAGGTGAAAACTACAGTATCTCAGACAAAAAAAAATGTACTAAATAGGATTAAGGCAGATTACACAATGCAGCTGGAAATACTGGCTATCTTAAAGAGTGAAAGAAATCATGCAAATTATACAGACAGGAGAAAAAGACCAAAAAACCCCAAGAAATAGAGTTTCAGTGAGTGATGCAAGAAAGTAAAATGGCCTAATATTCAGAAAAATACAATCCACAAGAGAAATGGAAGGGTGAACAGAAGAAGTTTTTAAAGTAATGATGGTTGAAAATTATATAAATTTAATAAAACAATAAATCCACAAATCTAAAAGGTTCAACAAATCCAAAGACAAGAAACATGAAATAACTACATCAAAATATATCATAACCAAATTGTTAACACTGATAAAAAAAAAAAAAACAAAAAAACCTTAAAAATAGCAGGGGCAGAGTGAGAGAAACATATCATACACATACTAACAAATATACGAAGGATAGCAAACTACCTGTTGAAAACACTGCAGGCCAAAAGCAAGTGGAGTAACATCTTCAAAACACGTAAAAAATAAATTTACAATAGTATTCTATACCCAGTGAAAGTATCTAAATGTCTTTCTAAAAGACTTTCTCAGGCATATGCATGTACCAAGAGACTTGAGCTACAAAAATGTAAATGAAATTCTTCAGGAAGAAATAAAATTGACACAGATACAATACTAGATATAAACAGAATGATGAAGAGTACTGCAAATGGTAAATATACACATAAATATAACAAGCATCTTTTCCTATTAGATTTATTTAAAAGATTATGACTATTGCAATGCCTGGGTGGCTCAGCAGTTGAGCGTCTGCCTTTGGCTCAAGGTGTGATCCCGGGTTCCCAGGATCAAGTCCCACATCAGGCTTTCTGCATGGAGCCTGCTTCTCCCTCTGCCTATGTCTCTGCCACTCTCTGTCTCTCGTGAATAAATAAATAAAATCTTAAAAAAAAAACCGATTATGACTATTGAAAGCAAAACTCATAAACTGTAGAGTTTACAACATGTAGAAATAAAATATATATCAATAATATCACAAAAGCTAACATGAGGGGGAGAAATGGAAGCATACTATTGTAAAGCTCTTATAAGACATGGTAAATGGTATAATAATACTACAAGAAGACAGACTGATAAATGGAAGATGTACACTGTAGTCTAAAGCAACCACTAAAATAGCACCATGAAGAATTAGAATAATTCAACAAAGGAGATAAAATGGAACCATAAAAAACACTCAATTTATCAAAAGTTGACATACAGAGAGCCAAAATTGGGCACAGAATATTAAGAGAAAATATAATTAAAAATCAAACATCAAAAGGGTAAATTTTAACCCAGGTACATCAATAATCACATTGAATTCAAATGTCTAAAAAACTCCAATTAAAACACAAAGATCATGAAACTGGATTAAAAAGCAGATTCAACTGCTCCCTAATAGAATCTCACTGTAAATATTATAGAACAAGGAGATTAAAGTAAAAAGATGGGGAACGATATAACACTAATACTAATCCAAAAAAGCAGGGGTATATACAAGAATATCAGACAAAGTAGACTATTTAAAAAACAACATCACAAGAGTTATAGAAGATGGTTTCATACTGATGAAGGGGTCAGTTGCTCAAGATGACATGACCACCATAATGTCTTATCTACATAATTAAGTTATAAGATATTTTAAGTAGGGGAAGACAAGAAGATGATGGAGTAGGAGGACCCTAGGCTCACCGTGTCCCATGTACATAACTAGATAACACTCACATTAGTGTAAATAACCCAGAAAATGACTGAAGCCTGGAAGAACAGACTCCACAACTAAATGTAGAGAAGAGGCCACATCCAATAGTGTAGGAAGGGCGGAGACTCAGCAGGGATCTAAACAGACTTACAGGATCCTGCATGAGAGGAAGTGATCCACGAGCACAGAGAAGAGAGTGAAACAGACTATCATACCAGGTAGTCTGCACAGGAAGGCAAAATATAATTTTTGACTTTGAAAACCACTGAGGGACTGAATTTTGTGAATTCTTAAAGTAAGAAAGACTTAAAGCCTTGAAATTTAAAAATCAGAGGACTTGGTACTTGGAGAGCTTGGAAGGTCAAAGGAAACTGAGTCCTCACATTGAAAGAGAAAGCACAACACACAGCCCTCCAAGATACAGCAGAGAAGCAGCTGTTTGAAAAATGCCTGGGACATACAAGAGGGAAAGTTATTTACTAATCTCTGAGTGTGTCTGGGAGGGACAGAGATCCCTGAGAGATACATCCAGGAATGAAGGAGCTTCCAGGCACCATTTCCCTCCCATACCCCAAGAATAAACACATGGCCTCCTGAAGGAACCAGTGGAGCATTCATTACCCAACTTCATTACACTAAACCCCATCACCTGGGGTTCCACATATCCATCTTTTCCCGTCATGCTTACCTCAGTCCAGGAGCTCTGAGCCTCCTCCCATAAAAGAACAGTACAGACATTGCCAACACCATGTCTCCTCATGCACGCAATGAGGAGCCTCAGTCCAAGTAGCAGCTAGGTTGATGGCAACTCTCCTGTGGAAGACTTGTGACCACCCTCTTAAAACTGTGCATTCTGTCCACATATGCTTTGAAGATCTGCCCCAAAGGCCCCTGGGGTAAGCAGTATCATGTTTCCTTTCCCATCAGACTAATATGTATCTTGTTAAAACTATATGCCCACACCAATAGAACTGGGCCTGGCAACAGCCACAGCATGTTCTTCCTTTCATCACACAAATCTTGTGGGCACAGTGCACCCTGCCCTGAGAATACTGTGGACCCACCTCCCACCAATATGTTCTTGGCCTAATAAGCTCATTCAAACTGAGACCACAGCCTGGAAGTGTGCAATCAACTCTGACAGGGACTACCATCATTCCAAAGTGACTCCTGTCCCAGGGAAAGGGGAGAGATATATATATCAGTCAGACTACAGCCCCAGCTATGGGCTGGGGGCACACAGTTAGTCTGATTGTAGGCCCCACCCAACACCAAAAGCTTCTCAAGAGACAATAAAGGAAAAGCTTCCTGTAGTTTGGTGCTACTACATTTCTGGAAACACCTGGTCTGACTAAACTCAACACCAATACTGCCAAGGAAGGATCTACTAATACCAAAGAGACTAAACAAAACAGGCAAAGAGAGCCATTGGAAAAGACTGGACTGAAGGAAAAAGTGACCAACAGCAGGGAGCATAACAAACATAGGAGATATCCTTAAAGCACCAGGCTCCAATGAACAGGGGACGCTCTACGGCAGAACCTCGTTTTCACAAAGCCACAACTTTCAAAAGCAAGAGACATAGCTGACTTTCCTAATAAGCAGAAACAGACACAGAGAGTTAGACAAAATGAGGAAATGGGGAATTATGTCCCAAATGAAAGAACAAGACAAAACCACACCAAAAGACATAAGCAAAATGGAAGTAAGTAATATGCTTGATAGAAAAAAATTTTTAAAGATTTTATTTATCTATTCATAAGAGACAGAGAGAGAGAGAGACAGAGACACAGGTAGAGGGGGAAGCAGGCTCCATGAAGGGACCTGACACGGGACTCAGTCCCAGGACTCCGGGATCATGCCCTGAGCCAAGGCAGATGCTCAACCACTGAGCCACCCAGGCATCCCCCAATAGAGAGTTTAAAGTAGTGATCATAATTATACTCAGTAGACTTGAGAAAAAAGTGTGGAGGACATCAGTAAGACCACTAACAAAGAAATAAAAAGAACCAATGACAGACAAAAAACATAAATAAAATTAATAATACACTAGGGCAGCCTGGGTAGCTCAGCAGTTTAGTGCAGCCTTCAGTCCAGGGCCTGATCCTGGAGTCCCGGGATTGAGTCCCACATCAGGCTCTCTGCATGGAGCCTGCTTCTCCCTCTGCCTGTGTCTCTGCCTCTCTCTCTCTTTCTCTCTGTGTGTCTCTCATGAATACATAAATAAAATCTTTAAAAAATAATAATAATACACTAGGTGGAATAAATAGGCTAGAGGAAGCAGAAGAATGAATCAGTGACATGGAAGACAGAAATGGAAAGTAATCATGTTAAGCAGGTCAGAGATGGAAAAAACTATGCAAAATGAGAATAAACTAGGAAAGCCTAGCAACTCCATCAAGCTTAAAATCACATACATTATAGGGATCACAGACCAAGACAAGATAGAAAATGGGGAAAAAATATATCTGAAGAAATAATAGCTGAAAATTTCCCTAATTTGTGGAAGGAAACAGAAATCCAGAACTAGCAGGCAGACATCCTCCAGCAAATCAAACCAAAGAAATTCACACCAAGACAAATAGTAACTCAAATGGCAAAAAGTAGTGATAAAGAGAGAATTTTCAAAGCAACCAGAGAAAAGAAAACAGTTACATTCAAGGGATACCAAACAAACCTGTCAGCTGATTGTTCAGCAGAAACTTGGCAGACCAGAAGTGGCATGATCCATTCAAAGAGATGAAAGGAAAAAAATCTGAAGCCAAGAATATACTAGCCAACAGGGCTATCATTCAAAATAAAAGGAGAGATGAGGAGTTTCTCAGACAAACAAAAGTTAAAGGAAACAGCTCTAAGTTGAACTAAAACAGCCCTACAGAAACGTTAAAAGGGACTCTTTGAGTAGAAAAGAAACACCTTAAGTAAAACAAAGAAAAGTAGAAAGTACAAAACCAGTAAAAATAAGTATATCTTTAAAGTTGGTAAAGGAACTCATAAAATAAAAGGATATAAAGTACGACACCATATGCCTAATACTTGGTTGGGGAGGGGAGTAAAGAATGGGTTCAAACTGAAGCAAACATCAACTTTATAAAGACTGCTATATGTGAAGATGTTATATACAAACACAATGGTATCCACAAATCAAAACAATAACAGATATGCAAAAAGAAAAGAATATATAATAATTACGAATATTTATGCACCCAATATGGGAGCACTCAAATATATAAAACAGTTAATAACAAGCATAAAGAAACTAATTGATAGTAATAAAATGATAGTATGGGACTGAACAGATCATCTAAACAGAAAATCAACAAAGAAACAGTGAGTTCAAGTGACATACAGAACCAGATGGACTTAACAGATATATTCAGAAAATGCTATCTTAAAACAACAGAAAACACATTCTTTTCAAGTGCACATGAAATATTCTTCAGAATAGATCACATATTTGACCCAAAAAACAAGTCTCAACAAATTCAAAAAGACTAAAGTCATACCATGCATCTTTTCTTTCCACAACACTATGAAACTATAAATCAACAACAACAACAACAAAAATGGAAATAGCACAAATACAGGGAGGTTAAATAACATGCTACTAAACAATAAATGGGTCAGCTAGAAGTCAAAGGAAAAAACAAAACTTACATGGAGACAAATGAAAATGAAAACACAATAGTCCAAAATCTTTGAGATACAACAAACGTGGTTCTAAAAGGAAACTTTCTAGCAATATAGACCTACCTCAAAAAAGTAAGAAAACCTCAAATAAACAACTTAACTTTACACTTAAAGGAGCTAGAAAAAGAAGAACAAACAAAACCCAAATCTAGCAGAAAGAAGAAAATAATAAAAATTAGAGCAGAAATAAATTATATAGAAGTTTGAAAAAAAAAAACAGTAGAACAAATCAATGAAATCAGGAACTGATTCATTGAAAAGATCATCAAATTGATAAAAATCTAGCCAGACTCATCAAAAGAGAGAGAGAGAAAAAGAGACAGAGGGAGGGAGAGAGATCTCAAATAAATCATAAATGAAAGAGGAGAAATAACGCCAAAGAAATATAGGGGATTATAGGAAAATATAATGTAAAATTATATATCAACAAACTGGATAACATAGAAGAAATGGATAAATTCCTAGGAATATAAACTCACAAAACTGAATCAGGAAGAAATAGAAAACTTGAACAAACTGATACCAGTAAAAAACTGAAATTAGTAATCAAAAAACTCCCAACAAACAAAATCCAGGCAGGAGTCGATGGCTTAATAGGTGAATTCTACCAAACATTTAAAAAGGAGTTAATACCTACTATTTTCAAACTTTTCCAAAAACATAGAAGAGAAAGGAAAGCTTCTAAATTCTTTCTACACGGTCAGCACTATTCTGATACTAAAACCAGATAAAGACATCAAACACACAACAAAAGAACTATAGACAAATATCTCTGATGAACATACATGCAAACTCCTCAACAAAATACCAGCAACTAAGTCTAACAATACATTTTTAAAAAATCATTCACACAATCAAGTGGGATTTATTCCGGGGATATAAGGGTAGTTCAATATTCTCCTATCCATCAATATGATAATATAAACAAAAGAAACAAAACAAAAGAAAGGACAACAAACATATGATTATTTCAATCACTGCAGAAAAAGCATCTGACAAAGTACAATATCCATTCATGGTGAAAACCCTGAGGGAACATAGCTCAATATAATTATGGCCTTACCTGAAATAAGCCACAGTTATAATACTCAATGGGAAAATCTGAGAACTTTCTGCCTAAGGTCAAGAACAAGATAAGTATGATCATTCTCTCTCACTATTTTTATTCAATACACAATACAAGTCCTAGGCACAGCAATCAGATATGAAAAAGGAATAAAAGGCATCCAAATTAGGAAGAAGTGAAACTTTCACTATTTGCAGATGATATGATACTATATATAGAAAACCCAAAAGATTCCACCAAAAAACTATGAGAATTGAGGTCACAGTATACAAAATCAATGTACGGAAATCCATATTTCTATACACTAATAATGAAGTAGAGAAAAAGAAAATAAAACAATCCTATTTACAATTGCACCACAAGTAATAAAATAGCTAGAAATAAACATAACAAAGGAGGTAAAAGACATGTATCCCAAAAACTCTAAAACATTGATGATGAAATTGAAAATAATACAAACAAATGGAAAGACAGTCCATGCTCATGGATTGGAAGAACAAATACTGTTAAAATATCCATTACTAACTAAAGCAAACTACATATTTAATGTAATCCCTAACAAAATACAAATGGCATTTTTCACAGAACTAGAATAATATTCCTAAAATTTGTTACGGAACCACAAAAAATTCCAAACAGTCAAACCAATTTTGAAAAAGATGAACAAACCTGGAGGTATAACAATTTCAGATCTCGAGTTATATTACAAAATTTTAGTAACCAAAACAGTATGACACTGACACAAAAATAGGCACATATATTAAGAGAACAGAAAACTCAGAAAACCCATGATAATATGGTCAATTAATTTTTGACAAAGCAGTAAAGAATATCCAATGGGAAAAAGACAGTCTGTTCAACAAATGGTGAGATAAAACTAAACCACTACACACAAAAAAAATCTGAAACTAATGATGTACTATATTTTGGCTAATTGAATTTAAATTAAAAAAATAATATTTTGAGTTGCCAGGTAAGTCTGATGAAAATCTAATGCACAAGAAAAATGTTCCCTTGATGTTCTTTTCAGAACCTGTGAATAGGCTCAAATTCAATTAGGTTCACCCAAATTTTAATTAATAAGTAAACAAATGCATAAATAATTTTTTTAAAAAAGAAACTGAACCACTTTCTTATCCCACACACAAAAATAAACTCATAATGGATTAAGGACATAAACGTGGGACCTGAGACCATAAAAAATCCTAGAAGACAGCACAGGCAGTAATTTCTCTGGTACTGGCCATAACATTTTTTACATATATCTCCAAGGGAAATAAAAGCAAAAATAAATTACTGGAACTATATCAGAATAAAAAGCTTTTGTGCAACAACCAACCAACTAACTAAACTAAAAGGTAACCCAGTGACTGGGAGAAGGTATTTGTAAATGACACATCTGACAAAGGATTAGCATCAAAATATATAAAGAACTTAGACAATTCAACAAACACAAAAATAATACAATTTAAATGGGTGGGAGACATGAGCCCATTTCTTGAAAGAAGACATAAAGATGGCCAACAGACACAGGTAAAGATGCTCAACATCACTCATCATCAGGCAACCACAAATCAAACCACCATGTAATATCACCTCACACCTGTCAAAATGACTAAAATCAAAAACACAAGAAACACCAAGTGTTGATGAGGGTGTGGAGAAAATGAACCCTCATGCACTGTTGGTAGGAATGCAAACTGGTATGACCACATTGTTAGACAGTATGGAGGTTCCTTAAGAAATTAAAAAATAGAAGTACCATATGATCTAGTAGTCATACTACTACATGTTTGCCTCAAAAATATGAAAACATTAATTCAAATATGCATAGCGCAGCATTACTTACAATACCCAAATTATGGAAACAGCCCAAATGTCCATCAATGGATGAATGGAAATGGAAGATATGATATATATATAATGCATATTATATGTATAATGGAACACACACATTATATATAATGGAATATTATGGAATGAAATCTTGCCATTTGCAGCAACATGGATAGAGCTAGAGAGTATAATACTAAATGAAATATATCAATCAGAGAAAGGCAAATTCCATATGATTTTACTCATATATGGAATTTAAGTAACAGAACAAATGAGCAAAAGAGAAAACAGAGAGACAGAGAGAAATCAAGAAACAGACTCTTAATTATAGACAACAAATAGATGGTTATGAGAGGTCAGGTGTGTGTGTGGGGTGGGTAAATTAGGAAATTAGGTGAAGGGGATTAAGTGTACACTTATCATGATGAGAACCGGGTGATATATGGAATTTTGAATCAACATATTGTACACCTGAAACTAACATAACACTGTAAGTGATCTACACTGGAATTAGAAGAAAATAAAAAAATGGTTTCTTACGTGAAACTAATAAGAGCTCCTATAATAGATAGACAAACCCACAATTATAATCATAGATTTCAACACACATCTCTAAATTATTTTTGGAACAACTGAATAGAAAAGTAGTAAGGATACAGATGACTTAACCAACACTACCAACCAACTTGACCTAACTGACATTTATAGACCACACTTCTTAACAATAGCAAAATCCACATTATTTTAAAAAGCACATAAAACATTTACCAAGGTAAGCCATATAATAGCCATAAAACAAGTCTCAGCAAACTTCAAAGAAATGAAATAAAAAACGTGTTCATTGATCATAACAATTAACCTATTAAGAAATAACATTAAATTTGAAATCACTAATAGAAAAATATCTGGAAAACACCCAAATATTAGGAATCTAAATAATACACTTTTAAATAACATATAGGTTAAAAAAATAAAGAACATATAGGTCAAAGAAGAATCACAAGTGCAATTAGAAGGTATTTTGTACTTATCAAAAATCAAAAGACTTTATAGGACTAAACTTTTTTTTGTATTTTCATTTTCAATTTTATTGGTGTTTTTAGGCTGGATTTTACATTTCACTATAACTATGCAAAAGAAAAAGAAAAACAACATAATACAATAAAAATATTGCAGACATTAAAATGAAAATTTCTATCACTTTTAAAAAGGAATTATATGACAAGTGCTATACTGTATGTGAATAATTATTTTCTTGACCACATATAATCTTAAAGTGACAGACCTTAAATATCTACTAAAATTTTATAAATAGTAACAGAAATAGCTTGAAATTTTTATATTACTACATATCTATATTAAAAATAAAATGCGGGCAACCTGGGTGGCTTAGTGGTTTAGTGCCTGCCTTCAGCCCACGGTGTGATCCTAGAGACCCGGGATCAAGATCCACATTGGGCTCCCTGCATGGAGCCTGCTTCTCCCTCTGCCTGTATCTCTGCCTCTCTCTCTCTGCATCTCTTATGAATAAATAAATTAAATATTTTTTAAAAATAAAAATAAAAATAAAATGTAGTCTCAAGTCAATAATCTCAACTTATATCACAATAAGTAGAAAAGAAGAGAAAACTAGACTAAAGGTAAACAGGCAAAAGGAAATAAAGGCAAGAAATGAATAAATGAGGAGCCTCTGGCTGGCTCAGTCAGTAGAGCATGCAACTCTTGATCTCAGGTTCATGTGTTCAAACCTCACATTGGGTATGGCCCTGACTTAATAAAAAGTAAAAAATAGGCAGTAATTTTTTAAAAAGAAATGAATAAATGATACAAAATAGAGGAAGCAATAGAGAAAATCAATAAAATGCAAACCTGATTCTTTGAAAAGATATATCCTAAACAAAGGATAAAAAGCAAATATACAAGTAACCGATATCAGATATCAGAGATGCAAACACTACAGTCTAAAATTAAAATATAAATTTTATGCCAATAAGTTGACAAGTTGGATGAAATGTACAAATCTCTTTAAGAACACTATCAAAGGGCAGCCTTGGGGGCGCAGCAGTTTAGCTCCGCCTTCCGCCCAGGGCCTGATCCTGGAGACCTAGGATAGAGTCCTATGTTGGGCTCCCTGCATGGAGCCTGCTTCTCCCACTTCCTATGTCTGTCTGTCTGTCTCTCTCTCTCATAAATAAATAAAATTTTTAAAAAATCATCTGACTAGCCCTATATCTATAAAAAGAAATTGAATTTTTAGTGAAAAACCTTCCCACAAGAAACATTCCAGACCAATATGGCTTCGTTGGTGAATTCCTCCATATATTTAAGGAATAAATTATATAAATCTACAGAAAAAATGGATTAACCAACAAATGCTATCCATAAATATTACCGTAATACCAAACTGAGAAAAAGATTTTGGGGGAAAATAAAACACAGCAACATCTCTGAGGAATACAGATATAAAACTTCTTATGAATGTTCAGCAAATCAAGTCCAATGACAGATAAAGAGGCTATTAAATAATGACCAAGTAGGAAATGCAACGTTGGTTTAGAAAAACAATGAAATTCACCATTATAACTAACAAAAAAATATTGTAACCTAAATATACTCAGAAAAAGCTATTTGCTCTAAGCCAACATTTGTTCCTGATAAAAACTGCCAGCAAACTAGGAACAGAAGAAAAATTAATCAACCTAATAAAAGACATTTACCAAAGAAAATCAGTAACCAATATCATATTTATTAATGAAATATTGAATGCTTTCCCACTAAAATCAGGATCAAGGCTAAGATATCTTCTGGAATTCCACCTATTCAATGTTGTACTAGAAGTTCTAATCAGTGAAAGAAAAGCAAAACAAAATGGGGGTAGGACAGGGTAACTGGGTGATGAGCATTAAGGAGGGCACTTAATGTAATGAGCACTGGGCATTATTATATGCAACTGATGAAATCACTAAATTCTACCCATGAAACAAATAACACATGTTAACTAAACTGAAATATATTTAAAAATTAAAATTAAAAAATAAAAACAAAAAAATAATAAAGTCAAATTGAGGCAAAGGAAAAAAAACAAAAGACAGAGATTGAGAGCAAAGAATAAAATGAATAAAGATATACTGGCTTTATTTTTTTTTAGGTAATATGATCATGCAGAAAATCCTACAAAATCTATTTTAAAAACTTCTATATTAAAAAGTTATGGGTACTGATAAGTAAGTTTAGGATACAAGATCAATACACAGAAAACAACTGTATTTCTATGCACAATTGGAAATTAGACACAATGCCTATTATAACAGCATCAGAAATATGAAATACTTAGGAATAAACATGACAAGAGATGTCAAAGGCCTGGACACTGAAAATTGCAAAACATTGTTTAGAAAATTTCAAAAGACCTAAATAAATGGTTAAAACATATTGTGTTCACAAAAAGGAAGTCTCATTACATTAAAATATTATTTCTGTCTAAATTGATCTGTAGATTTAATGCAGTCCCAAGAAAACCCAAAAAGGCAAACAGAGAGGTTGAGGGGTGCCTATGTGGCTGTCAGTTAAGCACCTAACTCTTAGTTTAGGCTCAGGTCATGATGTCAGGGTCCTGGGATCCAGCCCTGTGTCAGGCTATACAGTCAGTGGGGAATCTGTTTAAGGAATCTCTCTTTCCTTACTCGCTGCACCTCCCTCCCTCAAATAATAAATAAATCTTTAAAAATATAAAAGTAAAACTAGAGAAGTTAATTCAAAAATTCATATGGAAATGCAAAGGATCTAGAATACCCAAAGTATCTTGGAAAAAGAATAAAGTTAGAGGAATTGCACTACCTGATTTCAAGACATTGTAAAGCAATAATATTCAAGACAGTGTTGTATTTGCATCAGGACTGACAAAATACATTAATGAAACAGAACAGGGAGTCTAGAAACTAGTCTATACATTTGGCCTTCAACCAAGGTACAAAGGCAATTCAAAGGTGAAAGAATAGTCCTTTCAATAGACGGTGCTAAAACAATTGGACAACCATAAGCAAAAAAGAACAAACAAAAAGGAAAGGGAAGGAAGGGAGGCAAAGAAAAGAGAGAGGGGGAGAGTGAGAGGGACAGAGAGAGAAATGTATCTGTACTTGCACCATATACAAAAATCAATTCAAAATGGATCACATGACTAAAGGTAAAATTTAAAAGTATAAAACTTAGAAAACTCGGGAGATCTTTTGGACCTTGGGTTAGCCAAAGATTTCTTACACACATAGCACCAAAATCAAAATCCATAAAGAAAAATTAATAACTTAGATCTCATCAAGATTAAGAATGAAAACATAAGCAAGAGTTGGGAGAAAGTACTTGCAAATCTCACATCTGATAGAGTTTATATTCAGACTATATAAATAATTCCCAAGATACAATGTTAAGAAAATAAACAACCAGACTAAAATATTCAAAAGGTTGGGGAATACACACTTTACTAAAAAGATACCCAGATGGCAAATAACAACACCAGAGAAAATTCACCATCATTAGTCATTAGAGAAATGTAGATTAAAACTCCAAGGAGACACCAACATAAAAATATCTAAAATTAAAAAGACTAGCCCTATCTCCTGGTTGAAATGTAAAATGGTACAACTTTGGAAAGTTCTTTCAAAGTTATATAAATATATCTACCATTTGACTCAGTCATTGTACTACAAGGTATTTACCTAAGAGAAATAAGGACACTAGTATAGAAAAGTTCATGGCAGTTTTGTTTGTAATGGCCCCAAATTAGAAACAATCCAAATATCTACCAACAATTAAATAAATCTGATTGTGCTATATCCCTGCAAAGACACTACCTAGCAATAAGAAGAAATGTAGTATTGATATGCAACAATATGGATGAATTTCTAATTGTGCTGAGAGGAAGAAGTCACACAAAAGGAGTTCATAATGGATGATTCCTTTTATGTAAAAATCTAGGACATGGAAACTGATCTGTAGTGTCAAAATGCAGATCAGGGGTTACCTGATGATGGAGTGGTAAACATGGAGGGACAGCAACTCAAGAAAATTATTGGGAATGATGAGTATTTTCATTATCTTGCTTACTATCACAGTTTTACAGATGAGATAGATAATAAATGTTAAAACTTATTAAATTACTTTATTAAATACTTTAATCACATACAGTTTTTTATGTATCAATTAGAACTCAGTATAACTTTTGAAATGGAATATTGAATTATTAACATCAACTATATAGCAGGCTTTTATTTTGCCTCTTCCAGTTTCCCTAAAACATACTTTGAAAGACCAGGAAGAAGGTATAGGGAAACATCTTTTACTGACAATGACAAATAAGCTAGACAGCCAACAAATTTACAAAATTTAGGCAACCTTTCCACCAGTTAAAGACCTATATGGTAGAAAATAGAGTAAGCAGTAACCAACATGTTTTGCTACCCGAAATTCAGCAAAGTGGCAGGTGAGACAGGCAGTGAGTCACTGTTCTTCAACTTTCTGTTTTTTGTCTTAGAAATGTGCAGTCTGGTCATCTAAACCCAGGAATAGATATAAAGCATTAATGACACAAATTCTATGTGGATTCAGATATATTCAATCCTAGAAATTACAATGACATACTGTATGCTAACTTGTAAAACTCAATAGGCATTGATGAAGATAGGAAAAGTTGTGTGTATTCTCAATTTGAAGAATGAGACAATCAGATAAAGTTCTCACCTTTATCCAGAAAACTTCATCAGATTACAAGGAAACTAAGCTAAGAACTGTACACACACCACCTTCCCAACTGCAAATCTGTGTAGAGGCTTCTACATATAAATGAACAATGAGCAGGATCAAAGACATACTACAAATAACACTTCTTGATTGAGTTTTGTAAAATATGACAAGTAAAATAAAACTGTTAACTTGTAAAAGAAAGTGGCAAAAAAAGGAAAAGGAACATCATCCTGAAAAATCATCAGAGGATTATAACTCTGAAAGTTATTTACTAAAGCATGTAGAAAAAAATGAGAAAATGTTTGGCACAATCAATATACTGTAAGAACATGATGGAGAAGAGACATCTAGCTGCCCACCAAAATTTCAAAATTTTATAGCATAGAATTGTTGCTGCTCAGCTAGGGCTACATTTCTCAGAACCTTTTGCATCAAAGTGTTGCTGTGAAACTAATTCTTGCCAATTTAGAATGTAAGTAGATCTGATGTGTGTTACTTCTAGGTTATAACTTTTCAAAAGTGAGTCAAATTTCTTCACTTTGTTTCCCTTCCACTAGTTAAATGCAGAGGGTACTGAGACCCTTAATGAAAATAATAGAGCTACAAAAGTGAAAGCACGTGGGTCCCTGGATCAACATGTGAAGAATATCCATTTGGCAACCAGGGATATGCACTGAATTATTACGTGAGTGAAAAATAGAACTCTATTTGTTTAGCCTAAAAAATTACAAAGTGGTCTTGTAATAGCAGTTACTGGTACCTCAATTAATACATGTTAATACATGTAACCTCTATAAAACAAGAACAAAAGCCACCAGGATAGAACAACCTGATAATAAATGTTAACAGAATGAAATGCAATAGTATAAATGAAAAAATAAAAAAGAATTTGATGCTAAAGGAATATAAGAAAAAAAGTATAAATAGTGGTATTGAATTATCCATTGGGAATAGTAAAAAGAAAAAAAAGAGAAAAAAGAAATATTGCTTAAATATAACTAATCAATTGGAGATGACCTAGAGGGAATTAGGGTTTATCCATTGGGAATAGTAAAAAGAAAAAAGGAGAGAAAAAGGTAATATTGCTTAAATATAACCAATCAATTGGAGATGACCTAGAGGGAATTAGGGTAAGTGAAATAAATCAGATGGATAAACACAAATACCACATGATTTCATGGACATGTAGAGTCTAAAAAACAGAACAAATTAACAAACAACAAAAACAAAATAGAAACATAAATATAGAGGAAAAACTAGTGGTTGCTAGAGGAGAGGGTGATGGAGGGATAGGCAATATAAATAAAGAGGATTACAAGGCATTAACTTCCACTTATAAATAAGTCATGGGGATAAAAATTACAGCATAGGAAATATATTCAATAATATTGCAATAATTATTTATGGTGACAGATGGTGGTGAGCATTTAATAATGGATATAATTGTGGAATCACTATGTACATTTGAAACTAATATAATAGTATATTTATATTATGTTATATTAATGTTATATAATGATATGTAAAAGTATTAATATATAAAATATAAAATATATTTATATAACTAAATTACATACTAATATATAATTAAAATTAAATAAATAACACGCTTTCTAATGTTTAATGTTATTCAAATATATATCATAAATATGATATACAATAATTAAAATTATTAATAGTACTATTATAATTGGTTGACTTTTTTTTTAATAATTGGTTGACTTAAAAAGAAAGTAATCTTCCGGATTGCAGAAGAAAGAGTAAAGAAACTAAACAAGATTTGAAAGTAAAGCAAAAGAATGTGTTATTGAGGGTGCAGAAAGAACAGGAATTCTATCATTGCAACAAAGACCAGAACCACTCAAGTAAAAGTAGTAATAAATACATACCTAAAAAACAAAACAAAACAAAACAAAAACCTTCCAGAGCAGGAAAGAAGCCCAACTACGCAAAGCATTTCTGATAGAATTAATGGAATGAGACTGACATGGAGACACGTTCTGGTAAGATATTTGAATTATAGTGATGGAATAAAAAAATAAGCATGGGGAGGAGGAATCAGTAGGTTATCCACAATGGAATAAATATAATGGCAGTTTTATGTTTCTCCTCTTTGAGATAAAATGTCATTAGATGATACAGCAACAAATAATCAGTTAAGTGTCTGCCTCTTGATTTCAGCTCAGGTCATGACCTCAGGTTGTGAGATTGAACCCCACATGTGAAGGCTACTTAATATTTTTTTTGAGGCTACTTAATATTATCTTCCTATCCCTCTCCCCGTGCCAAAAAAAATTTTTTTCCTAAAGCCCAAACCCATTTTTCCTTCATTTGAAAAAAAAAAAAAAGACCACCTCAACTCTAAAACTCCCACCTCTGCCTTCCTCCTTTCTTATTAGGAACATACGGGAAACAATTGTTTAAGGGAAATATAAGGTAGTTACTAATAGACATACCATTACAAAATGCTTCCTGCTAGCAGCTAGAGAGAAATGAATGTGGAACCTATTAGTATTGGAATTACATGTCAAAAGCAGAGTTCAATTTTATTTCTGTCATAACAAGCAGGCCAGAGATTGACTCGACAGTTATTTACACTATTGTTTGTTTTCTGACATGAATATTCCAGTATAAAAATCAACTTGTTTGGACACCTTTTAGTACATAACACTTTGTGTGAATTAAGATCATCTCATAAGAGATAAAATTAAAGCATTTCTTAGGTGCCCTGAGGCTTCAGGAAATTTTAATTGTATTACAATTGTATTACAAGTAAAGACTATGTTGGGATAGGTGGTACTAATATGTCATCCATCATCATTCATTCACAGGTGTTAGGTTAGGTTTCCTCATTTGCACTGGAAAACTTATGATCAAGGCAATGGAGATTCAAATATTATATAAAATATTATCTCTGCTCTCAAGTATCTCAATCTACTGGGAAAGACCAATATGCAGTAATCTTTACAACATAGTATGCTGAGACAATGGGCACCTAACTGGAAGATGAATACAAAATGATCAACAAATGAGGACAGAATCCCTGAATACATACAGAGGGAGCTATATGATAAAGGCAATGGAAGACAAAATGCCTGGCATAGTAAGAGAAATAAATGTATTACAAAATGGTTAAAACTTAGTGTGAGGAGGGAAAACTAAGGTAGAAAGGTACAGAGAGGCCAACTCATGGAGGAAGGAACCTGCATGTTAATTTGAGGTGCTTGGGCTTTATCCTGAGGGCTGAATTAAAGCTGGTAATTGGCATGATATCATTTGCATTGAAAAAACTTTTCAACTCCTATGGTGAAAAGTTCAAAGGCTAGAGTGTGGGTTAATCCATATGACCATTGGCCCAAAACCTTCAAATTCAGAGGATGGTATTGTATTTCTATATTAATATTCATTGGAAAGAAATCAGCTTTATTGTTCATTTAACTGTTCTTGAGAACAGTGTTCTCTGAATTATAAATGGCATTTTGCTGAATCTACATGCTGCAAGAAATGCAACAAGAGACAAAGAGAGGAAAGACTAGAGAAAACAGTCATTGACTGCTTATCTACCACATGTGAGACACTGTACTAAGTACTCTGAATATATTTCATTTTATCTTCTCCATGAGGTAAGTCTTATCATACCCACTTTACGGATAATTTAATTTACAGATAATTCAGTTTATAAACTGAAATTCAGAGGAATGAAATTGCCCAGAAATATACAACTTTTGTTAAGATATATCAAACTCCAAGGCTTTTTCTCTTTTCAATATACTGCTCTATCTTCCTGGGAAAGGGGGGAGATAAAAGATTGCAAGCTAAGGAAGCTAAGAGCATTATAAAATACAGGAATATATAGGGACCAGTGCTGCTCTTATCTATAGCAATTATTTGCATTTAAGTGCTATAGGAAAGATTTCTGGATATGGCACTATGAAGAGGTAAATGAATCATCTCTCTAAAAAAAAAAAAGTACGTTTGTATCTTTGGAGTAAATACCTAGTAGTGGAATATCTGAGTCATAGAGTAGCTCTATTTTTAGCTTCTTGAGGAACCTCTACACTTTTGTCCAGAGTGGCTGCACCAGCTTGCATGGTATATGGTGTAACAAAAGGTACAGTTTGATTCTTCCACATGTGGCTGTTCAATTTTCCTAGCAATTTCTTGAAGAGACTTTTTTCCTTTGGATATTCTTTCCTGCTTTGTCAAAGATTAGTTGACCACAGAGTTTGAGGGTCTGTCTTGTGTTCTTGTGTTCCATTGATCTACATGTCTGTTTTTGTGCTAGTACCATACTGTCTTGAAGATTATAGCTTTGCAATATCCCTTGAAGTCTTGTACTGTGATGCTACCATGTTTGGTTTTCTTTTCCAACATAAGTTTGTCCCCAAATAGGGGTCATTTCTGGTTCCGTACAAATTTTAGGATTATTTGTTCCAGCTCGGTGAAAAATGGTGATGGCATTTTGATATGGATTGCATTTAATGTGTAGATCACTTGGGGTAGCAGACATTTTAACAATATTTATTCTTCCAATCCATGGCCATGGAATGTTTTTCCATCTCTTTGTGTCTTCCTCAGTTTCTTTCATAAGTGTTCTATAGTTTTTAGAGTACAGATACTTTACCTCTTTGGTTACATTTATTCCTAGAGAGCCTATGGTTTTTGATGCAATAGTAACAGGATCGATTCCTTACTTTCTCTTTCTTCTGTCTCATTATTAGTGTATAGAAATGCAACTGCTTTCTGTGCATTGATTTCATATTCTGCTATTTTGCTGAATTCCTGTATGAGTTCTAGCAATTTGGGGGTGTGGTTTTTTGGGTTTTCCACATAAAGTAGAGAGTGAAGATTGAGAGTTTGGCTTCTTCTCTGCCAATATGAATGCCTTTTATTTCTTTTTTGTTGTCTGATTGCTGAGGCTAGGACTATGTTGAACAACAGTAGTGAGAGTGGGTATCCCTATTGTGTTCCTTACAAGAAAGGCTCTGTTTCTCCCTATTAAGAATGATACTTGCTGTGGGCTTTCCTTAGATGGCTTTTATGATCTTTATGAGGTATATTCTCTCTATCTCTACACTGTGGAGAGTTTTAATCAAGAAAGGATGTTGTATTTTGTCAAATGCTTTTTCTGTATCAATTGAGAAGACCATATAGCTCTTGTCCTTTCTTTTATTAATGTGATGTATCTCATTAATTGATTTGCAGACATTGAACAAACCATGCAGCACAGGAATAAATCCCACTTGGTCATGGTGAATAATTCTTTTAATGTACTGCAGGATCCTATTAAGCTAGTATCTTGGTGAAAATTTTGGCATCTGTGTTCTTCAGGGATATTGGCCTGTAATTCTCCCTTTAATGGGGTCTTTGTCTGGTTTTGGGATCAAGGTAATGCTGGCCTCATAGAACATGTGTGGAAGTTTTCCTTCCATTTCTATTGTTTGAAACATCCTCAGAAGAATATGTATTAGTTCTTCTTTAAATGTAAAATTCCCCTGGGAAGTCTTCAGACCCTGGACTCTTATTTTTCAAAAAGTTGTTGATTACTTTTTCAATTTCCTTGCTGGTTATGGGTCTGTTCAGATTTTCCATTTCTTCCTGTTTGAGTTTTGGCAGTTCATAAGTTTCTAGGAATGCCTCCATTTCTTCCAGATTGCCTAATTAGTTGGCATACAGTTGCTCATAATAATTTCTTAAAATTGTTTGTATTTCTTTGGTGTTGTTTGTGATCTCTCCTCTTTCATTCATGATGTTATTAATTTGGATCCTTTCTCTATTTTTTGATACATCTGGCTAGGGGTTTATCTATCTAATTAATTGTTTCTAGTTTCATTGATCTGTTCTACTATTCTTTTGGTTTCCTTTTCATTGATTTCTGCTCTAATCTTTACTGTTTATCTTCTCCTGATTGGTTTAGGCTTTATTTGCTATTCTTTCTCCAGTTCCTTTAGGCGTAAGGTTAGCTTATATGTTCAAGATTTTTCTATTTTTTCGAGAAAGGCTTCTATTTAATGTACTTCCCTCTTAGGATCACCTTTGCTGTATCCAAAGGTTTTGACCAGTGATGTTTTCATCTTCATTCATTTCCATAAATTTTTAAACTCTTCTTTAATTTCCCGGTAGTGATCCGAAGGGGCACCTGCACCTCCATGTTCATAGCAACAAGGTCCACAATACTCAAACTGTGGAAAAAGTCAAGATGTCCATTGACAGAAGAATGGATAAAAAAGATGTGGTATTTATAATATACAATGGAACATTACTCAGCCATCAGAAAGGATGAATACTTACCATTTACATCAACATAGATGGAACTGGAGGGTATTATGCTGAGAGAAATAAGTCAATTAGAGAAAGACAATTATCACATGGTTTCACTCATATGTGGAATATAAGAAACAGTGCAGAGGACCATAGGGTAAGGGAGGGAAAACTGAATTGGAAGTCATCAGAGAAGGAGAAAAAAAATGAGAGACTCTGAATTATGGGAAACAAACTGAGAGTTGCTGGAGGAGAGGTGGGAGGGGCATGGGATAATTAGGTGATGAGCATTAAGGAGGGTACATGATATGATGAGCACTTGAGTGTTATACACAACTGATAAATTATTGAACACTACATCTTAAAATAAGTGCGTACTATAAGTTGGCTAATTTAATATAAATTTTTTAAAACCTTAGCAATTTATAAAGTGACATTAAAAGTGACTGAGAAAGATCACAATTTAAATGAAAGAAATTCTACAACAGATAAATATGGATGCATTAAACTAAGCAATGTGAGGTTAACTTTTGAGCTGAACTTCTTGGAATTTTGCTTTTATCTCTTCCATGACCTTTCTTATTTTTAAGTATTAGACAGATTTGACCACATTGCATGTAATATGGCCAAGAGGAAACAGTCATTTTTAATTTATATTTTTTGTCCAAAAAGATAGTAATAAATCTATTTTAAAATGGAAAAAAAAAAGTACAAAACTAAACAAAGTTGTCCAAAACAATAATTTCCAGTATCTGGAAGCTAGGCAAAGGCAGCCAACAAAATGAGAAGCATTTATTCTTGAAAAACTTTTAGAGCTTTGGGTAAGAATTTGGCAGCCTTGTTCTTGGAATGCTCCTATTCCACTCCCCAGTTCCACAGATGAAACTATAATTGTTTTATCACTGTGGGATGACAACAAAAACCAGCAGCTTTGCAACCAGAGAGGTAGAAATGATTTGGGACACAATTTTAAAAGGCTACAGCTTTGTCAGATAAAAGTGGTGAACTTGGTGAAAAACAAATGGGGGAAAAAAAACCTAGCTTATTTGAGGTTTCAGCTCCAACTGTGGCTATCATGGAACAGTAGACATTTAAAGAGATCCTGGAAATGAATAAGCCATTGAAAGTCTGAAATAAACTTGCCACAAATCCCTCTTTGGCTTCCTTATAAATTATGAGTACGGATTAGGAGACCTGAGACAGTCTAGCAAGAAATAAAAGCCAAGACAGACTTGAGAACTACCTGTAACTGTGAATGGACTCCCCACCCCCAACCCTTACACTAAACTATTTGCAAGATGTTGCAAGCCTTAAGGGCTGGGATGTATTTGAGAACAATTAATGTACAACTCATTGGCTGACAGCTAAGCAATGAAAACACAGAGATGACTTACAGGAATCGAGGCGTTTTAAACAATAAAAATAATACATAATGCAGCTAAACCAGTCCTTAAAATAAAATTTATAGCTTAAAATGCTTTTTAAATTAACCCAGTGGAAGGAAGACTTTCACAACATATGTACATCAAATCACTGAGTTGTACACTTTAAATGTCTTATAATTTTGTCAATTATACCTCAATAAAATTGTAAAAAACGTTTATTACAAAATAAGAAATCTAAAATCAATAATCTAATTTACTTTAGGAAGTTAGAAAAGAATAGCAAATCAAAAACAAAGTAAACAGAAGACAGAAAATACAAAAGATCAGACTGAAAATCAATAAAAAAGAAAAAATACTATAGAATTGATGAAACCAAATTGATGACTTTTTAAGATCAAGATAGTTGGCAGAGCTTCAGCTAGAAACTAAGAAGTTAAAATAAAAGATATACATTTCTAAAATAAGTAATGAAAGCTGGAACATTGCTACTGACTTTAAAAAAGACAAAAAGTTCACCACCTACTCCAGTTCATATAGTTAATTTCAACACTCATTTCTATAGGATTTAATAGTCTATGACACAGCCTCTAGCTTCTGAGGTATCATTTTCCTTAATATAATTCCAATGACTTGGAGTAAGTCATGACTTAAATATTACTCTAACTATAATTTCTATCTTCCTATCAAATTTAAAGGGATTTCTTTTCAGAAATCAATAAACATCAAAATTACTCAGCAGATATTTGCAGAGCACCTAGTTTAGCCAAGTATTCTGTTGACTGCTGTTGACACTAAAATGAATAAAATAGCATCTGCCTCTAACACAGAGCCCATAGTACAGTGAGAGATACAGGTATAAAAACATAAATATGACCCATTGTGTTAAGACTTGTAAAATGCAATGGAAAAGAATAAATGCCTAATTCTTCTGGAATGGAAGTAAAAAAAAAAAAAAAAGGTATCTTGAGCTAGCAATTGAATGGAGACTTATCAATGATCATCAGAATGATCACCTGACAAGAAGGAACAGAAAAGAATTTCAGGAGGAGGGACAACTCTTTGCAGCAGAAGCATAAGTATGTGTAGCCCAAGACTGTTTCCATTACTGGTCATGAAGCTCTCATAGGTGGAATATAAAGCAAAACCATTAGTGATTTATAAGGATCCATAAAATGGGAGGCAGCTTTCCATTTTTATAAATCTATTGAGAAAAAAAGAAAACAAGAAATCTATTGGGAATCTTAGGGAAATACAGAGTCAAACCAAGAAACATACTCATAACTATAGTGAACAAATTGATCGCTACCAGAGGGAAGGTGAGTAGAGGTATGGGTTAAATAGGTGCAGGGGGATTGAGGAGTGTATCTATTTTGATGAGCACTGGGTATTCCATGTAAGTGTTGAATCACTAAATTGTACACCTGAAACTAATATTAGAACTGTAAATTAACTAACTGGAATTTAAATAAATAAAACTAAAAAAAGAAATTCGTAGAATACCATAAGCCTTAGAGGGTACTAAGACATCTTCTCATCTAACTCTTTTACTTTTAGGTGGAAATTGAGGCTAAACAAGTACCTGTATTTGTTGAAAATCTCCTATGATTAAAGGCATCTGCTTTAAAAGGCCTAGCATAAAGCCTACTTGATCCAAACCCTATGTCACAGCATTCTGCCACTGCTGCCCTTCTTGGTCAAACCTCCATCCCTACCAGCACAGTAAGATCCTCCCCCAGAAGATCAGCGCAGCTACCTGACACACGTGTCCATAAATATTTTTGGTGTTTTAAAAGTCAGCAGGATTGGCTGTGATAGAGTCCAAAGTGCACAGTGTTGCTCCTGGCAGGCAAACAGTGTGAGACAGTGTGACAATTGAGATCTGAAAAATGCCTGGGACACACTCAGGTACATTATTTGTTCTTCTGAGTGTTTGCCTGAGAATAGTAAGTACAGGGACACCTCTCCAGGGACAAATGAGCTGGCTGGTACCATTTCCCTCCCCCCCCCCCATACCCTTCCTACCATATGCAACGACTCAGCATAAACATGCTTCAATAAACAGCACAGTGCCAACACTGGCTGTCTCACTACTTTCACGAAGTCCCACCACTGTGCTCTGCTGGTACTGCTTTTATCTGGGAAGTGTGCCTAATGACCAGCACAGCAGGTCCCTTCCCCAGAAGACCACACAAACCCCATCCTACCATATCTACTGACCATAGAGTTCTGCAAAGCTTCAGTTCTAGTGGAAATAGCATCAGGTCTCTTGAAACCAGCAGACCAGAACATACCTACTTAAGACTCACCACACTCTGGCCAAAGTCAAAACACTGCCCACTGCAGGCAAGGAGAACCTCTGCAGACAACTGTCCTACAGGATAAAGCAGCCAAAACACAACAGTGGAGTGCACACAGCATGCACGAGAGACATGCACCTGAACCATCAGGCTCTGGACATTATATGACCTGTTCTTCATAAAACAATTACTCTCAGGAACGGGAAACATAACAGGGTTGTCTAACACACAGAAGAAGACAGAAATCTACACAAAATGCCAAGATGAAGGAATACAGGAAAGAATAAGAAAGGATCGTGGCCAGAGATCTAATTGAAACAGATATAAGTCATATGCCTGATGTGGAATTTAAAACAACAATCATAAGAAAAGCATGGAAGACTTCAGGGAGAACATTACTGTAGAGATAAAACAGTTCAAAAACAATCACGAGAAATGAAAAATGCAATAACAGATTTGAAATGGACTGGATGTATTGACCACAAGGATGAAAGAACAGTGGAACAAATAAGTAACAGAAGACAGGATTATGGAAAATAATGAAGCTGAACAAAGGAGAGAAGGTAGAATGATGTATCACGAGCATACACTTAGGGAACTTAATGATTCCATCAAACACAATACTAGTCATATCACAAGAGTCTCAGTAGAAGGAGAGAGAGAGAAAAGGAGGGAAAAGGGTTATTTGAGGAAATTATAGTTGAAACTTCCCTAATCTCAGGAAGGAAATCACATCCAGGAGCACAGAAAATTCTTTTTTTTTTTCCACAGAAAGCTGAAAAATAATTTATTCCAGTAGATGGCAGAAATAAGAAAGTCATCCTGAAAATATACTTTAGTGTAATTCTGTTGGGACAGATATTCCCTCTGAACATGCTTTCCTATTGACTGCCTTGTCTTGTGACAGTTTTTAAACACTTTGCTGATCCCCATGTTGTAACCAGGCAGGAGTCATCTTCAAATTCACAGGTTCCAAGGAGAGAGCAATGTATTTCTCAGAAGAATAGCACCCTCTATCTCAGCAGAGTGCATAAACATTTTACGGAGTCAGCACAGTTTAGGTTAAGTGGGCACATAATTCATCAAAATGTAAAAAATAGGCAACAAGAAAAAATACTGCATTGTAGAAGATATTCAAATATGGTGTGAATGTTTAAGGCAGCTGATGGCCAAAATAGGCAAGTCAAAGAAGGCGTTCTGGGTTTGGAGTTGATTTTGCATCTAGAGGAATTCTCTTCATGACCTCAATGAGCGCTGGAGAGCAGGTCTTCCTCCTCAAGGCCAATGATACTTGAGGTACCAGATGGTTTCATTTTTCAACTGTGGTCCAAAGAGAGGGTTGAGTTGGGCCAGAATTGCAATCAGCCAAAAGAGATAGTAGCAAAGTGAACATGGTGATGGTAACTCCCCGGTTGGGACCCTTAGGTATGAACCAGGGCACGCAGAAGCCGACGAAGCCCCAGAACGTGCTCATCACGATGAGAGGCACGGTGAGGCCGTTACAGGCCATGGTTGCCACGGAGCTGCGAACCCATGCCCAGCAGCCTCTCTTCGGTCCCACCCGGAAGTGTTGGCACAGAAAATTCTTATTAAAATCAATAAAAGTAGGCAAAAACTAAGACTTATTGTAGTTATTTTGCAAAATATAGTGATTAAGAAAAAAGATCCTAGAAGCAGCAAGACAGAAAAAATCCCTAAGTTACAAGGGAAGACACAGGTTAGCAGTAGATCTCTCCACAGAAATTTGGCAACCCAGGAGAGAGTGGCATGATATATTCAATGTGGTGAATGGGAAAAATCTGCAGCAAAGAGTACTCTATCCAGCAAGGCTATCACTCAGAATATGATGAGAGATAAAGAGCACCTGAGTGGCTCAGTCAGTCAAGCATTTGCCTTCAGCTCAGGTCATAATACCAGAATCCTGGGATAGAGTTTCGCATCAGGCTCCCTACTTGGTGGGACTTGTGTGCTCGCTCTCTCTCTCTCCCTCTCTCTCCCTCTCTCAAAAAAATAAATAAAATCTTTAAAGAAAAAAGGGAGAGATAAAGAGTTTCCCAAAAACTAAAGGAGTTCATGAATACTAAGCCAACACTGCAAGAAATATTAAAAGAGACTCTTTGAGGGGGAAGAAAAGACCAAAAGTGACAAAGACTAGAAAGCAACAGAGAATATGTCCAGAAACAATGACCAGAAAAAAGCAATAAAATGGCAGTAAATACATATCTATCAATAATTACTCTGAATGTAAATGGACTAAATGCTCCAATCAAAGACACAGGATGTTAGAAGAAGGGAAATAATAAATAGTAAAGCTGAAACAAATGGCATAGAAACTAAAAAAGCAGCTGAACAGATAAATGAAACCAGTAACTGGTTCTTTGAAAATAAGTAATAAAATTGATAAACCCCCAGCCAGACTTTATAAAAGAAGAGAGAAAGGAAACAAATAAACAAAATGACAATTTAGGATGGAAAGATCACAGCCAATAGAACAGAAATACAAAAGATTATAGGACACTATTATGAAAAATTATATGCCTTCAAATTAGAAAATCTGGAAGAAATGGTCCAATTTCTAAAAACATATAAACTACCAAAAGTAGAAACATAAAAAAACAGAAAACTTGAACAGACTGATAACAAAAGAAATCAAATCAGTAATCAAAAACTTCCCAACAGGGGCAGTCCGGGTGGCTCAGAGGTTTAGTGCTGCTTTCAGCCCAGAGCCTGATCCTGGAAACCTGGGATTGAATCCCATGTCGGGTTCCCTGCATGGGGCCTGCTTCTCCCTCTGCCTGTGTCTCTGCCTCTTTGTGTGTGTGTATCTCTCATGAATAAATAAAATAAAATCTTCAAAAAAAAATTCCCAACAAACAAAAGTTCAGGATGAGATGGCTTCCCAGGGGAACTCTACGAGACATTTAAAGAAGAATTAATAACTATTCTTCTTAAACTATCCAAAAATAAAGAAATGGAAGGCAAACTTTTCAAACTCATTCACTGAGGCTAGCATTAACCTGATTCTAAAACCAAACACTCAGCCAAAAAAAAAAAAAAAGAACTACAGGCCAATATTCTTGATGAACATGGATGCAAAAATTCTCAACAAGATACTAGCAGATCGAATCTAACAGTACATTAACAGAACCATTCACCACAATCAGGTTAGACTTATTCCTGGGCTGCAGGGATGGTTCAATATTCACAAATCAATTAACATGATACCCACTTAATAAAAGAAAGGATAAGAACCATATGATCTTCTCCAACAGATCCAAACAAAGCATTTGACAAATTGCAATATCCATTTATGATAAAAAACCATTAACAATGTAGAGATAGAAGGAACATATCTCAATATCAAAAAGGATTTATATGATAAACCCATAGCTAATATCATCCTCAAGGGGAGGCGGGGAATAAGAACTTTTCATCTATGGTCAGAACAAGACAGGGATGTCCACTCTCACCACTGTTATTTAACAAAGTACTGCAAATCCTATCCTCAGGATTCAGACTACACAAAGAAATAAAGGGCATCCAAATAGGCAAGGAAGAAATGAAACATCTACTATTTGCAGAGTACATGATTCTTTATATAGAAAACCCAAAAGACTCCATAAAAATACTATTAGAACTGATACAGCAAAATTCAGCAAAGTTGGAGGATACAAAATCTATGTACAGAAATCTGTTGCATTTCTATACACTAATAATGAAGCAGTCGAAAGGAAAAACAAAAAAAAACAAAACAAAAAAAAAACGAGAAATGGATTCCATTTACACCTGCACCAAAAACCATAAGAAACCTAGAAATAAAGCTAACCAAAGGTAAAAGATCTGTACTCTGAAATACTGATGAAAGAAATTAAAGATGACCCAAAGAGATGGAAAAACATTTCATACTCATGAGATTAGAAGAACAAATGTTATTAAAGTATCTATGCTACCCAAAGCAATCTACACATTCAATGCAATCTCTGTCAAAATAAAACCAGCAGTTTTCAAAAAGCTGGAGAAACAATTCTAAAATTTGAATGGAACCACAAAAGACCCTGAATAGCCAAAACAAATTTTAAAAAGAAAAGCAAAGCAGGAGACATCACAATTCTGGACTTTAAGTTACATTACAAACTGTAGGATCAAGACAGTATGGAACTAGAACAAAAACAGACAAATAGATCAATGAAACAGATTAGAAAATCCAGAAATGAACTCACAACTAGATGGTCAAATCAATCTGGGAAAGAACATCCAATGGAAAAGATATCCAATGGAAAAAAAAGACAGTCTCTTCAACAAATGGTGCTGGGAAAAATGAACAGCAACATGCAAAAGAATGAAACTAGACCACCTTCTTATACCGTACATAAAAATTAATTCAAAATGGATGGAAGATGGAAGTGTGAAAAAGGAAACCATCAAAATCTAGAGAACACAGGCAGCAACCTCTTTGACATAGCAACTTCTTACTAGATATGGCTCCTGAGGCAGGGGAAACAAAAGCAAAAATAAACTACTGGGGTTTCATCAAGATAAAAAGCTTCTGCAGTGAAGGAAACAAAACTAAAGGGCAACCTACAGAAATGGGAGAAGATATGTGTAAATAACATGTCTCTTAAAGGGTTAGTATCCAAAATCTATAAGGAATTTGTAAAACTCAATTCTTCAAAACAAATAGTCAAGGTAATAAATGGGCAGAAGACTCTATAGAACTTTTTCCAAAGAAAACATACAGATGGCTAATGGATGCATGAAAAGATAATCAACATCATTAATCATCCAGGAAATACAAATCAAAACTACAATGAGATACCACCTCACACCAATCAGAATGTTTAAAATTAACAACATGTAAACAACAGGTATTGGTGAGGATGCAGAGAAAGGAGAAACTTCTTACATTGTTGGTGGGAATGCAAACTGTGCAGCCACTCTGGAAAACAGTATGGAGGTTCCTCAGGAGGTTACTAGGATCCATCTCTTGCACTACTATGTATTTACCCAATGACACAAAAATACTGATTTATTTATTATTATTATGTTTATAATGCTGCTGCATTAACAACAATAACCAAATTATGGAAAGAGCCCAAATGTCCATTGACTGATGAATGGATAAAAACGATATAGTATATATATACAATGGAATATTACTCAGCCATAAAAAGAATGAAATCTTGCCATTTGCAATGATGTGAATGGAGCTAGAAGCTATTACGCTAAGTGAAATAAGTAGAGAAAGACAAATACCATATGATTTCATATGGTTGCTGCCTGTGTTCTCCTCTAGATCATATGGTATTTCACATATGAGTATATGGAATTTAAGAAACAAAACAAATGAACATAGAGAGGGATAAAAGGGAAGCAAATCAGAAAACAGACTCTTTATAGAGAAAAAATTGATGGTTACTGGAGGGGAGGAGGGCAGGGGGATTGGTTAAACAGGTGATATGTATTAAAGAGGACACTTGTGAAGAACACCTGGTGTTGTGTATAAGTGATGAATCATTAAATTCTACGTCTGAAACTGATTACACTGTATATTATCTAATTTAAATAAAAACTTGAAAAATAATAATTAAAAAAAATCTATTCTCTCTTCTCTCCCAGGATGGATCAAAAACAAAATCAGAGCTTCAGTTCAACCTTCCCAACTCCCCAGCCCATGCTTGCCATATCTCCTCTTAATAAAGGTGGGCCCTGTGGAGAAAAAGACATATATATACATATATACACATATATACATACACACACACACACACATATATGTGTGTGTGTGTGTGTGTGTGTGTGTGTATATATATATATATAAATTTTCAACAATCCTTAGTTTAGCATTTCTTCAGGCTGATGAGACAGAAAAAAAAATCATTACCTGGTAACAGCCTACCTATCTACATCTGCAAACTACTATTTTCCAAAAAAAAAGAACTAAATCATCATTAAATGATACAATTACAGTCTTTGAAAGATAGTGAGGTGTCACTGTGAGATTTGCTTAATCACAACTTGATACAATGAAAATATGTCAAGCAGTAAGAAAACAAGATGTCAAGTCACAACAAAAGTACAGCACATGCAGTTAATATCATGATCTTCCTTACTCCATACTGATTTTGTTTGACATTTATAATGAGCTTTTGACATTTGAGTGATAGCTACACCAAGATAAGAAATTAGAACACCTGGATATTAGCTTTCCTTAAGCAATAGGCATTGCTGAAACTAGAATTAAAAATTATTGACAACTAAAATGCTTTTAAATGTCTCAGAGATTTTAAGTTTCATGTCTGAAGTGTGCAAATTGAAGTCCCTATGGATCATCTATTACATTGATTTTCATTCTGTTTTCCACCAAAGAGAGAGGACATTCTCAGGCAGGCCATTTCAAGACGGCCAGCTGAGAACACTGTTCATGAAAGGAGGCTGCGTTGTTGGTATGTTTCATGATCAACTTGGAAGAATCATTTAAAAAGGCAATTTTAAATTTAAATATCAGGAAATAGTAGTAAGCCTATCCCCATGGAGTTCACATCTTACCTCAAACAAAAGGCCTGGAGAGGGCATCGCAGTTGCCCTATCCAAGAAATGGGCCAGTCTATAGATTACTGTAGCAATGATTCTTAACATTACAATTGTATCTCCTGAGGGAAGACAGTATATAGCAAACACTCGTGAAAGAAATAAGATTTGAAAAGCATCCTCCAGGGTGCATATACCTTCCAGTTCAGAATCACTCATTTCAATGAACCACTTAATTTCACAGATTAAGAAACTGAAATATACACAAAGTCCTACCTCATATTAGTGGCAGATCTAGCTAGGGACCAAAGTTTCGTAACTGCAAGTTAGCTGTGAGTATTACCACTAATAATAAACTCTACACAGCTGTAGCATTGGCTGGTTTACAAAGCATTTCTGTTTGTTATCTCATTTGATGTACATAATAATCCTGAGTGAAAAGCATACTAAGGATTATTATTTGTATTTAATAGATGAGTAAGCAAAGATCCAGAAAGGTAAAATGACTTATCTTAGGGATAAGATAAGGGATAGGGATACTCTGAGGAGGACCTGGGAAGAAGGCAGTAGATTCACAGAAGAATCTATTTTAAAATATTTTTGTGGTTGGCACTGAGATTCAGGTTTGTAGTTCATACATTTTAACATGTCCTAACTTTGCTAATAAACAAATTGACTACTAGAGTTTTAGAACTTTAAGTAAATTTAGAGGTATTATTATATAGTTCTTTCACATTAGTATATCCCAATGAAGCAAAATGACTAGTCCAAGATCCAAAGTTAGCTAGTGATTGAACAGGGGCTAGAACTTACTATCTGACTTTTAGTTCCCAGTCCACTTCACACCCTGAGCTTTCTTGTATTCCTGTTTCCATTATTTGTTCTGGGTAATATTTAAAAAGCACCATTGACTTCTTAAGCTTAAGATGACACAGAACATGTACTCCTTTCAAATTCTCTCCTCGTTGATGAGGAATGCTGCATCAATCACTAAAGACTACAAGCATCCTATCAATTGTAGGATTGAATTTATTAGTTCACTGAAGAAACTGAGTTTATTTAGGGTAAAGAATGAATCTTCTTAAAACAAATGTTCTGTAATCTCCTTTGGTAAAGAGGCTGGGGCCAAGTAAAAGGTAAAATTAAAGCTTGAGTTGAAATGACACCTACTGATATATCCATAAATGTTGAAGCATACTGCAATCTCTGGATTATTTGGTTTTTGTTTTATTTCTTATTTTGAAATAATTATAGGTTCTCAGAAAGTTGCAATGATAGTACAGAGAAGTCCATAAACTCTTCACTCACCTTCCCCCAACAGCTATACCTTACATAATTATAATAATATCAAAACCACAAAATTGACATTGATACAGTGTGTAAGGTCCTGTGCCCTTTTGTCACATACATATATTAATGTAACCACCATTGCAATCAAGATACAGAACTACTCTATCACCCACAGGTTCTCTTTCATACTACCGTAACCTCTGGCAATCACTAATCTGTTTTCTCTATCAATAGCTTTGTCATTCAAAAATGTAAGTGGCATCATTCAGGACATAAATTTTTGATATTGGGGGACATTTTTCCATGTTCTACAATGCCCTTGAGGTCCATCCAAGTTGTGGCATATATCAGTAATATTTATTCCTTTTTCATGCCAAATATTATTCTATAATATAGATGTAACAGTTCATTTTCCCATTAACCTATTAAGAGATTTTTCATTTTTTTCCAGTTTGCAGCTATTATAAACAAATATTATAATTTTTATAGCACCATTATATTTTTAAAGCACTACTTTAAAAATAACAGTGCTAGAAACATTCATGTAGTTATTTTTGAGTGAACATAAAGTTTTCACTTGCTGACAGAAATTTCAGGAAAGCAACTGCTGGGTCATATGATAGTTGCATGTTTAATTTCTTAAGAAACTGCCAAGCAGTTTTCCAGAATGGCTATCTAGTTTTTCTATATCCTACTATGTTTTACTCTAGCTGTTCTAGTAGATATTTAGTGATAATTCATTGCGGTCTTAATCTGCATTTCCCTAATGATAGTGTTATTTTCATATGTGTATACTCTTTAGTGAAATGTCTCTTCAGGTTTTTTGCCTCCTTTTTGTTTGTTTTTACTATTCAATATTAAGAGTTATTTAAACACTCTAGATATAACCTATTGTACTTAACTTGAAGCATCAACTTGGCTCGGTCATGGCAGCCAAATATTTAGTCAAAATTATTCCAGATATTTCCCTGGAAGTGTTTTTGGATCAGATTAACATTCGAATGGGTGAACTCTGAGTAAAGTAAATCAGCCTCCATAAAGTGGGGAGCCACAGCCAGTCAGTTAAAGGCCTTAATGAAACAAAGAATGGCCTCACCTGAGAAACAAAAAACTCTGTCAACTGACTGCTTTTGGACTTAAACAGTAGCTCATCCCTGGGCCTCCAATCTGATGGCCCATTCTGCAGCAAGCTTCTAAAATCATGTGAGCCAATTCTCTAAAATACATACACACACATATATATCCACATATGCACAATATACACTTTATTATATATACACATATATACTAATCTCTTTCTCTCTCTTGTTATATATCACAGACACAGACTCTATTCATTCTGTTACTGTGGAAACCCAGACTAAAACAGGGCCCTTCTGTCAGATATGTATTTTGCAAATATTTTTTCCCAATCTGGAAATTTTTCTTCCATCATCTTAATAAGATCACTGGCATAGTAAAAGTTACTAATTTTCACAAAGTCCAGCTTTATTTTCTTTTATAGGTTGTTCTTTTGATGTCATTATCTTGTAACTCTTCATCAAGCCCCAATGATGTTTTCTGAATTTTTACATTTACATCTTACATTTAAATCTATGATCCATAATTTTGTATAAGATATAATGATTTTGTCAAGGTTCTTTTTTGTCTATAAATATCCAAACGTTCTAGTGCTATCTGTTGAAAAGGCTTAATATCAAAGTATATATTAGTCAGGGTTCTCCAGATAATAAGAACCAATAGGATACATGAAGATTTATATATTCAATATACAACAGGTAGAATTTCGATATATATTTCAAGGTATTTGTATTTTTATAGAGAGAAATAAAGAAATACAGAGAGACAAATTTTTAAGAAATTGGCTCACATGATTATTAGCAGACTGGCAATTCTGAAATCTGCAGGGTAGGCTGATAGGCTAGCAATTTTGTCAAGAGTTAATATTGTAGTCTTGAATTCAAATGCAGTCTGGGGACCCTTAGCAAAGTCTCTGCTTAAAAAATCCAATAACCTTTATGGAGTTTCCCTTGCACATAACAAGTTGCTTTTCTCTTGTTGCTTTTAAGATTCTTTAACTTTTAACACTTTAATGATAATGTGTCTTGATGTCGATCTCTTGGGGTTCATTTTATTTTGAACTCCCTGGACTTTTCTGAACCTGGGTATCTAGTTCTTTCCCCAGAAAAGGAAAGTTTCAACCACTATTTCTTCAAGTAAATCTTGGACCTTTTATCTTTCTCTTCTCCTTCTGGGACCCCTATAATGTGAATGTGATTCCACCTGATATTGTCCCAAATGTCTCTTTTCTTCATTTTTTAAAAAATTATTTTTCTCAAAAAAAAAAAAAAAGAAAAAAAATTATTTTTCTCTTTGTGCTGTGCTAACTGGGTGTGTTGTGATGCTTTGTCTTCCAGCTCATTGGCAAACTCTTTTGTCTGCTATTGAACCCCTCTAGTGTGGTTTTCAGTTCAGTTATTGTATACTTCAGCTCTGTGACTTCGGTTTAGTACTTTCTTATATTTTCTATCTCTTTGTTAAAATTCTGTGTTCTTCCAACAGTAATCCCAAGTTCAGTAAGCAACTTTATGACCATAATTTTGATTTCAATTTCAGGTAGATTAGTTATCTCCATATTATTAAAATCTTTTTCTGAGTTTTTTTTTTTCTTGTTCTCTCATTTTAACATATTTCTCTGTTCCCTCAATTTGCTTGACTCCTTGTTTTCATTTTTATGTACAAAAACTGTTACATTTTTCATCTTTGAAGGAGTGGAACTTGCATAGATGGTGAAACGTCTAATTTTCCCCTACCCTAGTTCTTGGTATCTCTCAAGCCTCTGTGATTATCTAAACAATCTGATTTATTCTGATATGCCCCCATTGTTGAGGGTGTACCTGTCAGTGTTCAAGGGGGAGGAATCTTATTAAGCACCCAGTTGCAGACTAGAACCCAGAACCTAGGCAATATCTATTAAAGTATGAAACATATAGTGCCTTGCAACTGCAATCATAAATCATCTTGGCATCCAGATAAAGAGATCTGGAAGTATCCCTTGGGTAACAGTTGCAAAAATTAGGGCTCCAGGTAAGTATACAAGTCTTTTCAAGCTGTAACAAGGCCAAGTTGGTGAGCAAGGACGGTGTCTCCCTGTTTACATTGTCTGGGAGCACCTTCTTAGCCTCTAAATTTGTGGGATATCTGAAGCTTGTCCCTCCTCTTGAACCCCCAAGCTAAGTAAATAGGTCTTTTTCACAGGAAGATTGGTGTTTACACTGCTGTCTGTGAATTCCCTGGGGATGGTATGTGGCCAAGAACTGTTTTTCCAATTGCTACATTCCCATGGAGCTCAGGAAAGCCAGCTCCCTTGGCCAGCAAGCTCAGGAGATCAAAAGGCATTCCCTTTGTGGATTTTCCATGCCCACTCATGTTAGCTAGGCAGCTAAAAGAGTGACAGTGCAGAGGAGCAAGCATGCTCAAAGGCAGTAGGATAATGTCTTAATTATGTGCAACTGCAGGCTTCAGGAATGAAGCAGGAGTGCCTTGTCTGTGCACTCACGCCAGTTTTAGGTTGAGAGCTAGAAAATGACAACCATTCACACTCACCAGCCCCAGTAAAGGAGGGGGAAAGAATTACAACTGCCTGCACTCATCAACCATAGCTAGAGATGAGAATGCCCTATCCATCTGTGCTCATGTGCCACAGCCAGGTTGCAAGGGAGGAGACACGCACTTGTGCTATCTGGCTTCAGCAAGTCAATGGGATAGTGCCACAGACCACTTGCCCCTGCTTGTCTTAGCACATTGGTAGGATTCCACAACCGTCCTTACCCAAGGATGGATAACAAGGTACACAGAAGGTGCAAAAATGGTTTCTGCCAGAGCTTTCATCTCTGAGGAGAGTTTCAACTGTCCCCTGCCCCTCCACTATTATGCTTTTAGATTAGCAAATGAATCTCCCTCAATGACAAGTAATCTAAATACTTTTCAAACTGCTGTTTCTGCACTGGGTCTCTAGACAAGTGAGATCACATATGAACCCATTAAAAGGGGAAATCTCAGGGAGTTTTTGTTTTTTTTGTTTTGTTTTGTTTTGTTTTGTTTTATTTGAGAGAGAAAGATTATGAGCAGGAAAGGGCAGAGTGGGAGGGAGAGGATGATGGAGGGAATCTCAAACAGTCTCTATGCTGAGCACAGAGCCCCAAAGTGGGGCTTGATCTCATGACCCTGAGATCATGATCCAAGCTGAAACCAACAGTCAGACACACTCAACTGACTGAGCCACCCAGGGTCCCCTGGAAATCTCAGTTTTTTATAGCACTTTGATGTCTTAGATATCAGCTTTGTTGGTTTTCTAAGCCAGAGGTTCTGGAGGCTTGTCCTTCTGGTGCACATTCCAGGAGACTGGATACTTGATGTGGGGCATCTACCCCTTGCTCCTCCAGGATAAGTCCCAAACTCTTGAGATTCCATTTCTATTATGTGGTCCATGCTGGGGATGGGGCTTTTGGAAAGAACATATCTCTGCCTCATCTACCCATCTTGAAGTAGTTTTTGTATCCTTTCTTGTGGAAAAGTAGTTCATCTAATTTTCAGATCTTTTTCTGAAAGTAATGATCCATAAATAGCTGTAGGTTTGATGTGTCCATGGGAGTAGGGGAGTTCAGGATCATCCTACACTGCCACCTTGTAGAAGTCCTCACGTCTTGTGACTTTTGCCAAAATCCTGTAACTTGGGCAGCCTTTTTCAAAAGTCTCCTCAATCCTTAATTTTTGAATAGTGAACTAATCTTTCATCAGTGAAGTAAACCATTTGGTCAAAATGTGTAATTCTTTTCCCATATTACTGAATTATCTTTGCCAATATATAATTTTTGCATCAACATTCTAGATGGACATGAGTCTACAGTTTTGCTTTGTATTGTTTTTACTCTTTTACTCATATTTAATATCAGAGTAACACTGACTTTATAAACTTAGTTGAAAAGTGTATCTACCTCCTATATTTTCTGGAAGTGACAGTGTAGAATTGCAATTCTTTAAACATTTGGTAGAACTCTTCAGTGAAATCTTTTGGGCCTGTAGATTTCTTTTTACGTTTTTTTTTTTCCAATTACAAATTAAATTTTTGGAATAGTTATAAAACTATTCAAATTATAGATTTAATATTTACCAAGTATAGAGGTTTGTAGATTTCAAGGAATTGCTCCATTTCATCTAACTTGCAAAATATATGTGTGTAGAGTTCTGTTTACTGCTTTATCATCGTCTTGTTGTCTTCAGGGTCTATGGGGATATCCTGTATTTTATTCTTGATGTTAATAATTTGTGTCTCCTATCTATTTCTTTCTCACTCTTACAAGATAAAGGGTTTTTTTTTTATCCTTTCTTTTCTCCCTTCCAAAGAACCAGCTTTTGTTATATTGATTTTCTTTACTGGTATTCTCTTTTCACCTAATATTGCTTTGATCTATTAGAACTTTCTGACTTTTTGCTTGCCTTAGGTTCATTTCACTCTTCTTTAGAATTCTTCAAGGTAGCAGTTTATATTATTGATTTTAGACTTTTTCTTCTAACATAAGCATTTTAGTACTATAAATTTTCCTCTCAGCACTGCTAAAACTGCATCTAACAAATTTATCTATGTTGTATGGTAAGTTGCATTTCTTTTTTTCGTTCCATCAGTTTTTGCTTCATACTATCTGCAGCTCTGTTGTTTCATGCATACAAATTTATTGTCTTCATGGTTAAATAACATTTCTGTCATTATGTAAAGTCCCTCTTAGATTATTTTTTTTTTTTGCTCTCAAGTCTATTCTCTTTGATATTAGTAATATCCATTCCTGGTTTCGTCAGATTGGTGTTTTCATCGTATGTATTTCCATTGTTTTCCACCAAACTATACTATTATATTAGAAGTGACAGTATACAATTTTGTAAACAGTCCAGTTTTTTTAGCACTATCAATTTCTAGCTTTTCATTAGCATACTCAGACCACTTATAATTTTTTTAATAAATTAATTTTTTTATTGGTGTTCAATTTACCAACATACAGAATAACACCCAGGGCTCATCCCATCAACTGCCCCCCTCAGTGCCCGTCACCCATTCACCTCCACCCCCGCCCTCCTCCCCTTCCACCACCCCTAGTTTGTTTCCGAGAGTTAGGAGTCTTTATGTTCTGTCTCCCTTTCTGATATTTCCCACACATTTCTTTTCCCTTCCCTTATATTCCCTTTCACTATTATTTATATTCCCCAAATGAATGAGAACATACATTGTTTGTCCTTCTCCGATTGACTTACTTCACTCAGCATAATACCCTCCAGTTCCATCCATGTTGAAGCAAATGGTGGGTATTTGTCATTTCTAATGGCTGAGTAATATTCCATTGTATACATAAACCACATCTTCTTTATCCATTCATCTTTCGATGGACACCGAGGCTCCTTCCACAGTTTGGCTATTGTGGACATTGCTGCTATAAACATCGGGGTGCAGGTGTCCCGGCGCTTCATTGCATCTGAATCTTTGGGGTAAATCCCCAACAGTGCAATTGCTGGGTCGTAGGACAGGTATATTTTTAACTGTTTGAGGAACCTCCACACAGTTTTCCAGAGTGGCTGCACCAGTTCACATTCCCACCAACAGTGTAAGAGGGTTCCCTTTTCTCCGCATCCTCTCCAACATTTGTTGTTTCCTGCCTTGTTAATTTTCCCCATTCTCACTGGTGTGAGGTGGTATCTCATTGTGGTTCTGATTTGTATTTCCCTGATGGCAAGTGATGCAGAGCATTTTCTCATGTGTGTGTTGACCATATCTATGTCTTCCTCTGTGAGATTTCTCTTCATGTCTTTTGCCCATTTCATGATTGGGTTGTTTGTTTCTTTGGTGTTGAGTTTAAGAAGTTCTTTATAGATCTTGGAAACTACCTCTTTATCTGATATGTCATTTGCAAATATCTTCTCCCATTCTGTAGGTTGTCTTTTAGTTTTGTTGACTGTATCCTTTGCTGTGCAAAAGCTTCTTATCTTGATGAAGTCCCAATAGTTCATTTTTGCTTTTGTTTCTTTTGCCTTCGTGGATGTATCTTGCAAGAAGTTACTGTGGCTGAGTTCAAAAAGGGTGTTGCCTGTGTTCTCCTCTAGGGTTTTGATGGAATCTTGTCTCACATTTAGATCTTTCATCCATTTTGAGTTTATCTCTGTGTATGGTGAAAGAGAGTGGTCTAGTTTCATTCTTGTGCATGTGGATGTCCAATTTTCCCAGAACCATTTATTGAAGAGACTGTCTTTCTTCCAATGGATAGTCTTTCCTCCTTTATCAAATATTAGTTGACCATAAAGTTCAGGGTCCACTTCTGGGTTCTCTATTCTGTTCCATTGATCTATGTGTCTGTTTTTGTGCCAGTACCACAGTGTCTTGATGACCACAGCTTTGTAGTACAACCTGAAATCTGGCATTGTGATGCCCCCAGATATGGTTTTCTTTTTTAAAATTCCCCTGGCTATTCGGGTTTTTTTCTGATTCCACACAAATCTTAAAATAATTTGTTCTAACTCTCTGAAGAAAATCCATGGTATTTTGATAGGGATTGCATTAAACGTGTAAATTTCCCTGGGTAACATTGACATTTTCACAATATTAATTCTGCCAATCCATGAGCATGGAATATTTTTCCATCTCTTTGTGTCTTCCTCAATTTCTTTCAGAAGTGTTCTATATTTTTTAGGGTATAGATACTTTACCTCTTTGGTTAGGTTTATTCCTAGGTATCTTATGCTTTTGGGTGCAACTGTAAATGGGATTGACTCCTTAATTTCTCTTTCTTCTATCTCATTGTTAGTGTATAGAAATGCCATTGATTTCTGGGCATTGATTTTGTATCCTGCCACGCTGCCAAATTGCTGTACGAGTTCTAGCAATCTTGGGGTGGAGGCTTTTGGGTTTTCTATGTAGAGTATCATGTCATCGGTGAAGAGGGAGAGTTTGACTTCTTCTTTGCCAATTTGAATGCCTTTAATGTCTTTCTGTTGCCTGACTGCTGAGGCTAGGACTTCCAGTACTATGTTGAATAGCAGTGGTGAGAGTGGACATCCCTGTCTTGTTCCTGATCTTAGGGGAAAGGCTCCCAGTGCTTCCCCATTGAGAATGATATTTGCTGTGGGCTTTTCGTAGATGGCTTTTAAGATGTTGAGGAATGTTCCCTCTATCCCTACACTCTGAAGAGTTTTGATCAGGAATGGATGCTGTATTTTGTCAAATGCTTTCTCTGCATCTGATGAGAGGATCATATGGTTCTTGGTTTTTCTCTTGCTGATATGATGAATCACATTGAGTGTTTTACGAGTGTTGAACCAGTCTTGTGTCCCGGGGATAAATCCTACTTGGTCATGGTGAATAATTTTCTTAAATACTCTTGGATCCTATTGGCTAGTATCTTGTTGAGAATTTTTGCATCCATGTTCATCAGGGATATTGGTCTATAATTCTCCTTTTTGGTGGGGTCTTTGTCTGGTTTTGGAATGAAGGCGATGCTGGCCTCATAGAACGAATTTGGAAGTATTCCATCTCTTTCTATCTTTCCAAACAGCTTTAGTAGAATAGGTATGGTTTCTTCTTTAAACGTTTGATAGAATTCCCCTGGGAAGCCATCTGGCCCTGGACTTTTGTGTCTTGGGAGGTTTTTGATGACTGCTTCTATTTCCGCTATGGTTATTGGCCTGTTCAGGTTTTCTATTTCTTCCTGTTCCAGTTTTGGTAGTTTGTGGCTTTCCAGGAATGCATCCATTTCTTCTAGATTGCCTAATTTATTGGCATATAGCTATTCATAATATTTTTTTAAAATCGTTTGTATTTCCTTGGTGTTGGTAGTGATCTCTCCTTTCTCATTCATGATTTTATTAATTTGAGTCTTCTCTCTCTTCTTTTTAATAAGGCTGGCTAATGGTTTATCTATCTTATTAATTCTTTCAAAGAACCAACTCCTGGTTTTGTTGATCTGTTCCACAGTTCCTCTGGTCTCGATTTTGTTGAGTTCTGCTCGAATCTTAATTAACTCTCTTCTTCTCCTGGGTGTAGGATATATCTGCTGTTTTTTCTCTAGCTCCTTTATGTGTAAGGTTAGCTTTTGTATTTGAGCTCTTTCCAGTTTTTGAATGGATGCTTGTATTGCGATGTATTTCTCCCTTAGGACTGCTTTTGCTGCATCCCAAAGATTTTGAACGGTTGTATCTTCATTCTCATTAGTTTCCATGAATCTTTTTAATTTTTCCTTAATTTCCTGGTTGACCCTTTCATGTTTTAGCAGGATGGTCCTTAACCTCCACGTGTTTCAGGTCCTTCCAAACGTCTTATTGTGATTTAGTTCTAATTTTAAGGCATTATGGTCTAAGAATATGCAGGGGACAAACCCAATCTTTTGGTATTGGTTCAGACCCGATTTGTGACCCAGTATGTGGTTTATTCTGGAGAAAGTTCCATGTACACTTGAGAAGAATGTGTATTCAGTTGAGTTTGGATGTAAAGTTCTGTAGATATCAGTGAAATCCATCTGGTCCAGTGTATCATTTAAAGCTTTCGTTTCTTTGGAGATGTTGTGCTTAGAAGACCTATCGAGGGTAGAAAGAGCTAGATTGAAGTCACCAAGTATAAGTGTATTTCTTCACTTTGGTTATTAATTGGTTTAAATATTTAGCAGCTCCCACATTCGGGGCATATACATTGAGGATTGTTAAGTCCTCTTGCTGGATAGATCCTTTAAGTATGATATAGTGTCCCTCTTCATCTCTCACTACAGTCTTCGGGGTAAATTTTAGTTTATCTGATATAAGGATGGCTACTCCTGCTTTCTTTTGAGGACCATTTGAATGGTAAATCGTTCTCCAACCTTTTATTTTCAGGCTGTAGGTGTCCTTCTGTCTAAAAGGAGTCTCTTGTAGACAGCAAATAGATGGGTCCTGCTTTTTTATCCAGTCTGAAACCCTGCGCCTTTTGATGGGGTCATTAAGCCCGTTCACGTTCAGAGTTACTATCGACAGATATGCTTTTAGTGTCATCATGATATCTATTCAGGCCTTGTTTTTGTGGATTTTTCCACTGAACTTCTTCTTAAAGGGGAATTTTAAGAGTCCCCCTTAAAATTTCTTGCAGAGCTGGTTTGGAGGTCACATATTCTTTCAGTTCCTGCCTGTCTTGGAAGCTCTTTATCTCTCCTTCCATTTTGAATGAGAGCCTTGCTGGATAAAGTATTCTTGGTTGCATGTTCCTCTCATTTAGGACCCTGAGTATATCCTGCCAGCCCTTTCTGGCCTGCCAGGTCTCTGTGGAGAGGTCTGCTGTTACCCTAATACTCCTCCCCATAAAAGTCAGGGATTTCTTGTCTCTTGCTGCTTTAAGGATCTTCTCTTTATCTTTGGAATTTGCAAGCTTCACTATTAAATGTCGAGGTGTTGAACGTTTTTTTATTGATTTTAGGGGGGGATCTCTCTATTTCCTGGATCTGAATGCCTGTTTTCCTTCCCAGATTAGGAAAGTTTTCAGCTATGATTTGTTCAAATACGTATTCTGGCCCTCTGTCCTTTTCGGCGCCCTCAGGAACCCCAATTAAACGTAGGTTTTTCTTCCTCAGGCGGTCGTTTACTTCCCTTAATCTGTCTTCATGGTCTTTTAATTGTTTGTCTCTTTTTTCCTCAGTTTCCCTCTTTGCCATCAACTTGTCTTCTCTGTCACTCACTCGTTCTTCCACCTCGTTAACTCTCGTCATTAGGACTTCTAGTTTGGATTGCATCTCATTCAATTGATTTTTAATTTCTGCCTGATTAGATCTAAATTCTGCAGTCATGAAGTCTCTTCAGTCCTTTATGCTTTTTTCTAGAGTCACCAGTAACTGTATAATAGTGCTTCTGAATTGGCTCTCTGACATTGAATTGTAATACACATTTTGTAACTCTGCGGGAGAGAGGACTGTTTCTGATTCTTTTGGGGTGAGGTTTTCCTTCTAGTCATTTTGCTCAGTGCAGAGTGGCCAAAAACAAGTTGTACTGGGAAAAGGAGAAAAAGGAGAGAACTAAGGAAAGCAAAGAGAAAAAGAAAAAAGAAAAAAGGAAGAAAAAAAGGAAAAAAGAGAAGAAAAAGAGAAAGAAAAGAAAGGAAAAGAAGGGTGGGGGAAGCAATCAGAAATCAAAAGGAAAAAAAAAAAAACACGGGGGAGTATCTTCTGATTCTGTGTACTTTAAGTCCCCTGACTTCCCCTGGAACTTGTCCATCTAGCTGGTCTTCTGGGGGATGGGCCTGTTGTGCTGATTTTCAGGTGTTAGCACTTGGGGGAGCTGCTCTGCCCCCGGCCTGGTGCAGGGCTCAGTGGGGGTTGTTTACCCTGTGAGGCCCCAGGAGGAACAACCCCAGTGGCGGCGGCCAGCTCTGGAGCCCTGGATTCAGCTCCCACAGTAACTCCAGAGCTCTCCGTCTGCAGGGCCTGGATGCTCCGGGGCGGGGCCGCTGATCTGCTCAGCTCCGGGCAGGAGCGTCCTTGGGTCCTGGGCCCTCCTGGCCTCTGCCTGTCCCGGGGGAGGCCGGATCCTGGGCTGTGTCCGGGCGCCCTGTGCTCCGGGGCCTGTGCTGTTGGATTCGCTCCCAGCCGCCCAGCCCCCTCTGCACGGAGCCTCTTCCTCCGCCCGAGCTCCTCAGAGCTGCTCTCAGCCGCACAGCCCCCTCCGCGGAGCCGCCGCCCGAGCCCCTCCGAGCTGCTCCCGCCCCGCAGCCCTTCCGAGCTGCTCCGGGTCCCGCCGTGGGCGCTGCAGCCCTTAGGGAGCTCGGGGCACTCTCCCGGGGCGCAGGTGTCTGTTAGTGTCCCCGGGAGCCCGAGGGCATCCCCGCCCTCCTGGGTCCTGCTCTAACTCCCTGCGAGCCCCTTTCCTCCCGGGAAGGTCGGTGCAGCTCCTGCTCCTCCGGGACGGGGCTCTCCTATCCTGGGGACACTCGCTCCGGCCTCAGCCCGGCTCCTCGCGGGGCCCCTCCCCCTTGGAGGCCTTTTGTTTATTTCTTTTTCCCGTCTTCCTACCTTGATAGAAGCGCGAACTCTTCTCACTGTAGCATTCCACCTGGTCTCTCTTTAAATCTCAGGCCGAGTTCGTAGATTTTCAGGATGGTTTGAAGGTCATCTAGGTAATTTGGTGGGGACAGGTGACTTGGGGATCCTATTCTTCCGCCATCCTGCCCCTCCTCCCAGACCACTTATAATTAATGTAATCACTGAAATGTTATGGCACAATCCTATCATTTTATTTTGTTTTCTGTCAGTTATCTCTGTATTATATTCTGTTTTCTTTTTCCTGTAATCCTTTTGACAACTTGGACTTTTTTATTTTTTCAAGAATTCCACTTGAATTATCTCTGATTAGCTTTTATTGATTGTTCTAGATATTGCTACTATACATATATATAACATCATAATTTTGCTATCAATATTTACCAATTTGAGTAAAATGTTTAAAAACTTTACAACACCTTGTATCCCTTTGCCCTCTACCATTTATATAACAATTATAATTATAATTAAGTATTCCCTCTATGTGTTTAAGACCCACATTAGATACTGTTTTAATTTTTATTTCAACTTTAAAACATAATTAAGAATACTGAGAAATAGAAAAATCTATTGTATGCACCTGTATTTTCACTCTTTTTGGTTTTTCTCCCTTCCTAATTGCAAAACTCCTTCTTATATCATATGCTTTTCATTTTAAAAACTTCTTTTAGCCAATCTTGTCATTTAGCAAATAATTATATTAGCGCTTCTTCATCTGAAATGTTTTATGTCTTTATTCCTGAAGGACATTTTCACTGGATACAGAATTCTGAGTTGACAGTTCAGTTATTTTCTACCAGAACTTGAATGTTCAAGCACTTCCTTCTGGCTCCCATGGTTTTTGATCTTCTGTCATTTACATTGTTTTTTCATTATAGATAATAAATTTTTTTTCTCCTTACAGTTCAACTACCATATGTTTTTCCATAGTTTTATTTGGGTTTATCCATTTTGTGGTTCACTCAACCTATACATTTGTCTTTGCCAAATTTGGGAAATTTTCACCCATTATATGTCTGAAGGCTTTTTTAGCCCCAACATCTTTCATTTCTTCTTCTGGGATTCCAATGACATAAATATTAGATCTTCTGTTATATTTCCACATGTCTCTAATGCTCTGTTCTTTTTTTTTCTATTTTTCCTTTGTTGTTCATAATTGGTAATTTTTATGTTCCTCATTCAAGTTCACTGTTCTTTCTTCTGTCCTCTCCATTCTGTTGAGTTTTTTGAGTTTTTTTTTTAATTTAGTTTATTATACTTTCCAGTTCTAAAATTCTCATTGGATCTTCTTTTTACCTTCTATTTTTTCACAGAAACTCATCTTTTTCCCACTTAGGTAGCCTGCAACAGCTTAATAAATATTTTTATAATGGCTGTTTTAAAATCCTTGTCAGATCATAAGAGCTGTGTCATCTCAATGTTGAATTTCACCTTTTCTATATGTAATCATTGTTTACTTGTTCCAAGGACCCTATGTGTATTTTAGATTGAAAAAAAAAAAAAAAAACATGCACCAGGTCTCTGAGTTCAAGTACAGATTCAGGCAGGTAAGAGCACTGATAAGAGAAGGAGACAGCCTGAAAGGGAAGTGTGGTTACCACCAAAAGAGTGGAGTCTTGATGTCAGAAATGACACAGTACCAGGGTATCACATACAAACAGAATTGCAAAACACATTCATTTTATTAACATATTTTTTAAAGGCAGGCATCATATCAAGTATTGAGAAAACCAAGATAATAATAGTAATATATACTACTACTAATAATAGCTAAGTATTGTTGATACTCTTTTTATCCCAGTGTAAACTCATTAATTCCTCACAACAAGCTCCATTTTGCAGAAATATAAATAAGAAACCATCAAGTCTCTGTCCCTAATATATATTAGCTAAAAATCCTGGGAGGCAGGGGAAGAGGCACACAAACCATCAATTATATCATGTGATAACAATGTTGTGTTAGCATCAGCACAAAATCTGTAGAAGCACAAACCTGAAGTGAGGAGAAGCTTCTCAGGAGAGGAGAAGGGACTTTTTACCTGTATCTTAAAGGATCTGTTAGCCAGGCAAATTGAGAATTAGAGAAAGGCTTTCCAAATTGAGGGACCAGCATGAATAATAAATGACTCACCAAGGATGAATCCCAGGTTTCTAGTTTGTGGAATCAAATAGACAGTGATGCAATAAACCAAAAGACTAAAAGGAAGATACAGACTTTGGGGAAAATTATTGTTCAATATTGATGTGGAGGCATCTAGCAGACAGCTGGAAGGATGGATCAGGTAAAACTGGAGTTCAAGATTTAAAAGTCTTCAGCATTTGGTTTGTCACTCTACAGAATGCTATAAATAAATAATGCTATGAATGCATCCAGCTGAAATGTAAAGATGAAACAAACTTAGGCAGGTTCCAAGCAGTTTGGACCATTCCAGACTCATTTGGGATCATTTTGGGAGTATCTGAGAGTTTATCTGGTTAGACTTCAAAACTTTCTCTGTACATTCAGCAAATCAAAGCCTACGAAAGTTTCAGTGCCTTTTCCTCATGATTTTATTGCTTTTGTTCTGCCAAAGCAAGGCTTAAACTACCCATGAAACTTTGCATAAAATTTAAATATCAATCTCTCATTCCTTTGGCAGTGGATCAGCCAAACAACCCAAAGCTTTAAGACTTCATCTAGCCTAAGATGCTCTGTTTCTAGTACCCAGAGTTTCATTTGCATAAAGATCTTTTTCACTTTCTACATCTGTGTTTTATTTATATTGCAACAGCAATATTTATAAGTTTATGTCACAATAAGTTTCCAGTCTAAATTTGGATCTTCTTTAATTGTTTAGCAGTTAAAAACCACATACAAAGAGTAAAAGAAAAAAAAATCCACCATGAAATTTCTCTTAGGGAAGCTCATATGAGAGCTTTCCTCATAAACCAGTAACCATTTCATATCACTTCATAGAATGTTGATGTTAAAGTATAATAAAAAGTGAAATATGACTTCCCTACTCTATGGCTAACTTTATAATCTTAATGAAAATGGAAAGATATGTTTTGCTTTATTTAAATTGACACCATGATATGATTTGTTTAACCACTTATTTCACTATTAAAATTGAAGCTTTTGGCTATCATATCAGGTTTATGATACTTACTTGACTAAGATGAGTTTTCCCTATTCAAGACTAGCTCTAAGGATCAGATCTAGTAATATCTTCTCTCTATAACCCTCCTTTAAATATTCCCTGAGCCCTAGCCCAACTAAAAGTAGTAAATTTTCACAATACTTTACCTGTATTTCTAGAACATTATTTCATTAACTTACTTTTTTTTTTTTTGTATACTTGATTCACCCTCATTACTAGAATTTATGCCTCATCAGTGTGCAAAAAAAAAAAAAGGACTTCTTTACACAAATGCCTTGGTTCACAGTGAGTCATGAAAATGTTTGTTGAATAAATGAAACTACTCTCCCTAGTCATACTCCCATTTCTCATCCATGACTCAGTTATTTGTCTATCAATAAACAACACTGCAACAGTGTTCTATGATGCTTAGAGTCACTTGAACCTTAACTATACATGGAAGATTTAGACAGAAGTGTTACTACCTTGGAATCTAAAAGAGTAATTTAAATTACTATTTAGTGATTAGGTTCACTATGCTCATAAAACATATCACTAAACTATTATAATATTTTGTATGTTTAGTTACTTATCCATTTATGTTTCTCTCTCTTAAATATAAGCTCAGTGACTCCTAGATCATTTTTATTTTTTACCACTGTATCTTCAGTTCCTAGCATAGTGCCTGGCATATAATAGGTTCTTAATAAATACTTCTTGAATAAGTTTAACAAATGTTTTCTGTGTGCCAGGGACTTTACCACACATGTTCATTACTTAAGTTAATTTCAAGCAAAATTAACAAACGTAATTATTTCATTTAATAAAACAACAATGCCTTGAAATAATATTATTTGATAGACAAAATGAGACTCAAAGGTTAAGCAACTAGCTGAAAGCCAACAACTACTGAGTAATTATTAAGCTTGAATTTAAATTCAGGAATGTTTGATTCCATTCTCCCTTACTTGTTTCATCCTCCCAATGTAATCATTCATTACATACTCAGATGAATTCAGTAAAAGAAAGTAGCTCAGCTTCTTTACTCCCAACTTTCTTTCATTCTTTTGAAGTGGAATTGGATAACTAAGCATATTCAATCAACTGACCAAAGGAATTAAAAAGAAATCACTGAATATCAATCACATGCAGGACTAAGTTAAATACCCTGAACAAAACATAGTTATTTACTCAGACATGTTTTTTAAATATGACACAGTAAATATGATTGGGTCATCAAATACTATACTTTACAGATTAACTTTTTATTTTTGGGAGAAAATGGAAAAGAGAATAAAAAGGAAAAGAAAATGCTTCCATATTTGGTTTCCATTTATCCAGTCCACCTACACACTACTGTCTTCACTGAACAACACACATTAACAATATAATATTCCCAAATATTTAAAAGAAAATTCCTGGATTATATAAAAATCACTTTATTTTATATACTACAAATTTCAAACAATTTAGAAAAATTTATTATAATCAACTCTACTGACATATAATAGAGTATCAAATCCAAAAGTAATTATTCTACACGTATCTACTTATAATTCAGTAAAGCAAAAGAATCAATGAGATAAGAGTAATCTTGGTATAAAATTAAGTTTGATATACTAATTTTTGAAAGTAAAAGTTGTTTGCCAGAAGTCTGTATGTGGAACAATACCAGAGAAGTATCAGCGAAGCCCCTAAGACATTTACATTATAGGAGATAGAAATAGGAAAAGAAAACAAAACTATATTTAAAATGAACACAAGAACAGACCTTAGTGAAGGGCAAAAGAACTAGCATGGAAGTCAAGAGATCTGAGCTGTAAGCTTAGCTCTGCCATAAACTAGATATAAAATGTTGAGTGACTCATGTCATCATTCTGAACCTCAGGTTTTTTATATACAGAAAAAAGATATAAAGTTTTAAAGATGAAGAATATAAAGTATTCTAGGAACATGGATACAAAAGCTATAAAAGGCTAAAAGAACACAATATATTAGGGGAATGTTAAGTTGTCATAGGTGGCTGGACTGTTGACTTTCAACTAGTTATTTACCTCCTATTAGTCTCAGTTTTGTTGCTTAATTTAATGATACCTACTTCACAGATTTACTGTATACATTATTAAAGAAACTGAAAATCTAGTAAAGTCCCTTAGGCAGCTATATATATTTTAGTTATAGAGAATCACCGTGTTACTCTAAGAATATAATTTTCAGGTGATAGAAAATATGCAGGCTTCAGATATGAAGAAATGATCATTAAGATTACTTTTGACTATGAAATTTTGTGACTATGTTTGCTTTAAAAGCTCTAAGGGCATTTGACAAAATTCAACCTCTATTCATGCTAAAACCTATCAGCAAACTCAGAATAAAAGGGAATGTCTTAAATTTACCAAAGGACATCTATTAAAAAAAAAAAAAAAAAAAACTACATAACATCTTAAGTAACATCATACTGAGTGATGAAAGGCTGGAAGCATTCCCCTAAAATGTGAAATGAGACAATCAGGTCCACTCTCATTTCTCCTATTCATCACTATAATGTGGTCATGGCTGGTGGAAACAAGAAAAAATTTAAAATTAAAAAACAAAACAAGGCATACAGATAGAAACATTCTCTACTCCTAGACAACATAATTACCTATGCAGAATATCTCAACTGACAAATAAGCTTAGCAAGGATGCAGATTATAAGGCTAGTGTCATATTACTACATATTAACAAAGAAAAATGAGCAATTAAAAACTTATAAATAATTTCATTTATTATAGCACCAAAAAGAAAAGAAATATTTATGCATAAATTGAAAAAAACATATGTGACATCTCTATGTTGGAAAAAAAACCTCTATAAACAAAAAAATTGAGGAAAGAAATAAAATTAAGATATAAAATAAACGGAAGGATAAATATTTATTGCTTGTGGATTAGAAGAAACAATATTGTTATCATGTCAATATGTCAATTTCTCCCACATGTCTAAGGATTCAACACAATCCCAATCAAAATCCCAGCAGAATAGCAGGATTTTTATCTTGTAGAAGTTAAAAACTCATTGTAAAATTTACATGAGAAGGCAAAGATGCTAGAATAACTAAAAGAATTTGGAAAAGGATAACAAATTGAAAGACTTATACCACCTGATTTCAAAACCTGATATTAACCGACAGAAATCAACAGTGTAGAATTGGAGAAAGGATGATCATATATTTCAATGGAACAGAGTCCAGAAATAGACTCACACATATATGGTCAATTGATTTTAAACAAAGATGCAAATAATTTTATAGAGAAAGGATAGAGTTTCTTAAACAGATGGTACTGAAACAGATATCCATATACAAAATATAAATAAAAAACAACCTTCCAAAAAAGACTCAATCCATAGTTCATACAATCTATAAATATTAATTTAAAATGGATCATAGATCTAAATATAAAACCTAAAACCACAAAATTTTTAGAAGAAAACAGAGGAGAAAATTTTGTGATCCTCAGTTAAAGATTTCATAGACCATAACATCAAAAGCATGATCCATAACAGAAAAATAATTGGACTTTACCAAAATTATAAATTTGTTTTATGAAAGATACTTTTTAAAGGAATAAAAAGATCAACCCCAGTCTAGGAGAAAATATTTGCAAAACAGATGATAAATGATTTATACCTAGAATATGTAAGAAACTCTAAAATCTTAATAAAACAAACAACCCAATTGAAAACACTAACAAAATTTCTGGATAGGTATTTCATCAAAGAATAAATACAGATGGCACATAAGTACATGAAGATGTTCAAAGTTTTTAGTCCTTAGGGAAAATCAGATTAAAATCTTGAGTACAAATGCACATTTATTAGCATGGCTAGGATTAAAAAATATTGATGATACCAGGTGCTGGTAAGAATATGCAGTAACTGGAACTCTTACACATTGCTGATGGAAATGCAAACTGATACAGCCACTTTGAGAAACAGTTTGGCAGTTACTTATAAGTTAAACATACAACTACCATATGACCAAGCAATCCTGCTCCCAAGTATTTACCCAAGTAAATGAAAACTCATATTCAGAAACATAAAAAAGTATAAGAATATTTATAGCAGTTTAACTTATAATTTCGAAAAGCTGGAAACATCTGCAAAATCCCTTAACTGGGTAAACAAACTGTGGTAACATGTGCCACTTTCTAAAAATATCTTATTTGTTTACTTTCTCCTCTTTATTGTTTGTCTTCTCATAATATAACATAAGCTTCCCCAGAACATAAGAACTTTGTCTTTTATTCAATGCTGATTTCTGACTACCCAGAACACTGTCTAGCATATCAAAGGTACACAATAAATATTTGTTGAATATTAATGACAAGAAAAATAATATTTATGTATGGCTTTGTAAGTGTCAGGCGAAATTTCAATAGCTTGGTTATACTGTATTATGTATGTAGGCAACTAAGACATAGAGGGCATAGAATCTCTTGCACAAGGTCACACAATAAATAGCTAAGTAGAATATGAACCCTGGCAGTATGACTCCAAAACATGAACTTAATCCAAATGAAGAAGTGTTGGAAGGGCATTACAGGAAAGAGTAAAATGCAGGGAGGTGAGGAACAACATGGTCTTTGCAGGAAACTATAAGAAGGCCAATAAGTATTTATGGCAAAGAAAACTAGATAGAGGCCAGATCATGAAGAGCACCATATGCCAGGTTAAGAAATTTGGACTTTACTCTAAAGGAATAGGAAACATTTAAGAGGGTTAGCAGGGGAGCAGCAGAGTCAGATTTACAGTTTACCTTGAATACTCCAGGTCAGTGGGAAAGATGGACTTAAATATAGCACAAGACTGGACAAAGCTCCATGTTGAAAGACTACAGTCTTTGTCAGGCAACAGAATATAGTAGATTGAACTTGAATGATAGCAGAGATAGAAAGACATATAGAAATTCAGGAAATGATTTTGAAAGTGGTAAAATCAAGAGGCAAATTTGATTTCATCATTTATAAAATGAAGATGATAATGGTAACAACCTCCCAAAGTTAGTGTAAAGATTGAAAATAATGCATTTGGCATAGTACTGGCACAGTGTAAGTGATCATGATAATTATTACTATTTTTAGATATGGATCCACAAGGAAGGAGTCTAAGATAACTCCCACATTTCCAGCTTGAAAGACTGCATGGAGACTAGTAATATTCACTAGAATATATAGTAGATCGAAGAGGCAGATTTAGAAGGTAAGATAAAGAGCACTCACTTTTGTAAATCATGAGTTAGAAACAGTATGGGACATTCAGTGGTGATGTCCAAAAAGCAACTGAATCTAGGAGTTTTAATCTCAGGAGAGATTAAGATACAATTGGGAATATGGAAGAGATATAAATGTAAGACATAATGCTGTGAGATAGAATCATGGTGACTATCAATGTTTAAGGAGTTTCTACCATAGGAGAAGCCCATGAAGGACTTCTGAAGAATCAGAAGAAATAAAAAAGGATATACAAGGAGATTCAAGAGAGGAATATCAGGAAAGCCAAGCTAACAGAATTTCCAACAGTGAACTGTCAACAGTATCAAATACAAGATAAATTAAGATGATGGGTATAATATGCCTACTGGATTTAGCAACATGAAAATCACTCATGACTATTGTAATAGTGAAATGCCTGTTTAAACTTCTTTAAAAAAGAAAAAAAGAAAAGATAATACAAAGTATAATGCCAGCTAAGTTTATGTTTGAATGCTATCATTTTAAATTATACTAATAGTATCTGGTGTAAGTGATATAAAAGACAAGTATACAAACTGTATACACAAAGGCATTGATACATATGTATATCATTATTATGAACATATATGCAAGTAATTCCAGGTATAGTTCTTAGACTTACTAGCACTTCCTAGATACTCAAATTTATCTCTGTAAAAGATTACAAGTAAAAACAATAGAAGCCAACTTGAAAAAAATGAAAATATTCATGCTGGCAGTATTTGCACAAAAATTGAAGTAATACAGTTGATATGCAAATTCCTTAAGCTTACCTAAGCTAAAAATACAAGTATGTGTCTATATTGCAGACACTGTTTAGGTGTTTTATAAACATCTATTACCAATCTCCAAAACAATAACTCAAAGCAAGTAGTACTAAACCAAATTTAAAGATGAGTAACTGATGCTTAGCAGGGTTAGGTAACTTGTCCAAGGACACAAAGCCAGCAGGTAACAGAACAAAGATCTTGATGCCAGGATTCATGCTTTTTCCCACTACATTCTTACTCTCTAATGAACACCCTTTCTCTTTGAAGCTTACTATAATACACTACCTACCAAACTACTTTCACTTCATCAGAATGTCCAAAAAAGATTAATAGAAGTCTCCATTTGCCTAGAAAAGTTTTAATTTATGACTTCTATCTAGTTGTAATTATTAGAGCATCTTTTACTCTCAAAATTGATTAAATTTGGATAATATGGTCATCCTACTTTCAATGTATTGATCTATCATTCTTTCACTAGCTTTCACCTTACCATTACTCCTTACTCCCTTAATATACTCTTCCTTCTCCAGGCTTTCTTGAATGTACCCTGGACTCTAATTCTTCTATAGTTTGTGGTCTGTATTGGTGAAAACACAATCATATTCTGTTTACAATGAAAACAGACTATCTGGTACTGAATTTATCCTCCCAGTATGAACAAGCAAGACACCTGAGAAAATCTATAAGTTTTTTTGTTTTTTGTTTTGTTTTGTTTTTTGTTTTTTTTTTTAGCACTAGACAGCTGGCAACTCATGACTGATCTCTGAGACAAGGGAAACAAATGAGGTAAGCCCTGTGATCACTAAGGTTTTCTGTCTGGAAGCACCTTCTGAACCATGACAAAAGACAAAGAACTCATGCAAAATGACAACTCACTGAATTGAAGAAAAAGAAGTTGGAGTTCCAAAATGAAGCTGGAGATGGTATGGTTAGAATTATAGAACAAAGCACTGGAGAAGACTATGCTCAGAAAAAAAACTATAGAAATTTGCATTGGGTCCAACTTGATTTTGATTCTCTGGCTGAATGCAAAAATGTACACGCATAAGGTAAGACTCCATGAAAACAGATAAAAAATAATTACAAGAAAATGGTGGGAAAAAATACACAGAGCTAGAAGACATTCAAATTCAAACAAATCAGAGTGGAAGCCTCAATGAATACTTCACTAGAGATTCCAGAAAGATCACATCTTAGTAGCAGGGTTAAACCAGCCCTAAACTAGAAGCTAATCTAGACCTGCCTTAGCAACACTTAAAAGCAAGCCTTCATAACCACAATGGAGTAACTGTTCCATATCTGTCCTCTTACCATAAACTAAAAAACTAGATGAAATATATGAATGTTTTCAGACACTGGATAATAGGCATCACAAGCTAGGATCCCTGAGAGAAAAGAAAACAAATGAGATAATTCCTATTATTACTCTGGCTTTCAAGATGCAGGGATGGGAAACATTCTAGTTGTAACCAGAATAGAGAGGCCCCATTGACTACTTGGAGCAATCAGTAGATACTCTAAAAGGGCTGTGTCTGACCCAAGTAGAAATGAAGTACCATTACTGAAGGCCTATACTAACAAAGATTTAAAATAAGCCTCAAAAAAATTAAGCTTAGCTTAACTGTCTGCCAAAAAAGAAAGAAAAAAACAAAAGCCTAAATAATTTTTTTCTTTTTTTAAAGATTTTATCCATTTATTCATAAGAGACACAGACAGGCAGAGACATAGACAGAGGGAAAAGCAGGCTTCCCACAGGGAGCCTGATGTGGGACTCAATCACAAGACCTCAGGACCATGACCTGAGCCAAAAGCAGAAGCTCCATCACTGAGTCACCAAGGTGCCCCTACTTTTTCTTTAAGGAAGAAAAGAAAATAGAAACCATCAAAAACGTAATAATCACAATGCCAGATTCAATAAATAATGTCTAGATAGGCAAGAAAGCATAGAAGTGTGACCTATAATCAGGAGAAAAATAAAATCATACAAATCCACCCAAAAATGACAAATAGAATACTCAGCAGTCTTTATATGGTTATAAATGTATTCAAGTTATAAATAATAGTGAAACAGAATATAAGGGAAGGGAGAAGAAATGTGTGGGAAATATCAGAAAGGGAGACAGAACATAAAGACTCCTAACTCTGGGAAACGAACTAGGGGTGGTGGAAGGGGAGGAGGGCAGGGGGTGGGGTGAATGGGTGACGGGCACTGAGGGGGGCACTTGACGGGACGAGCACTGGGTGTTATTCTGTATGTTGGTAAATTGAACACCAATAAAAAATAAATTTATTAAAAAAATAAATGTATTCAAGTATATTATAGTATATCCAAGGATTTAATATATTAAAAAAACATAATGAGAGAAACAGATGGTATAAAAAAGAACCAAGTGAAAATTCTCATTTATTGCTAGTGAGAATATAAAAGGATACAACAATATGGGGAAAGGATTAACTCTAAAGTGGTGTGAAGGTACTTTTTGTAGTAATGGAAATGTTTTATATTTTGATTTCTCAACTTGTTGAGATATGATTTTCATACAGTCAAATTAAAATACTGTTTCCTCAGGAAAAGTAAAAACAAAACTATGGTTAAATCAAACTATCTCCCTATTCTACCTGTACACAGGCTTATAGCCAAAAAGGATAGATGAAAAACACTCACATTGAATTTTACACCTTTAAATTCTTACCTGTATATCTCAATGGTACCTTTACTATTCTCAACAAATGATATTATTCTACCCTGGGTCATTTACTCTTCCACTCTCTTTGATCAGTACATTATACCTTGTATTACTTCAAATTTCCAAAACTCCTTCCCCCATCATCAATCTCTGCTGATGATCTTGCTTCCTATTTCACTGAAAACATTGAAAGAACAGAAGAAAAACTCCACAGATTACTTCCACTACCTTTATCCACTCACTACCATCAGCTCTGACTCATTCTTCCCTTCAACATGTTATTATATGAGAAATATTTGTGTTCCTATCTAAAGGCAACTCATCAATTTATGAACTGTCTCTTCTCAATATGCAGGATCATCACTCCAGAAACTATCCATTCTCCTCTCTATCATCAGTTGTTTGCTCTCTACTAGATCATTCTAATCAGGATATACACATGCTATTTCTTCCATCTAATCAATTTTTTTTCCTCAAATCTACTACCTCTATGGGCTACCATTCCATGTCTTTGCTCCTCTTTGCAGTGAACTTCTTCAAAAAAGCTGCCTACATTAGATGTCTCCAATGTTTCTCCTCTCATTCTCTCTCTTTTTAAAAAATTTTACCTTATTACGGCAAGAACATTCAACAGATCTACCCTTAAAATTTTAAAAGCACAATACACTATCATTGACTACATATAGGTAGAATATTGTAGAGTAGATCAATATAAGTTAATTATCTTGTTTAAAGCCTATCATTTTGTAAATCACCATTTGCCCCTCCCTGGCAAACACCATTCCATTTTTTGCCTCTATGAATTTGACTATTTTGGATACCTCATGTAAGTTTAATCATGCAATATTTGGCAACTTAAATATCCATCAACACATGAATAAAGAAAATGTGGCATACACATACAATAGAATACAGCTTTTGAAAAGAAGGAAATTATGCAATATATGACAACACAGATAAACAATGAAGATATTATGCTCTCATTCTCTAAAGTCCACTTGAGCACTCAATTGAAACTGCTATTTGTCAGGGTCATTAACTACTTCCACAATACCAAATCCAACAGTCAATCCTGTGTCCCCATCTAACTTAAACTATCAGCAGCATTTATCACAGAGCATTACTCACTTCTCTTTCATGATTGTTCTTCACTTGTATTCCAAGATAATATACACTTGGATTCCTCCTACTAGCAACCTTTTCTTTTCAGTTTCCTTTATTGGCTCCTTGGCCAGAGGTCCTTAAATTCACTACTTAATCCTCTCCTCTTCTCCATTTACACTTATTCCTTTAGTAAAATTATCCCTTTATTATGACTTTAAATATTATGCGTATGCCAGCAATTCTCAAATATATAGCTTCAATTCTGAGTTCTCTTTCAGACTCCAGACTCATGTATCCCAACTGCCTATTTAGTAGTGTATTTAAATATATGATAGGTATGTCATATTTAACTGTCTAAAACTGAACTTATCTTTCTCCCAAAACATGCTCCTCTGGCTGCCTTCTTTGTAGATCAGGTACTTATGCCAAAACCCTAAAATCATCTTTGATTGATCTCTTGATCACACTCCATATCAAATCCAGAAGAAAACCCTCTGGTCATACTTTCAAACACTTCTCACCATTTAAATTGTTACCATAATAGTCCAAACCACTATCCCTCTCACTGAAATTACTGTGAAAGTCTCCATACTGGATTCCTGCTTCTATCCTTGGACCCATTCTGTTTTTAATGTCTACTTTTAAGAGAGAAATGCCAATAATTATATGATCTCAGTCATATCATATAACTACTCTGTTAAACTCTAATTTTTCTGTTTCATAGTAAAAGATAATTACTCTACTATGATTCGCCAGATCCTATAAAATCATCACTCTAACCCACCCACTGCTATCCTACCACATACATACTTCTTTGACCGTATTTGTTCTACTTTCTGCCTTGCTCACACAGTCTAATCACACTGGTTTCTTTGTTGTACCTCAAATGAATCAGGTATGATCCTACCATAGGACATTGGCAGCTTACAAGAATGCCCTTCTACCAGGTATTTGTAAAGTATATTTCCTTACTTCTTTTGTCTTTGCTCAAACATTACCTTCTCAAGAAGGCCTCATTTAATGACTATTCATTTTGTTCTACTCTACATATCTTTCTTAACTTGTTCTACTTTTCTTTTAAAAATTATAACTTTTAATACATTTGTTGTCTATTTTTTTGCCCTTCTCTTTAACCCAATGTTATACCTAGAATGCAAACCCCACAAGTGCTCCATTTTTTTCTAACTTGATTGCTATATTCCAAGTGCTACAACTATATCTAGAACAAAGAGGTAGTCATCAAGTATTTGTTGAATAAAAGTATGTCCTCCATGGGGCACCTCTCACCCTCTCCTCTCCCTCGTCTCCATCCCTCTCTATTTAAAAAAAGAAAAGTATATCTTCCCTAATTGTTTAGGCCTTTGATATCTTTTAATAAAGTGCTATAATTTTTTTTCATAAAGTCTTAAACCCTAAACATCTTTTTAAGGCTTCTCTTATGTATCTTAATTTCTTTGTTGATGTTTCTGTGATACATGAAATTTTTTCTGATTGTATTTTCTAGTTTATTATGCTAATATTAAAGGAAAATTATTAAGTTACACATGTTGATCTTGTATACAAGAATATTTCTCAGCTCTGTATTAGTTCTAATAGTTTGCTTATAGATTATCTTTTATTGTCAATCATATTCATAAAGTCATAATTGTGTCTCTTTCTTTCTAATGCCTTATCTCATTTGTTTACTTTTTTATCTTATTGCTTAGAGACTCCATTACAATTCTGAAAACTATATTGATAAAGTCATTCATGGCTTCCCCTTGGCTTTCAACTGGATGGGTTTTTCTTAATTTATTTTTTAATGCCAGTATAAATAACATACAGTGCTATATTAGTTACAGATATACTGTATAATTATTTAACAATTCCATACATTACTCAGTGCACATCAAGATAAGTGTACTTTTAATCCTCTTTACCTATTTCATCCATTTCCCCACCTACCTCACCTCTGGCAACCACAGTTTGTCCTCTATAGTTCAGAATCTATTTTTTGGTTTGTCTTTTTTTTTCTTTGTTCAGTTGTTTTTTCTTAAATTCCATATATGGGTGAAATCATATGGTATTTGTCTTCCTTTGACTGACTTTTCCACTTACCATTATAGCCTCTAGATCCATCCATATTGTTGCCAATAAGATTTCGTTCTTTTTATGGCTTAGTAATATTCCATTGTATTTGTGTGTGTGTGTGTGTGTGTGTGTGTGTATCACATCTTCTTTATCCATTCATCTGTCAATGGACACTTGGGTTGCTTCTGTATCTTTACTATTAAAATAATGCTGCAATATATATAAAGATGCATATATCTTTTCAAATTAGTGTTTTTATATTTTTGGGTAAATACCCAGTAGTAGAATTACTGAATTTTATGGTACTTCTATTTTTAATGTTTTGAGGAACCAACATATTGTTTTCCACACTGGCCATACCAGTTTGCATTGCCACCAACAGTACATGAGGGTTCCTTTTTCTCCACATCCCTGCCAACATTCATTATGTCCTGTGTCTTTTATTTTAGTCATTCCAAAAGGTGTGAGGTGATATCACCTTGTGATTTTGATTTGCGTTTCCCTGATGATGAGTGATGTTGAGCATCTTTTCATGTGTGTTTGCCATCTGTATACTTTTTTTTTTTTTGAGAAAGTCTGTTAAGTCTCCCCATTTTGGTAGTATTATTCATTTTCAGTTGTTGAGTTGTATAAGTTCTTTATATATTTTAAAGACTAACCCTTTAATGATATTTCATTTGCAAATATCTTCTCACATTCGGTAAACCATCTTTTTTTTTAATGAGGGTTTCCGTTGCTGTGCAAAGTCTTTTATTTTGATGTAGTTCCAATGTTTATTTTTGCTTTTGTTTCCATTGCTTCAGGTGACATGTCTAGAAATATGTTGCTATGGCTGATGTCAAAGAAATTACTGTCTGTGTGCCCTCTTCTAGGATTTTTATAGTTTCAGGTCTCACATGTAGGTCCCTAATCAATTTTGAGTTTATTTTTGTGTATAGTGTAAGAAAGCGGTCCACTTAAATTCTTTTGCATGTAGCTCTCCAGCTTTCCCAACACCATTTGCTGAATAGGTTGCCTTTTTCCCATTGCATATTCTTTCCTCTTTTGTAGTAAATTAATTGACCATATAATCATGGCTTTATTTCTGGATTTTATATTCTGTTCCCTTGATCTATGTTTCTTTTTTTGTGCCAGTACCATATTATTTTGATACCTATAATTTTGCAACATATCTTAAAATCTGGAGTTGTGATACCTCCAGTTTCATCCTATTCCTTTTCAAGATTGCTTTGGTTATTTGAGGTCTCTTGCGGTTCCATACACATTTTAGTATTCTTTGTTCTAGTTTTGTGAAAAATGCTGTGGGTATACTGATAGGGATAGCATTAAATATACAGATTGATTTGGATAATATGGACATTTTAACAATATTAACTCTTTTAATCCATGAGCATGGAATATCTTTCCATGTGTTTATGTCACCTTTAATTTTCAAGTGGATGCTTTTAAAGTTTCATTCACAATTACGTATGATGCTTGATCTTGATTCTCTGAAGAGATCCTTCATCAAATAAAAAAGATCCTTTCTCATCCTAGTTTGCTCAAATCTTGTTCAAATGGGTTTTAAATTTTAGCTACTGATTTCTATGCATCTATTGAGATATTTTGAAAGGCAGCATAAGACAGAAGAGAAAAAGCTCTGGAACCAGTAAATAATATATTCCAAAATACAAATAGGATACAAGTAAACCTAAAAAACAATATGAGCTCCTAATATCTATCTACAAACACTACAGTAGGAAATTTGCATACATTGTCTCATATAACTTTTATAATACTTACATGAAGTTGAAGTTGTAGTATTATATTCAGTTACAGATGGAAAACTTAGATTAATTTAACTGATCAAGGGTAAAACAACTCACAAGTAACAGAATCAGGATTTAAATCAAATGTGTTTGAGTCCATTGTCTATGCTCTTTCTACTGTGATATGCTGCCTCAGTGCACTGATAATTTTCACCAGGATGATGTTTCACTGAACTAAAATCTCCAGCATGGAGACTAAAGAAACTGCAAGTTATTGGAATTTTGAAGTTCAATTCAGACATGTTATATATAAAAGTGTGTGTGAGATTAAGCAACATCACTGCTTATAGTAATGTAAGAAATACTTCATAGTTTAAAAAACACTTTAAAAAAAATTTTCCATCACATACCTCAGAGGTTGGTTGGCACAACCAAACTAAAGAGGATTGATGAATTAAGAAAAAGAGCCAAAATAATAAATAGATCTGTTTTGTCGTCTCACGTTGTTGCTGGAATGTAATTAATTCCTTTATGACTAGAGTCCTGAAACTACATATATATGTATATATACTATATATAACTACATTATATCCCATTTACCTGTGTAAAATTTCAAAGTAAGTGAGAAAAAAGAAACAATTTATTCTAAATATATGAAATACTGAATTCATGGAAACATTTAATTAAAAGCAAGAAATTCAAGGAGAAGGATCTCATTGACCACTAAAAGGACAGTAAAATGGTATAAATATTCTGGTACTAATATAGAATATGTATCAAGAGTTCAAAAATATTTTTATCACTTGTCTATCAATTCCCCTCCTAGGAATTTATCCAAACTAAGCAAAATGAAATAAGGGTAATATTTCATACAAGAAGATATTCACTATGCTTATTTATAACAACAGATAATGGAATATAATCTTTATGCCCAAGATTAAGAAAATGGTCCAGTAGTAGAAGGCTATTATACAGCCATGTTTATGAAGTTTTTAGTGACAGAAAATTGCTTGTGTACTATTTAGTTTCTTTAAAAGCAAAACATAAAAATTCATATATGGTATAAAATTTAATTATGCTCCAAAAAATAAAGTAGGAAATAAAAAGCCTAGAAGTAAATATGCCAAGACATTAATAACATTTGTTTCCAGATAGTATGATTACATGTGTGTGCTTTTTTTCTGCTTCTAGTAATTGTCTATATTTTCCAAACACATTGAGCATCAGATACTTTAATCAAAAAGTAAAATTAAAGAGATAGAAACAATATAAGGGAAAGAAAAGAGTGTTTAAAAGTCAAGATATATCATTTTCCCCCCTCTTACTAGCTGAAGTTTTATCATGAGTATTTAAATAGGAAGATTCATTTTCACATCACACAAGTATTTTGCTGCATCAAGAATAAATTTCCACATTAGAGTATTTAATACATGTTCTTCAGAGAAAAAATTACCTTTTAATAAAGATGTCATGACAATAGTTTGCATAGACTCTTGCAAACACACTATTTAGCAACTACTTTGGGGGTTTTATCAGTCCTAGAATACAGCACCATATGTTTCAAGCTTTTATCACTTCTTACAAATGTCAAGGGAAATAACCAGAGAGCTAGACTTGTTTGTATGGTATATTTGATGCTGTAATTTTTAACATTCATTTAATGGACTCAGACTTTGATGACTAATACTTCTTTTGCTTGCTAGCGCCAAACCCTAAATAAGGTTCCTGACTAGATTACATTCATGAAGGTCTCATTTTAACGGAAATTAGAGAGATAGAAAAGATGATAGGAAGAGACATTATAAAAACAGACCTGACAAGTAAAACCTAATAGCAAAACCATTCTCTTTTATATAGACAACCATGAAAACAAATATCCTGTGAGCTAGAGATATATATTGTATCTTTCTAGCAGATCTTTATGCCATCTTGAGACAGATTTCCATAACTATATTATGTGATTACAGTTGATGAAGCAATGGCCCAAAGAAAGAGGCTGATAAAGAATCACACTCCAGGAAACCAGATAAACATGTTCATGATTTCTAATTGTAACAACAGTAGAATAGCACTGGATATGAAGATAGAAACCCAGAGAGTCAGAGTAAATATTGGCTCCTCCAACTTTAAAAATAAGCATTCATAAAAACAGCACCAACTTTCTTATTAGAATAATTCCTTGGAATGCATTCATGTTACTTGCTTAACTGATAGACAAGACTGCAAAAGAGCTGTCTGACTTTAGCATATAGTATAAAAATTATAACATTCTGGAAGAAACCTTTAAAACAACAAAAAGAACATACCTGTAAGCACCTAGAAGAGCAAAGAACAAGAAACTGAAATTTATGAGCAACCTGTCCAAAAATCTATCTCAGGTAGTATCACTTAAGAAACATATTTTCCTGGGTACCTGGATGGCTCAGTTGGTTGAGCAATGGGCTCTTGATTTCAGCTCAGGTCATGAGCTCAGGGTTGTGAGCTCCAGCATGGAGCTTGCTTAAGATACTCTTCTCTCTCTCTCCCTCTAAAAACAAAAGCAAAACAAAACAAAAAACACATTTTCCCTGTCTAATCAAACCACTCCCCACCACTCCCCCTGTCAAGAGGAGCTATGTAAGATTATTTGTACAGAGACTAAAATGCAAGAAAAACTAGGCTAAGAATTTAATGTGGCCCAAAGCTAAAGAAACATAATAATTTCAGAGCTTTCAGTAAGTCTCTATTTAGCAAAGATATAATTAGAATAGAAGATTCTTTTGTTTGAAAAGTAACAGGTCTCATTTCTTAGGAGTTAGTCAATTCCTGGATGCAAAATGTAAGCTGAAGGATGTGCATGTGCTATGCATAAAAAGGAAAATAGTAAACCCCTTTGGGAAATTAGAAATCCTGGCAGATTATACTGCTTTTAAGAAAATGCTTCCCTTCCTTCTTATGAATTGACTATATTGCTTCGGAATTATTGTTTGTTTTTCAGTGCTATATGTTACAACTATAAGTTACTGACATGAGACACCAACAGAAGAATGAGAGGTTGTGTGTCTATCTAAGAAGCAGAGAGATCTTGATAGAGGACCTGAAGGTGGAGTGCCAAAACTCAGTCTTGTAGATGTGGCTATAGTCTCCTGCTATAAATTATACTCTTAGGATTCAGTAACATAAACTTGAAAATGCATTTTGTGAATTACTAATTATTTTGTTGGAAAAAGTGGGTAATCCTATCATCAGGTCAGGAAAAGTGTAGGTTTTCCTAAAGTGGGTAAAGGGAAAAATATTGTTATTCTTAATATGAGAAGCTGAAAAAGGAATTCTCTCATTGCAGAATAAGTGAAACTAAGAAGCAAAGCTAGGAACTAAAGAATGTCCCTGAGCAGCTTTCTGTGATGGTTTAAGAAATTTTTCCCACTTACCCTAAATCATGTTTAGCCAACAATATAGATAATTCTCCCATCTATTTAATTCCTTCCAGTTAGCTCTTAAACTTCATTAAACATTACATACATCTGTGTTACTACATACAGTCATGTGCCAGTGGTGTTGAAAGAATTAAGAGAATCAACAGTAGAGTGAAGTGACTGTTTCCTGCACCCCTCTCCTGCTGAAGGAAGCATGCCAGTCAGTCCCTAAATTCCAGGCACTGATCAATGTCAGACACATGAATCAAATTGCAGTTAAGAAAAATGGAGAGAAGCAAGTAACTAATTAAAGGAGCAAACAGGATGGACTGACTTGGGAGGGAAAATTAAGCCAACCTTCCCTTTCTCCCAAGTATATTAGAAATAGATGACCCTGAAGGAAGAAGGCAGATAGATATTAGGTTATGGGGCTATGTTTTCATTTGCTTAAAAGAATCATATCGCTATATGTACAAAGACTGTGCAGTCTTTCCATGATTAGATGTCCTAATATAACAGAATGATAAATGATTTCTTAGTATTAGATGTTTATTAACGTTTGTTCAAGTCATATGTATTTAGTTCTATTTACAATATACTCTCACTCCAAATATTTGAACAGGATTATAAAAAACATACATAGAAAAAACATACATCTAAATAGAAAATGTAGATGAAGAAATTATGTTTAAAGACAGATTAATATGATCAAAATGAAAGAAAAATTAGTACACAGAAGTACAAGCCACAAAGTTTTCAAGAATCATTAGCAAGGGCTATAAAATTGGCTCTTGAATTTTTCAACAGATTTAAAAAAGCAAGTAGGAGGAGTTATAAGAATCATATTATTTTTAACATATAACCACTTGCTTGTACAAAAGAAGAAAACTGTTTCTGAAACTGAGGCCTGTGAGAAATGTCCCTCACAAGTCTTTACAAAAAATAAGTAATATGGATAACAGCACTCTGTAATAAACATAGTAACAAGTCACTTCCAATGGTTCCTTATAATACTCCTCAAAGAAATCCAGCACATTATGCTAATTCTTCAATCAATAAAGAACATTTTTTTGTCTTAGATAATATATTTGTATTATTTAATATCCACCAGATAATAAAAGCCAGCATTTTATACCTGTACATCTCTGCATATCTCTTAAAACTATATCATTGCTAGAGATACACAAGTATATATTCTTAATCTGGACATTATTTTGAGATTTCTAAAGTAAAACAAAAGCATAATCTTCTTACCAAAACCACACTAAAGATATCCAATATTTCCCTTACCTGTGATTCTTTCACATTTTCAACAGTAAAGTTGAACCAGACTCGGAATCGTGGATTACAGGTATCCGGCCTAATGAATAAGTCATACTCAAATTCAGAGACCTGGTCCACCCGTCCAAGGTTACCTGGTGATAAAAATTAAAAGAGTCATGTTTTAATAGAAGTTCATGCAGCTCAATAGCACATACACTTAAATACTATGAGCTCTGACAGCAACATTTGTCATTATTCAGTACTTGTAGGTTCAGCATTCACACTCTGTAAGGCCGCCAACCCTGAATACAGCACAGGATAAGAGGAGCCTTCCAGCTAGTCCTTGCTGTGGTACAAGCAACTCTTTCAGTTCTTATCACCCAGATCTGTTTGTGCTACAAGTGACAGATTTTTAGTTTGGGATGTTCCATGGAGGATGTAGCAAGCTCCGATAAGCCAAAAAGAATCACAAACAAACTTTCTAGTTTTAAAAAAGGACGATAACATATGTATTTTGTATTAAGCTTTATACAAACTTCCACTAACTCTAATATACTTGATCTTATTTAATTCTCACAATATTGCCTAGCAGTTTGTAGTATTTTCGGTAATTTCCAAACTTCTATCAGAGCATATTAAAGGATATGTAAAATAAGGTTTTAAACAAAAATTACAAGTAGTTGCTTCATAAGAAAAATAATGGCAAATTCACAAACAGCCATGAAATTAATTTCCATTTTCTCTACCAATAGAACAGTTATATCAAAAATGTAGGTTGACAGAGGGGAGGTTGGTGAGAGAGGGGTGAAGTAATAAGTAAAGGTGATCAAGAGTACATTATCTTGATGAGCACTGGGTAATAAATAGAACTGATGAATCATTATACTGTACACCTGAAAATAATATAACACGGTATGTTAACTATACTTCAAATTTATGAAAAAGAAAAAAAATGTATAAACTTAGGTGTTACTTCCATTCATTGTATCTCCTCTCTTTAACTTCTATTCTAATGAGCAGTAAAATGCCCATAATTGTCACAATGTGATGGGATAAAAAATAAAGCAAATAGTCTGGTGAATTCCCAAGTCAGATAATCAACATCTGAAAAAGAGTAAAGATAATAAAAGACAGCAACAAAGAAATTGACTGAGAAATCAGTACTCTATTGTACCTGAAGAGCATAGAAGTATCCTGCTTTAAAATAAGCTCTTGGGGATCCCTGGGTGGCTCAGCGGTTTAGCGCCTGCCTTCAGCCCAGGGTGTGATCCTGGAGTCCCGGGATTGAGTCCTGGGATCAAGTCCCGAATCGGGCTGCTTCTCCCTCTCCCTGTGTCCCTGCCTCTCTGTCTCTCTCTGTCTCTCATGAATAAATGAATAAAATCTTTAAAAAGAAAAAAAAAGCTCTAGTATGTCTTTCTCGAAAAGAACACTCATAGTTTAACTTTAAATGTAGCAGTTTTCAATTAATTCTTTTTCTAATTCTACTAGCATGTTACTGATTTTAACTAAGCATTAGTCGCGTTGTCACAGATGGAATACTAGCCAGGGAATCAGCAGACCTGAATTCTAGCTCAACTGATTCTCTGTGCAATAATACCAAAGTTATTCACCCTCTGAGGGCTTCATCTACTAAATGAGAATATTGAGTTACCTAATCATGAAGTTTCCTTTCAGCTGTACCATTCTTTGGCTGCCTGAATCTAGGATTAATCAGGCAGTGATCCAAGATAATAAGATAATACTTCCCTCAAAACCTTATCAATTAACCTTAGGGTAATTTTATTTGCTTTCATTAAAATTTGGGGTAAGAAGCCAGATTTATTCCTCCTTCCAGAACCAAAACAATCAGTTACTTCCAATTAAGAACACACATATTTCTTAAAAATGCACTGATAGGAAATTACAAGTATCAACTAATTAAAACCAAAAACTTAGTTTTTCTAGTTTGACTGTCTTCAGAATTCCCGAGGAGATTCCTCATTAAGTTGGTTCTTTCTATTATTATCATGCAAAAATATTTACTAAGCCTTATGTTATAGAGGGCAGAATATTGCGCAGAGCAATGAGCTTGCAATCAAAAGATGTAGGCTCAAATTTTACCTTGGAAATGACATTGGAAATTCAGTTAACTTCATCCACCCTCTGTTTTTTCAACTTAAAGTAAGGATTACATCAATAAAGTTTGAATATTTATTTCTTAGAAATTACTATGAATATTAATTTTCAATTGAAAACATTTTCTGAGCATTTCTATATACTACCCAAAATGGTAGGTGTACTAACCTATTCAAGTCTCACAACAACCCCTGTGGAGTAGAACCATTACAATCCTCCTTTTGTAGAAGAGAACAGCAAGGGAAAAAGCTACAAAAAATAACTTGGCCTATGTTATATAGCATGTAAGTAAGTAAAAGTCAGAGTTGGGATTTGAATTCCAGCAACATGACTCTAATCACTAGACTAATAGCTTCTCTATATAACATAGATGGTTGGAAGAATACAGAGATAATATAAAATGAAAGTATAAGTTATAATGCTTAATACAATTACTACCTTTAAAAAAAACAAGAAGTGAAGAATAACACTATTTTTGGCCATCTAAAAGTTACTGGTTGAAAAATTAAACATTAATATGCATTTCATCACTCAAAGGAAAATTTTTATTTTGTTTTTAATTCTGGAACACTATAAATAGGTTTTGATAAATAATAACGTCTTAAAATTGCTGCCATCAATGGTACCTATTAATAAGGCACAATTTGTGTCTAAAAATTTACAGTTTCAAAATGAGTTGACATCCTTTATTTTATTAAAGCCTCGCCATGACCCCATGATGAGTAATTGAAACTCAGAAATATTTAGTGCTTCATTGAATTCATACTGTAAAGCACTAGGGCAAGACCTTGAAATAAAGATTTTTGGACTCCATTGTGCTATCTTTGGAATATGCTATAGTCACAGTCAATACATTCATCCTTGTATTCAATCAGTTATTCATTCAAAAAGCATCATGTTATATGTTGTAAAATAGAAGAGATAATAAATCAAACAGATATAGTCTTTGCTTTCACTAAGTTTACAGTTTCAAATAATAATAAGCATCTAATCTTTGATCTTCTGTAACTATCCTGTTGACCATCTTCACCATTCCTATGAGGAATATCTTCTCTGTGTGTATGCATAAACAATTCTTTCCTCATGTTATCTCTAATATTTCAACAAAGTGGCAATTTTTGACCTTCTAAAAATGGCTATTTGTATATAAAATGACAATGCCTATATATCATTTGGTTTCCTTCCATTTATACAAAAAGCAAGAAAACAAATAGAAATTCAAAATAAAGGACAAATACAAAGCAAAAAATAAAATGTAGATATCAAACATAAGTATGTGAGTAAATGTGTTAAATACACTGACTAAATATCAAAAGGAAAAAATTTTTATTCTAGATGAAAAACTTGAATATATATTGCTTATAAGTACAACTTTATATTTAAGCACACAGAAAAACTGAATGATAAAGGAATGAAAAAGTTATAACAGGAAAGCACTCTGAGGAAGAAAGTTACTGTACCTATATTTGTATCAGACAAGCTAGGCTTTAAATCAAGAAATATTACTGGAAATGAACAAGGATGGGGCACGTAGGTGGCTCAGTTGTTTAAGCATCTGCTTTCCACTCAGGTCATAATGCCAAGGTTCTGGGATCAAGCCCGGCATCAGGCTCCCTGCTCAGGGGGGAGCCTGCTTCTCCCTCTCCTTCTGCCCCTCCCCTATACTCATGTGTGCTCGCTCTCTCTCTTCTCTCAAATAAGGAAATAAAATATTTTTTAAAAAGAGAAATAAACAAAAATATTTTATGATGAAAAAATTGTATATTTCATATATTTTTCTAATGTATTGGTATAAATAATTCACTATATTTTTGTTGTTTTTGTCTTTTGCTAGTTTGATGTATAAAAGTTTTACAATACTATACTCAACTATTATATTAATGTGTTATCTTTCTCTTTATTTTTCCTGGTTGAACTAGGCTAGAGTGTGTTGTATTAAAAGTATTTTTCACAATACTTTTTAACATATTACATTTTCTATAGAGTACATTAAAATTTTTCTTTAATTTTCTAATCTTTTATTATTTCCTTCCTTATATTTTTTATTTTGTCTTGTTTTAAATTATTACTTTTTTAAAAGTTTCTTATGATAGAGGCTTAGAAAATTGATTTTCAGACATATATAAAAGGATAATTCCATTAAGAAGATATAAAAATCTTAGAAGTATATACATCTATTAACACATCCCCAAAAGATGTAAGTAAAATTTGACAAAATAGAAGATAGAGACAAATTCATAATTACAGTGAGAAATTTCAACAAACCAAAACCACAAACTGAGCAAAATCAAGAAAATATATTCACAAAGAATTGAGACAAATTGAAAATGTGACTAAAAAAGCTACTTCATTCTAATTATGAAACATTTGATATTTAAAGAATAACGTGTATATATTCTTTTCAAATGCACATGCTACATTTACCAAAATTGATTATATGCTGGTTCATAAAGCAAGTCTCAACAAATTTTTAAAAAGATTTTATTTATTTATTTGACAGAGAGAAAGAGAACACATGCAGGGGGAGCAGCAGGCTCTCTGCTGAGTGGGAAGCCTGATGTGGGGCTTGATCCCAGGACCCTGAGTTCATGACCTGAGCCAAAGGCAGATACAAACAACTGAGCCACCCAGGCACCCCAAAATGTACAATTTCTAATAAGAAAACAACCAACTAAAAAAAGAATCAAATCAAATATTCATTTTTAACAAAAATCAAATATGTTGTATGAATAAAAGCAGAAAAATTATATGATAAAAACAACATCTCTACTTTTGGCTCAGTCATGTTGTACTAACCATTAAGATATTAGCCCCATTGTAAAGAACTATAAAGCAGGTCAAATATATGAAACACCTGTTTCGGACATTAGAAAATAAGCAACGTTATACAGCAATCCCTGGGAAAAGAGACATTCACAGGATGAACTCCCACAATAGTCTATTGAAGCAGGCACAATTTGTGAGGTAGGTCATAAGTCTATAGCTCCAAGCTAGGCAAGCCCAGGCACACAGTGAAACTACATTAGTTTTATCAAATAGAACATACTACAATGATGAAAGAAAAGCAGAATTACTAGGGATGAAACTATGCTGGGTAATAGGGTGGTAAGAACCGAGTACACTCAGAATTGAAAAACTTTTGATCCCTCAGGCATAACACTCAGTTGAGATACCAATAGGGACATACCTTAGCAATAAAAACCATGTCCTGAGAAAGAAATATTTCATAATTTCACTAATAAAATTGAAAACTAACCCTGATAATATCTCCATAAGAGACAAGATTTGGGCCCAAGTTAGAATAGTTTGGAAATACCTAGGTTTTCCACCCAATCTACATCAATAAAATTTTAAACCATACATACAGAAGTTTAAGGTGATCAGCCTTGAGGTGATAAGCAAATGAACTGTCTTCTAAAATAAACAGTAATAAACTTGAAAAGATAATATAAACTGCTTTCTACACTAAACACTAATATACCCAAAAAGATAACAGAATTAACTTTCTATAATGTATCTTCCATTCTGTCCATGTACAGTCAAAAATTACAAGACACTCAAAGACATATATCACTCATAATCAAAAGCGCGGAGGCAAACAATATAAATCCACTCTGAGATCAGTCATACTATTAACAGAAAAAAAAACTTCAAATGAATTATTATAAATACTGTTAAAAAACAGAAACATCTTAATAGAATTAAAGAAAAATGTAATTTTCCTATTTGAAAAGTACAGAATTTCTAAAGAAACAGAAATGTCTATAAAGACTAAATAAAAATCCTAAAAGTAAAAAGCACAATACCTTAAGTGGAAAATTAAGAGGATGGACTTAACATTAGAGTAGAGCTACTGCACAGTCAATAAACTTGAAGATGGATCTATTAAAAAATCATGTGATGTTAAGAACTTAGAGGAAAAAATTGAATATCTTAGAATCTCAGGAAACCTTATGCAGAAAAAATAGAAAACTCAACCTAAGTACATAATACTTAAACTGATAAAAAAACAGAGAAAATCTTAAGCAAAACCAGAAGAAAAGCCATAAAATATAGATGTGAACAACACTAAAAATAACCATTGACTTCTAAGAATAACCATTAACTTCTTTTTTTTAAGACTTTATTTATTTATTCATGAGAGAAACAGAGAGAGAGGCAGAGAAATAGAGGGAGAAGAGGCTCCCCTCATGGAGCCCAATGAGGGACTCAATATCCGGACCAGGATCATGCCCTGAGCCCTGAGCTGAAGGCAGATGCTCAACCACTGAGCCACCTGGGCATCCCTAAGAATAACCATTAACTTTTAAGAAAGAACATCTCTAAAGTAATGAAAGAATAAAACTCTCAACCCAGAATTCAATATCCAGTGAAAACATATTGAAAAATTAGGGTAAAATAAAATAAAACAAAATAAACAAAAACAGAAAATTCATTACCAGTAAACCTATACCAACCAAATGAAAACCTAAAAGACAGGAAGTGGGCAGCCCGGGTGGCTCAGCGGTTTAGCGCCACCTTCAGTCCAGGGCTTGATCCTGGAGACCCGGGATCAAGTCCCACATCAGGATCCCTGCATGGAGCCTGCTTCTCCAACTGCCTGTCTCTGCCTCTCTCTCTCTCTGTCTCTCATGAATAAATAAATAAAACCTTTTTAAAAAAATAAAAAATAAAAGACAGGAAGTTATACTAGATAGACCTAATACTTCTAAAAATAAACGAACATCATTAAAAATACTAAATAAGTGGTAAATTTAAGACTGCTTTTATTTGTCTCATAATTTCTTTCAAGATAATTGTTCAAAGTTCAAAAATTATATTTTAAGGGCAGTTTACATGGTACAGAGAAGCAAAATATATGAAAAAACAGTAACAAAAATTGAAATGAGAAATAGAATTTGATATGAGGTAACTACATTTTCTGAGATGGAAAGTAGGAAGTAGGAAGAATAAATTTTGAGGAAAAAAAGGATTAGTAATTACAAGTTCAAGGTATCAAATGTGAAGTATTAAATTTAAAGTGGTAAAATAAGGACCCTAAAAGGGTTTGATAAATTATCAAGCCATGGAAAAGATATGAAAAAATAAAATGTATATTAATAAGCAAAAGTAACTGATTTGAAAGGTTGCATATGGTATGATTCCAACCATATGACATTCTGGGAAAGGCCAAGCCATGGACAGTTAAAAGACCAGAAGTTGGAAAGAACAGAAATTAATAGCCAGGGAACAGAGAATATTTAGGGCAGTGAAAATACTCTGTATGACTATAATGGTAGATACTTATAATTATATATTTATCCAAAACAATAGAATATACAATACAAAGAGTGAACGCTAATGTAAACTATGGACTTTGGGTGACTATGATGTGTCAATGTAGGTTCATCAGTTGTAACAAATACCTAAAATCACTCTAAAAAATAAATTTTTAGACAAAATATTTTAGAAGTTTAATAAATTATGAGTGAATATTGTTCCAGAGCAACCAATAAAATAAACATAAAATAGTTTCACCAAGAATCCAAAGAAAAAATAAAGAATAATAAAAAGCCTTTTTTTTTATTGTGAAGTCAGTAAAACGCAACAAAGTAACAGAAACAGAATGGACAATAAGAAAATTAATAGGTTCATTTAATCCTAACATATCAATAATTACATTAAATATAACTGATATATGAATAGAGTAAGCATCCCAATAAAAAGCAGAGATTACAGGATGCCTGAGTGGCTCAGTGGTTAAGCGTCTGCCTTCAGCTTAGGGTATGATCCTAGATTCTTGGGATCAAGTCAGGCTTGATCAGACTTGGGATCAGGCTTCCTGCATGGAGCCTGCTTCTCCTTCTGCCTGTATCTCTGTCTCTCATGAATTAAAAAAAAACAAAAACAAAAAAAACAAAACAAAACAAAAAAAAAAGACATCGCTAGATGGGAATAAAAAGCCAATGCCAACAAGACACAAGTAGTCTAAAATTTCAATAATTTTTTAAAGGACTTAACACTTTCTTTTTCTACCTCTGAAAAAGAGTGATCCACTCCTAGATATATCATAATCAAACTGTGAAAAGACAAAAAGAATCTTTAACTCAGCAACACAGAAACCAACTCCTCACAAGAAATCCTCAATAAGATTAATGGCTGATTTATCATTAAGAATAATGAGGGATCCCTGGGTGGCGCAGCGGTTTGGTGCCTGCCTTTGGCCCAGGGCGCGATCCTGGAGACCCGGGATCGAATCCCACATCGGGCTCCCGGTGCATGAAGCCTGCTTCTCCCTCTGCCTGTGTCTCTGCCTCATTCTCTCTCTCTCTCTGTGACTATCACAAATAAATAAAAATTAAAAAAAAAAAAAGAATAATGGTAGTCAGAAGACAGTGGAATAACACAAAGTGCTGAAAGAAAATCATCAAACAAGAATTTGATAGCCAGCAAAAAGTATTATTCAAAAATGAGAAAGTTAAGACATCATCAGATTTATTTATTTTTTAAAGATAGATTTATTTATTTATTTATTTATTTATTTATTTATTTATTTATTCAGAGAGAGAGAGAGAGAGAGGCAGAGACATAGGAAGAGAAAGAAGAAGGCTCCATGCAGGAAGCCTGATGTGGGGCTCGATCCCAGGTCTCCAGGATCATAACCCGGGCTGCCGGTGGCACTAAACCGCTGAGCCACCTGGGCTGCCCGACACCATCAGATTTAAAAATGTGCTCTACAAGAAAACTACAGGATATTATGGCTGTAGTGAAAGAACACTAAAGCATAACTGAAATCCACATGAAGAATAAAAGCACCAGTAAAAATAACTACATAATAAAAGCATTAAGTATAAACATTTTAATTCTGTTGATTTTTTTTTCTCTTACTGATATAAAGGAATCATTATAAATCTGTATGGAGTATACATACTATATCCAGATATAATTTGTATAACAATAAATATATGTATTCCATATATATTATTGAAATTGACTTGATATTAATTCAAACTATGGTGGTATCGGGATCCCTGGTTGGCGCAGCGGTTTGGCGCCTGCCTTTGGCCCAGGGCGCGATCCTGGAGACCCGGGATCGAATCCCACGTCGGGCTCCCGGTGCATGGAGCCTGCTTCTCCCTCTGCTTATGTCTCTGCCTCTCTCTCTCTCTCTCTCTATGTGACTATCATAAATAAATAAAAATTTAAAAAAAAAATTAAAAAAAAAAAACTATGGTGGTATCAATTTAATTAAGTTCATTTTAATTCTCAGGGCAATTAAAGAAAGAAATTTTAAAATACAGTAAAATAAAAAATAGTAAAATCAGTAAGAAGAGAATTAAAATGGCACACTAGATAATATCTATTTAACATAAAAGAAGCAGTAATGGAGAAAGAGATAGGGAAAGACATAAAACATAGTGAAAGTGGTGGCAAAATAATCTTACATCTCAATAATCACAATAAATGTAAAATGTTAAACGCTCCAATTAAAAGGCAGAAAATGTCAAAATAGATTTTTTTTTAATGAACCAACCATATGCATGCAGTCTATAAGAGATGCACTTTAGATACAAACTCACAAGGTTGATAGTTAGAAGAAAGGAAAATAATAAACATACCAAACACAACGAAAGAAAGATGGAATACTCATAATAATATCAGAAAAATCAACTTTAAGACAAAAGTTGTTAGAGACAAAGGAGGAGGATGTTTTATAATAACAAAGGAGCAAGCCAACAAGAAGACATAACAAGTATAAAAATGCACCCAACAAGAGTCTCAAGTAAATAAAACAAAAAACATTCAGAATTAAACTACTTATATTAATTTTTTTCATTTTGGGAAGAGGTCACTGATTTAAATGACATGTGGGAATTTATTTTTTTTTAAGATTTTATTTATTTATTCATGAGAGACACAGAGGGAGAGGTAGAGACACAGGCAGAGGGAGAAGCAGGCTCCAGGTGGGGAGCCCGATGTGGGACTTGATCCGGGACTCCGGGATCATGCCTTAAGCCAAAGACAGACACTCAACTGCTGAGCCACCCAGGCATCCTGACATGTGGGAATTTAAAACATAAAACCATAGCACAAGGCCAACATTACAAATTTTAAGAAGACCATCTTATCTGCTCTTTTATATTAAAAAAAATCAAAAACCTCAGATTTAGATATAGATTTGAATACTAGCACCACTGCTTATAAATTTTGAAGTTTTGCCAAATTTAATTGCTCTTGACTTCAGTTTTCTTGTCTGTCAAAGATAAAATATTTTATTATCAAATGAAATTATATATATAAATTATACAGTCAATACTTAAGCCCAAAAGCATTAGAGTCACCTATGGAGTCTTAATTTCATACTTAATAACTAAGTATATCCATCCAAGAATCCTTTCAAATATATCTACAATCCAAGCACTTTTCTTTACCTCCACAGATATCACTTTGATTCAAGCAACTATATTCTCCCACCTGGATTGTTTGTAACTGGTCTCCTTATCTGCACCCCAATACTCTATTCTCAACACAAAGCCAAAGTAATTTTTCCAACACATAAAAGAGATCATGTCACATTTTGTTCAAAACCCTCAAGAGGTTTAGCACTTATTTGAGAGTAAACCTGAAGTGTTTTTTTTTTTTTAAAGAATGTATTCATTTATTCATGAGAGACACACAGAGAGAGGCAGAGACAGAAGCAGAAGGAGAAGAAGGCTCCCTGTAGGGACCCTGATGTGGGACTCAATCCCAGGACCCCAGGATCACAATCTGAGCCAAAGCAGATGTTCAATCATTGAGGCACCCAGGTGCCCTCCAAACCTGAAGTTTTTAAAAGATTCTACATGAGTAGTGCCTTCATGGCTCAGTCAATTAACCATGTGACTCTTAATTTCTGTTCAGGTCATGGTTTCAGAGTGCTGGGATCGAGACCCCATCCCCCTGTCATGCTCTACACTTAGGGAGTAGTCTATCTGAGGAGACTTTCCCTCTGCCCCTCATCCTGCTCACATTCAATCTCTCTCACTAAAATGAATAACTTTTAAAATCAATCAATCAATGTGATCTATCTCCCTTTCACTTCTCTGATCTTATCTCTTGTCCTCACATCACTTGACTTCCTTACTATTTCTCTTTCTTGTCACATCACACACACCTCAGTTTTAAGGGATTATCAATGGCTATTCTGGATTATCAATGGCTATTCTGTCTTCCTAAACTTCTCTTTCCCCATATTTTCACATAGATTATAACATCATTCAAATTATTGCTGAAATCTACTTTCTTAAAAGAAGCCAACCTGACCACCATATTTAATATTGAAAAACACTTTTCCCACATTCTTGATTCATCTCACCTACTCTAAATTTCCTCGCAGCACTCACCATATTCAAGTATACCATACAAATTACTTATTTTTTGAGTATTGTTTATTTTTGTACCATCTGGTAAAAATGTAAGCTCAGAAATATTTTTCTGTTTTATTTACTGTTACACCCTCAGTACTAGTATCTAGCCCCAACAAGATACTCAATAAATATCTGTTGAATAAATGTATAAATAAAAATAAATTCCCAAACTTGTTAAATAATATAAACGGCAGTTATTGTGGCAACATTTCAGAGGTCTATTCCAATGTAGACCTCATGCTGGGCACTGAAAATACAAATATGAATAAGTAAGTACTTGTCTTCATGGAGTTTATAGTCAAGCTGAAGCAATAATCACACAGGTGGATCATTTCAATCTAAGTATCAAGTCCTATGATAAAGACTTTCCCAGAGGAAATCATAGGATGCTGTGCAAAAGTGAGTTATTGTTATATCTTCTACAGACAAAAATAAAGTGGTAAAAAACAAAAGCCATAAAAATCTCCAATAATAAATCTTAAAAATTGTGAATTGATTTTATTTTCTGTGTTTGTCCACTGAAAGTTATCTTTAGAAGTCAGTCAACCTAAATAACATTTACACTTGGCCCTTAAGATGGTGGTTTATTTCCTTTATGTAAAACTCTTATTATACATTTTACTTTATTTTCCAGAATAATGAGGTATTTATTTTTCTTTCTTATTTTGGCTATATTTTCTTTTTTCCTAGAGTATTAGGGAATTCTCCAAAACCTCTCTACAGAGAAATATGGAAGCTTTCTGTTTTCAGAAAAGAAAAAACTACATGCAAAAATGTATCCCAGCTTTCTAAAGGGCTCTTTTTTCTCAGTGTTTTTCTTCAGATCTTTTATTTTTCACAAGAAATTTTAAACTGAAAACTAAACTATTTAGGGAGTAGACAAGGATCAATGTATATTATGAATTAAAGTGCCTATGGGGGGGGGGGTGCCTGGGTAGATCAGTTGGTTAAGCAACCGACTGTTAATGTCAGCTCAGGTCATGATCTCAGGGTCCCAAGACTGAGACCAGTGTGGGGTTCTGCCCTGAGTAAGTAGCCTGCTCAAGATTCTCTTGTTTTCTCTCCTTCAGCTCCTCACCCCCCTCATGTGCATTCTCTCTCTTAAAAAAAAAAATTAAGATTTTATTGATTTATTCATGAGAGAGAGAGAGAGAGAGAGAGAGGCAGAGACACAGGCAGAGGGAGACGCAAGCTCCATTCAGGGAGCCTGACGTGGGACTCAATCCCGGGACTCCAGGATCACACCCTGGGCCAAAGGCAGGCACTGAGCCGCTGAGCCACCCAGGGATCCCTAAAAAAATTTTTTAATTAAAAAATAAAATAAAATGCCCATTGGAACTGGTGAACTGAAATTCAGAGTCCATGCAACTGACCCTCTGCAGCTTTTTTCGGTTATACCATTCTCTCATAGAAGGAAACCCAAATTATACTAGCATCACTAAAATATTAAATAAAGATGAGGAGCCCTTGAAAATGAGAGGGAAGAAACCGCACTATGCTAGAAAATTAGTAAAGGTCATATGACTTTCCCATCCTGTCTAGTTTGTTAATTTCCAAAATCTTGCCTTCTACAGAAAAGTAAATGTACCAATTTAACTAGTTAGATGGGGAAGATCCTCTCAAAAAACAAAGTGCTCATCCACGTGAGAGAAATATCTTTCTGGATATCATTCAGAGATTGAATAGGGTAATTTTCCAAATGGTTCCTGCATCCCTCAAGGAGTTAATCTCCCTCTCCTGGGTAAATCCACTTCATCCTGGGAAAAGGTTTCTGATCTTGGACCACAGTTTTTTTAAAAAGAGATTTGTAAAGCTATGCTTTTGCCTGATCAAAACCATGAGGAAGACAAAGGGACAGAAACCACTAGTCATATTATTGTAGTCATATCCCTGTTATATTGCAGTATGTAATAATCAACAATGCAGAATCATAATTAGCTCTTTATCCAAAAAAGGCTGAAAGAAAAAACTTGAAAAAAACATAGTAACTGCATGAATATCCTCAAAAATACATCCTCTCCAAGGTAAAACCAAAAGATACTGACTCCAGCAATAAATGTATCCAAACATAACATTATGGTAATACATTTCAGCTACCAAAAGAAGCTAAAGAAATCCTGTGTCCTTTTGGTTCAATCACCAAGTATTTATTAAGCACTACTTATGTAGCAGGGATTCTGCTATTCACTAGAGATTCTAATTTGTTGGTAGAAAATGGTGATTAAAAGGACAGACTCTGGAATTAGACTGCTTCGATTCACACCTTTACTCCTTACTAGCTGTGTGTCCTTAGACTAAAGATTGTACCTCAAATGTTCCAGCTGTAAATTCATAAAGATGTTGTAAGGATTAAATGAGATGATATGAGCAGAAGGGTAAGAAGATTTCCTGGTGCACAGAAATACAGAGCTGAGATAAAAGAGGCTATCAATGAAGTGAGCAAAACTAACAAAAAAGTAGTTATTATAAAACATGTTAAGAATCATGGTCTAAATATGCAAAAACCGTTATAGGGACATAGAAGTGAAAAAGCCTAACCCTACTTGAGGTTGCAAAGCTGGCAAGGGGTAAACAGAATTGACACTTGAGTTATACTCAAAGGATGAATAGGAGCCTTCCAGATGTCAAATGAGTGAAGGCAGAAGGAACATTATGTAGAAGAGCATAGGGCAATGAGACAAGAAGGTTAGGCCAGTATGACCAGGGTCTAATAATGTCAAGAATCCTAGGACAAAGGTTGAAGAGGTAAGATTAGGATAAGGAAATGGGGTGCTATTGGAGGATTTTAAACAAAAGGAGTAGTACAACAAATTTCATTGCTAGAAGATTTATCTAGGGACAGTAGAAAGAGGAAATGAGAGACCTGAATAAAGCTTAAGTTAAGACAGAAGCAGTAACAATACACAGGAATATATTGCAATGAGTCAAAGAAAGGATAAGAACTCACGAATAATGAAAGTAAGGAGTATATTACATAGTTAAAATTCACAGGTGTTTGTTAGGGGAAAATCCTTCTTCCTTACTTCACAATTTTATTTAAATGTCTGATTAACTTCCATGGGAAAGAAGGGGAAAACCAGTAACTCATGAAAAATAGTAAGAGTAAAATTTTCTTTCATTAAAGAACAGTGAGGACAGCTTAAAAGTGAATTTATCATCTGCACAGAACTTAAGAAAGGGTTGGATGATAACTTGGCAGGTTTAACCAGCTAGCCAAAGTTTCCTTCCAAACAGAGCTAAGTTTACTGAGAAACAAATGAAGCTTCAGTTTCAAGGTTCAAACTGCAGATATTTATGATATGAAAGGAAAGCAAGGCTGCACTTCTTTAAAGCATTTCTGGTAAATGGCTTAAAGAGGTTGCAGCATAAGGGAACCTGAATCCCCAAGATGCTAGTAATTTATTGTGATCTCCTTTTTATTATGAACACATAATTTTATATTCATAAGATTTTAGGTATCTTTCTCAAATATTTTATTTCTTTATTTTTTGAAAGAGAGAGAGAGAGCAAGAGGAGGGACAGAGACAGAGAGACAGAGACAGAGAATTCCAAGCAGCCTCCACACTAAGTGCAGAGCCTAATGCAGGCCTGATTTCAAGACCCTGAAATCATTACCCTAGCCAAAATCAAGAGTCAGACACCCAACAAATTGAGCCACTGAGGCACCCCTTGTATTCAGAATTTTATAAAATTTTTCTTAAAGAAGACTCTCTGAAATTACATAAGCTTCAAGGCCATACAAAATTAAAACAGTCCTTGCTTCCAACCATTAAGCTGCTGTGGCTTAAGAAATGGAGAGTTACTTCTGACTCCTAGGGTTGAGAGCATATTTTCATCTTGATAATACAGGAATTGATTCTCCATATAAACAACATGATTTACTTTATATATATTAGGAGCTATTAACCAGCAATTAAACATTGAATACATGATGAATATTTAATGTTTTATAACTCCCCATACAATGAGAGTAAAAATAGAGATTTGAAGTTTGGGTGACATTTTCAAAGTCATTCTTCTTCAAAGATTAAAAAGGCTTTCTAGTTTTTGTTTTCCTCTGGCTATTCAGGGTCTTTTCTGGTTCCATACAAATTTTAGGATTATTTGCCCCATTTCTGTGAAAAATGCTCATGATATTTTGATTGAGATTGCGTTGAATGTGTAGATTGCACTGGATAGCATAGACATTTTAAAAATATTTATTCTTCCAATCCACAGTTTTTAGAGTAGACATACTTTACTTCTTTGGTTATTTTTATTCCTAGGTACCTTGTGGTTTCAGATGCAATTATAAATGAGATCGATCCCTTAATTTCTCTTTCTTCTGTCTCATTATTAGTGTATAGAAATGCAACTGATTTTTCATACTGCCATGTTGCTGAATTCCTGTATGAGTTCCAGGAATTTGGGGTGGAGTCTTTTGGATTTTCCACATAAAGTATCATGTGATCTGTGAAGAGTGAGAGTTTGACTTCTTTGCCAATCTAAATGCCTTTTATTTCTTTTTGTTGTCTGATTGCTGAGGCTAGGAGAAACAGTACTATGTTGGACAACAGTGGTGAGAGTGGACATCCCTGTACTGTGCCTGATCTTAGGGGAAAGACTCTCAGTTTCTCCCTATTGAGAATGATACTTGCTGTGGGCTTTTCATAGATGGCTTTTATGATATTGAGGTACGTTCCCTCTATTCTTACACTGTGGAGAGTTTTAATCAAGAAAGGACGTTGTATTTTGTCAAATGCTTTTTCTGTATCAGTTGAGAAGACCATATGGTTCTTGTCCTTTCTTTTATTAATGTGATGTATCTCATTGATTTGCAGAGGTTGAACGAAACTTGCAGCACAGGAGTAAATTCCACTTGGTCATGGTGAATAATTCTTTTAATGTACTGCAGGATCCTATTGACTAGTATCTTGGTGAAAATTTTGGCATCCATATTCCTCAAGGATATTGGTCTGTAATTCTCCCTTTTGGTGGGGTCTTTTGGTTTTGGCCTCATAGAACGAGTGTGGAAGTTTTCCTTCCATTTCTATTATTTGAAATATCTTCAGAAGAATATGTATTAGTTCTTCTTTAAATGTCTGGTAAAATTCCCCTCGGAAACCATCTGGCCCTGGACTCTTGATTGTTGAGAGGTTTTTGATGAATGCTTCAATTTTCTTGATGGTTATGGGTCTGTTCAGATCTTCCATTTCTTCCTGTTTCAGTTTTGGTAAGTTTATAAGTTTCCAGAAATGCCTCCATTTCTTCCAGATTGCCTAATTTGTTGGCATATAGTTGTTGTTCATAATATGTTCTTAAAATTGTTTGTATTTCTGTGGTGTTGGTCGTGATCTCTCCTCTTTTATTCATGATTTCATTAATCTACGCCCTTTCTCTTTTCTTTTTGATACGTCTGGCTAAGGATTTATTGATCTTATTAATTCTTTCAAAGAACTAGCTTCTAGTTTCATTGATCTGTTCTACTATTCTTTTGGTTTCTATTTCATTGATTTCTGCTCTCATCTTTATTAATTCTCTTCTGCTTAGTTTAGGCTTTACTCACTGTTCTCTCTCCAGCTCCTATAGGTATATGGTTAGGTTGTGTATTTGAAACTTTTCTTCTTTCTTGAGAAAGGCTTGTATTGCTATGTATTTCCCTCTTAGGAATACTTTTGCTGCATCCGAAAGGTTTCCAACAATGCTGTTTTCATTTTCATTTGTTTCCATGAATTTTTAAATCTTCTTTAATTTCCTGATTGACCCATCCATTCACTAGTAGGATGCTCTTTAACCTGAGATATTTGACTTCCTGACAAATTTCCTCCAGTGATTGAATTCAAGTTTCAAATCATTATGGTCTAAAAATATGCATTGAATAATCCCAATCCCTTGATACCAACTGAAACCTGATTTGTGCTCAGTCTGTGACCTGTTCTAGAAAATGTTCTATGTGCACTCGAGAAGAATGTGTATTCTGCTACTTTAGGAGGAAATTCTCTCAATATATCAGTGAAGTCCATCTGGTCCAGCGTGTCATTCAAAGCCTTTGTTTTCTTGTTGATCTTCTGCTGAGATGATCTATCCATCACTGTGAGTGGGGTGTTAACGTCCCTTCTATTATTGTATTATTATCAATGTATTTCTTCAATTTTGTTATTAATTGCTTTATATACTTGGCTGCTCCTACATTAGGAGCATAAATATTTACAATTGTTAGATCTTCTTCTTGGATAGATCCTTTACGTATGATATAGTGCCCTTCTTCATCTCTTACTATAGTCTTTGGTTTAAAATCTAATTTGAAAATAAAAAAATAAATAAATAAATAAATAAAATCTAATTTGTCTGATATAAGAATTGCCATCCCAGCTTTCTTTTGATATACATTAGCATGATAAATGGTTCTCCATCCTTTCACTTTCAATCTGGAGGTGTATTTTGGTTTAAAATGAGTTTCTTATAGACAGTATAAGGATGGGTTTTGCTTTTTATCCAATCTGATACCCTGTATCTTTTGATTAGAGCATTTAGCCCATTTACATTCAGAGTAACTACTGAATGATATGAATTTAGTGCCATTGTATTACCTGTAAAGTCACTGCTTCTGTATCGTGTCTCTCTTCCTTTGTGGTCTATGTTACTTTTGGGCTCCCTTTGCTTAAAGGATCCCCTTTAATATTTCTTGTAGGGCTGGTTTAGTGATCACAAATTCTTTTAGTTTCTGTTTATCCTGAAAGCTCTTTATCTCTCTGTTTATTCTGAATGATAAAGCCTTGCTGGATAAAGTATTCTTGGCTGCATACTTTCTCATTTAGCACCCTGAATATATCATGCTAGTTCTTTCTGGCCTGCCAGATCTCTGTGGATAGGTTTGCTGTCAGCCTTACGTTTCTACCTGTGTAGTTTAAGAACCTCATGCCCTAAGTTGCTTTCAGTAGATTCTCTTCGTCTCTGAAATTTGCAAGCTTCATTATATAGCAGGGTGTTGATCTATTTTTATTGATTTTGAGAGAGGTTCTCTGTGCCTCCTGGACTTGAATGCCTGTTTCCTTCTCCAGATTAGGATAGCTCTCAGCTTCTGTCCCTCTCTCCCTCTCTTTTGCCTTTTTCTCTGTGACCTCATTTATTGTTATTTATATATTGTTATGCTTTATGGTATCACTGATCTCTCAAATTCTCCCCTCATGATCCAGTAGTTGTTTATCTCTCTTTTCCTCATTTTCTCTATTCTCTATAATTTTATCTTCTATATCATTGAATCTCTCTTCTGACTCATTTATCCTAGCAGTAGGAGCCTCCATTTTTAATTGCATCTCATTAATAGTCTTTTTAATTTCAACCTGATTAGATTTTCATTCTTTTATTTCTCCATGGGGATTCTCCAGTGTCTTCTATGATTTTTTTCATGCCTAGTTAGTATCTTTTTAATGGACATTGTGAATTCTAGCTCTGACATTTTACTAGTATCCATATTTATTAAACCTCTGGCAGTTAGTACTGCTGCTTCTTTTTTTCTGGGAATTTCCCCATATTGTCATTTTGTCAAGAGAAGATTAGAATGAGAGAATGAAATATAAAATATATACTATAGACTAGACAAATCAGAAAAGATCATAAACCAAAATAAATAAATAAATAAATAAAGGAAAATAAAAGAGAACATGATCAAACAAGTAGACAGAACAAGGTGATACCTGTTGATATACCAAAATCCTGCATGTATTTTGGTCTATTTGTTAGAAGACACCTGATCTCAAAACTGTGAAGAAACAAAAAACATATATATATATATATATATATATATATATATATATATATATATACACATACACATATATATATATGAATACAATAAAAGGAAGCCAAAATGAAAAATATATATAATGCAAATGTAAAAATTAAAATTAAAAAAGCAAGTGTTGATAAAATAATAAACTAGTTGAAAAGGAAAAGAGAAAAAGGAAATTTTAAACTGAAAGACTAAAGAATTATGAGAAAAACTTTATGAAATGAAGTTTAAAATCTTTATGAAATGAGTTTAAGATGAGGATGAAAATAAAAATGACAGCAGCCCAATATCCAGTCTCAGAACTGAAAGATCACAATCCCTACTGTTCAGTGAACTCTCTGGGAAAAACAGTTACTTTTGTCTCCCTGGTTTCCATCCATACTCTGTGTTCATCCAGCTTGTGACCAAGCATTTTTATCTAATGTATGTGACACTGCTTCAAGTCTCCAAACTTTGCAGCTTCTTGCAGCACGTGCCTGTGTGCGCCTTCTCCTGGGAGAAGGAGGATCTCACCATGGTTCTGCTGCTTGCTGGGCCCCTGCTCAGAGAGCAGTCACCCAATTGGGTCATGGTTCAAAGTTTATAGCAACGCCAAGCTGAAAGCCCATTCCTGGGCTTGCTGATTGCAGCAGGTCCCCGCTCCAATGCTTGGGAACTGTGACACACTCAGGCTCCCCATTCTTTCTTTGACCCTGGGGATCCTGAGACCATACTGTCCCACCTAGTACTCTGCCCTCTTTTGCCACCTGAGCACCTTTCAGGCAGGAAAGGCCCTTACCAGAACAGACTTCTAAAAGTTCTGATTGTGGTCCTTTGCTAAATCACTTTCTGGTAGCTGGCTGATGGAGGCTCCCTCCTTCTACAGTTTCTATTCCAATATATCTCCTCAAATTCACTTCTCTACACCTTCTACCATGAAAAAAGTGGTTACTTTTCTATTATAGAATTGCAGCAATTCTCTTCTTATATCTCAAGTTGAGTTCACGGATATTCAGAATGATTTGGTAGCTGTATAGCTGAATTCAAGGGAGCAGATGAAACAGGGTCCCCTACTCTTCCACCAGCCTCCCTCTCCCCCAGTAAGCATTTATTTTTAAGCTCATATATTTGCAGGTTGGGGTTTGGCTGATCTTCAGTGGGCTAGAGCAGCTCTGGTTTAGGCTGCAGGGAGGTTGGGCTTGCCTATAGGCTGAGGTTGAAACAAGGTAGGTTCCACGTGTCTATCCATCTATCTGCTCTAATGGCAAATCAGCAGCATGCTAAGGCCAAGCTAAATTACACAAAGCACGTTTCAAGCCTCTGTCAGAGTCATGTCCAATAATATTCCATGGGCAAAAGAAAGTCAAGTGACCAAGCCCAAAAATCAAAGGAGCAGGGAATTATCTGCTTGACAAATCAAATTTCCCTACATACACCAGGAAGGTAAAGAAAATATTTGCTGAACAATAATCTATGCATTCCAGATAGGTGATCTAGGTTGGAAATGAAACTATGTTACCTACCAAATGCTGAGAACATAATGATGACTAAGACAGTGTCTGGAGGGTTGTGGGGGCTAGGAAAGAGACACATAAAGAAATTAATATAAATACTACAAAGTATAATACCACCACTGGGAGAATAATTAATTCTGTGTGGAGAACATTTGAGATTTAAAGGGTAACAGAAGTGGCACTTGGGGGGCTCAGTGTTTGAACGTCTGTCTTCAGCTCATGTCATAATCCCGGGGTCCTGGGATCGAGTCTCACATCAGGCTCCCTCTAGGGAGTGTGCTTCTCCCTCTGTTTCTCACTCTCTCTCTCTCTGTCTCTCTCTCTCTCTCTTTCTGTGTCTCTCATGAATAAATAAATAAAATCTTAAAAAAATAAAAATAAAAAATAAAGGGTAATAGGAGTTTATCAGATTGATATGGTTAAAATTTGGAGAGAAATAAGAGGCAAAGGGGTAAATGTGTGTAAAATCACAGATTGGCATAACTAAAAGGTGGCAATTTTGGGGTGGCTAGAGCATACAATATATATAGTAAAAAAAAGATGGGAGATGAGGCAATCAGATTTTAATGGACCATTTAAGCCAGGCTAGAAATTTGGACTATGGTGACATTAAAAAAATCAAATAGGAAAGTGATGTATTAAAATGCATAGAATTATAGCTCAGTTTAAGTAGAGTAAAATAAATGACAGTGTGGGGCTAGAAAAAGTGGCAAGCAAATTCCAAGTATGAGATGACAGGGACCAAAACCAAAGCAGTAGCAGTGTGAAGAAAGAGAAGGGGGTATCAATAGATTTATAAAATATGATTCATTTACCTTTTTGATTGAATAAATGCAAAGGTCAGGTCTTTCTCAGCTGAAAGTGACAGAAACTGAGCTCCAGTCCAGTAAGCTTAAGAAAAAACTAGAAGCTTTTAGAAACAAAAGGAAAACATCAGAAACCAGCACAACACTAAGGGACATACAGTTTGGCAAAGGGAATTTAAATGCTGTTTGCATTCTTTCTCCCACTTTTATTAATATTTGTTCGCTTAATTCTCTTCTATTGTAGGCAAGCTTACACCATATGAACAAGCAACACCATCAAAGAAAGCCCAAATCACTTTCTTCTAGCTATAAGACCCTAAAGGCAAGAAAGTGCTTCTCTATTTACAATAATTTTTAAAAAATAAAATGAAAAACTCTCTAAACTCTTTCTGGTTCTGACTGGAATACACATGGATCATATGCCCACCCCATAAACCGATCTATTATCCGCGCTCCCCTCTTAGTCAAAGGAATGTAATCCATTACGAGTAGGGGAAGGGTATTAACATATGATCATCTAGCCAGTCAATTCAACCTGTATCAGTCACAAAGGGAATAACTATTCAGAGTTCAGAGTGACTGAGAATTTCAGCTTGGTGACTTAGAAGATCAGTGATGCATTAACTATAATAAGAGGTATAGGAAAAGAAAAAGGTATGAAAGGAAATTTTTTTAGAAAAGTTAAGTTTTAGGTATTATGGATCTCTTAAAAGGTAACACTCAATAATTACTAATCTTTTCTTTGCACAAGATATATATGTGTGTGTGTGTGTACATATATATGTACATATATATATGATAATCACAGTTCATGATTTAGAAAAATACTGAAATTTCATTTCAGAAATTAAAGCATTAAGTCCAGGGAATATCCCTTCTGATACAGTAAAGACCACTTGAAAATAATGTCCTAGGAGTCTCTAAAATGTATTTTGGCAGAAATCTGAGGTGACTGGAGATTTCAAAAATATCTCTTGAAGTGCATATGATTGGTATTTTTATGAAAGAGGGAGAAAATACTGCATCTTCGGTTGAAACAAAACACCATGTATCTCCAAACACACAAAAAAGCTGTTCTGATTACAATTCTGTCCTGAGATTTATAAGATTTATTTATTTATTTATTTACTTTGAGAGAGAGCACACATCACAGTGGGGAGAAGCAGAGGTAGAGGGAGAGAGACAATCTCAAGCAGACTCCCCACTGAGCATGGCACCTGATGCAAGGCTCAATCTCACAACCCTGAGATCAGACCGGAGCAGAAATCAAGAGTCAGACACTTAACCAACTGAATCACATAAGTGCCCCTTTTCTGAGATTTATAAACCTATGAAGCTTTCTACTTTCTCAGAGTAGGTATCAGAAGCACTGTTCACTAACAGAAAATTTGGCTGAATCCATCTTGGAAAATAACAGTCCAAATCTTCTGAAATAATTTGGAGGTATATTATAAAAAAATCCAAGTATTTGACACTACAGAGGTTCTACTAAGTAGACTCAAACATTTTGACTTAACATCTCTAACCATATTCCCAAAGGTGAAATGATGTTTTTCTGAAACTCTCCATTTGTGGTTCAAGATATTTATAGCAATAGGGAAGGAAAAAAAAAATGTACCGTAGGAGTTTTACATAGTCACTCAAATCAACACTGACAATCACCTTGACACAGAATAAATAATAAAGCTTGAGAGTTTTATTAGCCCCAAAGTAATTTTCAAGTTGCATAAAATGTTCCTTCTCTCCATATATATTAAAGTACTTTTACCTCTGTTGCCCTATACATTTAGTCTTCATAAAATATTCAACATGTTGCTTCCAAAGTCGATAAAAAATTACCCGTTACTGGAAGAAGGAAAATCCATTTTGCAAATGATAGGGAGATTACCCAGCAGAACTATAATTATCATTTTTTAAAAAGGCACAGAAAGAGAGTTGTTGAGCAATTTGAAGATCTTCTTAAGCCACACACTGTGTTTTCCTACAGAGGATTTTTAAGATGAGAAATAGAACTTGAGGGTCTTAGACAGGCCTGAGGCAATATTAAAAAAGGTCAAACATTCTGCTAAAAAACCACCACTATCTTCAGAACAACTTATCAGCCAGCTTGCAGGACTCCTTATTTACAACTATTGGTCCCAAAGGAAGTGCACTTGAGTGTAGGCCACGATTACTTTGTCAGGAGTTTGCCAGGAAGGATACAGGAAACAAATTTGTGACTATATGCCACTTCCAGCTCAGAAACAAACCATGGTAGACTTTTTATTCTGGTGAGCAAGAAGTAGGAGGAGGGACACAAAGGAAGAGAAAAATGCAAAGAGGAGAATGGAGGCCTAACAATAAAAGATCCATCTCCAGTTATGCTCCTAAAGACTGAGCTGTAAACACAGTTTGGAAAATTCAGTGATTATCCAGCTCAGCTGTTCATTCCCAGCTCAAGGGCTTAACCCAGAGACAGCTCCATAAAATGCTGGTTTCAAGGGGCAGGCTTGTATTCTCAAATTAAGCCCATTATAAATAAAAACAAAAACAAAAAAAGCCAGAAAAACTCTGCACCTGTCACAGATTAGTTACAAAAAAGGTCAAATACTTCCCCATACACCTAGGCCACTTCCATATTGTGTGTTTACTTACTGGAGCCTAATCTGCCTCTCTTCATGCAAAGGGTATACACTGTGACAAATGGGGAAAGGTAAAGAATTAAAGAATTAAAATTATCTAAGAGCTGTCAATAAATCTGTTGTTGGAAATACATGTGAATAGAAGTAGCAATAGCAATCTTTGTCTTTTAAAGAGGTAGTTTTTCAAAAAGAGAATTATACAGAGTGTTCTTCTGTTTTTGTCAGTATGCTGCCAGGTTTTGAAATACTATTTTTCAACCAAACAATAAAAATCTTGACAAGCAAGCAACAGAAAAATCACTAATACACTTACAGCTGCATTTCAATCTATACAAATTCTTTAAACAAAAAAACTAAAGAATAGCCTGGCCTACCAAAATTATTTTACCATTTAGACCTCAAATCCAAGATAATTAAGAAACAAGATTTTATATTTTCACTGAAAATTTCTGACAAATGGTCAAATGAAAAAGAGATCCACATGAGAAGATACAGACCTTTATGTGAATTTCAAGAGCTGTAAATCAGGAAAAGGTGGGGGTTTTTTCCTAATCTCAGATTAACAAAAGGAAGAAATTCTTTTATTTCTGAAAAATATAAGTGTGTGTGGAGGGGAAAAGAATTTGACATCAGAGGACTCAGGTCTAACCTCCAGCATAATCAGCAGAAGTGTATATTTAAGAAGAGTATGAAAGAAGCATCAATGGGCTGTTTCTTCTCCAACTTCTAGTCAGCTAATGGAAGTCACCAGCCCAAAATGAAGCGCAGGGAAATAGTGAGTTAGATTTGGCTCACTACTCACTACTTACTTACAACAACTAGTTGGATGTGTTGGTCCACTGAAGACCATTATCTCCCATCCATCAGGTGTTCCTCTACATTTAGCCTTGTTGATGACTCCTGGTAACCAATTCCTTTCATTTTCCATTAAGGTCTATCAGTAGTAATAGCTCTCTATTGTTAGTAGCCTAAGAACCTAAATTGCCATCATGATTTTTGTAAACTCTATACATAGATTTGTACATAATCTTATTATCAAAAATTACCCAATTTAAACAGCCATTTGTGTCCTCCCATAATCTGATATAGTGAAACTGTTTTATAAATCATATGGCCTAATGAATAAAGCCGATTCACTTGATTACTTTGCTAGTTGAAAAAACTTTGTGTCATATGTTTAGCACACACCAAGTGACCGATTAATATTTACTGACTCAATTAATAAAAATTATACATGGTTAAGAGTGAAAGTCAAGTATTTGTTAAATACCTGAAATCTCAAGGATAATAAGAGATGAGTTTTGAAGTACAATTAGACAACAAGGTCTTATGAAAGAACATATGAACAACAAAATACATCAATCATTTCTAGAAGCCCTTTGGTAATTACTAAAAATATGTATTATTCAAGGAAGTATTCCAAGTATATATAGCCTTTCATAAAGGTGAAAGGAAGTAGATATCAACCTTCAAAATATATTTATATTTTAATACCCTGATAATATAAAGATGAAATTAGAAATTCTGACTATGCCCAAGTGTGGAAAGAAGTAAATACTCCTCACAAAAGCAAGTATAAACAATACAAGATAACCTGATTAAGATTAATGGCTAACTTCTCATCAGAAACAAAGGAATCCACAAGGCAGTAGTAAGACACATTCAGAGTGCTGAAAACAATTCTCAGCCTAAAATTTTATATCTAGCACAGCTGTCTTTCAAAATGAAGGAAAATAGAAATACTCCAGACAAAGACTGAGAATATTGCTAGCAGACACAACCTGCATAATATTAAAGGATGTCCTTCAAACTGAAAGAATGTGATACCAGATAATAAATTAAATCCATAGTAGGAAATGAAGAACACCAGGGATGCCTGGGTGGTTCAGTGGTTGAGCATCTGCCTTTTGGCTCAGGGTGTATGACCCCAGAGTCCCAGGATTCACTCCCATATCCCTGAGGAGTCTGCTTCTCCCTCTGCCTATGTCTCTGCCTCTGCCTCTCTCTGTGTCTCTCATGAATAAATTAATGAAATCTTAAAAAAGAAAGAAAGAAAAAGAAAGAAAGAAAGAAAGAAAGAAAAAGAAAGAAAGAAAGAAAGAAAGAAAGAAAGAAAGAAAGAAAGAAAGAAAGAAAGAAAGCCAGAAAGGGTAAGCATATACGTTAAGAGTACATATATATTTTCTCATCTCTTCTCTTTTCTAAAAGATATAAGATCATGTAAAAAAAATTATAACACTGCATTTTGGGGTTTCTAACATATGAAGTTGTAATATGTACGACAATAATAGCACAAAAGAGGAGGAAGAGAATGAAAGTATATTAGGAAAAATTATTACAAGTTTTAAGAAATAAGTTCATAGATTCCTGAACTAGGCTGTGGTAAATTAAAATACATATTGCAATTCCTGAAGAAACCACTAAGAAAAATAACTCAAAATATACAGGAAAAAAATGTGAACAGACAACTTTAAATAGGATAGAAATATGTACTTAAAAGAAAACAATGAAGGAGGGAGAGAAGCCCAGAAAATAGAGGAGACTTACAAAAAATATATAGCAATATGACAAACATAAATCAACTGTAAAAATAATTGTATTAAATGTGGATGGTCAAAGCATTCATTCAAAAGGCAGAGATTGTCAAATTAGATAAAAAAAAATTAGATCCAACTCTATAACTGTCTACAAGAAGCACATATTAGATTCTAAGACACAACAGGCTTATAGTAAAAAAGTGGGACACAGATATACCTGGAAAATCATAAATGTAAGATCGCTAAAATGGGTATATACATACTAGAGAAAATAGACTTTAATAAAAGAAATATTATCAGAAGCAGGACACATTCAAAATGACAAAAGGTTCAATACATCAGTAAGAGGTTCATGCATCTAATCTCAAAATGCATATAGCAAAAACTGACACAATTTTATAAAAAAATGATAGCAAATGATTTTGCCTATCTTCTCAATAATTGATAGAAATGTTATATAGAGAATTAGTGAAGAGAGAAAAGACTTTTTAAAATTTATTCAAGAGAGACACAGAGAGAAAGGCAGAGAGGGAGGGAGAAGCAGGCTCCTCACAGGGAGCCTGATGCAGGACTCAATCCCAGGATGCCAGAATCCCGACCTGAGTGAAGGCAGGTGCTCAACCACTGAGGCACTCAGGTACTCCAAAGATAGAAAAGATCTGAACAATATTAACAACTGACTTAAACTAACTACATATACAGAACACTTCAACTAATGACTGCACCCATATCAAATTATTTGTAAGAACACATGGTATATTCTCCAAGGTTGATCAGATCACATTGTAGACCATAAAATTTTTTAAACAAACTTAGAAGCTTAAAATCATTAAAAAGGCAATTCTCTAATAACAAGACCATTAAAATCAACAAAATAAAATCTGAGAAATACTCTAACATTTATGAATTACATACTTTAAATAATTGATATATCAAAAAGAAATCATATAAGAAAGTAGAAAATATATGGAACTTAAGGAAAATGGAAATAAAAACATAAAAATTTAAAAAGCTAATTATACCTATAAATGACCATACTGGATAAGAATAAAGGGTACAAATCAATAATCCAAGATTCCACTTTAAAAATTAGAAAAACAAGAGTAAACTAAACATAAGGTATATAGACGAAAAGAAATAATAAAGATTAGAGCAAAGATGAATGAGTTTTTAAAAACATAAAACCAATATATAAAGTCAATATATGAAGTCAAACTAAAATCTGACCATTTAAAAATATGAAAAAAAAAATTGAAAAACCATTAGGTAGATCAGTAGTCAGTAAATTAAAGCCTACAGACCATATGTGCACCACAGCTTGTTTTTTATAAATAAAGTGTTATTGGAAAAAAAAAATAAAGTGTTATTGGAATAAAGTAAACCCATTCACTTATATATTGTCTCTAGCTGCTTTTGTGATAGAATGACAGAATTGAATAGTTGTAAAAGAGGCCAACTGGCATACAAAACTAAATTAATTAGTATTCCTTACAGAAAGAAGTAGTTTTCCAATACCAAGTTATACCAAACATGAAAAAAAAAAACATAAAAAACAAATTGCCAAAATCAAGAATGAAAGATGACACATTGCAGATCATGTTGCAGGGATGCTGTGGCACTACAGAAATTAAAATGGCTATACAGCAATGTATAAACAACTGTATGCCAACAATTCAACAACTTAAGTAAAATGGACATATTCCTACAGAGACAAAGATTACCAAAACAGTCTCAAGAATAAAGAGATAACTTGAACACAAATACAGTAAGTAAATAAACTGAATTATTTTCATTCTTCCCCCCAAAAAAAGTTCAAGATCAGATTCCTTCACTAATGAATCTTATCAAATAAATGAAGAAAGAATACGAACACTTCACAAAATGTGGCAGGTAATAGATGAGGAAGGAAGACTTCTCAACCCATCCTCAGGGGCCAAAACTACAATCAAAGAAAACCACATGCTGATATTCCACATGATCATAGCCTCAAGAATATTTAACAAAAAAAATAGCAAACTAAATTTCAGCAAAATATACAGAGGATGATACACCATGACTAAGTAAGATTCATCCCATGAATGCAAAATTGACAAGTTCAATCCCCCTTCATAATGAAAAATTCTCAACATATTATGCATAAAACCTAACTTCTTCAACCTGTTGAGGGAATCTATATAGAACTACTTTTAACACTATACATAATAGGGAAAGACAAACAACTTCACAATATCAGGAACAAGACATGGATGTTAACTATTGCCATTAATATTAAATATTTTAGGGACTCCTGGGTGGGTCAGTGGTTGAGTGTCTGCCTTTGACTCAGGGTGTGATCCCAGGTCCTGCATTAGGCTCTCTGTGTGGAGCCTGCTTCTCCCTCTGCCACAGAGAAAAATACCTTTCTCTCTGTGTCTCTCATGAATAAATAAATAAAATCTTTAAAAAAAAAAAAAAAAAAAGGAAAAGTGTTCTAGGTCACAGAAGGTATGATTCTATATTGAGAAGACCCCAGGGGCGCCTGGGTGGCTCAGAGGTTTGGTGCCTGCCTTTGGCCCAGGGCATGATCCTGGAGTCCCAGAATCAAGTCCCACATCAAGCTCCCTGCATGGAGCCTGCTTCTCCCTCTGCCTATGTCTCTGCCTCTCTCTGTGTCTCTCATGAATAAATAAATAAAATCTTTAAAAAAAAAAGAGAGAGAGAGAGAGAAGACCCCAAAGAATCCATCAAAAAGTGCAAATACTAATAATTGAGCTTAGCAAGGTCATGGGTTCTAAGATCAATTGTAAATTATATTGCATCCCTATACACTAGCAACAAACCATTGGAAATTTAAATGAATTAAATTTAAATAAATTAAAAATTTGAATCAAAACAGTATTGAAAAGAATGAAATATTCAGTAGTAAATTTAACAAAATATAAAAATACAGAACATGGCTTAGAAAAATTAAAGAGTATCTAAATAAATGAGATTGGAGGACAATTATTGTGAAGATGACTATTCTCCCCCAAATTAATCTGCAAACTTATTACAATCCCTACCAAAATCCCAGCAGGATTTTTATAGAACCTGACAAGTTGATAACAAAATCTGTATAGAAATAAAATGACCTAGAAAAACAAGGACAAATTTGGAAAAAAATAATAAAATTGGAGGAATTATACTATTTAATTTCAAAACTATAAAAATATAATAATGAAAACATTTCAGAATTGGCAAAATGATAAATATATGAATCAACAGAATACATTTGAATTATGACAAATAAATTCTTATATTTAGTATCAGTTTAGTCTGATACTACAGGAATTCAACAGGAAGAGAATACTCTGTTGAAAAAAAGTCCTGGGCAATTGCATTATCAACATGTAAAATGGAAAAAAAAAATCCGTTATGCCACTACTGTGCAGAATAATGGCCCCTCAAAGACTATGAGGACTGTCCAAGTTCTAATCCACAAAACCCGTGAATATGTTAAGCATATGACAATGGGGACTGTGTGATTAGAGTAAGATACTGATATGAAAAGATTATCCTAGATAATCTATATGGGCCCCCCCAAAAAATAAAAAAATAAAATAAAAAAATCTATATGGGCCCATGGCAATCAGAAGAGTCCTTATAGACAAAGAGAAGGAGAGGGGAGAAAGACAGAGAGACAGAGAAATGGAGAGAAGAGAAAAATTTTAAGATTATATATTAATGGCACTGAAAACAGAAGAATGGTTCATGAGTCAAAAAAAATGCAGGTGACCTGCAGATGTTGGAAAAGGAAAAAAAAAAAAATTCTCCCCTAGAGCCTCCAAAAAGAATGCAGCCCTATCAAAACCTGTATTATAACCTAATAAATTCCATTTCAGACACTGCCCTCAAGAACTATATGATAATAAGTTTGTGATGTTTAAGCCACTAAGCTGTGATTTTTATGACATCAATAGAAAACTAATACACTTAACTCACAAGATACATTAAGAACAAACTAAAATGTATTACAGACGTAATATAAGAGTTCCAGTTTTTAAGAAGGAAATGTGAGGGAAAATCTTTGTAATCTTAGGTTTTGCTAAAAGCTCTTGGCTAGGAAACAAAAATAATCCATTTTTAAAAATAGAGATAATTACACTGCATCAAAATATAAAATGTCTACTCTTCAAAAGACAATATTATGAAAATATATACATACATAAAAGAGATCATATAAATACAAGAGACATAAATTATTTTTTAATGAACCATATAGAGGGACGACAGGGTGGCTCAGCAGTTAAGTGTCTGCCTTTGGCTCAGGGTGATCCTGGAGTCCCAGGATCCAGTCCCACATTGGGCTCCCTGCAGGGAGCCTGCTTCTCCCTCTCCCTGTGTCTCTGCCTTTCTCTCTCTGTGTGTATCTCATTGTATCTCATGAATAAATAAATTATTTTTAAAAAATAACTATATAGAAATTCTGTGGTTAAAAATACAGTAATTGTGATTTTAAAAAAATCACTAGTAATTATCAACAGCAAGGCAAGCAGATGAAAGAAGCAGTAAACTTAAGGACAGATAAAATAACTGTCCCTTTTGGAAAATGGGGAAAAAGAATGAAATATAGAGACTTCAGACAATTTTATAACATGATAAATCACAACAAACATACACATAATGGGAGTCTCAGAATACAAGACGGAAAAAAGAACAGAAAAAATATTTGAAGAATTTATATCTAAAAGTTTCCAAAATTTATGAAAAACATTAAACTATACATCAAAGAAACTCAAATAAGTCCAGTATGATAAACCCAGAGATCCACACTTAAATACATTATAATCAAACTTTTGAAAGACAGAGAGATCTGTAAAGAAAAGGACATCACTTGTAAAAAATCTTCAGCAAGATTAACTGGTTTCTCATCAGAAATCATAGAAACCAGAAAGCAGTAGGATGACATATAGAGAACTGAAAAAAACAAGAATTCCATATCGAGCAAAATCTTCCTGCAAATAAAGAGGAAAGACACCTCCTAAAAACCCCTCAAAACAAAAAACAATTACTAATGGCATTTCTCATTAGCACATCTACCCTACAAGAACCACTAAAGGGTGCAAGCCCTTCATGTGGAAATAAAGGGCACTAGACAGCAATTTAAATCCAAATGAAAATGCTGAATTCCTATATCAATTCTAGCAATTTTTTGGTGGAATCTTTCAGATTTTCTACATTAGCATCACATCAACTGCAAAGAGTGAAAGTTTGATCTCTTCTTTGCCAATTTGCATGTATTTTATTTCTTTTGTTGTCTGATTGCTGAGACTAGGACTCCCAGTACTATGTAGAACAGTGGTGAGAGTGGACATTCCTGTCATGTTCCTGACCTTAGGGGAAAAGCTCTCAGTTTTTCCATTGAGAATATTTGGGTTTTTTTAATAAATTTATTTTTTTAGCATTTTCGCAGGATAGAAAATCAAAATCAATGCACAAAAGTCAGTTACTTTTCTATACACTGACAATGAGGCAGAAGAAAGAGAAACCATTGTACCAAAAACTATTAGCTATGCAAGAATTAACCTAACCAAAGCAAAAAAGGATCTGTAATCTGAAAACTATAGAACACTTATGAAAGAAATTGAGGAAGACACAAAGAAATGGAAAAAAATTCCATTCTCATGGATTGGAAGAACAAATATTGTTAAAATGCCTATACCCAGAGCAATCTACACATTCAATGCAATCTCTATCAAAATACCGTGGACATTTTTCACAGAGTTGTAACAAATAATCCTAAGATTTGTATGGAACCAGAAAAGACCCTGAATACCAGGAATGTTGAAAAAGAATGAAGCAATTCAATATTTATTCATTAACGGAAGATGGAAATAGAAGGAGAGATTTTTATAGAGTTGTGTCAAAGTCCCTTAGTAAAATATTTTGTGAGAAGGTAAAAACGATATGGGTTAAGGGAAACTCTTTCATCCACAAGGTGGATGGACAGATAAATGGAAAATTCAAAAAGTCAGTTACAAAAATAACAGGAAGCAATAATTCTCCCATCTGCAGCTTTAAAATATGTAAACAATGATTTCTTTGACCAATGCTTCTCATTCGTTGGAAAATCTTGTTCTCTAGATTAATAGACTATCATACCTTTGGTCATCAGAAAGAAGAAAACATCCTACTACCTGGAGGACTTAGCCCATTTCACCCAGAGAAGCAGCTTGTGCCTAGAAGGACAGAACTTTAGAGGAGGCTGGACATTCTGGACAAAACACCCCTCATCTGGCTGCACCTCAGGTTTCCTTGAAGATAGGACCTGGGTGCACTTTGACTGCAGACCTGACATTGACATGTTTGCACACAGCCACGCTTTGCTCTGTGTCCCTCAGAATACTGCTCCCAAACTCCTTCCTCAAGCTTATAGTAACTCTCTTCTGTGCTTGGTGAGATGCTCCAGGTTCCTCTGGGGTGACTTCATTCTGTTATTGCAACATGTCAAGAATTGTGACTTTACTGACTCTAGGCTAGTTTTGGGTGAGCTGGTTTTGCTACAACATATGCTATTTTTCTGGATGTGGTGATGTTTGTAGTCCTTAAGAGCATCTTAGAATTAGTAATATAAACCATGATTTATTTTTCCTCTAAATAAATATGACTTTTGTACTTTGGAAAAAAAAAAATAAATCCAAATGAAGAAACACAGCATATCAGCAAGAACTGTGACAGAGGTAAACATGAAAAAAAATGTATTTTTGTTCATAACTCTTCTATCTGATTTTTAAAATAACTGCATAAAACTATATTTAAAAATATATGTTCAAGAACATTATATTGTATACAGGTATCATTATGTGACAATAACAGACAAAAGGCAGAAGGAACAAAACAATATATGAACAAAGTTTGGTATGCTACTAAAATTTAAATTAAAATTAAAATTCATGTTCCATTTATGTTAATTTTCATGTATAGGACATCAGCCAAGAAAATAATTCAAAGAATAAAGGAAAAGAAAAAAGAATTTAAGTGGTTACATTAGAATATACCTAGAAATACAATACTAAAGGAGGCATAGAAGGGGAAATAGACATATAACATAGAAAATGAACTTAAAATTCCATATATAAATCCTGCTTGGTCATTCTTAAATTAAGTATAAGTGAATTAAATACTTAAAATGGAGAGAAGGCAAAATGAGAGTAAAAACATAATCCAACCATATGCTGTCAATAGGAGGCACACTTTAAATTTAAAAATACAGATATATTGGAACTATTTAAAAAATTGGATAATACCACATAAATACTAACAAAGAAAAGACTATAATGTCTATATTAAATAAGTCAAAACAAACTTTTAGACAAAAATTGCTATGAGAGGAAAAAAGGACATTTTACAATAAGACAATGATCACTCCACCAGGAAGTTATAACAGTTATAAACATAAATGTGCCTATCAAGAGAATCCCATATATATTAAAGCAAAATTCATCAGAATTGAAGAGAAAAAGAAACAACTGAACAGTAATAGACATTTCAATGTTCTGCTTACAATAACTGACAGGAGTAAAAAGATCAGAAAGGAAATATTAGACTCAAAGTAAACTAAAATTCAATTAGATGTAAGAGAAAATTATAGAACATTGCCCCTCAAAACAGTAAAACATACAATCAGTACAAGTACACATGGAACATTCTCCAAGACGGACTATAAATTAGGCAAACAAACACAAAGAATCTCAGTAAGTTTTAAAGAATGGAATACAAAATCTGTTGTCTCAACACAATGCAATTAATTTCTTGAAAGAGAAATTTGGGAAATTCACATATACATGAAAATGAAACAACAAACCTCTAAATATATAAAGGCTCAAAGAAGGAATCCAAGTGAATTCAGAATGTACACTGAATTGAGATAAAATGAAAACATATTTTCAAAACTTTTTTTTTTTCATATTTTCAAAACTTAACAGAGTTCAGTGAAAACAGTGTTCAGAGGGAAATATACAGGTGCAAATAATATATTAAAAATAATAAAGATCATACATAAGAAACATAATCCTCCACCAATACTACAAAAGGAGCAAAGTAAATCCAAATTAAGTAGAACAAAGGATATAATAAAATTAGAGCTAAAATAGAGAATAGAAAAATAGTGAAAAAATCAATAAAATCAAAGATTAGTTAATTGAAAATGTCAACAAAAGGAAAAAGACATTAGGTAGGTAGACTGATCAAAGAAATAGATGGCTCAAATTACCAACATCAGAAATGAATCAGAAACTAAGAAACTAATTTAAAAAACAAAGTATGTTAAGGATACTTTAATTTTTAAAAAGGTAAAAAAGACAAAAAGACCAAATATTACCATTGACCTTACAAACTCAAAAGAATGAGAGAATACTATGAAGAAATATATGTCAATAAATTAGATAATCTAAATGAAATGGACAAATCCTAGAAACACACAAACAACTGCAAGAAACTCAAGAAAAAAAACAGAATAATCAAAAAGCTTCCAAAAAAAAAAGAAAAGAAAAAGCCCAGGACCAGATTGGTGAATTCAACCAAAAACATTTATAAACAGTAACAACAATCCTTAACAAATTCTCCCAAACACAAAAAAGGAGGGAACACTTTCAAACAAATTCCATGAAGCCAGTAGCTCCCTAATAGCAAAGCCAGACAAAGACATCAGAAGAACACAGAACTAGGAAGAGGAATTAAGATGGCAGAGAAGTAGGAGGACCTACTTTCCTCAACTTTGGAACACAGCTGCACTGAGGTCATCACTTGGATCACCCACAAAATCAATCTGAGGACTGGAAGAAGGATATCCATAGTTGGAGAGAAACAGATGGCAGGTTAGGGTTGCATGAAAGTGAATTGGGGGAAAGTGAATTACTGCGCTGTGGAGGGATAGGAGCACTTACCATGAGGAGAGAAAAGGGAGAGAGAAAGAAGGGTTGAGATAATGTGGCATTGGGTCCCAACAAGAACAAAACTTCTCCAGACTATGGAACGAGGAGTGAGGAGAATTGATTGTCACGGATTTCTTGCCAACAGTCTGTAGAGCCCAAGTGGAAAATAGAACTGGGTGATGGGCTCCTGGGGAGAAGGAGGGCACTGGTTACAGAGCACACAAAGTGGTGTGGGGATCACACTAGGTATCACACTAGGTCACACTGGGAGAAGACATTCCCCTTCCTAGAGTACATAGAAGTAGTTATATTGCCTCTTGACAAACAAAAGACTTGGCAGGCATCAGCAAATGGCCTTTTATTTTCAGGGGGCAGAGGCGTATGCGGAAGGTACATAATCTGGTCACTGCTTTTTGAGGTACTACACCATAGAATCTGGGTACCTCACAGGCGTAAGATTGTTTTTCTGGGACAAAGGACATTAGATGCAGTAAAGTGAGGAGGCTCTACTCCAAAGAAGGGAGCAGATCCATGTGGTGCCCAGTCCTTTAAAAGTTTTGTCTGATTGACTTATTTTGCTTAGCATAATATCCTCTAGTTCCCCCCACATCATTGCAAATGGCAATATTTCATTTTTGATGGCTGAGTAGTATTCCTGTGTGTGTGTGTGTGTATGCGTGTGTTGTGTGTGTGTGTGTGTGTGTGTGTGTGTCACATCTTCTTTATCCATTCATCTGTCTGTGGACAGCTAGGCTCTTTCCATAGTTTGGTTATTGTGGACATTGCTGCTATAAACATTGGGATGCAGGTGCCCCTTCAGATTATTTACTACATTTGTATCTTTGGGATAAATATCCAGTGGCTCCATTGCTGGGTCATAGAGTAGCTCTATTTTTAACTTTTTGAGGAACCTCCATACTGTTTTCCAGCATGGCTGCACTGGCTTGCATTCCCACCAACAGTGTAAGAGGGTTCTCCTTTCTCCCCATCCTCACGAACATCTGTCCTTTCTTGACTTGTCAATTTTAGTCATTCTGAAGGGTGTGAGGTGATATCTCATTATGGTTTTAATTTGTATTTCTCTGGTGCCAAGTGATGTTGAATATTTTTTGGAGAAAGACAATTATCATCTGATCTCACTCATGTGGAATTTAAGAAACAAAACAGAAGATTAGGGGAAGACAGGAAAAAATAAAACAAGATAAAATCAGAGAAGGAGACAAATCACAAGAGACTTTTAATCACAGGAAACAAAAACAGGTTCACTGGAGGGGAGGGGTGTGGGGGATAGGATAACTGGGTGATGCATATTAAGGACGGCATATGATGTATGAACACTGGGTATTATATAAGACTGATAAATCACTGATCCCTACCTCTGAAACCAATTATACATTATATATTAATTAACTGAATTAAAATTAAAAATAAATATTTGAGCTAAAAAAAAAATAACCAACCACCAAGATTAGGTGTTTTGAATCCCAGCTACACGCCAAAGATGAAACGGAAGAGAGCTGTAGCAGTGGGAGTGCTGAGAGACCCAGCTCTTCTATGAGGGTTTCCTGAACAGTGGAGGTGCTGTGAGATCCCCTCTCCAGGGCAGAGAGAGCTTGGTGGTGCCATTTTCCCCATCCCACAAACAAGAGTCCTGCTTCATAGGACAACACAGCGACCCCCAGTGGAAGTAGGAGCTGCTTGCACCAAACCCCTTGCCTCTGCCTGGGAAGTGCCTATTTCCTGGGACAGGACTGACTCTGAGCCAGCAAAGTGGAGCTCTCCCACAGAAGACCAGCCCAGGCAGCACCCAACATGCACCAAGTCTACTGACCATACAGTGTTTCAAAGCATCACCTGCAGTCCTGGTTGGAATAAGGCCAGGCTGTATTTTTTTTTTTCTTATTCTTTTTTTCCTTTGGAATTAGGCTTATAGTTTATGCTTTGTTTGTTAGCATGTTTTTTCATTTTCTTTCTCTTTTTTTTTTGGATTAGATTTTTTCTTTTCTTTTTCTTTCTTTCTTCTTAGGAATAAGTCTCTAGTTTCTTGGTTGTTTGGGATTTTTTGTTACTTTTCCATTTTTCTTTTTCTTTTGGATCAAGCTTTTTCTTTTCTTTTTCTATTGTCCAGGCTTGTTTCAACAAAAAAATCAAAGCACACTTAGTTAAAGGTCCAAATGCTCCCCACTGCAAGCAAGGAGGAACTCTGAAGAGAACTGACCGGCGGAAAAAAGAAAAAAAAAAAAAAAACACAATAGCAGAGTACATGCAACATATATCAGAAACACTCCCTAAAGTGCCAGGCCCTGGACAGTGTATGACCCCTTTTAATACAGTATTACTCTCAGCTGCAGGAAACATAATAAGCTTTCATAACATACAAATGAAAGAAATGTAGAAAAATGACAAGACAGAGGAATACTCCTGAAAAGAAAGTTCAAGAGAAATCACAGCCAGGAACCAGTTCAAAAAAGATATATGCAATATATCTGAAGAAGAATTTAGAACAATAGTCATGAGAATAATAGCTGGGCTTGAAAGAAGCATAAATGATACCAGAGAAACTCTCACTGCACAGATAAAAGACCTAAAAACTAGTCCTGGTCTAAATAAAACATGCTATAACTGAGATGCAAAACTGACTGGATATAATCACAATGAGGATTCAAAAAGCAGAGGATCAAATAGGTCATATAGAAAAAAATTATGGAAAATAATGAAACTGAAAAGAAGAGGAAAACAAAACTACTGATGATCATGAGGACAGACTTAGTGAACTCAGCAATTCCATGAGGTGAAAGAATATCCATATCATAGGAATCCCAAAAGAAGAGTGTAACCAATGTACAGAAGATTTATTTGAACAACTTAGAGCTGAGAATTTCCCTAATCTGGGAAAGGAAGGAGACACACAAGAGTCAAAGAGAATTTCCCTCAAAATCAACAAAGACGGTGCAACACCACAACATATCATAGTGAAACTTGCAAAAATACAAAGATAAGGAGAGAATTCTGAAAGCAGCTAAGGACAAAAGTTCCTTAACTTAAAAGGGTAGGCACTTAAGGTTAGGAGCAGACCTGTCCACAGAGACCTGGCAGGCCAGAAAGGAGCAGAATGAAATATTCAACATGCTAAATGGGAAAAAATATGCAACCAAGAATGCTATCTATATAGAGCAAGGCTGTATTCTATTCAGAATAGAAGGAGAGATAAAGAATTTCCTGAACAAATAAAAACTAGAGTTCATAAACACTATACAAGCTCTGTAAGAAATATTAAAAAGTATCCTTTGAGTGTGATAGAACAAAAGTAACAAAGACTAGAAAAGAACAGAGAGAATCTAGGGGAACAGTGAATTTAGAGGTAATACAATGGCACTTAATTGATATCTTTCCATAATTACTCTGAATATAAATGGACTAAATGACCTAATCAAAACACAGAGGTATCAGAATGAATAATAATAAAAAAAAAACAAGACCCACTAATATGCTACTTACAAGAGACTCATTTTAGACCCAAAGACACCTCTAGACTGAAAGTGAGGGGGAAGAGAACCATTTACCATGCTAAATGACATCAAAAGAAAGTTGTAGTAGTCATATGTATATCAGACAAACTAGATTTTAAACCAAAGACTGTAATAAGAGATGAAGAAGGTCACTAAATCTTAATAAAGGGGTCTATACAACAAGATCTAACAATTGTAAACATACATATCCCTAACTCAGAAGCAGTCAGATATATCAATCAATTAATAGCAAACTTAAAGAAATGTATTGACAATAATACAATGAAAGGGGATTTTAATACTCCACTCACAGCAATGGACAGATCAACTAAGCAGATCAACTAGGAAACAATGGCTTTTAATGACACACTGGACCAGATGGACTTCACAGATACATTCAGAACATTTCCTCCTAAAGTAGCAGAATACACCTTTTCAAGTGCACATGGGACATTCTCCAAAATGGATCACATGCTGTGTCACAAATCAGGACTCAACTGGTACAGAAAGACTGAGATCATAGCATGCATATTCTCAGAACACAGAGCTATGAAATTTGAAGTAAACCACAAGAAAAAATTTGGACAGACCACAAAAACATAGAGGTTAAAGAACATCCTACTAAAGAAAGATTTGTCAACCAGGAAATAAAGAATTAAGAAAATATATGGAAGCAAATGAAAGCACAAAAGTTCAACACCCTTGGGATGCAGCAATGGTGGTCCTAAGAGGGAGGTATATAGCAACACAGGCCTTTCTCAAAAAGCAAGAAAGGTCTCAATTATATGACCTAACTTTCCATTTAAAGGAGCTGGAAAACAGAAAATAAAGCATAAATCCAGTAGGAGAAGGGAAATAATACAGATTAGACCAGAAATAAATGATATAGAAATTTTAAAAAATAATAGAACAGATCAACAAAATGAGGAGCTGGTTCTTGGGATATTTATATTGGAATATTACCCAGCCATCAAAAAGAATGAAATCTTGTCATTTTCAAAGATGTGGATAGAACTAGAGTAATTATGCTCAGTGAAATAAGTCAGAGAAAAAACAAATATCATATGATTTTACTCTTACATGGAATTTAAGAAACAAAACAGATGAACATAGGAGAAGAGAAGAAAAAATAAAATAAGATAAAAACAGAGAAGGGGGCAAACCATAAGAGATCTTAATTATAGGAAACAAACTGAGAGTTGCTGGGGGGGATGAGGTGGGAGGATGGGGTAACTGGGTGATAGGCATTAAGGAGTGCACTTTACGTACTGGGTGTTATGTGCAACTGATGAATCACTAAATTCTACTCTTAACTATAAGACTACACTATATGTGAACTAATTTGAATTTAAATAAAATCTTGAAAGAAAAAACCTCAGAACTAAATGACTTATATCCAACATGCACACAAAGATCTTTGACATCAGCAAACTGAATCCAGCTATATATGAAAACTCTTATAAACCCAAACAAAGTGGATTTATGCCAGAAAAACAAAGTTTGTTGAACATATAAAACTCATTCAATGTAATACACGACATTACTAGAGGACCAAAACCACATGATCATCTTAATACATGCAGGGAAATCATTTAACAAAACCCATCAATGTTTCATGATAAAAATACTCAAAAAAACTATCATCCTGACACTGATAATAAAGATTTAAGAAAAACCCAAACTAATAAAGAAATAGTGAAAAAAAATGATAGCTTTAACCCAAAGATAAGAAACAAGCAAGATACCAACTTTATATTTCACATTGCACCAGAGGTTCAGCCAGAGAAATTAGGCAAAAAAATAAATAGAAGGCACCTATATTCTAAGACAGAAGCAAAATCATTTCATTTTGCACATGATATGATCTTAATATGGAAAATCCTAAGGAATCTACAAAAATATGCTACAGCTACTAAATAAGCTGAACAAATTTGAAAGAAACAAATCAGTAATAAGAAATCAGTTGTATTTCCACACACTAGGAATGAAAATCCAAAAATGCACATTAAAAGAAATTTCACTTACAATAGCATAAAAAAGAACAAAATGCTTTTCTGAAATAAATTTAAGAAAAGAAGTACAAGACTTGATCATGGAAAAACACAGACACTGAAAGAAATTAAAGACCTAAATAAATGGAATACCATCTTCATGGATTGCAAGTCTTAATACTGTTAATTGGAAATAATCCCAAATTGATCTACAGGTTCATTGAAATCCTTACCAAGATATTGGATGGCCTTTTTTTTAATTGGCAAACTATAGTAAATTCACATTGAAATTCAAAATCACCAAAATAGTAAAAAACAAATACCAGAAAAAGAAAGTAAAGAAACAAAGATGAATGTCTCACAATTTCAAATTTTGGAACTTACAACAATTTTGCATTAATCTAGGCTATGTAGTATTACCCCAAGGATAAATATATAGATAACTAAAATGGTAGGATTGAGATCTCAGGAATAAACACCAACATTTATGGTCACTTTTATTTTGAGACAAACAATTCAGAAAGGAAAAGAAGAATCTTTTCAACAAATGCTAGTAGGACAACTAGATATTCACATGGAAAATACTGACCCTGGAACCCTGTCTCTCCTCATATAAAAAAAATGTATATCCATTTAAAACTGGATCCTTTCTAAACGGATTAAAGGTATGCCTGGGTGGCTCATTGGTTGAGCATCTGCCTTCAGCTCAGGGCATGGTCCCAGAGTCCCAGGATTAAGTCCCACATCAGGCTCCCCGCGAGGAGCCTGCTTCTCCTTGTCCCTGTGTCTCAGCTTCTCTCTCTGTGTCCCTCATGAATAAATAAATAAAATCTTTTATAAATAATAATAATAATAAAATGGATTAAAGATCTTTATATGTACGACTCTTAAAAGAAAAAAGAGGTATAAATCTTAAAAATCTTAGAATAGGCAATAATATCTTAGATATAACAACTAAAGCAAAAGCAATAAAAAAAAAAAAACCAGATGAACTGAACTTCTTCTAGATTAAATATTTGGTGCTTCAAAGACACTATCAAGAAAGTAAAAAGACTATAGTTTATAAAAGAAAGAAAAGAGCTCCAAGTCATACCTGAAAAAGGTCAAGTACCAGAATATATAAAGAACTCTTACAACACAACAATAAAAAGAAAAACAATCCAATTTTATAAACAAGAGGATTTTAATAGGCCTTTAATAGGTCAAAGCATATTTAAAAATGGCCCATAAGCCCACAAAAACATATTCAACATTATTACTCACTGGATAAATGCAAGCCAAAATCACAGTAAAGTATGGCACACAAAAATGGCTATAATAAACAGATATGTGTTGTGGAGAATATGGAGAAATTGGTACCTTTCCTCAAACATTGATGCCTGGAATATAAAATTTTACGTTGACTTTAGAAAAGAGTCCAGCAATTCCTCAAAAAGTTAAATATAGAGTCACAATATACCTCAGAAATTCCACTTCTACATATATTATGAGTTAAAAACATATTCACTCAAAAATTTATACATGAATATTAACAGTACCATTATTCAAAATAGCCAAGTAGTGGTAACAACACATAGGTCCATCAACAAATAAATCAATAAACCAAAGGTAAATCCACCCAATTGGATATTATTCAGTAATAAAAAGGAAAGAAGTACTGAAACATACTACATGAGTGAATCTAAAAAATCTGTTCTAAATGAAAGAAGCCAGACACAAAAGGCCATATTATTATATGAAAATGTATTTATATGAAATATCCTATATGGCTTAATCTATAAGGACAAGAAGTAAATTAGTGGTTGCCAAAGTTTTGTGCAAGAGGAGAATGACTGGTAATGGGTATGAAATTTCATTTTGGGGTGATAAAATGTTCTAGAATTAGTGCTGATGGTTGCACAATCTTGTGAATATACTAAAACCATTGAATTGTACACTTTAAAATGTGAATGGAAGGTCCATTGTATGTCATTTAAAAATCAACTGAAAAAAATACCAAACAAAAAGATAAACGCAGGGACTTTCATAAAACCGTGGAATAGAAACATTCTGAACTTGCTTCCTTCTATAGACACACAAAATCTATAAGCTACATATGGATCAATTCCCTATGAAAAAGATTTGAAAAATAGATGAACTGCTTCTCCACAAGAAAGGATAAGACCACATCAAGATAGGTAGAAGAAGCAGAGGAACTATCTCAGTAAAACCACACACTTGGCATAGTGACAAACAATGGGAGAGATCTCAGCAGTCCAGTGCTTTCCCCAGAAGAATGAGGGGTACCCTTCATCAGGCACCATATTCCTGGCATCTGCACTGGAGAGATCAGCCCCCAAGACATCAGGCTTAGAAAACCAGTGAGGCTGAAGTCCAAGCAACCAAAAGCACTCTAAGAAACAGATTCCCCTTAGAAAATGCTCACAAGCTGACTCACTCACTCTGGGACCAAGTGAAAAAATACCACTTTGTAAAGTTCCTAGACTATATGTGAAAGACATGAACATGCTAGTCTACAATCATCTGCCTTAGGGGCAGGGGACAATTAAAACTCTCCCAGGAAATACATGAATTGGGGGATGCCATTTTTGCACTCTCCACCCACCCTGCTAGCACAGGTAGGCAAGCTAAAATATGGCACCCTCCTGTTTACTTGCTAAGACATTATCTTGCTACATTGCTAAAACTGGAGAGCATAGGCAGATGCTGCAGCTGGCTGCAGCAGGTGAGCCCAAACAGTTGCAGCTCTTTCACTCTCCTACCGTAAATCCAACACATGTACGTAGAAGAGGCACTTGTACACTTCATTCACTGAAGCCCATGGTACACATAATCAAAACAACTTCCTACAATTGTTCTGAAGCTGGTGAGTATTTTCTAACCCCTACATATACCAGCTGCCTAGCTAAAGTCAGCAGACACACACACAATCCATACAAGGAATGCCTCTTGGTAAGCAGGCACTGGTGTGCAAGGGAGCTGCTGCTCCTGAGCTTCATGGGAATATAACAATCAAAAAGAAACATAGTCTTAACTATAAAGAACAAACTGGTGGTTACCAGAAGGGAAGTAGGTGGAGAGATGGGTTAAACAGGTGATGGAGATTAAGAAGTGCACTTCTTGTGATGAGCACTAGGTGTTGTATGGAAATACTGAATTACTATATTTATACCTGAAACTATTATCACACTGTATGCTAACTAACAGGAATTTGAACAAAAAAAAATTTTTTTTTAAAGTTCATCGGAGGCCAATTCCTAGAGCACTGCAGACAGCAGATTGAAACACAATCCAAGTCTTCTGGTGAAAATGTCTATTTACTTAGACTGAAACTTCAGCCTCAGAGACAGGTTTCAGATTTCCCACATATCAAGAGACTAAGGGGTAATTCCTAAGGAATGATACAGGGAAACATCATCCTTATATACCATCTTGGCTTCACTACACCTCAACAAATTCCCAAGTAATGAGCTTATACATTATTCTGGAGCCCTGATTTTGCAACTGTCACCCAGGAAATCACCTCCAGATATCCTGGTCTAGAGTCAAGAAGAGATTACAACTGCAGCCTCACAAGACTATATATATTTGCATACCTTAAAAACTGCTGCTGAGTATCTAATTTGCAGTTAGCCTGAAAGAAGGTGCTATATGAGGTTCCTCCCCTTGAAACAGTGAAAGGTCTTGGCATGCCATCAACAATAGGGACGTATCAAGAATTAATCAGATAGGTACAGATGATCACAAATGCTCAAGAGATAATCAAGAGCTAGGACAGGGTGGAATGAGAAGTGTTATCACCTACACAAGGCTACCCATTCAAGACTAAGAAAGGTAGTTACTTCACCAAATGACAGAAACAAACACAGAGGGCCACCTGGGTGGCTGTGGTTGAGCATCTGCCTTTGGCTCAGGTCGTGATCCCAGGGTCCTGGGATGAAGTCCCACATCGGGCTCCCCACGGGGACCCTGCATCTACTTCTGCCTCTGTCTCTTCCTCTCTGTGTCTCTCATAAATAAATAAATAAAATCTTAAAAAACAAACACAGAGAGTCAAGCAAACTGAGGAAACAGAAAAATAACCCAAAGAACAAGATAAAAATCTCAGAAAAAAAGACCTTAATAATTTGATGGTAAATAATCTAAATAATAAGGAAATGAAAAAAGATGTTCATAAATATTCTCACTGACTCGAAGAGATGATGAACACAATGAGAACTTCAACAAAGAGAGAGAATATTTGAGAAAATACAAAACAAAAGTCACAGAGCATAAGAATAAGTGACCTAAAAATATGAGGGGTTCAACAACACACTAGGTAAACCAAAGTATGAATTAGCAAACTAGAAGGAAAAGTAACAAAAGTCACTCAGCCTGAGCAGTAAAGAGGAAAATAAATTTTTAAAACTGAACATAATTTAAGGAGCTTGTAAAACAGTAACATGGTAATAAGCAGAAAAATATCCACAGTATAGGGGTACCAGAAAAAAGAAGAAAGTGGCAGAAAACTTATTTTAAGAAATAATGACTGGGAATTTCCCGAACTTAAGGGTTAAAAAAAAAAAAAAAATAGACATCCAGCTCCAGGAAGCCCAAAAGTTCAAAATATGATGAACCAAAAAAGATTCACAACAAGACACATAATTAAAGTGTAACAAAATAAAGACAGGGAATTTTAAAGGTATCAAGAGAAAAACAAATTGTTACATATAAAGAAAAGCCCATAAAGCTGTAACCATATTTCTCATTAGAAACTTTACATGCCAGAATAAATGGAATAATATATTCAAAGTTCTGAAAGGAAAAGACTTCCAACCAAAGATACTATACACAGTAAGGTTGTCATTCAGAACTGAATGAGAGATAGTTTTCTACACGAGCAAAAGCTGAAAGAGTTCATCACAATTACTACACTGGCCTTATAAAAATAGCTATAGGCTCGGAGCACCTGGGTGGCTCAGTAGTTGATCATCCACCTTCGGCACAGGTCGTGATCCCGGGGTCCTGGAATCGAGTCCCACATTGGGCTCCCATTTGGGAGCCTGCTTCTCTCTCTGCCTATGTCTCTGCCTCTCTCTCTGTGTGTCTCTCATGAATAAATAAATACAATATTTTAAAAAAAATAGTTATAGGCTCTTCTTTATGATGAAAAGAAATGGTACTAAGTAATAATAAGATAAAATACAAAAATAAAAATCTCTCTAGAAAGGACTAATATATGGTAAAGGTAGTGAATTAGTAATTTATAAAGCTACTAAGATAAATGTAGTAAATTAATAGAAATTAAAATAATTAGTTAAGAGATAGATAAAGTAAAAAGAGGTAAAAAGTAACTACAAAAACAAGGTAGAGGAGAAGTAAAATTATACACTTTTGGAATGTGTTCAAATTTAAGTTGCTATCAACTGAAAATAGACAATTATATACATAGGATTACATATATGAATCTCACAGTAATGACAGACCAAAAACCTATAGTAAATACACAAAAGAAAATGAGGAAAGAATCTAAATATCACTCTAAAGAAAGTCATCAAGACACAAGAGAAGAGAAAAAAGAGAAGAATAAAGTAACAGAAAGGACCTACCAAACATCCAGAAAACAGTTAACAAAATGACAATAAGCACACACCAATCAATAATTACTTCAAATGCAAATGGACTACATTCTCCAAACAAAAGACACAAAATGGCTAAATAGATTTTTTTTAAATCCTCATCTATAAACTGCCCACAAAAGATTCACTTAGGAATAAATTCACACATAGGCTAAAAAGTAAATTAATGGAAAAAGATATCCCAAACAAAGGAAAACAAAAATAAAGTTGGTGTAACTATACTCCTATCAGACAAAACAAACTTTAAATCAAAGAATTTAATAAAAGAGCAGTAATACATAATGATACAGGGATCAATCAAGCAAGGCGATATAACATTTATAAACATATATTCACCAAACATAGAAACACCAAAATACATAAAGCATATATTAACAGACCTAACCTGAGAAATTAACAGCAACACAATAGTAGGAAATTTTAACACTCCAATTACATCAAAGTATAGATCATCCAGACAGAAAATCAATAAGAAACCATCACCCATAAACAATACATCAGACTAGATGGATGTAATAGATATATACAAAATATTTATCCAAAAGCATCAGAATACACATTCTTCAAAAGTGCATGGGAAATGCTTTTTAAGACAGCTCATAGGTTAAGCCTCAAAAGAAGTCTCAATGAGTTCAAAAAGTTTGAAATCACATTAAGCATCTTTTCTGACCATAATGGTATGAAACTAAAATTATAAGAAGAAAACTTGGGGGCAGGAGGGGACCATGACACTACAAGTGGAGTTAACATAGCATTTTACCAAACAACTACTAGGTAATTTTTAAAAACAAAAAAGAAATGAAAAAACACCTAGAGACAAATGAATACGGAAATATGACATACCAAAATTTATGGGATGGAACAAAATCAGTTCAGTTTGCCTCTAAGCAAATTCGTAACAATGGAGTCCTATCACAAAAAAGAGAAATCGTAAATAAACAATTTAACTTTACACCTGAAATAACTAGAAAAAGAACAAAACAAATACAAACTTAGAAGGAATGAAATAATAAAAATCAGAGTGTCAATGAAATAAAGACTACAAAAACAACAGAAAAGATAAATAAAACTAAGAGCTGATTCATTGGAAAGATAACCAAAACTGAAAAAGCTTTAGCTAGACTCACCAATGTAAAGTCATAAATGAGGGAAGGTACAAGTCATACCACAGAAACAAGACAAAGACATCCGTTCTCCCTACTTTATTTCAACATAGTATTGTAGTTAAAGCCACAGAAATTAGGTAAGAAAATGAAATAAGACACATTGAAATTGAAAAGGAATACATAAAACTGTCACTATTTTCAGATGACACAAAAATATATATATAAAATCCTCCACCAAAAAAACTGTTGGAAGTAAAAAGCAAACTGAGTATAAGTTGTAGAATACAATATTACTAAACAAATTATATATATTTCAAGTTTTTATTTCAACTCCACTTAGGTAACATACAGTGTAATATTAGCTTAAGGTGTAGAATGTAGTGATTCCTCATGTACATACGACAACAGGTGCTCTTTACAAGTGCCCTCCTTAAAACTCACCACCTGTGTAACCCATCACCTGGCCCATATCACTCTAGTAACCATCAGATTTTTCTCTATAGTTAAATCTTATACTGTGCCTCTTTTCCCCGTGTACATTCATTTGATTTATTTTTAACTTCCACATATGAGGGATGCCTAGGTGGCTCAGTGGTTGAGTGTCCGTCTTTGGCTCAGGACGTGATCCCGGAGTCCCAGGATCAAGTCCCACATTGGGCTCCCTGCATAGAGCCTGCTTCTCCTCCCTCTGCCTAGGTCTCTGCCTCTCTCTGTGTCTCTCATGAATAAATAAAATCTTTTAAAAAATTAAATTCCACATGAGTAAAATTATATGCTATTGTCTTCCTCTAATTTATTTCACTTAGCATAATACTCTCTACCTCCATTCACTTCTTGCAAATGACAAAATTTCATTCTCTTTTATGGCTGAGAAATATTCCATTGTATTTAAATACCACATCTTCTTGATCCATTCATTAGAAGATGTACATTTGGGCTCTTTCCATGAGTTGGCTATTAATGAGAATGCTGCTATGAACATCAGGGTGCATGAATCCCTTCAAATCAGTATCTTTGTATCCTTTTGGTAAAATAACTAATTGTGCGATTGTAGGATTGTAGACACCTTTTGAAATACCTCCATACTGTTTTCCTCAATGGCTACACCAGTTAGCATTCCCACCAACATTGTAACATTTCTCTGTATGCTCAGCAATACCTGCTCCTCTGTGGTTAATTTTAGTCTTTCTGAACAATATGAGGTGATATCTCATTGCAGTTTTGATTTGCATTTCACTGACGATGAGTAATGTTAAGCATCTTTTCATGTGTCTGTTAGTTATCTGTGTTTTCTTTAGAAAGATATCTATTTGTGTCTTCTCCATTTCTGCTAACTGGATTATTTGTTTTGGGGAGTTGAGTTTTACAAGTTCTTTATAGATTTTGGATACTAACCCATTATCAGATAACTCATTTGCAAACATCTTCTCCCATTCCAAAGGCTGCCTTTTAGGTTTGTTGATTGTTTCCTTCACTATGCAGCAGCTTTATATCTTGGTGAAGTCACAATAATTTATTTTGGCTTTTGTTTCTCTTGCATCAGAGAAATACGTAGTAAGAAGTTGCTACAGCAAATGTAAAAGAGGTTACTGCCTGTGTTCTCCTCTAGAGAGAGATTCTTTCCTGCTTTGACAACTACTAATTGACCATCTAGTGTGGGCTAAATTTCTGAGTTTTCTATCCTGTTCGATTGATATGTCTGTCTTGATCACTAGCTTTGTAATATGACATGAAGTCTGAATTGTGATGCCCACATTGCTTCTCTTTTCAAATTTGCTTTGACTATTTAGGGTCTTTTGTGGTTCCATATGTTTTTTAGGATTCTTTGTTCTAACTCTATTTAAAATGCTGGTTGATAGGAATTGCATTGAATGTGTAGATTGCTTTGGGTAGCATAGACATTTTAACAATATTTTTGTTCTTCCAATCCATGAGGATCAAATGATTTTCCATTTCTTTGTATCACCTTCAGTTCTTACATCATTTTTTTATAGTTTTCAGAGTACAGATCTTCTACAAATTAGGTTAGGTTTAGTCCTAGTATCTTATGGGTTTTGGTGCAATTGTAAATAGGATCGATTACTTGATTTCTCTTTGTACTACTTCATTATTAGCATATACACGTGCAACAGCTTTTTTTTTTTTTTAAGATTTTATTTATTTACTCATGAGAGACACAAAGAGAGAGAGAGAAAAGCAGAGACACAGGCAGAGGAAGAAGCAGGCTCCATGCAGGAAGCCTGATGCAGGACTCAATTCCAGGACTCCAGGATCACACCCAGGGCTGAAGATGGTGCTAAACCACTAAGCCACCCAGGCTGCCCAGCTTTTGGTATCTTGATTAGGTATCCTGCACTTTGTCAAATTCAAGTATCAATTCTACTATTTTTTTGGTAAACTTCTTTGGAGTTTTCTAGATAGAGTATTACATCATCTGAGAATAGTGAAAGTTTTATTTCTTCCTTGATGATCTGAATGATTTTTATTTCTTTTTGTAGTCTGATTGCTGAGGACAGGACTTTCAGCGCCATGTTAAATAAAAATGGTGAAAGTGGACATTCCTGTCTTATTCCAGAGTGCAGAAGAAAAGCTTAGTTTTTTCCCACTGAAGATGATATTAGCTGTGAGTTCTTCATAAATGTCTTTTATGATACGGCAGTACGTCCCCTTTATCCCTACATTGTTCAGGGTTTTTATACTAAATGGGGCTTGTACTTTCCCAAATTTTTTTTTTTTTTTTTTATCTCTTGAGAGGTCATATGGTTCTTACCATTTCTTTTATTATCGTGGTGTATCACAGTGATTGATTTCTGAATATTGAACCACCCTGGCAGCCCAGGAATAATTCCCACTTGATTGTGGTGAAAGACTTTTTAATGTACTATTGGATTCAATTTCCTAGTTTTCTTGAGCATTTTTGCATCCATGTTCATCAGGGATATTGGCCTATAGCTCTCCTTCTTAGTTGAGCTTTAGTTTTCTGAATCAGAGTAATGCTGGTCTCATAGAATGAATTTGCAAGTTTTCCTTTCATTTCTGTATCGTGAAATAGTTTAAGAATATTAGTTATTAACTCGTATTCAAACATTTGGTAAAATGACCCCTGGGAAACCATCTGGCCCTGAACTTTTGTTTATTGTGAGATTTCTGATTACTGATACAATTTCTTTGCTGATTACCAGTCTGTTCAAGTTTTCTATTTTTTCCTTTTCCAGACTGTCCAATTTGTTGGCATATAATTTTTCATAATATTTCCATAAATTTTTTGTATTTTGGGTGGTATTTGTTGTGATCTCCTCATTCTCATTTGTGATTTTATTTGTGTCCCTTCTCTTTTTCTTTTAGAGAAGTCTGGCTAGGATTTATGAATTTTATTAATTTTTTTCAAGGAACTATTGCCTGGTTTCATTTATCTGTTCTTTTGGGTTTATTTTCTATATCATTTCTTTCTGTTCTAATCTTCATTAATTCCCTTCTTGTGCTGGTTTTAGGCTTCATTTGTTGTTCTTTTTCTGGCTTCTTTAGAAGGAAGTAGCATGTTCTTTAACTTAAATGTATTTGTGGCCTTTCCAAATTTCTTCTTGTGCTTTGCATCATGTTTCATAGCATTGTGGTAAGAAAACAGGCATGATGTAATCTCAGTATTTTCATACTTATTGACGCCTGATTTCTGACCTAGTATGTGATTTGTTCTGGAGAATGATCCATATGCATTTATAAAGAATGTATATTCTTCTGCTTTAGGATGAAATATTCTCAATTTATCTATGAAGTCCATCTGGTCCAGCGTCAGTCAAAGCCAGTTTCCTTGTTAATTTTCTACTTAGATGATCTGCCCATTGATGTGAGTGGGGTGTTAACGTCTCCTATTATTATTATATTTTTATCAATGAGTTCCTTTATATTTGTTATTAATTGTTTAATATATTTGGGTGCTCCCAACTCAGGGGCAAAAAATATTTATAATTGTGAGATCTTCCTGTTAGATAGTCCTTTTATTATGATATAGTGCCCTTGTTCATCTCTTGCTACAGTCTCTGACTTAAAATCTAGTTTATTGGGGCATCTGGGTGACTCAGTTAAGCATCTGACTCTTGATTTCAGCTCAGGTCATGATCTCGGGATCATGGGATCGACCACCACATTGGGCTCCACACTCAGTGTGAAGTATGCTTAACCCTCTCCCTCTGCTCCTCCCCAGACTCATGCCTGCTCTTTCTCCTTCAAATAAATAAAATCTTTAAAATAAATAAATAAACCAATAAAATCTAGCCTGTCTGATATAAGCATTGTTACTCCAGCTTTCTTTTGACAACCATTTGCATCATAGATGTTTCTCCATTCCCTCACTTTCAATCTGTAAATATCTTTAGGTCTGAAATGAGTCTCTTATATGCAGAATATAGATGAGTCTTGGTAATTTTAATCCATTCTGATGCCCTAGGTCTTTTGATTGGAGCATTTAGTCCATTTGATTCAGAGTAATTACTGATAGATATATAAGTATTCAGTGCCATTTTATAACTTTTTTTGTCATTGTTTCTGGAGGTATTCTCTGTTCCTTTTTACTCTTTGTAACTTTTAGTCTTTCCTTCCCCCTTAAAGAGTCCCCTTTAATATTTCTTGCAGGGTTGGTTTAGTGCTCACAAACTCATATATGAGGAAACTCTATATCTTTCCTCATATTCTGAATGATAGTCTTGCTGGATAGAGTACTCTTGCTGCAGATTTTGCCCATTCACCACATTGAATATATCATGCCATTCTCTTCTGGTTTGCCAAGTTTCTGTGGAAAGATCTACTGCTAACATGTGTCTTCTTCACTTGTAACTTAGGGACTTCTTTTGTCGTGCTTTTAGGATTTTTTTCCTTAATCACTGTATTTTGCAAACTAACTACAATATGTCTTAGTTTTCACCTGTTTTGTTGATTTTGATGAGAATTTTCTGTGTCTCCTGGATGTGATTTCCTTCCTGAGATTAAGGAAATCTCAACTATAATTTCTTCAAATAACCCTTCTCCCTCCTTTTCTCTCTCTCTTCTTCTACTGAGACTCCTATGATATGACTAGTATTATGTTTGATGGAATCATTGAGTTCCCTAAGTGTACACTCATGATCCATCATTCTACCTTCTCTTTGTTCAGCTTCATTATTTTCCATAATTCTATTTTTTTAAGTTTTTAAAATTTATTCATGAGACACACAGAGAGAGAGGCAGAGACATAGGAAGAGGGAGAGGTAGGCTCCCTGTGTGGAGCCCAATGTGGGACTAAATCCTAGGACCCTGGGATCATGTCCTGTGCCTAAGGCAGATGTTCAATTACTGAACCACCCAGGCATCCCCATAATCCTATCTTTTATCACTTATTTTTTCCTCTATTCTTCCATCTTGTGGTCAATATATCCAGTACATTCCAAATCTCAGTTATTACATTTTTCATTTCTCCTAATTTTTTAGCTGTGTTATCTCTGCAGTAATGGTTCCCATGAAGTCATCTATGCTTTTCTCAAGCCCAGAGTATCCTTATGATTGTTGCTTTAAATTTCACATCAGGCTTATTGCTTATATCTGTTTTGATGAGATCTCTGGTCACGACCTTTCTTTGTTCTTTCTTTTGGAGTGTATTCCTTCGTCTTGGCATTTTGTCTAGGTTTCTGTCTTCTGTGTATTAGACAACCCTGTTATGTTTCTGCTCCTGAGAGTAATTCTTTTATGAAGAACACATCATATAACGTCCAGGGCTTGACAGTTCAGGAAGTGTCTCTGATGCATGCTGTGTGCACTCTGCTGCTGTGTTTTGGCTACTCTATCCCACAGATCTGTTCTTGCCTGCAGTGGGCAGCATTTGGACCTTAGCCAGAATGTGATGAGTTTTAACTAGGTATGTTCTGGTCTGCTTGTTTCAAGAGATCTGATGCTATTCCCACTAGAACTGAAGCTTTGCAGAACTCTATGGTCAGTAGATATGGTGTAGGGGGTAGGGTTTGTGCTAGTCGTCTAAGAGCAGGGCCTGCTGTGATAGTCATTAAGCACTCTCGCCAAGAAAAACAGTACCACCAGAGTGCATGGGGGTAATTAGGTTATGCAGCCAGTGTTAACACTGTGCTATTTACTAAGTTGGTTTATGTCAAGGGGTAGGGGAGGGAAATGGCACCAGCCAGTTCCTTTGTCCCTAGAAAGGAATCACCATGCTTGCTGTTCTTGGGGAAGCTCCCCCAGAAGAGTAAATAATTTCCTCTCATGAATCCTAGGCATTTTTCAAATTGCTGTTTTTATACTATCTCCAAGTTATTTGCTGGCCTGCAGTGTAAGTACACTTTGGGCTCTATCTGAGCCAAACCAGCTAACTTTTAAAACTCCATCCATTAGGGGCCTGGTGTGGTAGAAATCTGTGTTGGTCTTCAGGGAAAGGGTCTCTCTGCCCTGGAACTTATTCAGGTTTGACCTAGAAAAGTAGTTGTGCCAGAGTGCAGGAGTAATGGGATTTGGAGCAAAGCAGGCTAAACAGTCAGTGTCCAGGTTGGCTGACCTCAGCAGGTGTCTCTGCAACTATGCTGAGGGGTAAAGGAGTGAAATGGCACCCATCAGCTCTTTTGTCTCCAGCTCTCACAGATGGAGAGGCAAAGAGTCACACAGATGAAGAGGCAAAGAGTCCAAGAAGAGCAAAGAGTCTCTCCTCCTGCTCTTTAGAGGATTCTCAGACTGGGCCATATGCCCTGGGGTTGCTTGCGACCTTCTCTCCAGAAGCAGGCAAGTGCCCTCAAGTCTCTATCCCTGGCAAACCCATGGACCTCTAAAACTCCAATCTTTAAGCCCTACTGATGCAAAAATACAAAAATCATCCCATCTCGTTTTCCTAGCCAATGAATTTGGGGAAATGTTCTCCTTGTGTATCCTGTGTTCTCCTGTATCCCTGTGTTCTCCAACCTCTTTTTCATCTTTCTCCAACACCAGGGCTCCCTCCTGTCTACAGCAACCTTGCTCCATTTCTCCCCAAACCATTTCTCCACACTTCCTATCTTCCTCAACGCTCTTCTCTCCCTCTATTTATGCAATGTGTTATATAAGTCCTCAGGTGGATTTGAGTATTCAGAATGATTTGATAATTATCTAGTTGTGCTTGAGAGATAAAGCGAGCCTAGTTGTCTTCCTACTATTCTTCCATCTTAGCTCTCCTTACCTAAAGATATATTGTTTTTATACAGTAATAATGAACTATCTATCTATAAGAAAAATTATTTTTAAATCCTATTTTTTATTACATCAAAAGGAATAAAATAACTGGGAATAAATTTAGCCAAGAAAGTAAAAGACCACTCTGAAAATTTTAAGATATTGTTGAAAGAAATTTAGGAAGACACAAAAAATGGAAAAATAGTCCATATTCATGGATTGGATGAATTAATATTATTAAAATATTGATAATACTCAAAGCATCTACAAGTTCAATGTGATCCCCATCAAAATTCCAGTGACAGATTTTATAAAGGTAGAACAAATATTTCTGAAATTTATATGAAAACACAAAACACCCCCAAATAGCCAAGTATTAAAAAGAACAAACCTAGATGTGTCAGGATCCCTGATGTAAAACTATACTACAAAGCTCCAGTAATCAAAACGTTATGATATTTCCATAAAAACAGACACCTAAATCAGTAGAACATAAAAGAAAGCCCAGAAATAAGCCCACATATATATGTTCAATTAGTTTATGACTAAGGAGGTGGGATTATACAATGGAGGAAGTACAGTCTCTTCAATAAATAGTGCTGGGAAAACTGTACAACTATATGGAAAAGAATAAAACCAGAACATAATATGATACCATTTGCAAAAATAACTCAAAATGGAATAAGTACTTTAAGACTAACACCATAAAACTCCTAGGAGAAAACATTGTTAGTAAGTTCCTTGACATTGGTCTTAATGATTTTTTTTTTTTTTTTTAGATCTCACTCCAAAGACAAGGGAAACAAAAGCAAAAATAATCAAGTGGAACTATGTCAAATTGCAAAGTTTCTGCACAACTAAGGAAACATCAACAAAATGAAAAGGTACTGAATGAAAGAAGGTATTTGTAAATCATATATCTGCTAAAGGGATAATATCCCAAATATATAAAGAACTCATCAAACCAATAACAAAAAAATGTGATCAGAAATTGGTCAGGGATCTAAATACACATTTCTTCAGAATATACAGATAGTCAACAGGCACATGAGAAGTTGCTTATCACCAGTAATCATCACAGAAAAGCAAATCAAAACCATAATAAGGTATCACCTCACACCCATCAGAATGGCTACAAGCTATCAACAAGAAATAACAAATGTTGGTGAGGATGTTAAGGAAAGGGAACCCTCATGCACTCTTGGTGGTAATATCAATTTGTGCAGCCACTATTGAAAACAAGATTGAAAGTTCCTCAAAGAATAAAAATACAATTATCATATGATCCAGCAATTCCACTATCAGATATCTATCAAAAGAAATGAAATCACAAAATTGAAAAGATACGTGTACCCCTATGTTCACTGCAGGATTATTTAAGATAGCCAAGATATGGAAAGAAATTAAGATGGCAGAAGAGTAGGGGGACACCGTACTTTGTCCTATCCCTCAAATACAACTAAATAATTATCAAACCATCTGAACACCCAAAAAAAATAATGCGAGGTCTAAGAAAACAAATACTGCAAGTCTACAAGAAGAAAAGCAACCACCTTATGGGAAGGTAGGAGGTGCAGAGACTTGAATCTAGTGTGATATACATGTGGATACAGCAGCAGGGAAGAAGCCTACTTAAGGAGGCTACTGCAAAGTATTATAAGCAGCCAAGCACAAAATTAGAACTTTTTGAAATCTGCTAGAGTGGGAAACATGCCTGGCTTAAAAATGCTCAGATGGTGACGCAGGACAGAATTCCAAATGTGACACCATGATGTGAGGATCCCCTGGGTCACCAAAAAAATGGGTGATGCAAAACTGCTGCACTGTTACTAGGCATAGGAGCTGAGAACAGCAAGTACAGGTGCCTGCTTTCTGCTCTGTGTTGCCATAAACTGCGAACTCCTTGTGTATGATCATGCAACCACTTTCTTGGGACAGATCCAACAGAAATCAAGGATACAGAAATAAAAAAAAAATAGTAGAACAGATCAATGAAACTAGGAGGTCGTTCTTTGAAAGAATTAACAAGATAGATAAATCATAAGTCAGACTTACCAAAAAGAAAAGAGAAAGAACCCAAATAAATAAAATCATGAATAAAAGAGGAGAGATCAAAACCAACACTGAAGAAATACAAAAAATATATATACAGAATATTATTAGCAACTATATGCCAACAAATTGAGCAATCTGGAAGAAATGTATTGATTTCTAGAAACATATAAACTACCAAAACAGAAACAGGTAGAAATACAGTATCTGAACAGATCCATACCCAACAAAGAAATTGAATCAATAATCAAAAATCTCCCAACAAGCAAGAGTTTAGGACTGGATGGCTTCTCAAGGGAATTTTACCAGATATTTAAAGAAAAGTTAATACCTATTCTCAAAATGTTCCAAAAAAAAGAAACTGAGTGAAAACTTCCAAACTCCTTGTCCAAGGCCAGCATTACCTTCATCTCAAAACCAAAGAACTTACTGAAGAGAATTACAGACCAATATCCCTGCTGTACATGGATGCAAAAATTCTCAAAAAGATAATAGCAAATCAAATCCACCAGTACATTAAATGAACTATTCACTATGATCAAGTGGGATTTTTTCCCTGGGCTAGAGGGGTGGTTCCATATTCGCAAATCACTGTGCTACACAACCCTAATTAATGAAAGGATAGGAACCATATGATCCTCTCAATAGATGTAATGTAGAAAAAGCATTTGACAAAATATAGCATCTTTGCTGGATAGAAACACTCCACAATGCAGGTGAAAGACCCACAGCTAATCTCATCCTCAATGGGGAAAAACTGAGAGCTTTTCTCTAAGGTCAAGAACATGACAGGGATGTCATTCTCAACTGTTGTTCAACAAGTCCTAGCCTCAGGAATCAAACAAGAAGAATTAAAAGACATCCAAATCAGCAAAGAAAAAAATCAATCTTTCACTCTTCACAGATGATATGATACTCCATGTAGAAAACTCAAAAGACTACACAAAAAAAATTGCTATAACTGATAAAGGAATTCAACAAAGTTGCAGATATAAAATCAACACAACAAAGTCTGTTGCATTCCTATAACTAACAATGAAGCAGTAGAAAGAGAAATCAAGGAATTGATCTCGTCTACAATTCCACCAAAACCATAAGATACCTAGAAATAAACTTAACCAAAGAGGTAAAAGATCTGTACTCTGTAAATTAACTTTACTAAAGAAATTGAGGAAGCCACAAAGAAATGTAAAAACATTCCATGCGATAAATTAGAGGAACAAATATTGTTAAAATGTCTATGCTACCCAAAGCAATCTACACATTCAGTGCAATCCCCATCAAAATATCACCAGCATTTTTCACAGAGCTGGAACAACAATTCTAAAATTTGTACAGAACTAGAAAAAACTCCAAATAGCCAAAGTAATGTTGAAAAAGAAAACCAAAGCTGGAGGTATCACAATTCCAGATTTCAAACTGTATTATAAACCTGCGACCATCAAGACAGTGTAGGGTTGGCACAAAGATAGACACATAGATCAACGGAACAGAACAAAGAACCCAGAAATGAACCCTCAACTGTAGGGTAAACTAATCTTCATCAAAGCAGGAAAGAACATCCAATGGAAAAAAAGACAGTCTCTAAAACAAATGGTGTTGGGAAAACTGGTGAGCCACATACAGAAAAATGAAACTGCACCACTTTCTTACACCATACACAAAAATGAATTCAAAATGAGTAAGAGACCTCAATGTGAGACAGTAATCCATCAAAATTCTAAAGGAGAACACATGCAGCAACATCTTTGACCTCAGCAGCAGCAGTTTCTTACTAGCACATTTTCAAAGGCAAGGGAAACAAAAGCAAAAAATACTATTGGGACTTCATCAGGATGAAAAGTTTTTGTACATCAAACAAAACAATAAGCAAAACTAAAAGGCAATCTACAGAATGGGAGAAGATATTCACAAATGACATATCAAATAAAGGGCTAATATCCAAATAAAGAACTTGGCAAATTCAACACCCAAAAAACAAACAATCCAGTCAAGAAATTGGTAGAAGACATGAACAGACTTTTCTCCAAAGAAGATATACAAATGGCTAACAGACACATGAAAAAATGTTCACTATCACCCACCACCACAGAAATAAAAGTCAAAACTATGGTGAGATACCACCTCACACTGGACAGAATGGCTAAAATTAACAACTCAGGAAAAAACAGATGTTGGGGATGCAGAGAAAGGGGAACCCTCTTAAACTGTTCGTGGGAATGCAGACAGATACAGACACTATGGAAAACAGTAGGAATGTTCCTCAGAAAGCTAAAAATTGAACTACTCTCTGACCCAGCAATTGTATAGTAGGTATTCACCCAAAGGATACAAACATGGTGATTTGAAGGAGCACATGCACCCCACTATTTATAGCAGCAATGTCCACAATAGCCAAACTATGGAAGGAGCCCAGATGTCCATTGAGAGAGATGGATAAAAAAGATGTGATATATTTATACAATGAAATATTACTCAGCTATCAAAAATGAATTATTGGGACTTAATCAAGATAAAAAGCTTCTGCACAGCAAAAGAAACAGTCCACAAAACTAAAAGACAACCTAAAGAATGGGAGAAGATATTTGCAAATGACCTATCAGATAAAGGGCTAGTATCCAAGATCTATAAAGAACTTATTGAACTCAACAAGCAAAGAAACAAACAATCCAATCGTGAAATAGGCCAATGACATGAACAGAAATTTCACCAAAGAAGACATACACATGCCCAACAAGCACAGGAGAAAATGCTCCACATCACTGGCCATCAGAGAAATACAAATCAAAACCACAGTGAGATACCACCTCACACCAGTGAGAATGGGGAAAATTAACAAGGCAGGAAACCACAAATGTTGGAGGGGATGTGGAGAAAGGGGAACCCTCCTGCACTGTCGCTGGGAATGTTAACTGGTGCAGCCACTCTGGAAACCTGTGTGGAGGTTCCGCAAAGAGTTAAAAATAGACCTGCCCTACGACCCAGCAACTGCACTACTGGGGATTTACCCCAAAGACACAGATGCAGTGAAACGCCAGGACACCTGCACCCCGATGTTTATAGCAGCAATGTCCACAATAGCCAAACTGTGGAAGGAGCTTTGGTGTCCATCAAAAGATGAATGGATAAAGAAGATGTGGTCTATGTATACAGTGGAATATTACTCAGCCATTAGAAACGACAAATACCCACCATTTGCTTCAACGTGGATGGAACTGGAAGATATTATGCTGAGTGAAGTAAATTGGAGAAGGACAAACATTATATGGTCTCATTCATTCGGGGAATATAAAAAATAGTGAAAGGGTATAAAGGGAAAAGGAGATAAAATAAGTGAAAATATCAGTGAGGGTGACAAAACATGAGAGACACCTAACTCTGGGAAACAAACAAGGGGTAGTGGAAAGGGAGGTGGGCGGGGGGTTGGGGTAACTGGGTGATGGGCACTGAGGGGGCACTTGGCGGGATGAGCATTAGGTGTTATGCTACATGTTGGCAAATTGAACTCCAATAATAAAAAAAAAAATGAAATCTTGCCATTTGCCATGACATGGATAGAACCAGAGTGTATTATGCTAAGCAAAATAAGTCATTCAGAGAAAAGTCAAATACCAGATGATTTCACTCAATGTGAAATTTGAGAAGAAAAACAGATGAATACAGAAGAAGGAAGAAGGGAATTAAATAAGATAAAAAAAGAGAAGGAGGCTAACCATAAGAGATCTTTAACTATAGGGAACAAACTAAGGGTTTCTGGAGGGAAAGTGGATGGGGAATGGGGGTAATTGGGTAATGGGCATTAAGGAGGATACTTGATGTAATGAGCACTGGTGTTATATGCAACTGATGAATCACTAAATTACACCCCTGAAACTAATATACTACATGTTAACTAAATTGAATTTAAATAAAATAATAATAATAATAATAATAAAATCACCAAGATATGGAAACAACCTAAATGTCCACTGATGGATGAATGACATATTTTTTTATCCATTCATCCGTCAATAGACAATATACATATGTACACATACACACAATAGAATACTATTCAGCCACAAAAAAGATCATTCTTGCTATCTTCAACAACCTGGATGAACCTTGTTGGTATTATCATGCCAAGTGAAATAAGTCATGTGTAGAAATATAAATACCTCATGATTTCACTTATACATAGAATCTACAAACCAAACCAAACCAAACCCAGACTCATTAATAGAGTAAAAAGATTTTTGATTGATGTGAGGGAGGATGAAATTGGTGAAAAGAATCAAGAAGTACAAACTTCCAGTTACAAAATAAATAAGCCATAGGGATATAATTTACAGCATGCGGATTAAGTTAATAATATCATATTAGCTTTGTATGATGACAGATGGTAACTAGATACAGTGTGATCATTTCTCAAAGGACACAAATGTCAAATTACTATTTTGTACACCTGAAACTAATATTTTATGTTAATCATCCCCCCCAAAAAAAAGATAAAGTCAATTACGTTGAAGGACTTGAAGGACTATACCAGATTCTGTATTCCATACCTTCTTTTTTTTTGTTGTTGTTGTTTTTGTTATACCTTCTTAATAACAGTAGGTAATACGCTGATAATTATGTACTATGCATTGTGCCAGGCACTTTGGTTTTTACACACATTCTGTCTTTAAATCTCACAGTATCTTTAAAAAGGTTTTATTTCCATTTAAATACACCTAGATGATTTCTCACCAATTTCATTGCCCCAACCTAATTTAAGCCATCGTCATCTCTAATATGGACTACTGCAATGGCCTCCTAACAAATCTCCCTCTTTCTATACTTTTGCCTCTCTTTAGGCACTTCTCCTGTGAATGGTTCAAAATATAAGATCACTTATATTACTTCATTCCCTCAAAACTTCCATTAGTCCTCCATTTATTTCAAAGTAAAAGTCAATACTCTTACTGACCTATCCAACAACTATATGATCTGCCACTCCACCTTCACCTCTACCTCTCTGAACTCATTTCCTACTATAAACTCCCTCTTACTCTCTCTGATCCAGCCACACTGGCCTGCTTACTGATCCTTGAACTATCTAGGCACAGTCACACCTCTGAGACTTTCATCTAATGCTTCCCTTTGCTTCTCCCAAATTGTTTAGGACTAACCCCATCTATTCTAAACCTTTGTTCATATCTCACCATTATAATAAGGACTCCTATTTACATGCAATCTGCCTCCCACACCATTTGATTACCCTCAGTTCTTATTACCTTGCCCTACTTTTGCTTTTTTCCATAGCTTCCATAACCCATGCTATATAATGTTATATAACTTAATTTTTGTCTATTATTTATTATCTCTCTCCCCTAACAGAAAGCAAGAGCTGTTTGTTGTTGTTCATGGGTATATCCCACAAACTAACATACTAGCTGATGTGTGGGATTACTCAACAAATACTTTTTGAGTAAATAAATTTTTCAAATAATAAAACTGAAACACCAAGATATGAAGCAATTTGTCAAGATCACATAACTTCTACATGGTGAAGCTGACAGGTTAACTCAGATTTGTCTAACTACAAAGCCCATGCTTTTTCTGCTATACCACATTGCCACTAAAACTTTATCAAATACACTTGCTTTAGAAAAAAATAATGGAATGTTGTGATTTTTAAGATAATTATGGATTATAGATGACTATAAAGAGACATGAGACATACAAAATTAAAAAGGAAATGAGTCTCAAGAAAGGATAGAGAGTAAGCCAAAAAAAAATCATATTGACAGAATCTTAGGCAAAAAAGCTTTAACATCACCCTCATAACCAGTACAATAATACTTGCTATAGCAACTCATCGTAATCTAGTTTCACACAGTAAATTCTTGATTTTTTTCGTTCAATTAATTCTTTGATTTTATCAAGCACACACTGTTTATTGACCAATGTATCTTCAGTATCTCTGTTTGCATGCCATCAACACATTATTGATAAATGCGTTCCTGGAAAGCTATGTTTATTAAATAACTTTTATTCATATTATTACTTATATTAAACAGAACTTGGTTTCTATGCAGTTATTTGAGTTAAGCTCTCTGAATTCATGCAAAAAAATTCATTGCTGTTCCACACGACAGAACTGCAAATATTTAATAATAATCATCACATTCTTTTTTTTAAAGATTTATTTATTTATTTATTCATGATAGACATAGAGAGAGAGAGAGAGAGAGAGGCAGAGACAAAGGCAGAGGGAGAAGCAGGCTCCACGCTGGGAGCCCCACGTGGAACTCAATCCTGGGACTTCAGGATCACACCCCAAGCCAAAGGCAGGCGCCAAACCACTGAGCCACCCAAGGAGTCCCATAATCATCATATTCAAGTAAAATTGTTTCTCCTTGAAACTCAACACCTTCAATTATTCTTCAAATGTCCTGATCTCCCACTCAGTATCCTGATCACATTCTGGATAAATGTTCTAGTTTCTCAATGTCTAATGCCAAGAACCATCCTAATTGCAGGTCTGACCAACCGAGTGTCCCGATCGCTGTTTTATCAAGAAGGCTTTCATTAATAGTTTTTTGCATCCCAATGTTTTGGCTCTTTTATTTTTATTTGTTAAATTTATTTCAACCCCCAACCAGCCACTTGACGCTGCTTAGGAAAGTAGGCAGAGGGATTCGATTTTTGGTGATATGCTAAGATTAACTACAAATATTTTGAAAACCAAGTGAGTGAATTGTAACCTGTCTGGGTGAAACAATGACTGACAGAGTCATTATCTTACAGAGAAAGGAAAATCCATCCTATAAAATACTAGACTTGATCCTAAAGCAAGCCAGTTCTGAGAAACTGATGTATTTCCAAGGAGTTTCCCAGCTCAAATAAACAATTGCCTTTTACTGAGATCATAAAACTTGTGTTTAATATATTGATGATAAAACAAAGTATATGTAAGACAAACATCCCCTGTAATTTATAATGATGTTTAGCAGACTCCCACAAACTGAATCAAGCACAATGCCCATTAACATAAATAAACAGAAACATTTCTAGAGTAAGGAAATACTGTGCTCCATTATGCCACTTAAAATGTTGAAAATGGGTCAGCTATGGACAGGGCTAGAAGCCAAACCATGTCTCTGAGCTAGTCAAACCCACTTCACAGCATACCCTTGATAGCTTTATTCAAGGATTTGACAATTCAAGAATAAATTTATGTACTATCTTCCCACCATCTTGGCAAAGACTTTTTCCTCATGCTTTTTACATAAACTCTTCTAAAGAAAAGGACACCAGAACTGAGTTTTATACCTGTCCTTTGCTCATTGCTGACTCAGCTTTGCAACTAGATTACCTAAATCTCAAGATCCTACTAGAGCCCTGCCTCCATGAAATTATTTCAGCAGAAATGGGTAGTGGGGATGAGGGTATATTTTTCAGACTCTAATTCTTAAAGTTGTATAACTATGTGACACTTATTACCTCTGAGAAATTCTGACTAAAACAGAGATAGTAATGCCAGAACCCACAGGAGCAAGTATCAGAATCTTCTGGAATTAAATGTTACAATTAATTAATGTTGGCTTTTTTCCTCTCATAAGCTTTTCCTAACCTACAATGATCAACTATATTTAAAAGCATTTAATCTCTAAACTAGTATTTATCAACTAACCAGAGACCTTATCATATTTTTCATCTTTGTCCTCAGATTATTTACCTATAATTAAATTACTTGATTGTTCACAATATTTTTTTTAATTTTTATTTATTTATGATAGTCACAGAGAGAGAGAGAGAGAGAGAGAGAGAGAGAGGCAGAGACATAAGCAGAGGGAGAAGCAGGCCTCATGCACCGGGAGACCGATGTGGGATTCGATCCCGGGTCTCCAGGATCATGCCCTGGGCCAAAGGCAGGCGCCAAACCACTGCGCCACCCAGGGATCCCGATTGTTCACAATATTAAGCCTTGTCTTCCCAACTAAACTGTGAGCTCACTGAGGATAAAGACACTAAGTTATTCATTGATAAATCTACCATCGTTCCTACAATACAAGCAAATGTTTAATAATCAGATGATGCAAATCATTTTCAAAACCTAACCAACTTGACATAAAAACATTTATTTTTTATCTTGAAAGATTCAAAATCTAAATGTGATAGTAGTCAGGTTCTCCAGGGAAACAATCAATACGGTCTGTGTGTATATGTACGTGACACAGAAAGAGAGAGATTTATTTAATGAACTGGTTCACAGGAATTTGGAGATTGGCAAATTCAAAACCCACAGGGTAGCTCATCAGGCTGAAAACCCAGTAAAGAGGTGATATTCCAACTTGAGCTCAAAGTAAGACTACAGGCAGAATTCCTTCTTTAAGAGAGTCAGTCTTTTCCTGTTCTTAAAATCTTCGCCAATTGGATAAAGTATACCCATATTATGGAATATAATCTGCTTTACTCACTTTCCTCAAATTCTAAGATTTAAATGTTAATCTCATTTAAAAGATACCTTCACAGCAGCATCTAGACTATGATCAAATATTTGGACACTGTGGCCCAAACACAATTGTCACACAAAATTAACCAGCACGCTAACCCTTATGATCAGCATTATCTCCTCTAACAATCACAATGCCTCTATCAATAGGCCAAGATAACAAAGGAGCAAGCCAATATTTTCATTTTTGGAATTACTTCCCCTCTAACTACACCCCTAATAGAGACTTATAATCTCTTGAATATTAGAAGAAACTTTAGAGTTCATTCTACATACAAGGAATATTGGATGATGCCCAAATGGGAAGTGACTTACTTCAGACTTTCACTGTATTAAATCAGATTGGAGTCAATTTTGGTTCTCCGATTTCTAATCCAGTCTCACTTCAGCTGCCACTCACACAGGCCTGGGCTTCTTTTTATGCCCCAACCTTACTTAAATGCTGGCATTCATCCTAGAAAATGCTAAACTAACATAAATCAATTATTATTTAAAAAATTCTAATTTCCCTTTTTACTTTCTTAAATAATCCTTACTTCTCCAAACATAGCTGTTCTTGAGTACAGAATTAGCTCCTCTCACACACTGTAGGAAAATCCTCCCAGAATCCATCACACTGTGAAGTTTAACAAAGACTCTCAAAAAGCAGCTTGATTTTGTCAAGTGATAATTTTATCAAAGTAATCAGAAGAAAAGAAAAGCCACATCACTTTCCATTCTTCTTGCACTGCTTTTAGTTAAGACTTCAATTCTCACCTAATTGTTTTATCTGTTACTTGGTTCTATGCCACTAACCCATCATCCATATTGCTGCCAGAGTGATCTTCCCAAAATGCAAACCTAACCATATCACTCTCCTCTTTAATTCTGTGTTCAATGACTCACTCAGCAAAATACTGAAAGTTGCCATTGTCTTTATTTCTAGCCTCATCTACCACAATGTGACCAATTTCCCCATATTCCATCTAGCCTTACCAAAAAGTTTACTTTATACAAAACACTTTATACTAGCTTCCCAATATTTTTCAGTTGTTCCACTTCTTTAAAATTTGAATTTCAAATAAAATAATTTTTGGAATATCAATATACTGGATATTATACTGATTAAAAACACATATTTTGACTCCTGATCAAGATTGCTCAGTATCTTCATATTTTATATTTTCTCTCTGTTCCAAATATATAGCAAGTATACATACAACCACAAAGATATATCTCAGTTTTAAAAAATAAGAATATCTGTATGGACCAGAAATGAAAGAACTCAAGAATGAATGCAGGTAGAAGCTATGAGCCTACTGGGCTCCAGACTGATAAGTAGGGCAAGATGACCAAGAGCTTTGTTCTATTTAATTAAAGAAGGAGGCCTGTTAGACTGCAGTAGCTCTAATGCCTTAGTCGCCTAAGTAAGCAAACCATAATCTAAACCCGTAATATGTCAAGTTTAAGAACAAACACAAACAGCCAACTAGGCTTTTCCAAATAAGTCAATCACTTACTGTAGCCAATCAGATAATTTCCTTGCTTTCCTTCCACATCTCCTCCATCAAAATCTTTCTCCTAGCTCCTGTCCATGGAATGCCTCTAACTACTACTAGTTTGGGGTAGCCTGGGTGGCTCAGCGGTTTGGTGCCGCCTTCGGCCCAGGGTGTGATCCTGGAGACCCGGGATCGAGTTCCATGTCGGGTTCCCTGCATGGAGCCTGCTTCTCCCTCTGCCTGTGTCTCTGCCTCTCTCTCTCTCTCTCTCTCCCTCTCTCTCTCTGTGTCTCTCATGAATAAATAAATAAATCTTTTTTTAAAAAAAAACCTACCACTAGTTTGGCACTGCCCAATTTGAATCAGCTTTTCCTCAAATAAACCCTTATGATTTTTTAATATATCTCCATTCATCTTTTAACAGTTCTTTTGTGGTAAGAGACACTAAAATTGCTCTACTGTGACAGATTGAAGCTAGTCTCCCAATTTAAGTCAGACTCTAGGATGGAGTTCGGTGACATGTCAAAGAAAGCTAAAGGAAATTGCTGCTACCTACTGCTTCAGGTCTCAGTAAAAGACAAAACCCATACCAGAAATAATTTCAGTGATTGAATCTTTGATACTCCAGTATCACTGACAGAACCCTCAAAGTGCCATTACAATTTTTTTGAACTGGAAACCCTGTGAAACCAGATAGAGACAATCAAAAGGAAGGTATGAACACAGTAGGAGAGAAAAGGAATTAAACAAAAGTATTTCTCAATAAAGGTAAGCTTTTATTTACCAATTAAAAAAAAAAAAGCACTGAGGAAGGCAACTCACAAGTGAATAATCAGAATATAAATTTTACTCGTCAAATATACAACAGTGTAATAAGACTTTTAAACGGATAAGTTTAGGATTTAGAATATTCATTCCATAAAAATAAAGAAAGGATTACTTTTATATCACTTCTGTTGACCATGATATATCAGATTATGGCCAATGCAGTAAAACAAGAAAAATAAAGCACAAGAATTAGAAAAGAAAAAGCAAAGCCATCCCTATTTGCAAATATATAGCGTATTTATTTACACAGAAAATCCACAAGAATCTATAATTGTTAGACTATTAAGGCTGCTTACAAGTTTACTAGATTAAAAACTGAACATATAAAATTCATTAGCATTTCATACACTAATAATAACTGGTTAAAAAATAACAGAAAGGCATTCATCCAGAATAACAATATCAACTATAAAATACTTTAAAATATATACCTAACAGGGGCTCCTGGGTGACACATTCATTTGAGCATCCAATTCTTGATTTCAGCTCAGGTCAGGATCTCAGGGTTGTGAGACTGAACCTCACTTCAGGCTCCATACTCAGTGTGGCATCTGCCTGGGATTCTCTCTCCCTCTCCCTCTGTCCCTCTTGCTCATTCTTTCTCTGTCTCTCTCTCCCTCTATCTCTCTCCCTCTCCCTCTTTATCTCTCTCTCTAAAAATAAATAAATCTTTAAAATATAGATATACCTAAGATTCCAAAATCTCTAAAATACTATAAAGAGCAGCATTTTTTAACAAGATCCTGAACAAATGGAGACACATATAAGATACACTACATTTACAAAAAGAAAAACTCAATATCCAAAATAAACTATGTCAATGCTATTACAGTCAGAATTCCAGCAAAGGTTTATTTTTTCCCAGAAGTTAAAATGTTTACCCTAAAATTACTGTTAAAATATAAATGAACAACAGAATAATAGTAGCCAAAACATTTTTTAAAGAATAAGGTAGGAGGACTCAACATAATAGCTATTATGAATTAATTTAGGAATACAGAATCCATACATTAGGGCATTATTGCACAGAAACAGTCAAATAAATAAAATGGAATAAAATAGATGGAAAATGGACAAGCATATATGAAACTTCATATGTAACAGACATAATGTTTCAAAACTTTAGGAAATGATAAACTATTCACTGAATGGTGCTTGAAAAATTAATTATCCATATTGGGGAAAATTAGATCCTCACCTCACACTACATGTAAAAATCAACTCCACATGAATTAAAGAAAAAAATATACGAAGAAAACTTAAAGTATTTTGGAAATTAAGATATGAGAATATCTTGATGATCTTGGTAGAGGAAAGGATTCATTTCACAAGACATGAAAAGCATAAACCCTAAAAAAGTCTAGATAAATCTGGCTATATTACCATTTTGAATTTTTGCTCAAAAAATGAAACCATACACAAATGTATCTGCCATAAACAAAGATAGCTTGTAATACACAAGAATTAATATTGAGAGTATCTAAAGAATTCCTGAATCAATAAAATAAGTATAACAATATAATTTTTTAAATGCAATGGGCAACTGAGAAGAAAATTCACATAAGAAATCTGAAATACCAATAAATAATGAGAGCTCATAAGAGAACATGGAAATGCAAAGGAAAACGACATGAAATACCATTTAATATGCATCAGATTGGCAAAAAATGTAAAAATCTGACATTAAGTACAAAAATGCAAAGAAAGGAGAACTCTCATAAACAACTGATAATATATTTCAAAAACCTAAGTGAGTGCTTTAACAGTAACAGAAAATGTTGCTATCTTTTGACTCAGCAATTGTTTCTCTAAACATACACTATAGGAAATTTGGCACATATAGAACTATTTACAAGAAAAATAAATTATCCACTAATGTGAGATTAAATAAATTAGGGCACAGTCACATAATTGAATATAATACAATAGTTAAATAAACTAAAATCACATGTTTTAACTTGAACAAAACATATTTAATTTGAAGAACAAATGCAAGCTGGAGAATGATACATGTAAAATGATATAAATTGTTTATAACTACAAATCTGTAAGAATAGTTTAAAGAAGGGCAGCCCCGGTGGCCCAGTAGTTTAGTGCCACCTTCAGCCCGGGGTGTGATCCTGGAGACCTGGGATTGAGTCCCATGTCAGGGTCCCTGCATGGAGCCTGCTTCTCCCTCTGCCTGTGTCTCTGCCTCTCTTTCTCTCTCTCTCTCTCTCTCTCTCTCTCTGTCATGAATAAATAAATAAAGTCTTAAAAAAAAAAAAAAAAAGAATAGTTTAAAGGAGACATGAAAATGTTAAAGATAAGGGATCCCTGGGTGGCGCAGCAGTTTGGCGCCTGCCTTTGGCCCGGGGCGCGATCCTGGACACCCGGGATCGAATCCCACGTCGGGCTCCCGGTGCATGGAGCCTGCTTCTCCCTCTGCCTATGTCTCTGCCTCTCTCTCTCTCTCTCTGTGACTATCATAAATAAATAAAAATTTTTAAAAAATTTTTTTTAAATTAAAAAAATAAAAGAAAATGTTAAAGATAAAATTCAGGGGAGCTATTACTTCTTGAGAAGGAAGAAAGAGATGTAGAATTAGTGATGATAAATGGGGAACCCCCCAAAAAATAATGTGAAATAAATATGACAAAATTTTAAGTTCCAATTAGACTTAAGAAAGGATTAAAAATATATTTATAAACATCACTATAAAAAGACCGCCAAAATATATTAAGTATAAAACATATTAAGTATATTTTTAAGACTCTTGGCAAGAAAAACAAAATAAAGTAAGATTAATTTTAAATATGGTTTATTTCAAAAACCCTCTACCCTCCTCCATCCTGCTTTATAGTTGAAAATCTCTGATGTTGAATTACTTCTGGCTCCATAACCCAATGTTATTCTATCTGCCTAGAATTCCTCAGCTATTTGAGCTAGCTGGAAATTTTATACTTCTCCATAAATATTCAGCTGAAATGTCAGCTCTTCAATATAGCCTTTCTCAATCTTAACAACCCACCCCTAGGCCATTAGTTTTGTGCTGCAGCTCTTAGAAGTCTGTCCCTACCTCTACTATATATTTCAACCCTCCATTTACATGTATGTAAGCCTTCATAAGGATCACGTCTGATTCTTCTCCACATCAGAATCTAGCACAGGCTGGCATATTACAGGCACTCTGCCGATGTTTAATACATGATAAATGAACTAAAACTACTGAAGGAACGTGCCTATCCCTGTCAATCAGTCATTGCCTATAGGCATAAAATCCAGATGTCTGCAACCCTGTCATCACAAATTGTCATTAAGAGGGCATACACAAGAGAAATCCACTTATTCTCTCCTCACCTCTTGCTTCATTCTTTGTTGTCCACAGCCTATCCAGGTCATGCCTCCTGCCTCCTGCTCTTCTAAGTACTTCTAAACCAGAGATTTAAAAGGCCACAAAAATGTACCAGAAATCTTCTCATAACAATCCTATAACTTCTCCCAGGTCAGCCTCTACCCTGAAGGTAGGAGCACAGCCTTACAATCTGAAATTTAAGCCTGATGATCTACTTCTGTTTCTGTAAGTGTCACAGACTATTTGGATTAGGCTGTGCCTCTGGGTCAAAGACTTTTCAGCTAACATGGTTGTGATTTCCTATGTGTGGAAGATACCAGTTCTTCTGCTCCACCAAACCACATGGAGACTGACAGGGTGCCACTAAAGTCTCATCTTGGAGGAGGCGGCTCTGTTTGCAGCTGTGCTTCTTAGTTTCACACATCATTTGGTCCAATATACTTCACATAACAGGATTAGGAAAAGTTCACTGTTATATAGCACTTACTATGTGAGATTTTATATACACACACACACACACACACACACACACACACATACATACACACCTTTACAACAGAACAAATGCTGGTTCTATTAATAGCCACCTTTTATTAATGACAGAAGTGAAACAGAATTTTTGAAATTTACCCTGAATTATATAGCTTGGAATTCAGTGGTAGGGCTAGATGTACTCTTCCCAAAATGCTACTCATTAAGACAAAAGGCCAGTCCTTACTTTCAACTGGTTGTGTACAGAGCTAAGCTGTCATTTCTCCCCTTATTGGAAGAGGGGAAGAGAAGTACATAATATATCAGAACTAGAATAGAAATGTTACACACACTTTTTACAAATGAACTGAGGCCCTGAAGGGAAAAGTAGCCTAGCCAAGATCACATCATGATGGAAGCCTATGCATCATTAGGTCATCAGAATGTTTTTTAGTGCCCTACTTTGAAGATCCCTTTACAGCTTTTAGTAGGAGACAGTCTTAGATCTCTTAGAATCCATCATAGTTTCAGTAAATGTCACTTCTGGGTAGCTGGACAAGCTGCCTCTTTTGATGCAAATCCTGGGATTCCAAGTATATTTATTACAAGCTATGTGTCATAGCCACCACATTAAGCTGTCTTCTTTCTAAAACTGGCAATCAAAAGTTATCAAACCACATGACCATTACAGCCAAAGAATGAACCTTAATGTATGCAATTTTTTAATGAAAGAAACCAAAGAAATAAATAAATGGAAAGATATTATATGTTCATGGATAAAAAGACAATACTGCTAGGATGACAGTTCTCCAAATTAATCTATAGATTTGATGCAAGCCTAGTCAAAATCCTCACAAGTTACTTTCTGCATATCAATAAGCTTTTTTCAAAGTTGATATGGAGAGGCAGAAGTCAAAGAATAGCCAACACAATATTGAAAGAAAAGAGCAAAGTTGGAAGATTGAGATTACTTACCTTCAAAACTTCCTATAAAGCTACAGTACTCCAGACATTGTGGTATTGACAACAATAGACAAACAGGTCAATGGAACCGATTAAAGAATCTGGAAATAAGCCTACATAAATATAGGCAACTAATCTTTGACAAAGGAGCAAAGGCAAAACTTTTCTAGCAGATATTTCAACAAATGGGTTTTGGAACAATGGGACATTCACATGCAAAAAAATTAATCTAGACACAGACATTATGCTCTTCTCCAAAATTAACTCAAAATGAGTCATAGATAAAAATATAAAACACAAAACTATAAAATTACTAAAAGATATAATAGGAGAAAACATAAGTGACACTGGGTATGGTGATGAGTTTTAAGATACAATACCAAAGGCACAATCCATGAAAGCAAGAATGAAGGAGTTGGAACTCCTTAAAATTAAAAACTTCTGGGGAAAAAAAAAAAAAAAACCTGCTCTGCAAAAGACAATGTGAAGAGAATAAAAAGACAAGCAACAGACCGGGAGAAAAATATTTGCAAAAAACATATCTGATAAAGGACTGTTACCTAAAAAATACAAACAACTCTTGAAATTCAACAATAACATACAACTTTATTGAAAATTAGGTCAAAGACCTGAAAAAACATCTCAGCAAAGAAGATACACAGGTGCCAAAAAAAAATATATGAAAAAGATACTAAAAATCACATATTATTACAGAATTGCAAATTAAAACAACAAGATACCACCACATACCTACTAGAATAACCAAAATTCAGAACACTAACACCGAATACTGATGAGGATGTGGAGCAACAGGAATTCCCATTCACTGCTGATGGATATGCAAAATGGTACAGCCACTTTGAAAGGCGATTTGGCAGTTTATTACAAAACTAAACCCACTCTTATCCTATGATCCAGCAACTGCACTCCTTGGTATTTGCCCAAAGGAGTTGAAAACAATGTCCACACAAAATTATGCATATGGGTGTTTATATAGTAATTTTATTCAAAATTGCCAAAATTTGAAAGCAAGCAATATACCCTTCAATAGGTGAATGGATTAATAAACTACAGGACACCCAGACAACAAACTATTATTCAGCACTAGAACTAGGTGAGCTATTAAGTCATGAAAAGACACAGAGGAATCTTAAATGCATACTACTAAGTGAAAAATGCCAGTCTGCAAAGTCTACCTGCTATTTGATTCCAACAACATAATATTCTGGAAAAGACAAAATTATGAAGACGATAAAAAGATCAATGGTTCTCAGGAGTTGGGGAGTGAGGGATGAATAGTCAGAAAACAGGATTTTTTACTTAGTGTGATACTATAATGGTAGATCCGTGTCATTATATATTTGTCCAAACCCATAAAACATACAATATACCAAGAGTGAACACTAACAAAAACTATGGATGTTTGGTGATAATTATGTGTCAACATAGGTTTGAATGTAACAAATATAGCATTCTGGTACGGAGCTCTGATAGTGAACTCGGATAGAATGAAAGTAGCCCCCACACACACACACAATTTCTATCTTGAAACCTAATCCCCAATGTGACAGTATTCAGAGATAGAACTTTTGAGAAGTAATTGGCTCTGAGGTCATGAACAGAATTAGTGTTCTTAAAAAATGGGCACTATTGAGCTCCTTCATCCCTTCTGCCTTGTGAGGACACAGCAAAAAAAAAGCCTGCTATGAATCAGGAAATGGTTCTTCATCAGACACCAAATCTACTGGTGCTTTGATTTCGGACTTCCAAGCCTCCAGAATTGTGGAAAATAAATTTCTGTTGTTTATAAGATATCCCCACTACGGTATTTTTGTAATGGTGCCAGGATGGACTAAGATAGAAGGAGAAGCTGTGTAGACAGAAGTATATCAGATATCTCTGTACCTTCTGTTAAACTTTTTTATGAGCCTAAAACCACTCTAAAAAATTAAGTCTGTTAAAAAAGCTATCAAAATGCACAGAATTTATTAGCACAAAATGAGAGCCTAAATCTATATAAAATTTTAAAAACTCTGGGATCCCTGGGTGGCGCAGCGGTTTAGTGCCTGCCTTTGGCCCAGGGCGCGATCCTGGAGACCCAGGATCGAATCCCACATCAGGCTCCTGGTGCATGGAGCCTGCTTCTCCCTCTGCCTATGTCTCTGCCTCTCTCTCTCTCTCTCTCTCTCTCTCATTCTGTGTGACTATCATAAATAAATAAAAAAAATTTAAAAAAAAAATTTAAAAACTCAATTAGAAGGTAGGGAACTCGGGATGGAATACAGAATAACAAAATAATATAACTGTATTATGAATGTATGACGTAACAATGCTGATGAGGCTGGTGCTGACCTAAGCATTGTTGAAACTAAGAGTACGCTGTATGACTGAAAAAAAAAAGAAAATGTAAATAAGCATACTCTTCTTGGTAAAGTTATTCCCCACAGAGATATAGGTTCACAAGTCTGAAACTTCTGTATAAGTATACTTATACTCAACAAATATGTAAATGGATGGCAGATGGTAGGAGCCAGGTTTCTCTCTGTTGGAGGAGGACAGAAGCAAGGAGGGAAAACTAAAATAACCATATGATACTAAACTAGATTGAAGATACTGGCATGAGCTAATGTTTATTGTAATATAGATATAGATGGATAAATACAGAATTAGTTATAGATATACATGTGTTAGTATATATACATTTATTTCTAAGTTTATATGGAGAGACAGAAGTCAAAGAATAGCCAACACAATATTGAAAGAAAAGAGCAAAGTTGGAAGATTGAGATTACTTACCTTCAAAACTTCCTATAAAGCTACAGTACTCCAGACATTGTGGTATTGACAACAATAGACAGACAGCCTAGAAGCAATATCACACCAAAAACAACAAGTATACCCAGCATGCAGTTTCTTTAAGATTTTATTTATTTATTCATGAGAGGCACAGAGAGAAAGAGAGAGGCAGAGACACAGGCAGAGGGAGAAGCAGGCTCCATGTTGGGAACCCAACATGGGACTGGTTCCTGGGTCTCCAGGATCACACCCTGGGCTGAAGGTGGCGCTAAACTGCTGCCCCAGCCCTTGGTTTCTAATACCATAGTCCAATCAAAGGAACCAGGACTTCTTGGAATAATTGCTGATTCAAGGGTTGGGACAGGGAATATACAAGAAGAGCATGAAGCATCTCCTAGAGCTGGAAAATAAGGAAATGCTCAAAAAAACAAACAATGAAGGTTAAGTCAAAGGGACACAGGAACCAACTAAAAGAGTTCCCAACAGCCAAAACTAGAACAATTTGAGTAACCAATAAAGTAGTATCGGATTATAGCCAAAATATAAACTAAATACTTATAAGTCCACATAGAGATAAATGAATTAATAAAGAGGCAAGAAGAGACAATTCTCCTATATAGAATTCTAAATAAGTTGTCCATAAAGCAGGTGGAGCATAACTCTCCAGATTTTATGTGTGGGCTGCGCATAACGACCTTCCAAAGAGTGGAGTATGAAAAGGGGGAATGAGTTACTTCATAGAGAAGAATCTGGACATACACTAGCTCAGGCAAGTGAACAAAGTTAACATCATATTTAATAGTATGTACTTTTCATATGTGACGAGAATGGCCTTTACCTCTCTGTGGTCATCCTCCTCAAAACCAATAACCCCCATCTAATCACAAGAAAGACATCAGAAAATTCAAATAGAGGGACATTCTAAAAAATATCTGGCTACTATTCTCAAAATTGTCAAAGTCATCAAAACTAATGAAAGGCTGACAAATTCTCTTGGTCTAGATTACCATAATGGAACATGATGACAAAAATAACTTGTTACCCGAGTGGAATTCTGAGCCAGAAAAAAAAAAAAAAAAAAAAACTAGTAAAAACTAAGAAAATCTGAATGATGTATGAACTTTAGTTAATAATAATGTATCAATACTAGTTGATTAATTATAAAAAACATAGCATACTAATGTAAGATATTGATTATAGGAGAAATTGGGAATAGGTATAGAGAACATCTGTGCACTATCTTTGCAACTTCTCCCCAAATTTAAAACTATTTTAGGAGGCAGCCCCAGTAGTGCAGCGGTTTAGCGCCACCTACAGACTGGGGTGTGATCCTGGAGACCAGGGATTGAGTTCCACGTCAGGCTCCCAGCATGGAGCCTGCTTCTCTCTCTGCCTGTGTATCTGTCTCTCTCTCTCTCTCTCTGTGTCTCTCATGAATAAATAAATAAAATCTTAAAAATAAATAAAATAAAATAAAAACTATTTTAGGGTGCAAACAACTCAAATGTCTATCAGCAGATGAAGGAATTAAAAAATGTGGCATATCCATTTGATGGAATATTATTAAAGCCTTAAAAAAGAATGAGATACTGATACATGCTAAAAGATGGATAAATCTTGAAACAATCATTCTGGGTGAAAGAAGCCAAAGACAAGAGTTCACATATGCTACTTCATTTGTGTGAAATACCCAAAATAGGTAAATCTATAGTGACAGAAAATAGATCATATTTGCCAAAGGCTATGTTAGGGTAGAGTAACAGGGAGTAAGGATGACCAGGTTTATAAAAAAAAAAAGAAAAGTAATTACTTAATGAGTATGAGACTTTCTTTAAGGGAGATAAAAATATTTTGGAACCAGTTAAAGATGATAGTTTCACAGCACTATAAATATAATAAATGTCACTGAATTGTACACTTTAAGATGGTTAATTTTGTTTTTCTGACTTACACTTTAATACAAAAAGTTTATTAATGTATAAAAATCTAGAACTATTTTAAATAGAAGGCTTATTTTTAAAAGTAGAAATATGTAGTAGTTTTTTCTTATTCATTATAACAATCAATATAAATACTACTTTCTTGCAAAACTCTTAGTAATCTAGTACAGAAGTTAAATCATGAACACGGGGGAATATAAGTATACAAAGCTATGTCATGACAGTGAGAGGTTTAAGACATAGCATCTGAAAAAAACTCAGTGAAATGATCCCTAATCTAATAGGCAAGGGAACTGTACTCAAGTCCTGGTTCTGGCTCTAACCAGCTCTGTAACCTTGGTCATCTCTATTCTGCTTTGTGGACCCAAAATTTTTCATATTTGAAAATGAAGATAATGCAACTAAGTGATTTCAGTTCTAACATTCTCTGATTCTGTCTTACTGGAAATAATATCTTTTCTTCTACTTTGATTTAATTTTCTAGCATGCCTATGGGAATTCTGCAACCAGAGCCTAAGTGAGCTGCCTTTTCATCTGATTACAAGAGAGGCAGTACTCAGAGCCTAATGTGGGTAGAGGTGGGAAGAAATAGATATCCTCATGAAATCCTGGCAGGAGTATAAACCAGTACCATGATTCAAGAGAGTCGCTGGCAGTACAAAACCAAATATAAAAATATGTGTATCCTTTGACTCAACAACCCTGCATCTAGGAATGTATTCTGAAGAGACAAGTACTCAGGGCTAAACACACACAAAACAGTGTGTCATAGTCATGAATAAGAAATAGCATAAATGTCCCTGAACTTATACAACACAACACCAAACAAACCTAAAAATCCAATTTAAAAATGGGCAGACAGGGCAGCCAGGGTGGCTCAGCAGTTTAGAGCTGCCTGCAGCCCAGGGCCTGATTCTGGAGACCCGGGATCAAGTCCCACGTTGGGCTCCCTGCATGGAGCCTGCTTCTCCCTCTGCCTGTGTCTCTGCTTCTCTCTCTCTCTCTCTCTCTCTCTCTGTCTTTCATGAATAAATAAATAAAATCTTAAAAAAAAACTTAAAAATAGAAATACCATATGATCCAGGAATTTCACTAGTGGGTATTTACCAAAGAAAATGAAAACACTAATTAAGAAAGATAGATGCACTCCATATTTAATGCAGCACTATTTACAATAGTCAAGATATGGAACCAACCTGTGTCCACTGATAAGATGAACAGATAAAGAAATTCTGATATATATATATATATGCACACACACAAATATATGGTATATTCTATTGTCACCATATATATATATATATATAGTGATGCATATATATAGACAACAGAGTGTTACTCAGCCATAAAAAATAAGATCTTGCCATCTGCAACAGAATAAATGGACCTAAGAGGGTATTATGCTGAGTGAAGTAAGTCAAACAATACTGCATGATCAATACTGCATGATTTCACTTCTTTGTGGAATCTAAAAAATAAAACAAATGAACAAACAAATATAAGCCCTATAACACTAAAGTACCATAGCTTTATAGTTAGATCTGGGTTTAAATCCCAGCTCTGCCAAGTACTAGCATTATTACCTCCATTTATTGATCCATAAAATAAAAACAAACACAATTTACAGCAATTAATAAGTTTTAAGGAATATAGGTAAAGCATCAAGCATTGCACTGGATTCATAGGAGGTATTCAACAAATTAAAGGATTTATAATGTTACTGTTGTTACATTCATAACTTTATTGAGTACTATTAGTTGCACAGTTATGGTATTAATATCCTGTTTCAGTATGGCGATGATACTAATGTATTCTGAGATTATATACAATGGGAATCCTAATCCTATTGCAAATTCTACAGTATAAGCTGAATTTCAGCTAGCAACTCTTGAAAGCTATTGGCAAGGTATTTGTCAAATCCATTATGACACTACATGTTAACTAACTGGAATGTAAATGAAAACTTGTAATAAAAAAATAATAAAATAAAATCCCATATACCACCTGCTGACAAATTCAACCCTCTCTGTAGCTTCCCATTAGGAAGAATGCCAAAACAACAAGCTAGAAGTAAATGTCACAAGAAGTGTCAAGGCATACCTCTCAGAATCACTGAATATCAATAAGCCTAATTCCCAAGTACAGGGAAATGCCAGGAAAAAATGTGTTTCCTAAGGCTGGACTTACATAAGTTATGGGTAAAGTTATCATGAATTAAGAAAGACCATCCCTCAGGGAGATTGTCAAATATGAAGTAAAAGTATTATATAAACCTTTTATCCACTGACATTTTTCAAAAAAATCCCAAAACATGGGTAAATGTTTTCTGATTACAAGTATAACAACAAGGGCACTTGAGTGGCTCAGTGGTTGAACATCCACCTTAGGCTTAGGTCGTGATCCTGCGGTCCTTGGGTCCTGGGACAAGTCTTGCATCAGGCTCCCAACAGGGAGCCTACTTCTCCCTCTGCGTCTCTGCCTCTCTCTATGTCTCTCATGAATAAATAAAATCTTTTTTAAAAAATAACAAGTATAACGGCAGATGACTAAATCCATGATTAAATAAAATAACCATATACCCTAAATCCCACCATGCAGTGAAAATATTTGCTAAAATCTGAGGGAACCCTCTTCATATCTTTTTCTGTAAGTATTCATTTTTTCATGTGGTTGAAATTAAACTATATAGAGAGAATCACAGCCTTATTTCACTTGATTTTACATCCTATTGGTATTAGCTATCTACTGCTGCACAATAAATTAACTTAAAGCTTAGTAGCTTCAAACAACAAATATTTATTATCTCACAGCTTCTGTGAGTCTCTAGGACAAACCCTTTCCTACCTTGGATTTCTGCTGAGTGACAATATCTTTGACCTTCTTAGAAGCCCTATTCTTTCATCGAGAGGATTGGTGAAGCATACCCCGAAATTCTTTAGAAGGCCTTTTGTCTTTGGTCTTTCGTAGATCCCAACAAAGGATTTTATAGTCACATCATCAGTTTCACCTCTAGACTAAGTTTTTCTGAAAGCACCCTGGTATTTATCTTTACCTGGAAAGATTAACTTTAGAACCATTTGTCATCTGAAAAGGCTGAGAATTTAAACCATCAAGTTCTGGCTCCCTCATGTTTAACAGTCCTTCTTTAGTTTCTCTCTCTATTCCCACATTTGGCTATAAGCAGCAAGAAGAAACCAAGCAGCCCCTCAGCATTCTGCATAGGAATGTCCTTAGCTACATCAACTCAGTTCTCTTAGTACATTTTCAACTTTCTACATAAATGCAGTGACAGTGTTGCTAAATGTTCCATCACTACATAACAAGAATCCTTTTCCTCCCATTTCCAATAAGACTTTTTTCACTTTCCTTTATGCTTTTGCCTAAAGCCTTATTAAATGTAGTCTTGTTTCTACAGTTTCCTCAGTTCTATGCAAGGTTTCACTGACTCTCTTCTTCAAGTACTGTGATAATGGAATAGAAAGGTGAAAGAGGTCCAGTCCAGCCTAAGTATAGAGGCCTTTTTGAACACTTAATTAGCACTCATAGAATCCAGTGGGAAAAGAGAAAGAAGTATCACATCATAAAGTATAACCTAACCTAGATTCACCTTAATAAAGACTAAAACCAAGACCAGATAAAACCCTAAGAAGAAGAGTTTGAAGTTTGAGTCCTCTGTCAGGAGTCCCCCACAAGTCACCCCCAGGGTTAGTAGTTCAGAAGGACTCTGAGGACCCAGAATAAGTCATACTCTGAAAAGTATATTTTTATACTAAAGAGACACAAATCAAAATTAGCAAAGAAAAAAGATACATGGGATGAGGCCTTCAGGAAATCAAGCACAAACTTCCAACAGTACTCTCCCTAGGACATCACACTAAACACATTTAATTTATCCACAAATTCATTACGACAATGGTAGGATTATCTACCATGGAAGCTTGCCTGAGCTTAGGAACCCAGATTTATTATGGTAGTCAGTCATTGAACCTCCAGACCACCAGAAGGAAAGCAGATATTCACCATAAATTAAAATTTTTATCTTCCTATATATATAAACTATCACAGTGTTCTGTACTAGCAACAAGCACGTAAAAAATTCTTAGCAGAACATTCCAACAGCATTCTAGGAACCAGCCAAAGGTCAGTCTTGAACTCTTTCTTGTCCAAGTTCCAACCTAGAAGACTGGCTTATCACATTGAACTTATATAAGCTTGTAAGTTTAACTAAGTTAATCTAAGTTCAAGGTCATAAAAATCAGTATCTAAACTGGAAACTAGATCAAAAATCATCTCTTAAGAGGATGAAAACAGAAACAAGAGCTTCTACAATAAAATATATATATATATACTCAACGGAGACCAACACTGAGATGGCCCAGATTTTGGCTTTAGTAAACAAAGAAAATAGTATAAATATACTCAAATAGCTAAAGGAAAATATTTCAAAGAATGAAAGATATGGCTTCAGAGTGAACAGAGAGAAAATTAAATTGGAAATTGAGATCTATAAAAAGAACTGAACAGAAATCACAGAATTAAAACTTACAGTGCTGGAAATAAAAATTACACTGAATGGATTCAACAGCAGATTGAAAATTTCAGAATAAAGACACATTATTAAAAAATACCTGATCTAAAGAATGTAGAGAAATAATTTTTCTTAAATTAACAAGCTTCAGAGACCCATGGAAAAACAGCAAATATGCAATAGAAGTTCCAAAAAGAAAAGTGAATAAAAATATATAAGAAATAATATTTAAAGAAATAAGCCTTACATTTTTCCAAATTTGATGAAAAACAACAATTACAGATATAAGAAGCTCAATAAATCCCAAGTAGGATAAATAACACAAATACAAAAAGTCCAACCTAGACATATCATAGTCAAATTGCTTAAAACCAAACACAGAAAAAAATCTTAAAATCACAGAGAAGACATACTGCATACAGGAGATCAATAAAAAGGGTAACAAACAGTTGAATTCTCATCAGAAACAATGAATATTGTAAGACAATGAAATAATATCATTACTATTAAAAGAAAAAAACAAGGAAAGCTGGGTGGCTCAGTGGTTGAGTGTCTGCCTTTGGCTCAGATCGTGATCCGGGGTCCTGGGATCGAGTCCTGCAGGGGGCTCCACACAGAGAGCTTGCTTCTCCCTCTGCCTATGTCCCTGCTCTCTCTGTGTGTCTCTCATGAATAAATAAATAAAATCTAAAAAAGAAAAAAAAAAAAGAAAAAAACAAATCCTTTCAACCCAGAATTCTACATTAAATCAAAAACAAAAGTAAAGACAATTTCTTTTTTTATTAAGCTTTCAATTTTATTTTATTTTTTTATAAATTTATTTTTTTATTGGTGTTCAATTTGCCAACATATAGAATAACACCCAGTGCTCATCCCGTCAAGTGCCCACCTCAGTGCCTGTCACCCAGTCACCCCACCCCCTGCCCACCTCCCCTTCCACCACCCCTAGTTCCTTTCCTAGAGGTAGGAGTCTTTCATGTTCTGTCTCCCTTTTTGATATTTCCCACTTATTTTTTCTCCTTTCCCCTTTATTCCGTTTCACTATTTTTTATATTCCCCAAATGAATGAGACCATATAATGTTTGTCCTTCTCTGATTGACTTATTGACAATTTCACGTAAACAAAAGCTGAGTGAATTTAGTGCAATAAGATGCAGATTCACACTATAATATATACCAAAGGTTGTTTTGGGGTTGACAGAAACTCAAATCACAGGGGAAAAAAAGCTGTACATAAACCTGGATCTACAGAGACGCCCAGATGGCTCAGCGGTTGAGCCTTTGGCTCAGGGCATGATCCCAGAGTCCTGGGATTGAGTCCCGCATTGGGCTCCCTGCATGAAGCCTGCTTCTTCCTCTGACTCTCTCTGGGTCTCTCATGAATAAATAATAAAAGCTTAAAATAAAAAATAAACTTGGATCTACAATAAAGAATGAGGAAAAGAAGAAATGGTAGATAATTTGTTATATATTTTTAAACTGTATTTTTATTTAATAATTTTCTTAAGCCTGAAGCCAAAATTTTAACATTGTAAACTGGAGATTATAATGCACAAAAATAAAATATATAACAAGAATACCCAAATATATAACAAGAATAGGGACCAGGCAGATGAATGGAGTCAGACTATTCTAAGATGTATAAAGTTTTAAAATGTGAAATGGGAAGTGTGAAGTATGAAGTATTGAGTGTGAAATGAGATGCAGGAAGTATGACACAGAAAATATGAAGTATAAAGTGGTACAAAAGGATGCATATCATTAGCCATAGAGCAATCACCATACATACATACATACATACATAAAAGAAGGTATAGGTAAAAAGCCAAAAGAAAAAATAAAATGGAATATATACATATACATACATACATGTTAAATAATTTTTACTATGAAATTAAGGAAAATTTCTTCCTTAGTTTACTTAAAATTTAGAAGCCCATTATAATTTTGACTAAAATCTTCTCCTTCAACATACTGTATTACTTTCCCAGAAATCAGATCGTGTTGTTCTCCGGCCTAAATCTCTTCAATAGTTTCCCAAAGCACATCAAATAAAACCAAAGCCTTTACTATAGCCCATGAGACACTGCATGATCTAGTCTTTATCTACCTTTAATTCATCTTTTACCACTCCTTCACCTAATGTACTCTCTTCTTTTCAGTTCCTAGAACAAACATTATTTGCATCAAGACCTGTTTTCCTGCTGTCCCATTCCCTGCCCTCTCACTGATGTCTCTATCTTTCACATCTCAGTTTAATGCTTATCTCATCAGAGAAGTCTTTCCTATCCTAGAAGTTTTCATGAAATTCCTATCAATGAATTCTCTTTATTTCCTTCATAGCACTTCTCACAATATGCAATTATACATGAGTTTGTTCTTATTGACTCTCTCCCACCTGACTTGAACTCATGAAAAACAATAAACACGTCTTTTTTTGTTCATTCATGTATACCCCATGCTTAGCATTGTGTATGAAACAGAATGTACTCAATAACATATGTTAAATAAGATATATGTAAGTACCCACAAAAGGCTCCCAGTAAATTTTCTCTTTATAAAATGAGAACAAGCAATGATGATAAAATTTCCATGCCCAGTACCATCATGGATATACTCTCCTGGGTAATTTCATCATTTTTCTTCCTTTTTATACTATGCTGGTATCACATCTTAAAATAGCGAGAACATAGTCTGAAAGGATTCCCACTGGCTTCAGTACAGTCATGGTTATACATCAGCAATAACATTCATACATGTGTAATGAAAAAAAATCTGCTCATTTATATTTATAATACAAAATACCTATTTAACATGGTTTCCTGATATAGAATAAGATATAGTAAAAATCAGCAACTATCAAAATTGAAAGTCTATAATTAGTGGTAACTGGAAAAATAAAAATCTACATGTTTAAGCCATGAGCAAAAACAGATTATATAGAAGAACAGAAGCATTTAAACTCTGAAGGGTAGCCACCAAAAGTAGTTTGTGGTAATGAAAAGAAACAGAAGAGTTTGGTCTCCTAATTATTATAAATCACTTATGGAAATGAATAGAAAATAACTAATAGGAAAAAAAAAAGCTAAATGCTTGACACAACTCCACTGGCAAGCAATATATTTGGCCTTTATGTATTTGTTTGGTAAATGAATCTATTCCATCCTTCCTTACCCCAAGCTGTTATCATATTTCATCTTAACTATTAAAATACTCTCACTGGTCTCCAAGATGCAAGCTTTACCTAAACATGTATACCAAATCTCCACTGCCTCAATGCCAAACTTTCTGTTAAAAAGGAAAGAAGAATAGGATATAAATTCAATACGTATAGGCATAAAACAGATTTAAGCTCAAAGTCAAATTCTCTTCCAGTCTCCCAAACAGGGACAAATAACTTAATCTTACTGGACCCAAATTTCTCATTTGTTTTTGTTAATAATAATACTCATTTCATATGGCTATACTAAAAACAAAGTATTAGAGTATATATAACAGCCCTGAACAAAATAAGGCACTTAATCATTTTTTGTTGCATGAATGAACATCATTACAACAAGTAATGAAAGTCCATTACTCTCTACCTCTTTATTTTTAGAGCATTATCACCTGAAAATTTAAATAAATATATTTAAAATATGTATATTTTACATATTATACATTTATAGCATATTTAAATAATATCTATAGGCTAAAACATTTATATTACAATATTACATATTTATTTTTACAAACATATAATATGTTTATAGACTATTCCTCACACAAGAATATCAGGTCTCTGAGAGCAAGATCATTGTCAATTTTGGTGACAGCTATATTCTCACACACATAGCTGGTACTCAAAATTCCTAGCTTTAATTTCTTCAGATAATATACATAAACTACAGGAATTAAGTCTAAACAGATTATCATGACACAGAAAGTATTCTACCATTTAATACTAAATGGATTTCCAGCTTCTCTGACCACATTCCTCCATACCTGTCAGTCTTTGGGCATTCCAACGTAATCACTTGCTGTCTCAAACAAAACATGTTGAAAGGGTGTGTGGGTACCTCAGTGGGTTAAGCATCTGATTTCGGTTCAGGTCATGATCTCAGGTTGCTGGGATGAGCTCCAAAGCGCCATGCTCAGCAAAGAGTCTACTTCTCCTGTCCCTCTTCCTCTGCCCCTCCACCTACTTGTGCACTCTCTCTCTCTTAAATAAATTTTAAAAATCTTTTAAAAATATATGTTGAAGAATCCCAAGAGAAAAGATACTGCCTAAATTAAAATGATGCTAACAGAACTGGAGAAAAACATACAGAATTCTGAAATACTTTGAAGGTAAAAATCAATGGAAGTTGTCGATGCATTAAACATCATGGGTGAGTAAATGGGAAGACTAAGTTGACTCCCATATTTCTGGGCTGAGAAATTGTGTGAACAAAAGAAAGATGAACTTGGAAGGATGAATTCAAGAGGAAAATCTACTTTGGAGCTCATTATTTTTGAGACGTCCATGGAAATTCAGGTAAAGCTGTCAGTCAGACCATAGTTAGTCAAGAAAGGAGGTCCAGATAGGAAATTTAAACTCAGGAATTATAAATAAGATGACAAAACAGAGACAAAGGAAAAAAGGGCCTAGAATCATGATCTGAGAAACTTAACTCTTATCATTTAAATATAGGAAGAGAATCCAATATAAGAGACTGAGAAGGAGCAATCTGTATGACTGAAGGAAAGAAAACCAGGAGAATGAATTATTGCAGAGGCCAGGTAAGAAGACTGATTCAAAAAGGAGATAAGAGTCCATGGTTTTGCAAGCTACTGAGGTTAATTTTTATGAAATTAACTTAGCCATAAACTTAGCCATAAAGTGGCCACTGATGATTTTGACAACAGTTTCAGTGAAGCAGTGAGAATGGGAAAAACATTGGAATAAGTTAAAGAAAAACTGGGAAGCAAGAGAGTGGAAACTGTGTGCCAGTGTTGGAAACATTCTGCTCCTTTAGAACACAGGCTCTGAGAAAAGATCAGAGCTATTAAAGTAAAAATATTGTCAATATTTTCCTAATTCATTAAAAAATTTTATGTACAGAATATTCTTATTTATAAGTTTCTCTCATGGCATGAAAATGGAAACTGATTTAATTTAAATTACCCAAATTTCAAGGTTTTCCAACAAACAAGAGGAGAGAATTTATTTTATACAATAATTATCTGAATTTATATATGTAATCCATTTAAAATTCACATCACATCTTTGAGGTAAATATGATTTTCTCCATTTTAGGTGAGAAAATTATTTTCAAAGAGCTAGTAACTTGCTCAAGGTTACACAGCAGTTGGTTTTAAGAGAGCTAAGGATTCTAATCCTGATCAAGAAAGTATTAAAGTTTCTACCACACAGTTTTACAAAGTACCTGCAACCAATACTAAGGAATACGCTCATAGCATTTTTACTCACCTGTATTTTAACACTTCAGATTTTAAATATTCACATACAGATATGTCTTTCCTCAATGCCTAGTAAAAATCTTGATTATATAAATCATCTTATGTTTGTATGATTTTGCTCCTAACACAATGCAGGACTCATAATAGAAATTCAGTAAATATCTGGTGAAGCTAATGTTGAATAATAGAATATATATGAGAACTTCAATGGAGGATATCATCTATTATGCCAGGAGCATAAATATTAATTCACTCATGGCTATTTCATTTTACGGTATAGATCAGTACTGAGAATTCAGTATAATTCACCAAATATTTGCTGGGCACTTGTTGCGGTAGGTATTGTACTAGATATTGAAAAGTAAAGGAAATGAATTCAGAAAATAATAAGGCAAAACCTCTGCCTTTCAGATGCTCATATAAAAAAAAACAGGAAAACTTTTGAAACTCTAAAATATTATAAACAGATTGAGAAAAAGAAGAAAGACACTAGGACAAAGAATAATTTAAAAAGACTTCAATGGAATAGTAAATATTAAGTAGTCCTATAAACTGTCCCAAGCATAAGATTAAGGTGAGACTTTTTTTAAAAGATACAGAAATATCATCCTAAAGTATATGAGAATTTTCATTTAAATTTAAACCTCTTAAGTTTTCCTAAAAAATAAAAAAGGAAGACATTAACAATAGCAAGATAAAACATGTACCTAGATAAGAAGACCACTACAAAGTTGCTATTACTTCAAAAATAAATGTATAGTTTAATGTAATTCTAGCCAGAATGTCATTGGCATTTTTTAAATAAAATAACTCAAAAATTTATCTAGAAAGCTAGATAAATGAGAGGTATATAAAATCTCCAGAAGGGGAGAAAATATATTCCTAAAGTGGATCTGCAGAAGTTCTAATTTATTATTCCAGATTTTGGGCCCAAGAAGATGCATTTATTTAGTAATAGTCTTAGCTTATTCTGATTGAAGTCTAAGGGCAAAATTTATAAGCCACATGATATGATATGTGTGTGTGTGTGGGTAAGATATAATAAAGGAAGCATCACAAAAATCAGTAGTGAAGGCATGGATTATTCAATAAGTAAGTGATGAAAATAGGTATTCAGAAAATTTTAAGTTAGAACCTCAGTTTACTACACTTACATAATTTTGGTAAGGATAAAAGAATTAAACATGCAGAACAAAACTATAAAAAGGCTAGGCTAGAAGCAAACTTAAGTAAATATTTTTTCAGATTTGGAAAGATTAACCACAAAATCAATGGTAGAAAATACAAAAAAATCTATCATATCTGACTACATAAAAATGTTAGCTCTCTCATGTAAAAAACATGATCATAAAACTCATATATATCAAGCCAAGAAAAACACTGGCCACAAAAATAAGGCTTAATATTCTTCCTTTTTTTAAGATTTATTTATTTATTTGAGAGGGAGCACTAGCAGGCAGGGCAGGGAGAGGGAGAGAGAATCTCAAGCAGACTTCACAGTGAGCACAGAGCCTGATGGTGAGACTCAATCTCATGACCCTGGAGTCACGACCCTGAGATCACAACCCTGAGATCATGACCTTAACCAAAACCAAAAGTCAGATATTTAATCATCTGTACCACTCATGTGCCCCAACTAAGGCTTAGTATTCTTAAACAATAAAGAAGTCACATATGCCACTGGAAAAATACCAAAACTCCAATAGAAAAATTACATGAACAGGCAATTCACAAAAACAGAAAACTGGATGTTCACAAATATGTGAAATGAGTTTAACCTTACCAATGATCAGAGAAATCCAAATTAAAACGAGATGCCATTTTTTGCCTATAAGAATAAGGAAAGGTTCCTACAGTGATTATTCTCAATACTGGTAAGTATAGAGTGACTTTCCCACACTTTGTTTTATAGAAGCTTAAATTGGTACAATCTTTCTGAAAAGCAATTAACAGCAGACGTTAAGGGCTTCAAAAAAAGATTCAGATCCTTTGAAATTGTAATTCACTTCTAAGTACAGTATCCTCAGGAAATGAGGAGAAATGAAGACAAAAATTTATGTATAAGGACGTTATATGCATTATTCATAGTAGCAACTTTAACTACTAAATGTTCAACAATAGGGAAACCACTAAATAATTCCAATCACTGCATAATACTCTGTCACATGGGTTATTTAAATTACCTTTTTGAATATTTAAATGACTTTAAAAATGTTCATGGTATAATGGAAAGTGAAAAGCACAAAAAACATTTTTTACTCTTTACAAATAATCTCAACCACATCGTAAACAATTGTGTTTCTGAGTTTTTCTAGAAATCAAAAGAAATGCACAGGTCAACAATTTACTTCTACACGGTAAAATTATAGTTTTTAAATTACAGATTATCTTATTTGCTTCACTATATGTTCTACGCTTTCAAATAATGAGAACATATTACTATTTTAATATTTAAAAGTAACTTTCAACGTTTAAATATTTCGCTTGTTCTTGCATTATGCCCTTATCACATTCTGAGTTTGGGGAAAGAAAGTTCCTAAATTACCATTACCTAACCTTACCATTAAAGTTGCACAAATTGATGACAGAACTGTAATAGTTTAAATATCAATTAGCTCTCTTCTTCTGACAGTATTTAAAATTTTTCTGAACATCAAAAGATTAATGTTTTTAGGAGCTAGGATTGTAGCTAGTATAATTGAAAGATTACATTAGTTATCTTGTGAGTCATTATCAAGACGTAAAACAGTAAATAAACATTTAATTACTGTTTAAAAACTGTCCTGTCCTGAAAAAAAGAAAAGAGAGAAGAGAGAGGGAAGCAAACCATAAGAGACTCCTAAAGTTGGAGAACAAACTGAGGGTTGCTAAAGGGGACTTGGGTGGTGGAAGGGCTAAATGAGTGATGGGCATTAAGGAGCACAATTGATGTAATGAGCACTGGGTGTTACATGCAAGTAATGAATCACTCAATTCTATTCCTGAAACCAAAATTACATTATGGGTTAATTAACTAGAATTTAAATAAAAATTTGGGGTGAAAAAAAAAGAAAAAAAAATTCCTGTCCCTCAAATTCTGGGAGGTGCTCTTGATAAATAAAATGGCAAAATGCCATGTGTCCCAAGAAAGGCTAATAGAATCTAATATGTAATCAAATTAATTAGAAAATGGACCATAAAGGTTTAGTTGTACTTACATTATGGTATGAGGAGAAAAGGTATGTTATTTTACTCTTTAAAAATGAAAACCACAAAAAGAGCCTCCCAGGTCTCCTTAATGACTTAAGCAATGTAAAATGTCAAACAATGGTTGGCACCTTGTAGGTGCTCAACAAAAGTACACAGTGGTAGTACTAGTAAATAGTTATCTTTTATAGTGATACAAAATTATTCATTGCCAAAATACTTAATTTACTCTCCTAATATATGCATTTAAATTTCTCTACTTATATATGTCTTTAATATAATTTAAAATCTCAACCTAATGAATTTATTTTTACAAATAAAACATAATATTTCATTCTTATCATTTCCTGGTCTAGTTTGATTGTTGAAGAATGCAACTACAGACCAAATGCTTCCTCTATAAGGCATCTATTCATCTGCTGGCTGATATATTAAACAGGTAAGTTCTTTTTATTTAACTTCTGATTACTTCCTTTATGTGGTTTAGACTGATAATTCATTATTGACATTTTGAATGCAACCAAAGAACATTTTACATGACAATTACAATATTATATTCAAAGGTCTTTGCACCAAATATTTGTCATTTCATTTTACAAACCCAGAAAGCATTTTACTTTATTTCAAGATTTCTAGCTTTTTTCTAAATTAAATGTTAATCTCCCACAGAAAATGCCAACAGATATTTAAATGTTTGGTTGCAGATAAAATGATAATTCATATTAATCCTTCAAAAGTATAGCTACTTATCTTTACTTTGGTAGCTAAGAAAATAAGAAAGTCAAAAAAATAGTTCTGAAAATGGATAATTCTCTAGTATATCATGTGCTCTCCATTAGCCTAAGGTAAAAAAAGATAGTTCTATGAAACAATGAATTTAGATTCTCAGAAAGGGTATAAAATGAATTACTGTATCAGTGGTGTAGCATGCATTGCAAATATCTCACTAAAGTTAATTTTCATTAAAAGCACCCTTTGGCCACACAGAGAGCTTTAAAATATATGACTTCCTTTGTCACTCTAATAATTAGCCCTGCTTCACGGTGGGAAAATAAAATGTGATCAGAAGCTATAGAAGCCAAGGTTATAAATCACATAGTGAAATCCATAGACTCAGCTTTGGGAAACTTTCTGAAATACATAAATCTCAGAACTGTAGTACAGTAGTTGAAATCCTCCCAAAGAAATCCTGTGCCTGAAATCAACATACCTTCCTGATGTACTTAATTTATGCCTATAGTCCAAGGTTCCATGAATACCTTTGTTTGGAAAGATAATTTTAGCACTAGTGCCAGGTCCACACAACAATCTGTTCTAGGGACCACACCTGACTCATCAATTTTTATATCTCACACTCTGGAAAGTCATATCTGAAAATAATACTAAAACCACAATAAATACAGTGGGAAACAAAATCATTCAGACTTCACTTCTATTATCCTTTTACTAGGGAATTTTAAGTGATGAGTAAGAAAGATTATCTAACTAATGTTTAGCAAGAATACAACACACAAAACATAATGTAAAGTCCTTTATACACACTACCTAATTTGATTCCCTAGAGGTATGTTTTAGATTACGGTCATAGTGCTCACTTCAGCAGCACATACACTGAAATCAGATTAGTCTCATAAAGCTGACAAAAAGAGTGGCTCCAAGAGGGTAAGCAATATGCCCGAGATCATTCAAATAAGTGTCAAAGATAGTTTTTAACCAAAGTCTGTCTGATTGACTACCTCTAAACACACTTATACTAGAATAATGGTGGGTACATACTACAAATATAATAAATATTTTCAAATAAATGTGTGAGTTATATTAGATCTGCATAGAACATGTCTTAGTCTTCCCTTAAAGGATATCTTATTTATCTCTTTGCAGCAAATATTACTGAAGCCTATGCAAGATACTGTTAGTTAAGAGGGAACAGAGAATGAAGATGGTATAATAAGAGATATGATTTCTATCTTCAAGAAAACTATAATAAAACAAGGAAGACATGAGTATGAACAAGTAACAAAAGAAGAAAACATGAAATGAGATACATGTGAAACACTGAGAGGCAATTTTTTGTGGTACAAAAAACATGGGCTTCAGAGTCAAACTATAGATTTCAATTTTTCTACTTTGCCTCTGTTTCAGGAAGGACTTCTAATCCATCAGCTGGAATATGAAAGGATAAATAACATTTGCCATTCCTCATAAAGACATTTTTGATAATTTATAAGACACTTAATAAACACTTTGAGTGTTTTTTCATATTAATTAAACAGATCCTTATGAGAATTTGAAATCTTACTCCTAGGTTCACTACTTGCCAGCTATATGGTCTTCGGAAATTTATTCTACTTCTGTGAACTGTAGTTTCCTCATTTCTAAAATTAGGGTGAGAATGATGATGATGATATGTCACTGTGTAGTCTTCAACAACCACACATTGCTAATCTTTAATAATACTGTGTTGATAAGCCTTATATAGTTGAGGGTTTTTTAATTAAGTTAGAGTTTGGCAATTTACTTACAACTTGTCACAAAAGATACTCCAAATCTGAAACCGTAAGTCTTTTATATTGAAGAATAATTTTAAAAGCATTCTTTGTTCTCTCATGAAAAACCATCAGTGTGCTAGGGTAAGTCTTTCTCTAAACATACTACACAATGAATGATATTGAAAAGAAAGAATAAGTAAATTATTTCCTTAAGTATATTCAATGTTTATTATGAAGTATAATTTACCTATATGCAAGTAACTCACACCATATTCAATTCATTACATTTATTATTTTAAAAACCACTGATAGTTTTATTAAACTACCAAAGACAGGAGGAGGAGGGGCAAGATGGCAGAAGAGCAGGGTACCCAAGTCACCTGTCCCCACCAAATTACCTAGATAACCTTCAAATCATCCTGAAAATCTACGAATTCGGTCTGAGATTTAAAGAGAGAACAGCTGGAATGCTACAGTGAGAAGAGTTCGCGCTTCTATCAAGGTAGGAAGACGGGGAAAAAGAAAGAGACAAAAGGCCTCCAAGGGGGGAGGGGCCCTGCGAGGAGCGGGGCTGAGGCTGGGGCGAGTGTCCCCAGGACAGGAGAGCCCCGTCCCGGAGAAGCAGGAACTGCACCAACCTTCCCGGGCGGAAAGGGGCTCGCGGGGAGTTGGAGCAGGACCCAGGAGGGCGGGGATGCCTTCGGGCTCCCTGAGACACTAACAGACATCTGCGACCCGGGAGAGTGCGCCGAGCTCCCTAGGGGCTGCAGCACGCACAGCGGGACCCCGAGCAGCTCGGGGGCTCGGGCGGTGGCTCCGTGGAGGGGGCTGCGGGGCGGGAGCAGCTCGGAGGGGCTCGGGCAGAGGAAGAGGCTCCGTGCGGAGGGGGCTGTGCGGTTCCAGGAGCAGCTCGGAGGGGCACGGGCGGTGGCTCCACGGAGGGGGCTGCGCGGCCGGGAGCGTGAATCCAACAGCGCAGGCCCCGGAGCACAGGGAGCCCGGTCACAGCCCAGGATCGGGCCTCCCCCGGGACAGGCAGAGGCCGGGAGGGCCCAGGACAGCAAGGACGCTCCTGCCCGGAGCTGAGGAGATCAGCGGCCCCGCCCCGGAGCATCCAGGCCCTGCAGACGGAGAGCTCTGGAGTTACTGCGGGGGCTGACTCCAGGGCTCCAGAGCTGGCCGCCGCCACTGTGGTTGTTCCTCCTGGGGCCTCACGGGGTAAACAACCCCCACTGAGCCCTGCACCAGGCAGGGGCAGAGCAGCTCCCCCAAGTGCTAACACCTGAAAATCAGCACAGCAGGCCCCTCCCCCAGAAGACCAGCTAGACGGACAAGTACCAAGGGAAGTCAAGGGACTTAAAGTATACAGAATCAGAAGATACGCCCCCGTGGCTTTTTGTTTGTTTGGTTTGTTTTTTTTTTGTTGTTTTTTTTTTTTTTTTTTTTTGCTTTTTGATTTGTTTGCTTCCCCCACCCTTTTTTTCTTTTCTTTTTCCTTTCTTTCTTTTTCTCTTTTTCTTCTCTTTTTTTTCTTTTTTCTTCCTTTTTTCTTTCTTTTTTTTTCTCTTTTCTTTCCTTCTTTCTCACCTCTCTTTTTCTCCTTTTCCCAATACAACATGTTCTTGGCCATTCTGCACTGAGCAAAATGACTAGAAGGAAAACCTCACCTCAAAAGAAAGAATCAGAAACAGTCCTCTCTCCCACAGAGTTACAAAATCTGGATTACAATTCAATGTCAGAAAGCCAATTCAGAAGCACTATTATACAGCTACTGGTGGCTCTAGAAAAAAGCATAAAGGACTCAAGAGACTTCATGACTGCAGAATTTAGATCCAATCAGGCAGAAATAAAAAATCAATTGAATGAGATGCAATCCAAACTAGAAGTCCTAACGACGAGCATTAACGAGGTGGAAGAACCAGTGAGTGACAGAGAAGACAAGTTGATGGCAAAGAGGGAAACTGAGGAAAAAAGAGACAAACAATTAAAAGACCATGAAGATAGATTAAGGGAAATAAACGACCGCCTGAGGAAGAAAAACATACGTTTAATTGGGGTTGCCGAGGGCGCCAAAAGGGACAGAGGGCCAGAATATGTATTTGAACAAATCATAGCTGAAAACTTTCCTAATCTGGGAAGGGAAACAGGCATTCAGATCCAGGAAATAGAGAGATCACCCCCCTAAAATCAATAAAAACCATTCAACACCTCAACATTTAAGAGTGAAGCTTGCAAATTCCAAAGATAAAGAGAAGATCCTTAAAGCAGCAAGAGACAAGAAATCCCTGACTTTTATGAGTATTAGGTTAACAGCAGACCTCTCCACAGAGACCTGGTAGGCCAGAAAGGGCTGGCAGGATACATTCAGGGTCCTAAATGAGAAGAACATGCAACCAAGAATACTTTATCCAGCAAGGCTCTCATTCAAAATGGAAGGAGACATAAGAGCTTCCAAGACAGGCAGGTACTGAAAGAATATGTGACCTCAAAGAATATGTGACCTCCAAACCAGCTCTGCAAGAAATTTTAAGGAGGACTCTTAAAATTCCCCTTTAAGAAGAAGTTCAGTGGAACAATCCACAAAAACAAGGTCTGAATAGATATCATGATAACACTAAACTCATATCTGTCGATAGTAACTCTGAACATGAACGGGCTTAATGACCCCATCCAAAGGCGCTGGGTTTCAGACTGGATAAAAAAGCAGGACCCATCTATTTGCTGTCTACAAGAGACTCATTTTAGACAGAAGGACACCTACAACCTGAAAATAAAAGCCTGGAGAACCATTTACCATTCAAATGGTCCTCAAAAGAAAGCAGGGGTAGCCATCCTTATATCAGATAAACTAAAATTTACCCCAAAGACTGTAGTGAGAGATGAAGAGGGACACTATCTCATACTTAAAGGATCTATCCAACAAGAGGACTTAACAATCCTCAATATATATACCCCGAATGTGGGAGCTGCCAAATGTTTAAATCAATTAATAACCAAAATGAAGAAATACTTAAATAATAATACACTTATACTTGGTGACTTCAATCTAGCTCTTTCTATACTTGATAGGTCTTCTAAGCACAACATATCCAAAGAAACGAGAGCTTTAAATGATATACTGGACCAGATGGATTACACAGATATCTACAGAACTTTACATCCAAACTCAACTGAATACACATTCTTCTCAAGCGCACATGGAACTTTCTCCAGAATAGACCACATACTGGGTCACAAATCGGGTCTGAACCGATACCAAAAGACTGGAATCGTCCCCTGCATATTCTCAGACCATAATGCCTTGAAATTAGAACTAAATCACAACAAGAAGTTTGGAAGGACCTCAAACACGCAGAGGTTAAGGACCATCCTGTTAAACGATGAAAGGGTCAACCAGGAAATTAAGGAAGAATTAAAAAGATTCATGGAAACTAATGAGAATGAAGATACAACTGTTCAAAATCTTTGGGATGCAGCAAAAGCAGTCCTAAGGGAGAAATACATCGCAATACAAGCATCCATTCAAAAACTGGAAAGAGCTCAAATACAAAAGCTAACCTTACACATAAAGGAGCTAGAGAAAAAACAGCACATAGATCCTACACCCAGCAGAAGAAGAGAGTTAATAAAGATTCGAGCAGAACTCAATGAAATCGAGACCAGAAGAACTGTGGAACAGATCAACAAAACCAGGAGTTGGTTCTTTGAAAGAATTAATAAGAAAGATAAACCATTAGCCAGCCTTATTAAAAAGAAGAGAGAGAAGACTCAAATTAATAAAATCATGAATGAGAAAGGAGAGATCACTACCAACACCAAGGAAATACAAACGATTTTAAAAACATATTATGAACAGCTATACGCCAATAAATTAGGCAATCTAGAAGAAATGGACGCATTCCTGAAAAGCCACAAACTACCAAAACTGGAACAGGAAGAAATAGAAAACCTGAACAGGCCAATAACCAGGGAGGAAATTGAAGCAGTCATCAAAAACCGCCCAAGACACAAAAGTCCAGGGCCATATGGCTTCCCAGGGGAATTCTATCAAACATTTAAAGAAGAAACCATACCTATTCTACTAAAGCTGTTTGGAAAGATAGAAAGAGATGGAGTACTTCCAAATTTGTTCTATGAGGCCAGCATCACCTTCAGCCATTACTTCAGCCATTACTAAGCCATTAGAAATGACAAATACCCACCATTTGCTTCAACGTGGATGGAACTGGAGGGTATTATGCTGAGTTAAGTAAGTCAATCAGAGAAGAACAAACATTATATGTTCTCATTCATTTGGGGAATATAAATAATAGTGAAAGGGAATAGAAGTGAAGGGAGAAGAAATGTGTGGGAAATATCAGAAAGGGAGACAGAAAATAAAGACTGCTAACTCTGGGAAACAAACTAGGGGTGGTGGAAGGGGAGGAGGGCGGGGGGTGGGGTGAATGGGTGACAGGCACTGAGGGGAGCACTTGACGGGATGAGCACTGGGTGTTATTCTGTATGTTGGTAAACTGAACACCAATAAAAAATAAATTATTAAAAAAAATTTTTTAAATAAAATAAAATAAACTACCAAAGACTGAATTTACTGAGTGACTCATAAAATTGGATCCCACCTTATTCATTAATTGCAGTGTTGGACTAACTAGAGTAACTCTTTTGTCTGCATGCATGGAGACAACATAATTGTTATTTTGATTTCCTATTATTATTATTATGCATCATGGATAATGAATTCTTTTAGGGTAAAAGATAAATAATTTGCATTTTCATGAATCAGCATTTGTATTCCCTGTTAAGATTAGAATCTATCAATACATTCAGCAAATAAATTAAACAATTTGAAAATCACAGTTTTCACACATTACATTTGTTTTTAGGATGATGAAGTCAACCCTTAAATTAATGTATACATACCAAACCACAACAAAACTCTGTGGTTTAAACAACAGCATCTATTATTTCCTCCAATTTTATGGGTTGGCTAGTGGTTCATCCAGGCTCACTCTTAATGAATAGGAGTCTAAAGTACAAAAAATCTATACTAGAGATATAAATCAATGTATAGATAATATTTAGTCAAGTTATCTGTATTCCAGTGTTTAGAAGGTAAAGAAACGAAGTGTAGCCATCAATGTATGCCACTGTGGGGAGTGGGAAGGGGGAGGCTAGGGAGTTGGTATGTATCTTTGAAGCTAGAAAAAGAAATGTCTAAGAGAAAAGAATGGGAATAGTCCAAATGGGTCAAATCCTAATAACAGAACCATGAGAATAGAAAATGAGATCTGACAAATTGCTGTTTGGAAGTCATTAATGACCTTGAGAAGGGCAATCTGGAGAGAGAGGTATGGTTCATGAAAGCCTGCCTGAATGGGCTAGAACTAGAGACAGACAACTCTTTCAAAAAAATTTTTTTTCTATAAAAGGAGAAAAAGTAGTTGATTGAGTTGTGGAGCAAAATTCAGGGTTTGTTTTGTTTTTTTTTTTTTTTTAAATTCCAGGTAACATAAAATGTATTACTTTCAGGTGTATAATTTAGTGATTCAATAATTCCAAACATCACCTGGTGATCATCATGATAACTGTGTTCCTTACTCCTTATCACCTATTTAACACATATCACCACCCACCTCTCCTCTGGCAACTGTCAGAGTTAAGAGCTATTCCTTGGTTTCTCTCTTTTTCCATATGATCACTTGTTTTGTTTCTTAAATTTCACACATGAGTGAAATCATATGGTATTTGTCTTTCTCTGACTGACTTATTTGGCTTAGCATTACACTCTCTAGCTCCATCCATGTAGGCACAAATGTTAAGATTTTGTTCTTTTCTTTGGCTGAATAATATTCCATATACCACATCTTCTCTATCCATTCATCAGTTGATGGATACATGAGCTGCTTCCATAATTTGGCTATTGTAGATAATGCTGCTATAAACAGAAGGGTGTGCTATAAACAGAATTGGTGATTTTATGTTCTTTGGGTAAATACCCATTACTGCAAATACTGGGTCCTAGAGTAGTTCTACTTTTTTGAGGAGTCTCCATACTGTTTTCCACAGTGGCTGTACCAGTTTGCACTCCTGCCAATGGTGCATGAGGATTCCTATTTCTCCATATCATCATCAAAACTTGTTTATTATATTGTTGACTTTAGCCTATTCCAAAAGGTGTGAGGTGATATCTCATTGTGGTTTTGATTTGCATTTCCCAGATGATGACTGATACTGAGTACCTTTACATGTGGGTGTGTTGCCATCTGTATGTCTTCCTTGAAGAAATGTCTGTTCATCTTATCATTTTTTAATTATTTGTTTTTGGGTGTTGAGTTGCATACGTTCTTTATATATTTTGGATACTAACCCTTTATCAGGGCTATCAGGGAAGATATCACAGATATCTTCGCTTAGTCCATACAAATGTTGGTTTTCTTATTGTTTCCTTCACTGTGCACAAGCTTTTTGCTTCTGTTTCCCTTGCTTCAGGGGACCTATTCAGAAAGAAACTTGCTATGGATGATATCAGAGAAATACTGCCTGTGCTCTCTTCCAGGATTTTTGTGGTTTCAGGTCTCACATTTAGGTCTTTAAACCATTCTAAATTTATTTTTGTGTATGGTGTAAGAAAGTAGTTCAGTTTTGTTCTTTGCATATTGCTGTCAAGTTCTCCCAATACTATCTGTTGAAGATGCTGTCTCTTTCCCATTGAATATTCTTTCCTGCTTGGTCAAAGATTAATTGACCATATAATTGTGGGCTCATGTCTGCATTTTCTACTCCGTTTCATTGACCTGTGTGTCTTTTGTAGTGCCAGTACCATATCGTTCTGAACAGTACAGTTTGTAATATGACCTAAAATCTGGAATTGTGATGCCTCCAGATTTACTTTTGTTTTCAAAAACTGCCTTGGCTATTCAAGATCTTTTGTGTTCCTTACAAATTTTAAAATTGTTTGTTCTAGTTCTGTGAAAAATGCTGTTGGTATTTTGATAGGGATTTTATTAAATGTGTAGGCTGCTTTGAGTAGTATAGACATTTTGTTCTTCCAATCCATGAACCTGGAATGCTTTACTATTTCTTTATGTCATCTTCAATTTCTTTTATCAATGTTTTATAGTTTTCACAGTACAGGTATTTCACCTATTTTGTTATTTTTTTAAATAATAAATTTATTTTTTATTGGTGTTCAATTTACCAACATACAGAATAACACCCGGTGCTCATCCCGTCAAGTGCCCCCCTCAGTGCCCATCACCCATTCACTCCCCGCCCTCCTCCCCTTCCACCACCCCTAGTTCGTTTCCCAGAGTTAGGAGTCTTTATGTTCTGTCTCCCTTTCTGATATTTCCTACCCATTTCTTCTCCCTTCCCTTCTATTCCCTTTCACTATTATTTATATTCCCCAAATGAATGAGAACATATAATGTTTGTCCTTCTCCAATTGACTCATTTCACTCAGCATAATACCCTCCATCTTCTTAGGTATGTTATTATTTTTGGTGCAATAGTAAATGGGATGGTTTTGGGGTGTTGTTTTTTGTGGGGTTTATTTGAGAGAGAACAGGGATTGGGAGGGGCAAAGGGAGAGAGAGAATCTTAAACAGGTTCCACGACCAGTGCAAAGACTGATGTAGACTCAATCTCACAACCCTGAGATCATGACCTGAGTTGAAATCTAGAGTTTGACACTTAACCTACTGTGCCACCCAGGTACCCCTAAATGGGATGGTTTTCTTAGTTTCTCTCTCTGCTACTTCATTATTGGTGAATAGAAATGCAGCAGATTTCTGTACATTGATTTTTGTATGATGGGACTTTACTTTGTTGAGGGTTTTTATCATGAATTGGATGTTGTACTTTGTCAAATGCTTTTCCTGCACCTACTAAAAAAATAACCTATGGTTCTCATCCTCTTATTGATGTGATGTATCACATTGTATGATTTACAAATATTGAACCACTTAATCATGGTGAATGATATTTTAATGTATTATTGGATATGGTTTGCTAGTATTTTGTTGAGGATTTTTGCATGTATGTTCATAGGAGACAATGGCCTATAGTTCCCTTTTTTGTGGTGTCTTTATCTGGTTTTAGTAGCAGGGTAATGCTGGACTCACAGAATGAATTTGGAAGTTTTCCTTCCTTTTTGATTTTTTGAGATAGTTTAAGAATAGGTATTAATGCTTCTTTAAATGTTTGGTAGAATGCACCTGTGAAGCCATCTGTTCCTGGACTGTTAGGAGGTGTTTTCTGTTGTCCTTTTAAGACTTTATTTATTTATTCATAAGAGACAGAGAGAGAGAGGCAGAGACACAGGGAGAAAGAGAAGCAGGCTCCCTGTGGGGAGCCTGATGCAGAACTCAATCCCAGAACCCCAGGATCATGACCTGAGCCAAAGGCAGACGTTCAACCACTGAGCCACCCAGGCACCCAGGGAGTTTTTTGATTACTGATTCAATTTCCCTGCTGGTAATCTGTTCAAATTTTCTAGTTCTTCCGGATTCACTTTTGATATATTATACATCTTTAGGAATTTATCCATTTCTTTTAGGTTGTCCAATTTGTCGGCATACAGTTTTTATAATATTCTCTTATAATTATCGGTATTTCTGTGGTGTTTGTTGTTATTTTAACTCTCTCATTTGCGATTTTGAGTCCTTTCTCTTTTTTTCTTCATAATTCTAGCTAGAGGTTTATCAATTTTATTGATTTTTCCTAAGAACCAGCTACTAGTTTCATTGATTTCTTCCTTTTTTTTCAGTTTCCATGTCATTTATTTCTGCTCTAATCTTTATTATTTCCTTCCTTCTGCTTGTTTTAAGTTTTGATTGTTGTTTTTCTAGCTCCTTTAGGTAAAAGGTTAAATTGTTTGAGATTTTTCTTGCTTCTTGAGGTAGGCTAGTATTGCTATAAACTTCTCCTTCAGAACCACTTTTTTTTTGGCTCCCAAAGGTTTTAGACCATTGCATTTTCATTTTCATTCATTTCCATGTACTTTATTTCTTCTTTTTAAAAAATTTTTATTGGAGTTCAATTTGCCAACATATAGCATAACACCCAGCGCTCATCCCACCAAGTGCCCCCCTCAGTGCCCATCACCCAGTCACCTCAACCCCCCACCCACCTCCCCTTTCACTACCCCTTGTTCAGTTCCCAGAGTTAGGTGTCTCTCTCGCTGATATTTTTGTTACCCTCACTGATATTTGCACTCATTTTCTCCCCTTTCCTTTTATTCCCTTTCACTAATTTTTATATTCCTCAAATGAATGAGACCATATAATGTTTGTCCTTTTCTGACTGACTTATTTCACTCAGCGTAATACCCTCCAGGTCCCTCCACGTCGAAGCAAATGGTGGGTATTTGTCATTTCTAATGGCTAAGTAATATTCCATTGTATACATACACCACATCTTCTTTATCCATTCATCCTTCAATGGACACCAAGGCTCCTTCCACAGTTTGGCCATTGTGGACATTGCTGCTATAAACATCGGGGTGCAGGTGTCCCGGCGTTTCACTGCATCTGTATCTTTGGGGGAAATCCCCAGGAATGCAAGAATGCAATTGCTGGGTCAGGGCAGTTCTATTTTTAACTCTTTGAGGAACCTCCACACAGTTTTCCAGAGTGGCTGCACCAGTTCACATTCCCAGCAACAGTGCAGGAGGATTCCCCTTTCTCCACATTGTCTCCAACATTTGTAGTTTCCTGCCTTGTTAATTTTCCCCATTCTCACTGGTGTGAGGTGGTATCTCATTGTGGTTTTGATTTGTATTTCCCTGATGGCCAGTGATGCGGAGCATTTTCTCATGTGCTTGTTGGCCATGTCTGTGTCTTCCTCTGTGAAATTTCTGTTCATGTATTTTGTCCACTTCATGATTAGATTGTTTGTTTCTTTGCTTGTTGAGTTTAATAAGTTCTTTGTAGATCTTGGATACTAGCCCTTTATCTGATAGGTCATTTGCAAATATCTTCTCCCATTCTGTAGGTTGTCTTTTAGTTTTGTGGACTGTTTCTTTTGCTGTGCAGAAGCTTTTTATCTTGATGAAGTCCCAATAATTCATTTTTGCTTTTGTTTCTCTTGCCTTCATGGATGTATCTTGCAAGAAGTTGTTGTGGCCAAGTTCAAAAAGGGTGTTGCCTGTGTTCTCTAGGATTTTGATGGATGCTTGTCTCACATTTAGATCTTTCATCCATTTTGAGTTTATCTTTGTGTCTGGTGTAAGAGAATGGTCTAGTTTCATTCTTCTGCATGTGCCTGTCCAATGTTCCCAGCACCATTTATTAAAGAGACTGTCTTTTTTCCAGTGGATAGTCTTTCCTGATTTGTCAAATATTAGTTGACCATAAAGTTGAGGGTCCACTTCTGGATTCTCTATTCTGTTCCACTGATTTATGTGTCTCTTTTTGTGCCAGTACCACACAGGCAGGGCAAGATGGCGGAAGAGTAGGGTCCCCAAGTCTCCTGTCCCCACCAGCTTACCTAGATAACTTTCAAATCATCCTGAAAACCTACAAATTCAGCCTGAGATTTAAAGAGAGAACAGCTGGAATGCTACAGTGATAAGAGTTCGCGCTTCTATCAAGGTAGGAAGACGGAAAAATATAAAGAAATAAAAAAACATCCAACGGGGGAGGGCCCCCAAGAGAAGCTGGGCTAAGTCCGCATGGCAAGTGCCCCCAGGACAGGAAAGCCCAGTCCCAGAAAAGCAGAAACTTTATTTCTTCTTTTATGTTTTGGTTGATCCATTCATTCTTTAGTAGGATGTTCTTTAACCTCCACGTATGTGGGGTTTTTCCAAATTTTTTTCTTTTGGTTGACTTCTAGTTTGACAGCAATGAGGTCAGAAAAGATGCATAGTATCACTCTGATCTTCTTGAATTTGTTTAGGCTTGTTTTTTGTTCTAATATGTGATATATTCTGGAAAAATGTCTCATGTGCACTTGAAAAAAAATGTGTATTCTGCTCTTGTTAGGATGGACTGTTCTGAATATAGTCATTTAATCCATCTGATCAACTATGCCATTCAAAGTCATTGTTTCCTTGTTGATTATTTTGTTTAGATGATCTGTTGATTGATGTAAGTGGGGTGTTAAAGTACTCTATTATAATTTCATTATTGTCAGTTAGTTCCTTTATGTTTATTAACTATTATATGTATTTCGGTGCTCCCATGTTGGGTGCTTAAATATTTACAATTGTTATATCTTCCTTTTGGATTGTCCCCTTCATTACTATAGAGCCCTTCTTTGTCTCTTGTTAGTCTTTGTTTTACAGTCTACTTTTCCAATCTAAGTATTGCTACTCTAGCTTTCTTTTGATATCCATTTGCATTATAAATGTTTCTCTGTCCCCTCACTTTCAATCTGCAGGTGTCTTTAGGCCTAAAATGAGTCTCTTGTAAGCAACATAGAGATGGGTTTTCTTTTTTTATCCATTCCCTCACCCTGTGTCTGTAAAACGTAGTTTAAAAAAAATAGGAGAAAAATAAAAATAAAAATAAAAATAAAATAAAAAAAATAAAAAAATAGGAGAAATCTCAGGTTATTGATATGCTGATGAAAATGATACAGTACACAAAAAATAACAATAATGAAGATAAGGGGAAGAATTGCTGAAGCAATATCCTTGAGTAGGTGAGAGGAAATGGGATGTAATGTGCAAGTAGAAAGATTAACCTCAGATAAGACAAGAAAGGGTTCATCTAGTAAAAGGAGGAAAGAAAAAGTATATAAGGTCAGAGAGGTTAGTGGGTGGATATAGTGGTGAAGCTTATAGAAGTACCTTCCAATTGTTTCTATTTTTTCTACTTATTGATTATATATCACCTAAAAGCCCTTATGTGAAGCAACAAAAACAAAGACAAATTAGCATAGTCCCAGCCTTGAGAAGATTTCTTATTTGCATGAAAGAGTAGATGGAGGTACCTGTAAACTCAAACAGGGAAGGCAGGAGGAAGATCAGAGTTAAAATCACTACGCATGGGGCACAATGCATTTGTGGTACCTCTCAGACAATCTCCTTTATAACTGTACAGAACTGAATTTAGTTATAATTACATAAGATCAATATTATTATAACTCTACTCCTTCTCTATTACTATTAAAAAATAAAAATAGTGTATATATATATATGTGTGTGTGAGTATGTATATATATGTGTGTGTGTCATTTCTTCCAAATTTCTGTTCTGTCCAGTGAGACTCAAAATTCTAGCAATGAATTATTAGTTTAAGAATGTCACTACTTGCACAAGACAACCTACTATTCCTAAATATTTATAAATATTAGGAGAAAAAACTATGTTGAAGATATCCAAAAATGTCCTGTTCCTAACATGGTAGGAGCTAATTTATGTTTGTGACATCATAATATACAGATAATTTGTACATGGGTATGATTCAAGTTAGAAGTCTATAGAAGATTGGTAGGTTATGAAATCTCCTTGTATATTATGGTAATTTACCTTCACATTATTTCATTGTTATAGATTCTGAAGTTCTCGATAGCTTCTGATAATATATGGTTTTGTTGCCTGTTTGGTTTCAGAAATTAAAAAAAAAAAAAACTAAATCAAAATTAACATGGAAAAATCTGAACCTACTAGGCAGTTAAGCACTTGAAGATAATCAATCAGTGTAAATATGAACAGTTATGTGTTAACAATGGACTAATACTGTTGAACATTACATTTTTTTCTGCAATAGGTTTTCAGCTGCACAGGATGGACACTAAAAATTCATTCCTAATAATATCCAGTGATATTCTTAGAAAACCATAAATGACGTTTTGGAGAACACCAGCACTGTGCAACTACAATCTAATCCGGATTTGATAAAATATTGTAACAGAACTCTGAATTTCAGGTCCATAAACCAAAGTATAGAAAGAGCTTTTCCCTTTTCCCTGAACATTCCATAATACCTAACTCCTGTGACTGCCTTAGTTCAGGCTGCCAGGACTATTGTAGTAACTTTTAAATTTACCTTTCTTCCTCAGGCCTCTAACCTTTCAATATCTTGTATATATTTTTATGCAAGTCATTTTCCTGAAGCATACCTTGAATCACATTACTCCCTCCTTAAAGACCTTCAGTAACTCCTCAGTGCCTTTAGAATGAAATAAAGTTTCCTCAACATGGTCACAATCACAGTAGGAAAAGAGAAGGTAGAACCGTATGAAATCTAAATACTTTGTCAAAACACAGAGTTAGCAAAAACCAAAGGTAAATCAGAATCCAGAGCTATCTGATTCCAAAATATATGTTCTTTCCCTTCTCCCACACTGCCTCTACTGTGCAACATGCCACGGGGCTGGGCACAAAAGTACATGTCCAAAAAATATTCATTGACTTTTTGTTGTGGTGTGGTTGCTGCTAATTAAATTTTGTACGGGGCACCTGGGTGGCTCAGTCAGTTAAGCATCTGCCTTCAGCTCAGCTCATGATCCTAGAGTCCTGGGATGGAGCCCCGCATTGGGCTCCTTGCTCACAGGGAGGCTGCTTCTCCCCCACTCTCTCTGCCTACCGCTCCTCCTTGTGCTCTCTCTATAAATCTCTCTCTCTTGCTCAGTCTCTCTCTCTCAAATAAAATCTTTGTAAAAAAAAAATCTTGTACAGAAGCTGTACATAATCTGTACATAATTAATAATAAATATCTGCTGAGCAAATGAATGAAATTTCAAAGAAGAAAATGAAACTCTTAAGGAAAATTGGAACCTATAGACATAGACATTAAAGGAATACATCCACTGTGCTGCTTCAATTATAGTCATTCCCCTTCTGTCACACTGCTAAAACATTCATAACTAACATTTGCTGAATTCTGATAATTTGGGCATAGTAATACATCCAAGGTGGAACAGGAGGGAGAAATATCCATAGGAGCTCCTCTACTCAAGATTGCTAGCTACTCACACCTACACTCTGGAGCTGTTAAGAGCAGGAGCCACAGGGCTAGATGCATGGATGTGTACATTTGGAGACAGCTATGGCATGATGATGATACGCTAAATATATCTACATGCAATACGTAGATGTATTCATCTACATTTTTCTCACCTAAAGAACAATGATATGCAGGTGCAAGCCTAGGAAGAATAGAGTGCAAGATCACTCACAAGTGGCTCCACATAACCTATGAACATTGATATTTAAGGAAAAGGGCACTAGGCCAAAGGGTTATTGTAGGAATGCTGACATTAGGAAAACTATTGAAGTATTTCAGCATGCAACACTAAAGTGTTTAAAATTTATCACCTATCCTGTTACACAAATGATCTTTTCTCTTTCTCCTGGGTTTCCTTAATATTAATTTTCTACCCTTAGATGAATTAATTTTCTATTCATTCATTCCACATTTACTAGAGAGCTACTGTGTGCCAGATATTATACCAAGCTACACTGTAAAAAAGAGAGTCTAAGGGAAGCCCCTGTCCTCCAACAGCTGAAAATCTGCATGTAAATAAATCATTACAGGGCAATGAGAGAAGTAGATATATGAATCTTCCAGATGAAAGATATGGGAGATAAGCCAGATCTATAACATTTAATGGACCAAAAAGTACATCATGTGTAAGAATCTTAAACAATAGCTGTAAAAGTATCAGGTCAGAGGAGAATCACAGAATTCTAGGATGTTCCATCTCTAAGAGAACTATAATTAATTTCCATTTAAAAAAAAAGTTAGGGTTCCAGGATGGCTTAGTCAGTTAAGTGTCTGACTCTTGATTTGGGCTCAGGTTATGATCTCAGGATCCTGGGACTGAGCCTCACCTTAGACTCTGTGTTTAGCAGAGATCTGCTTGAGATTATCTCTCCCTCTCCGTTTGCCCCTCTCCCTACCCATGCACAAGCACTCACTCACTCTCCCTCTCTCAAATAAATAAATCTTAAAGGAAAAAAAAAAAGCTACTACTGGCAAAGTAAGTACCAACCACATGTGTCAGGCTCTGATGATGCACAAATAAACCTTGGTCTCTGCCTACCTCACAAAACAACCCAGCAGAAAAGCTCATGACTACCCATTAGTAGGCAGAAGGCATTAAAAAGTATACAAATACACAGAAAAAAATAAAGCTCTCGATTAAGACATACTCTCCTGCTATAAACTATGGAATATTATTTCATCAACTATACCTCTGAAAAGGCATGTGCAAGCACCACATGACAAAACTGTTTACCCTTACTCCTTCCATTCTCCGATGACATATCTTGACATTACCCCTTGTCTACAGGTAAAAATAACAACTCATCTTTGGTAACTCTATCACACCCTATACAAATTCTACTCACTTGTATTTGATTCATTAATTTATTCATTCTCTTACTTGATGAACAAGTATTTTTTGAGCACTCATTATGCCAAGACAGCATACTACATGCTGAGAATATAAAGCATTCAACAATACAGACACAATCCTGTTCTCATGGAGCTTACATTCTAGAGGAGACATAATAATCAAATTTATAAATACATACATACATACATACATACATACATACATATAACAAATCTGCTAATATAAATGCTAAGAACAAAAATAAAATGGAGTAAGAGGGATGGGAGAGATGAAAAGAAAGTACTATACTAGTTGTGTAACCAGTAAAGACCTCCCTGATATAGTAACATTTTATCAGAGACCTGAATGAAGTGAAAAGATCTTGGCAGTAAAGCATTTCAGGCAATAGAAGTGCAAAGTCCCTGAGGTGAGAACATGCATAGTGTGTATTTAAAGAACAGTGAGATAAGAGATGCTGATGACTTGAATACTATCAGCCTCTGAAGCTTCCTAGTGCAATTACCTGAATTCCCCATCAGACTGAGCTCCTTGACAGCATCAATCCAATCTTATACCCACTGCCTCGAACAGAACCAAACACACCTGGACACTCAATAAATATTTGAGTAATTAATGAGTAAGGATCCAATCATCTCTCCCTTGCTTGATTTACTCCCTGGTATTATTGATAGATATGCACTACATCCTTCACTGGAATTTGAGTTTTCCTGAGAGTAAGGACTATGTCAGATGTATCTTTTCCTCTTCCTCCTGTCCCACACCTTCCTCTACTTCCTGGCAACTGTTGTACAAATATAATACAGGACCAATAGAAATAAAACCATTGAAGGGATATCTTGGTACTGTGCTATCAAAAGTCATCTGGAATAGGGAATAAAGAGCAGAAATCCTAGATCAAAATTCTCTGTGGAAACAAATAGTACAAAAAATATTGAAACAAAGATAAGGCAAACACCAAATTTCTATTACTACCACCTCTGACTCTCACCTGTACCACTTTACAGATGCAACTAGAGTGACAGTATTGTCACAATTAAAGTATGCTTTCAGGATCTACTGCTGGGTCAGTAGGACAGTGATCCCAGAGAAGAAAGCCAGGGGGTCTCATGTATAGTGCTTAAAAAACAGAAAATGCTCAGCCATGATTTCAAGCTGAAAAGGATCCAAAAGGCCTATCTGTAGGCAGTAATGTAGACCAAGCATAATTGTCACTTAGTGGTCCAGGGAAATCTGTCTATTCATATCTGGATCTCAAATAGTGATTGGAAAAATTACAAAGTAAATCTGAGTATAGACATGGTAAAAAAAAAATCAGGCCACCCCACCCAGATTCCAATCATGAGGGCAAGGGTTCAGGCAATATCCCAAGCTTAAAGAGATAATAATTCTAAAATTCTAAGCTAAGTAAAACAATGGCACAAAAAAACTAGGTATCAAGAAAGAATCCAGTGCTGTAGACTTATACCAATGGAAATAAAGCAAGAAATGCTACAATTTATAGACAAGGGCCCAGGTTTTTGTCTCTTACACATCAGATAGCAAGGCAGCAACTAGTTGCTACTTAGCAACAACTCTGATACTTCTCACAGACATTATCCTCCGGTCAAGACTGGCTCAGAGATAAGGCATATTGGGATAAAAGGCAATGCCCATCAGCAGTGTATCTAACTACTGGGAACCAAGAAGAGTAAAGGTATGCATGGCAGCTGGTCCACAAACTCAGAGATCTGTCAAGCCAGACAAGCCACTGCAGTCTGGCAAGCCCAACTATAAAAGAGAGGTCTATTACTTCCCTTCAATCCACAGCCCCTTCTTAGAGAATATGTACTACTCACAGCCCTTAAAAGGGAGTCTTATATATCAAGACTCTTCTCTTTAATCACAACTGACCAGACCCAAGCTGAACCAATAACATTTTCCTTCTGATAATTTAGAATTAAAATATAAGACTGAATTTATTAGATAATGTTGAGAAGGCCAAAATCAACCATAGAGCAAGCAAAAGCCACAAAAAGCTGGGAACACAGGGCAAACAAGATCATACCGGCCCAAGAATATATGGAAGGAGGAAGAGGCTAGCCTGAAAATTTTCCAGTTTCATTTATGTCTACATATGGATTAAAAATATTTGTTGACTAGTAACTGATAATTCTTGGATAAAATTTCCCTTGGAAAATAGTGTCATTCTTTAGAATTTTGGGTATCTTTAATAACATATGATTCTCATTTGCTATACTATTATTTATAGTCCTGTGTTAAATATTCAGGTTCAATTATACTCATTCTATTCCTAAATGCCTAAATGATATTAAGTTATACTTTAAATATGATCCAATACCACTGGATCCACAAATCTCAGGAAGAAGCATGCAAAGAACAAAACTACATACCCTCCCCTTCAGCAATGAGCATACAAATTTTACTTATAAAATTGCTTCCATATTTTACCCTGTTTAGATGTATAAAAGGTTAACATCTAATTCCATTTACAATGCTGATCCAGCAAGAAAGAAATTAATTTGGCATTAGAGTAGTAACATCAATTTCCCATGTATCTGAAGTAATGCATTTACTGGAAAGAGATTAATATCAATTCCATAAATCATTCACATGCTTTTTCCGGAGTTGGAGACATCTGAGTAATGTCATATATGTGAGCTGATATCACTTTGTGCATACTCCATTCATTAATCTATGCCTGGGGTTGCAGAATAGTTGTCAGAAGAAAATCTAAAACTTGGAAAAGAATCCATCTTTCTGTTCTTCATTTTTTGTGACTTGTTTTAGGTAAGGTAAGCCAAATGTTACCTGAAAAGTGATGACATTGATCTGTACTGGCAGCTTGTGTTTTCAGGGGGAAAAAAAATGTTTTTAAATCAAACGTGGTCAATTGTCATCCTAGTGGTAACAACCACTTAATACACATATGATAAGACAATGTATAAATGTCAATGTAAGGATTCCATCAAGGATCCTCAATAAAATGCTGACTGAAAAGAGAAGTGAGTCTGAACCTCTCCTGTAAACATCAACTCTTCCTTGTTACTGATGAACTTCATAATCACATAATCTTGTTTGTGTCAGGGTTCCCCACAGATATAGAACCAATATATCTGTGTATCTGTGTGTCTGTGTAGAAAGAAATTTATTATAAGGAATTGGCTCATACTACTATGAAGGGTAACAAGTCCCAAGATCCACAGTTAGCAAACTAGAGTTCTAGAACAGCCAATGGTGTAGTTCCAGGCAAATGCCAACCATCTTAAAACCGTGGAAGAGCCAATGTTTTAGTTCAGCTAAACACAGGAAAAAACTGATGTTCCATCTCAAGACACCCAGCCAAGAAGAGTTTTCCCTTAGTAAGGTTCAAGCCTTTTTGTTATATGAAGACTTTCTACTGATAAGGCTGTCCCACATTAGGAAGGGCAATCTGCTTTATTTAGTTTACCAATTTAAATGTTAATCTTATCCAGAAATACCTTCACAGACACACCCGGAATAATATTTTACCAAATGTCTGGGCATTCCATAGCCCAGTAAAGTTGAAACATAAAATGAACTTCTACAGTATTTCAGAGATCATCTACCAACCCCCAAAATACAGGCCCCAGACCTCGTCATTACAAAGCATGAGAAAAACAAAATCCAGATGTGACCTTAGGGCTCCTAATGCCCAGTAAATATTAGTTATTTTTATTGATATAATTGATACAATTATTTTGATACAATTGAGAAATAAATTAACCTAAACTTAAATCTTCCATTACAAGTCATACGTGGCCAACAAAACAGCAGGATAAAAGGAAGTATGTGATCCAAAGGAAAGAACCCAAGCCTTTGAGTTAGATGAAGGTCAAATCCTGGCTCTGTCATTTACTAAAAGTAAATTAAATTTTGACCCTCAGCTTCCTCACCTGAAATACTGCCCATTTCAAAGCATCCTTAGAATTAGAGATAAGGTCTATAATGTTTCTTCCATAGTACCTCGCATGTAATAGCTATTCAATATTTCCCTAACACGTCGTTATGTGTTCACTTTCAGGACACTTGGGAGAATTCCACTTTTTGCCCTCCTGAATACAGACATGGCCATAGTACACGTTTTTGCCAGTAAACTGTGAATGGAAATTATTTGTGACCCATCCAAGGGTTTTTTATTACTTTAAAATCATAGTGAGAAATTTATCTCTTGCCACAAATTCACAAAACCAAAAGTCCTTATATTTTATAGTATGTTAACAATTTACAGAATATTTCCCTGTCTTCTATCATATGCCTGTAATAGCAGTATTGCCGACTAGGCAGGACAGGCTCCATTACTCCATTTTAGTGATTAGATCACATACTGAGAGAGGTTAAGTGAGTTGCCCAAGGCCACATACATAAGTGCCAGGTCTTCTGATTCCCAGGCTGAGGAGACATATCTAGAAAATCACACGAAGAGTAAACTATTTTGTAAAATAATTTACTGACATGTTGATTTGCTTTGGTGTTTTGTATATGATACCCCACATTCTATCTCCCCCCACACTAGACATAACCCCCTACTACACAAACAAAAACATACACACACCATACACATTCTTCTCCAGGCCCTTTCAGATCTCTTGCCTCAGGGGAGGTTCATGACAGTAAAAAGGCAGAAGTAGTCTCTAACATTGTCCTTCCTCACATTAGCCATAATTATACTGGTAGAAAAAGGGACTAACATTGGAAACAGAAAAAGGGAGGAAATAGTCCCACACATTAATAAAGTGATAAACATCAAGGATCCCATGAATGGTGGAAGGAAGAGGTATTCCCTGGCAGTCCTCAGCAGGGCATGGCTGCAAGGGCACCTAGGGAAGAATTCTGAGCACTAGGGCTCTGGGTCTAGGCAAAAGCCTCCATAAAGATTCCCATTCCCAGCTTGCAGTAAGCATTTGCCTTTAAGGAGCTACATGAGCTTGGATGATAGGAATGTTTGTGTCAGGCAGCCCGGGTGGCTCAGCGGTTTAGCGCCGCCTACTACAGCCGGGGACATGATCCTGGAGACCTGGGATCGAGTCCCATGTTGGGCTCCCTGCATGGAGCCTGCTTCTCCCTCTGCCTGTGTCTCTACCTCTCTCTCTCTCCTCTCTGTGTATTCTCATGAATAAATAAATAAAATCTTAAAAAAAAAAAAGAATGTTTGTGTCTAGACATTTCAAAATCAGAAGACCTCATCTCATATGCCTCTTGATGTTTTAGGTAATGGTAGGGAAGAGCCAGAGCCTCAGTGAAGATGGAAAATTGAATTTCCCAAAATCCCAATGAGGCAGAGGACAAGAGTCAGATTAATTTGATTTAAATAAACTAAAATAATTTGACATTCTTGCTGAGCATATGAACTAGAATCCACACCTACAACATACAAACAGGTCAATGTACTTCTAAAACTTATACTTTTTTTTTTTTTTTTAGAGAAAAAACTGAGGGTTGCTGAAAGGGAGGTGGGTGGGGATGGATTAAATGAGTGATGGGTATCAAGGAGGGCATTTGTTATGATGAGTACTAGGTGTTATATGTAACTGATGACACTAACTTCTACTCTTGAAATCAATACTATACTATATGTTAGCTAACTTGAATTTAAATAAAAACTTGGAAGGAAAAAAAACAACATATACTTAACTGTCAATATCAAACCTATGACATTTTACTGACCATTCCTAAAGGACTAAGTTCTCCAAATCCACAAATGTCACATTTCTCCATCAATTTCTAGATATTCCAGTTATCTACCTTCATCAATGAGGAACAATATATGGTATGGTATGGTATGGTATGGTATGGTATGGTATGGTATGGTATGGATAGATGTAATTAGCATTCCCAGATGAGATATTCAAACCCTGAACCAGGAGTGAGTTAAAGCTCCCCATGTGATAACAGTTACTCTCCCATCTACTCCATTTAAAGGGTCTCAACTTGCTGTACTATGAACTATTATAGCACATCACACTGGCTATTTGCTTGTACACCAATTTGGAAATATTCCAGTTGTCATGAATAAGGCAGCAAATAAATGGATCAATGTTGAATAACCAGGAACTAAGGGATATGAGCACAGGCTCGGAGGTCAGATAGGCCTGAGATGAATTCCAGATTCTACCATTTGGTAGTTGTGTGCTGCTAAGCATGTCACTTAACTTCTCTGAACCTCAATTTCCTTTTCCAAAAATAGGAGTAAAATGCTTGTACTCCTTTTTGTCTAGGATTTATGAGACCATAATAGATGTGAAGACAATTTGTTAATTATAAAATGCTATGTAAATATTAGGAATTATTAGTTTTATTTTCCATCAGAACCTAAGGTTTACCAGGAGTAACACATGGTGAGTTTTTACAAATGAGTCCATGTTATCTAGTGTACTCTGTGAAGAGAAAGTTACCAGGAAGCCTCTATATTTATTTACTTATTTATTTATATAACATTCATTTAAGTAACATGCATTGAGTATCTATCATTGCCATTGTTTTAAGCATTCAATATTTAACTATATCCACATAAATTTCTCAGTGACCAATTAGAAGTTCTTCTGTTGATCATCTGTATGACTTCTTTGGGAAAATGTCTATTTGGGTCCTCTGCCCATTTTTTAATCAGATTGAGTTTTTTGTTGTTAAATTTTATATATATTTTAGATATTAACCTTCTATCAGATTTATCATTTGCAAATATCTTCCCTCATTCAGTAGGTTATCTTTTGGGGTTTTTTTGATGGTTCCCTTCACTATGCAAAAGTTTTTTTATTTTCATGCAATGCCAATAGTTTATTTTTGCTTTTCTTTACCTTGTCTGCGGAGACATATCTAGAAAAATATTGCTACAATATTTTTTTACAATATGTCAAAGAAATTACTGCCTATGTTCTCTTCTAGAATGTTTATGGTTCTGAGTTTATTTTTATGTATAGCATAAGAAAGTGGTACAGTTTCATTTTTTGCATGTAGATGTCTAGTTTTCCTAGCACCATTTATTAAAGAATACTGTCTTTCTCCTACCACATATTCTTGCCTCCTTTGTCATAGATTAATGGAGCATGTGAATGTGGGTATATTTCTAGGCTCTCTATTCAGTTCCATTGGACCCTTGTCTATTTTTGTGCCAGTACCATACTGTTTTGATTACTATAGCTTTGTAGTATATCTTGAAATATAGGCTTGTGATACCTCCAACTTTGGTTTTCTTTTTCAAGACTGATTTGGCTATTCAGGGTCTTTTGTGGTTCTGTACAAATGTTAGGATTATTTGTTCTAGTGCTATGAAAAAAGCTATTGGTATATTGATAGGGGTTATGTTGACCCCGTAGCATGGACCCTTTAACAATATTAAATCTTACAATACGGGATATGGTATATCTTTATATTTGTTTGTGTCATCTTCAATTTATCAATGTCCACACTTTTCAAATTTAGGTATTTCATCTCCTTGGTTGAATTTCTTTCTAGGTATTCTATCCTTTTTGATACAATTACAAATGGGATCATTTCTTAGTTTCTCTGTTACTTTGTTATTACAGTCTATAACCTAATTGAATTTATTAGTTACAGTTTTGGTGGAGCCACTAGGCTTTTCTATGTATAGTATTATGTCATCCACATATAATGAAATTTTTTCTTCTTCCTTACCAACCTGTATGTCTTTTGATTTCTTTGTCTTATCTGACTGCTATGGGTAGGATTTCCTGTAGTTTGTTAAATCAAAGTAGTGAGAATGGATATCCTAATCATGTTGCAGATCTTAAAAGAAAAGCTTTCAGTTTTTTACCACTGAGTATTATGTTAGCTGTGAGTTTTTCATATGTGACCTTTATCATATTGAGTTATATTCTGGCCATGCTCACTTTGGCCAGAGGTTTTATCATAAATGGATATTGAACTTTGTCAAAAGGTTTTTCTGCATCTACTAAGATGATTCCATGGTTTTTATACTTCCTCTTGTTAATGTGGTGTATCATATTGATTGATTTTTACATATTAAACCATCTTTGCATCCCTGGAATAAATCCAATTTGATTGTGGTGAATGATCTTTTTAATATATTACTGATTTTGGTTTTCTAACATTTTCTTGAGGATTTTCATGTTCATCAGAGATACCGACCTATAGTTTTTGGGGTCTTTTTTGGAGGGGGGTTTTAATCTCTCTGGTTTTAATATCAGGGTAATGCTTGCATTGTAGGATGAATTTAGAAGTTTTCCTTCCTCTTCTATTTTTTGGAATATTTTTTAGCAGAATAGGTGTTAACTATTAAGTCTTTGGTAGAATCTACCTGGTAAGCCATCTGGTTCTGGACTGCTTGTTAGGAGTTTTTTGATTACCAATTTAATTTCATTATAAGTAATCAGTCCATTTAAATTTTCTATTTCTTCTTGATTCAGTTTTAAAGATTATATATTTCTAGGAATTTATTCATTTCTTCTAAGTTGTCCAATTTTTGGCATATTATTTTTTATAATATTCTTTAAAAATTCCTTCAATTTCTATGAATCAGTTGTTATTTCTCCTCCTTCCTTATGATTTTGAGTCCTCTCTTTTCCTTGAGGAGTCTGGCTAAAGATTTATCAATTTAGCTTATCCTTTCAAAGAATCAGCTCTTTTTTCATTGATCTTTTGGGTTTTTTTGTTTTTTTTTTTGTTTTTTTGTTTTGTTTTTTTAGTTTCTATTTACTTCTACTCTAACCTTCATTACTTACTTTCTTCTACTAAATTCGGGCTTTGTTCTTCTTTTTATAGTTCCTTTAGGCATAAGGTTATGTTCTTTCAGATTTTTCTTGTTTCTTAAGATAGGCCTGTATCACTACAAACCTCCCTCCTAGAACTACTTTTGCTACATCCCAAAGATTCTGGACTACTGTGTTTCCATTTTCAATTGTTTCCATTTTTTTTTTTTTTAATTTCCTTTGATTTCTTAGTTGACCTACTGGTTATTTAGTAGCATTTTATTTGTTCTCCATGTGCTCATGGTTTTTTTCTAGTTTGTTTTTCGTAACTGTTTTCTAGTTTTACACCACTGTGGTTAGAAAAGACACTTTATATAATTTCGATCTTCTTAAATTTATTGAGACTTGTTTTGTGGCCTAACATGATCTATTCCGGAAAAATGTTTCATCTTCCCTCAAAAAGAATGTGTATTCTGCTATTGTTTAGATGGAATGTTCTGTATATAACTATAAAGTCCCTTTACTCTAACATCATTCAAAAATCACTGTTCCCTTATTGATTTTCTGTCTGGATGATCCATCTATTGGTGTAACTGGGGTGCTATAGTCCCCTACCATTAAACTGATAAGAACAGATACTATACTTGATCTTAGCCAAAAGGAAGACAAGTGACTGTGACAAATAGTAGCTACACTTATAGTGAGCATACCATAATGTAAAGATTTGTAGAATCATGTCCTACACATTGTGTGTCAACTATACTCAAATAAAATAGATAAATAAAAGTTGTTTCTAAAGTCCGCTACTATGATGTATTACTGTAAATTTTCCCTTTATGTCTGTTAATATTTACTTTGTGCATTTAAGTGTTTCTATGTTGGATGCGTAGATATTTACATTTGTTTTATCTTCTTGTTAGATTAATCCTTTTATCATTATGTAATGTCCTCCTTTGTCTCTTGCTTTGTTTAAAACAGTCTTTTGTTTTAAAGTCCATTTTGTCTAGGGGTATCTGAGTGGCTCAGTCAGTTAAACACCTGCCTTCAGCTCAGGTCATGATCCCAGGGTCCTAGGATTGTGCCCTTCATCGGGCTCCCTGCCCAGCAGAGAATTTGCTTCTCCCTCTCCCTCTATTCTTTCCCCAGCTCATGCTCTCAATCAATCTCTATGTCTCTCTCAAATAATTACAACTTAAAAATCAATCGATCAATTAATTAATTAATTAATCCATTTTGTCTGATGTAAGTATTGCTACCCTGGCTTCTTCCTCTCATGCTTCCATTTGCACGGAATATCTTTTTCTATTCATTCATTTTCAGTCAGTGTGTGTCTATAGGTCTGAAATGAGTCTCGCAAAGGTAAGTATATGGGTCTTGTTTTTTCATCTATTCCATTATCCTAGGTCTTTTGAATGGGGCATTTAGTCCATTTATATTTAAAGTAAATATTGAATTTTTTAAAGTAATTATTGATACTTAGTTACTGCAAATTTGTTGTTTTTTGATTATTTTTGTAGTTCGCCTTTGTTTCTTCTTCTCTTACTCTCTTTCCTTGTAGTTTGATGGCTTTCTTTAGTGTTATTCTTGGGTTCCTTTATCTTTTTTGTGTATATATCTATTACAGGTTTTTGATTTGTAGTTACCATGGGGTTCATATATAACATCCTACGTGTATAACAGTCCATATTGAGTTGATGGTCATTTAAGTTTGAACAGCTTAAAAGCACTAAATCTTTACACCCCGGTTCACATTTTATGTATGTAATGTCATATTTTACAGCTTATTTTATGTATCCCTTGAGTACTTTTGGTGGATATAACTGATTTTACTACTTTTGTGTTTTAACCTCCATATTGCTTTATAGGTGATTAATCCACTACCATTACTATATGTTTGCTTTTACCAGTGAAATTTTTCTTCAACAATTTTCTTACTTCTAGTTATAGTCTTTTCTTTTCACTTAAAAAATTACCTTCAACATTTCTTGTGAGGCTGGTTTAGTGGTGATAAGCTCCTTTAACTTTTGTCTGGGAAACATTTTTTTCTCTCTTTCCATTCTGAATGATAATCTTGCAGGGTACAGTATTCTGGGTGTAGGTTTTTTTCCTTTCAGTACTTTGAACATATCACACCACTCCCTCTGGCCTGCAAAGTTTCTGCTGAAAAATCATCTGATACCTTCTGGAGTTTCCTTGGTACATAACTGTTTGCTTTTCTGTTGCTACTTTTAAGAATCTCTATCTTTAGTTTTTGCCATTTTAATTATTATGTGTCTTGATGTGGACTTCCTTGAGTTCAGCTTGTGTAATGTTCTCTGCATGTTCTAGCCCTGGAAGTCTGTTTCCTTAGCCAGATTAGAAAAGTTTTCAGGTTATTATTCCTTCAAGTAAGTTTTATGCCTACTCCTCTTCTCTCTTCTCCTTGTGGGATCCCTATAATGTGAATATTATTATGCTTGATAATGTTGCAGAGACCCCTTACCTTGTTCTCATTTTCCATTACTTTTTCTTTCTGATGTTGAACTTGGATATTTTCTATTACCCTACCTTCCTGATTGTTAGTCGTGCATCTGAATCCTCCAATATGCTGTTGATTCCCTCTAATGTATTTCTCATTTCAGTTATTATACTCTTGAGCTCTGACTATATTTTTTTTTCCTATCCTTCAGTTGAAGTTCTGAATCTATTCACTCTTCTCTCAAGTCTGGGAAGTAGCTTTATGATCATTACTTTGAACATTTTATCAGGCATTCTGTTTATTGCTATTTTGATTAGCTCTTTTTCTGTGCTTCTGTCTTATTCTTCATTTGGGACATATTCTTTTGTCTCCTCATTTTTTCTAATTCTTCATACTTATTTCTATGTAGTAGTTAGGTCAGATATATCTCCTGGTTTTGAAAGAAATCATCTTATGTAAAAAAGAGGTCCTGTGGTGCCCTATAGCACAATGCCCACTGGTCACCAGAACCAGGCTCTACAGAAGTATCCTCTGTGTGCACTACATGTTCCCTCCTATTTTAGCTAAGCCACAAGTGCCAGGGGCTCTCTGGTGAGTGGGGCCAGCAAAGTGGATTTTCTGCAATTAGCCACTGTGACAACTGTGGGCACACTAAAGGGAGGGGCTTGCCCCCTGCATAGCCAGCTAAGAGGCCTAGCTGCCACAACTGTGGGCAAGCTATTGTGTGGGGTTATCTTCCCCATGCCCCAAAACAAGAGTCACTTTGGAGAGGCAATGATCCCAGCCAAGTTGCCTGCCAGGTGTGGCAGGGCAGAAGTCACTTTGGAGGGGTATGTACAAAGTCCAGGCTGGAGAGCTGGTAAGGCAGGTCCATTGGAGAACACTAGCGTGAGGAGCATGGTGTTATCAAGGTATATGGAGTATATTAAAACTGGTTCCCACAAGCATCAGACTATCCAGGCTGGCATAGAGCAAGAAAAATAGTGACCACCAGCACTTTTGTTCCCAGAAAAACCTGCAGACCCCTGCCCCTCTAGCATATATCCTAAAATTAGTCAATAAATCTCCTTCACATATACCCCAGGCACTTTTCAAACTGCTGCTTCTAGGCTGTGTCTCAGTTCAAGTCATTTAGCATTCTGGCTGTTTAAGGACAGAGTCTTGGTTTCCTAGAGTGTTCTAGCTCTCCTAGAGTTAAGCTCACTGATTTTTAAGCTCCTGGAGTTAAGACCCACTGATTTTCAGTTATACCTTAAGGGAAGTCATCTTTCCAGTGCAGGTCCCCAGGAAGAGGTATGCCTAGCATGGGCTATGATCCTCTTGTTCCTACATGCTTGTGATGTCCCTCCTGTTTGTAATTAGTTGCACCAGAGGTTTGGTTTCCAATGACATCTCTGTCTGTCTTAATCCTTTCCAATGTGGCCTTCTCTAGACACCTTTGGAACAGGAGAACTCAGGATCCTCCTTCTCTGCCATCTTCTATGCACATTATCAAGTCATGGAAAGCTTTAAATTCTATGTTAAAAGGCTTGGGCTTTATTTCATAGATAATGAATATCCCTTGAAGATTCTTTTCTGTTCTTTTTTAATTGTTCTTATCTATTCTTAACAAGCTAATGCTATTTTTTGTTAGCATTAGCTAACAAAATGCTAAAAATTTTGTTAGTAATGCTAAAAATTAGCATTAGCTAATGATTTTGGTCTGCTCCTATTGATTTTGATTCCATGTTACTCCATACACTATTTTCAAAACAATGAATCAATGAATGAATGATTATAAATGACTCTACCTTCTTTGTTGATAAAGAACTGTCATTTTCTTTGGTTTTTTTTTATATAGTCACTAGGTCCTCCTGCAACCTTATTTTTTTTGAAGCTTGTATGAATATTCTGCATCACATGCTAAAAAATTATGGTTCCTATTTCTCTAATGAAAACCGAAAAAGGAGGAGGAAGAGGGATGTGGGGAAGAGGAGGAAAAGAAAGTTAATAATGTTGACATTTATGGAGTGTCTACCATATGTAAGGCATTTGATACATTAGGTGATCTTCACAACCATTCTATGAGATAGTTTATTATTTTACATATTTTATTTTTTTTATTTTTATTTTTTAAAAGATTTATTTATTTATTTATGATAGACATAGAGAGAGAGACAGAGAGGCGCAGAGACACAAGAGGAGGGAGAAGCAGGCTCCATGCCAGGAGCCCGATGTGGGACTCGATCCCGGGACTCCAGGATCGCGCCCTGGGCCAAAGGCAGGCGCCAAACCGCTGAGCCACCCAGGGATACCCTATTTTACATATTTTAAAATGAAAAAACTGAATTTCAGAAAGGCAAGTATAATGGTTAATTTTATGTATCAACTTTGCTGGACCAAGGGCTTAGATATGTGCTCAAACCTTATTCTAGATACTTCTGCAAAACTGACATTTAAATCAGTGGATCTTGTGTATAGCAGATTGCCCTTCATAATGTGAGTGGGCCTCATCCAATCAGATGAAAGCCTGAAAAGAACAAAAGACTGACCTACTCCAAGCAAGAGGAAATTCTGCCAAGACACAGCCTTCCAACTTGAACTGCAACATCAGTTCTCTAGCTTTTCTGCCTGACAACATTCAAACTTAAACTGCAGCACAGCTTCTCCCCTCTGGGTCTCCAACCTGCCACTCTACCCTGCAGATTTTGGACTTCCCAGTGCCCATAATTTCATGAACCAATTCCTTAAAATAAATCTCTTTATTACATAAAGATAGATAGATATACAGGCAAATGGATACTTTCCATTTCTCTGAAGAACCCTAATACAACACTAAGTATCTCAAACAAGGGCACCCAGGTAGTAAATAGAAAACCCAGAATTCAAAACCAGACCTGTTTCCAAAACTAAGACTCCACTAGACAGGATTTCCTATGAAATAAATCTAAGCATTAAAATATTAAAAATAGGGGTGCCAGGGTAGCTTAGTCAGTTAAGCATCTGCCTTTGGCTCAGGTCATAATCTCAGGGTCCTGAGATCAAGCTCCACGTTGGGCTCCCTGCTCAGTTGGGGAGTCTGCTTTTCCCTGTGCCTCTGCTGCTCCTCCTGCTTATGCTCTCTTGCTCTTGTGCTCTAAGATAAATAAATATTTTTGAAGTTTTTTTAAATGAAATCTACATTTACATACATTTTTAAACTATTTCAGTATCTCTTTCTGTAAATTTATAAGTAAAAACGCCATTTCTTTTGTTGGCATAATCTTCATAAATAATTATGAAAATTGATAAAAGATTTTAAAAACCTTTTGTAATTTAACATACAGAAAATTTTTTTAAAAAACACACAAAACATATTGGGAAGAAATTAACCAGTACATATGGATATAAGCATTTGCTTCTAGATGTTGCAATGAAATCTGCCCTATGAGGTATTTCTTCCAACATATTTGTTTTAAGCAAGAATGTTCTGCTATATTTAAGGGACACTTAAAATATAAATGTTCTGTGACTGATGTGTAAATTATGAATAGAGTGACAACTGAATACTAAGACAAGGCACTGAATCAGGCTAATACATCTATCCTTGGCTCCTTTAGGATATACTATATAAATGTGAATTAATGATAAAGCAAAGAATCATATCAGGTTTATTACTTCATCTATACTAACTCTATCCCTGTAGACAAAGACAGATGTAGAAGAACAGGCTATAGGAAAATGTCTCATTGATCCAAAAGAAAATGAAGATTTTTAGTTGAGCAGAAACTTACCAAACATTTTATACCTACTCTTTTGTTTTTAAGACTGCCATTTATTCCTTCATTCATGGATGTTTTAAGTGCCTATTAAAAGCTAGCCATTGTAAGACAAGGAAAGAAATCATTGTTCCTGACCTCAAGGAGCCTTGTTTGCAGACAACAATAAAAATCTATGTTCCATAAAAGAAATATCAAAAAAAAGTTGTCGCTGGGAATTAGAAGAGGGAAATGTCATACAAGGCTCGAGGATCATAGAAAACTGCATGGAAAAAATAACTTCAAAGGTAGGCCTTGGGGATGATCCGTTTTCAATAACAAGGAGAATAACATTATCAAAGCAAAAATAATAATGATTTAATACTGGATAATATGATAAAAATGAAAATGTATACATGAGAAGGATCATAGAGGTAGGGAATGCATTCACAACAAGGTTGGTATCTAGGGAACCAAGGAAATTTTAGATATTAAAATGATTTGTGGCCCTTTGAAAGCCCACAGTACATAAACAGATATACACTGTATTTGTAGAATTAAAGTTTTAAAGAGGTAAGGGGAGTAGAAAAATAAAATGTCTAAAAAGGCTCCTTAGCAAAGTGATAATGAAAAAGAAGTTAAGAAAATCTGAAGTAGAATAATAGGATTTAATGAGTGATTGAATGGGATGGCTAAAAAAAGTCAAAAATTATTCTGGATGACCAAGAAATTATTGGAATTTTTGAAATTAAAAAGAAAATTCAGGGGCAACTGGGTGTCTCAGTTGGTTAAGCATCTGTCCTCGGCTCAGGGCATGATCCTAGGGTCCTGGGATTGAGTCCAATGTCGGGCTCCCTACTCAGCAAGGAGCCTGCTCTCCCTCTCCCTCTGCCTGCTACTTCTCCTGCTTATGCTTTCTCTCTCCCTCTCTATCAAATAAATTAATAAAAATATTTTTAAAAAATAAATAAATAAAAGTCAAAGGAGCTCTTCTGTTTTGAAGTTAGAACATGATAAGTTTGGTTTGGGGAATGACAGTTTAAAATATGAATAAAACAACTGGTTAGAGACATGATCAAGTAGATTAAATATGGAACTGGTGCTCTGAAAAGAGTTCAAGACTGATGATACTTTCCAAGACAGTGTTATTCAAAATTTGGTCTGCTGGTCTACAAACTATTTAGTATAGATTGCCCATAAAACAAGTAGAGTATGATTTTTTTTATAGCCATTCGACATCCAAAATCATGACTTATGTACTATCTAGTTTAAAGAGTATAAACCAGTCTGGATGCTGACAAATTCATTAAGTGAATTGCATGTGGCATGAGTTCCATATAAGTCATATATAGCAGGGCCATATATAGAACCATGATATTGGAAATTTAAAAAGCAAAAACAGTTCTTGACCACAGATAGTTTTAAGAAGCACTGTACCACTATATTACTTATGCACCAATAATCATATAAAGATTCTGACATAATAAAAGTACATTCCACAGTTTCTAAGATGACAGAAAAACTTGTAAAGTGGCTAACAACAAGTAAGTACTTAGGAAGTTAAGCACTCTAATTTTTAAGCAAATTCTTACTATATGTACATAAGTGCATTTTATTGGAAGAGAATACATAGCTTTCATCAGATTCTCAAAAATTCCTATTACCTAAGGAAGGCTAAAAACTACTGTAGTACAAATTACTGCTATTGTCTCTGTACCCTCAGCATCTGCCATATAATTCATTTATCCTTTTGACAGTTATTGAATGCCTAGTATATGTTAGGCTCTCGTGATAGAGCAAATAGACAAAGTAACTATACTTATTGTAGGGGAGGCAGATAAATAAACAAGTAAATGAACAAGCAGAGAATAAAAACAGATGATATGGTAGATGACTGAGTGGCTACTTTAGACTGGCTAATCACAGGTCTATCTGAAGAAGCAGTATGTAAGCTGAGATCTGAATGCCAAGATACAAAGATGTTGGTGGAGGAGGAGGAGGAGGATTAGTATTTCAGGAGGAAGAAATGCCTAGACCAAACAGCCGAAAGCAGAAACAAATCTGGCCTGCTCTATTAATAGGTAGAAAGTCACCATGGCTAAAGCATTATTAGGAAGAATAAGAATAGCCTAAGATAGTCAGAAAAATAATCAAATACCAGATCATGTACCATGTTGCAGTCAGGATAAGGAGTCTGGATTTCATTCTAATTTTGATGGGAAGACAATGAAATATTTTAAATAAGACAGGAATATGCTCAGATTTGAGTTTTAAAAGGATCACTCTAGATGCTTGTGCTAAGAATAGATAATGGGAGAGGTAGCACGTATGGAAGGAAACAAGAGGAATGGCGGTTCTAACAGATGGTGGTGGTTTGAATGAGGAAGACATATACTAAGAAATTAGTGGATTCAGAATACTTATTGAGCATAATAATAATTCTCAATGGATATATGGATAATGAATTATTAGATGTGATACTCGGTATTTTTAAAGATTATTTTAAGAAAAGGTGATCTGAACCTTGGAGAATGCCTTTAAGGGTTACATGTGGACGAAAACAAGTCTGGTCAGTCAGAGACGGAGATGAATAAGAACAATAGAGTCAATGCTGTCAGGAAAAAAGAGTGTCAAAAAGTAAGTGCAATCATTAGAAATGTCATATACTATAGAGAAATCAAGAGCTAAGACAAGACCACCAAATTACATGACTAATGTCTCGGGCAACGTTTCAGAGAACTTTCTTGCTGGAACAGAGAGGATACAAACCAGACTGAAAGGATAAAAATGTAATAGGTGTATAGAGACATTTCTATTTTTACTCAAATTCTTTCTAAAATCATCTTGTACATAATTTAATCTTACCCTGATGATAAAGAACAGATCTATTAAAGGTTATATGCTTAAATTTTTTTATTTACTTTTATTCAGCCTCCTCCCTTCTGTCAGCTTGTCAACTTTGATTTCTCACCAAGAGCATTGCAGGCTCCACCCGACCTGCAAATTTCCTGGGCTAAAAATCCATGTTATCAAGATAGTTAAAGCTATCTAAATAAGAAGAAATAATCGCTAAATATCTCCTCTCAGAATTAAGATGCAAGAACTTTAATGCATGTATTTTACAACTATTTTGGCTAGTCAAAGGTTTCCCATCATCCTACCCAAGTTGTCAGCAATAGTCTCAAAAAATAAGTTTGCTGGATAAGTGTTTGTTTTCTATAAATCATTATAGTCATGCTAAATTCCTCAACTATGCATTTTATAATCTAAGATCAATAGTCAGGAAAATACAATAAATCTGGTAATTTTCTACTCATTCTCACACTAATTCTTTAAATAAATATTTATTGAACACCTATCACCAGGCATTGTTCTAGGCACTAGGGAATGAAAGAAAAATTCTACCTTCATAGAATTTATATTCTAATGGAGGAGACAGATAATAAATTTTTAAATATATAAATAAGTAAAATTAATATTATATTAGATAGTGGTAAGTGCTAAGAAGGAAAAATAAAGCAGAAAGGGGATTAGGAAATGTCATGGAATAAGAGTTGAAATTTTACACATCTGAGCAAAAACTTGAAATGAGGGAAAAAACATGCGTTCTGAAAGAACATTCCAGGCAGAGTATTAAAGTGGAATTCCTATACTACCTCCTCTAAAATGTCTTCCTCGGTGGTCTCCCACACCATCTCGCATCATCTATATACAAAAAAATGAATCACTTCCCTTTCCAATCTTCCTTCACATTTCAATAGTGACCACTCTCTGCTAGGCATTTGGTCATTCCAATCCACACAACAACCCTATAAGATAAATACTGTCATGCCTGTTTTAAAGATGTACTGAGACTGCTCAAAGTGAATGACAGAGCTAAGGTTAATGCCTCTATCTCTCAGACTACAATGCTTCCTGCCTTTTATTTTCTGTAGTAGGCAAAAAAGGACAGGGGGAATTTTTACTTATTCAAAAAGCTCAGCCCTATCTGTAAGAAAATGGATTTTAAAATAAACAATAATTCCCCAAACAAAACAAAGTGCAAACTCAGGGAGTAAAGTGAAATTAAATGGGTACATTTTCAAAACCAAACACTATCTAAGGACTTAAGCTTAGGCCATGGGATAGGAACTTGGCAGTGGGCCAAAAATATGGTCACAAACATCTTAACATTCCTACATAATTATGGTTTGTTTTTGAATTTTCGAGTAAACTAGACCCCCCCCCCCAAAAAAAAAAAAATCTGGGCAGCCCTTCAGTACACACACATAAGCTCTATTTTTTTTTATAAGCTCTATTTTTTTTAAAGATTTATTTATTTATTCATTCAGAGAGAGCGAGAGAGAGGCAGAGACACAGGCAGAGGGAGAAGCAGGCCCCATGCAGGAAGCCTGATGCGGGACTCGATTCCGGATCTCCAGGATCACACCCCAGGCTGCAGGCGGCACTAAACCGCTGCGCCACCGGGGCTGCCCATAAGCTCTATTTTTAAATGTAAAAATCTGGTCAAGAGCATAACTCACTTACCAAGATAATATAAAAGAACTAAGCATGATCTAGCTCAGGAAATTGCTAGATGGACAACACTTTGAGCCGCCAGTGTTAACTCTGACCATTAAAGAGCTTCCCCTAAGGTTCAGCAATTTTTGGCATCTACTATGGCCTTCGGTTATGAGAAGCAATACATGGTAAGGTGAAAATCCATCCCCACCATTTACAAAAACCTCAAGGAATCACAGAATGAAGTTTCTTCCTTCAGCAATAAAACCTTAATCAGGGATGAGTCAGTAAAAGAGCCCATACCAGGTAAATCAATAAAATGAATGTATTACAGGAAACCAGTTGCAAAAGTTCTGGGAGAGCTGAAAGGCCAAATGGGTGAAAGTGGGGCAACACAGAGATTAACAGTAACAGGAAGTTTCTACTATAACCATAGATAAAGGGGCAAAGGCAGGAGGTGGTGATATCCTGAGAGTCAGAGCAATCCTACAAAGTTGGGATCACAAGGACACCAGAGTGGCTCAGCGGTTGAGTGTCTGCCTTTGGCTCAGGGCGTGATCCTGGAGTCCAGGGATCCAGTCCCACATCAGGCCCCCTGCGTGGAGCCTGCTTCTCCCTCTGCCTGTGTCTCTGCCTCTCTCTCTCTGTGTCTCTCATGAATAAATAAAATCTTAAAAAAAAAAAAAGAGCCATATATATGTAGAAATGATTCAGTAAGAGGTCAGAAATTTAAAGAACAAATGAAAACCCTGAAAAAATAGATGTTCGCTTTGTTTCAATTATGAGTCAGAAACAAATAACAGAATTAAATTCTTCACCTACAGTTTCATAGCTGCCAGTATCTCTCCAACGAATTTCCAGACATGGTGAAACACTTCATATTATATAACCATGCTGTTTTCTCCAAAATGTGTTTATTTTTTTTTCTCTAAGAGAGATAATGGCCTCATAAGGTAGCATATTCTGGCATGAAATGACAATATTAATATGAAGGAAATTTTTATCAGATCTTAAAGATGTTATCAAGTAAAAGCATTTGATTTTATTCTGAGAACAACAGGGAGTCATGAAACATTTTAAACAATAAAGTAATATGATCAGATGATTTGCATTTTCACTTTGGTGGCACTGTGGAGGATGGACCAAAGAGAGTTGGGGCTAAATCTGAGAGACCAGTTGGAAAGCTACTGAACAAAATCCAGCAAACCTATTTAGGACATTGTCAAGGGCTGAAGTTGTAGGGCTGAAAAGGTTGCAAGATTTTATAATCATTCATTTAATAACAGGCAGAGGGAAAACAGAGTACATTGCCAAATATCTCTTCTTACTATCATCCTATGGAAAAAAAATTCCAGTGGGGACGAGGCTAAATCTACGGGTCAGGAACAAAATTTTGGATTAGGAAAGCAAACAGTGCAGCAATACACAGAAGTCAGGAGAGCCCACAGGGCAGAGGTATGATACAGGGTGAAGTTATAAAGAGGAGTAAACCAACCAGCATGGGGACACATTCAAACCAGGTTCAGGATATAGACACACAGAATACATTACAGTATTTGCTCCAAGTGGGGAAAGGTAAAGCACCCTTATTTCTTTAAGAATGAAGACAAGAATGAGAGATGACATATATTAGAAATAAATTAATGAAATGCATTTGTTTACTTATTTAATTAATTAATTAAAAAGTTTCAGCAATGCCGTGCTCTCAGGAATATGCTTCATCTCTGAGTTAGTGGTAGTTTGCCATTCCCAGAGAGTACCATTATCCCCCTGACATTCAGGTCTTTCTGCATGACATCACAAGAACTAAGTAGTTTTTCCCACATGCTAAAATTTACCAGGATCATTCTTACTAATCCTTTAATACTCTGTTCATTTTAGCCTCCTCTAAGAAGTTGGCCAACTTGCCCCACCACCTTCCCACAATACCCTGCTGAAAAAGACATGCTTTTGCTCTGTTTTCTTATTACACTGTACTTTTCCCTATTAGGGCTAGAGGTACTAGCCATCATGGTTAGCCTCTGACAAGTCCCAGGGTATGCCAGCTGTCCCGGCATCCCTCCCAGGTTAGCATTTGTTCTGGGCAAAAACATTTGCCTTGAACAACAAAATTTGTGGTCAATTTAATCACAGCCTCTGTCAGTCTCTCCCACGACACTCCTTTAATCCAGGAACTGTGTGTTGTATTCCTCCCACGGGGTAAAACAGATCTGCTGACTGGTGATTTATAGAAAAGAAAAAGCAAAATTTGACCACATCCCTCAAAACAAGCTAAATCAAGAATTCTACCATATTTATAACTACATACAACTTTAAAACTCTTCTTTAAACAGAGCACTTTATTTAATTTCTGTAAGAATGAAGGGGAAGACTCTACAAATAGAAAATTCACCATTTATTTTTCCTTAGAAATGCTATAAACCTAGGCCTCATATACTACAAGATTTTATTTGATTTTTAAATATTTGGAAATATCTCTCAACATTTTAATTTTCTGCAAGAGAACTTTTCTTACTTTAAAGGTTAATGGTCATAAGCTCTTGGTTTGGAGTGATCAATGACAGTCTAATCTATTTTTCTGCTACAATCACTTCATTCTGCAATTTAGGAAGCTGAGTATCATATTTTTAACTTAGTGTTACAGCAATCTTGTTTTTCTCAGAAGTTATAAAGATCTAAATGCAAAATTTAAAAATTATGGAACTATTGCTAAGTGCCTGACACCGTTTTCATATAAATACCAACTCGACATAGTGCAGTGGTTAAAGCAGAGATTCTGGAGCCACACCAATTGGGTCTTAATCCCAGATCCACAATCTACCAGTTTTGTGATCTTGGTAAAATTATCTAACTTCTTTGTGTCTATTTTCTTACCTGTCAAAGGAAAATAATACCAGTAGAACTTACCTCATAGGTTTTATAAGACAAATAATTATGCATGTCATATAATAATTATTATTCATGTCAAACACTTAGAACTTTTCATGACACAGAGTAAATTCTATATTCATATTTAATATTAGTATTATTTTAATTATATCCAACTTGGTTTCAAATACCCAGTCTGATATTTGATTACTTAACTGTATAGCCATAGGCAAATTTCATAACCTCTCTAGATCTCTACTTCGTCTGTAAAACAAAATAATACCTACCTCAATATAGGTGAGGATTCAATGAGATAAAGTATGTAAAAGTATGCTGTGAGCTTCACAAAATGCCTGTATCTGACCATTAGCTATTAGCCATTAATCAGACCAGATTCAAATTCTGACTCTATCTCTTAGAAACAGTTTGATCTCAACATATGCTTAACTTCTCTAAGCCTGATTTTCTTTATCTGTGAATCAGCATTAGTAATACTTACTCTGAATTATTATGATAATTGTATTTATTTCATATACATTTATTGAGCACCTATTATGTACCAGGCTCTGACTAAGCATGATACGTGGTGATAAACAAGAGCTACTACAGAGCTTACAAACCTCAGACATTTAAACAAGTAGAGTGGAAAGTATACATATTGCTATGGGTCTGTATGGATGGGACCCTAAATTACTCTAGGGAGTTCTGAAAAGGAAAATATTATATATGATACATGTTAAGCTTCATGTTCAAAGACTGGCACAGATTAAGTATTTTTTAAATGTTAACTATAATTATAGCAATTTTTTTAAAAGCCTGTAAAGTATTTTCTCCATTTTTAGATGGATAGAACGAGATTCAAAGACATAAGATAATTCCCAAGATTAAGTTAGGCTAGGATTCAAAACCAGGTCAACTGACTCCACACATTGCTCTTCCCACAACTGCAAAGTTAACTCCTAATGCCAAAGGAGAACACTGTTAACTTAAAAACTACAAATATTCTTCTAATTTTGGTACTTTTCATTAACACCAATTAAATTATCTTAGAAACACCAAACCTAAATTTTCCAAGCCCAAAGAATGTACACTAGAACATTCAAGCATACTATATATGCCCAGGGGTGCCTGGATGGCTCAGTTGGTTAACTGTTAGTTAGACTCTTGATTTTGGCTCAGGTCATGATCTCAGGGTCATGAGATTGAGCCCCATGCAGGACTCCGTGCTCAGCAGGAGTCTACTTGAGAACTTTCTCTTTCCCTCTCCCTTTTCCTCTGCCCCTTCCCTAGCTCTCTCTCTGAAAATAAATAAGTGAATCTATAATTATAATAATAAATCTGTAATAAGAATACTTTGCCCAGTAGAGCATGAATTACCCAGGGTATCTCTCTCTTGAGATTCCTATCTATATACAACCTTTACCTATGTCTTTGTCTCAGGATATGATTCTGGGGGATGCCAATCTAAGGTTCCTATGTTGTATGGTTGTTGTACGGATTGGTAATGACACATACAAATATACCCATAAAAAAAAAAAACAATATACCCATAAAAGTGCCTGGCACATTTTAGCATTCTTGAAATTATTTTATACATATGCCAGAATTATTATATTGATAGCCATATTTTGTGCTGTCTCTTTATATATTATCCTAAGTTGCATAATAATTCTACAATATAAATACTTGTTTTCCTAATTTTACAGATGAGTAGAAGTTAATATATAAAACCAGATCTTTCTGAAACCTGTATTTTTGGAATTATACTATACTGCCATTAAAAAAAATTAGTTAATATATGCCTTCCTGATTCATGCACATTGTCACAAATAGGAAGATTTACTTCTCTTTTATAGCTGAATAATATTCATATATATATGTGTGTGTGTCTGTGTATGTGTGTGTGTGTATACATGTGTATCACATTTTCTTTGTTCACTCATATATGGAAGAACATTTTTGTTGTTTCCTATCTTGGCTATTCTGAATAATGGTGCAATAAAATCAATTTCACAGAAACAGGAAATAAAACAGTGGTGCCAGAGGCTGGGGGGAAGGGGAAATAGGGCGATATAACTGAAAAGGTACAAATTTTCAGTTACAGAAGTGCTGATGATCTAACATACACCATGGTGACTACAATTATTAATACGTATGGTATTCTTGAAAGTTGATAAAAGTAGACCTTAAGGATTTACCAAACAGAAAAGTTAACTGGCAAATATGTGATGGATGCGTTAATTATTTTAATCTTGGTAAATATCCTATATGTATATATTTGATATATATGTATATATATCAGACCATCACATTGGACACTTTAAATATGTACAATTATATTTGTCAACTTTCCTCAAAAAGTTAAAAAGAAAAAGTAATTTCAACCATTAGGATATCAAAAAAAATAGTGAAATATTAGGCTAAAACCCATGATTTCTACTGTAGTCCAGGCACATTTTCATACTGTGCCAAGAATAAAAACTATTTTCTCTAAATAGGAAATAAAACATTAATTTTTAAAGATTACACAAATAAATGTAGTAAAATTCTACTGGAGAAATTAAAAATAAAAGATTTAGTTTTATTTCCACCATTTTTAAATGTTATATAAACAACCAAACCATACCCTTATTTCACTGACTCTTTTTCATTCCATAGTAATTTAATTATCATATTAAGTCTCTGAGGCTAACCAATTAATTTGTAGTATAAACTATATTATTCCTTTCATATTTAATATGCACACTCATATAAATCATAAAACAATACTTATATGATATATGCTGACAACCAAACATAGTATTTACTTAGATGGCTTAGTAGACAATTTGTTATTTTTCCTATCACAAAACCTATGTATCTTAATATATATGTGTGTGTGTATATATATATTCTTATATATTTTATCACTTAGTGAGAAATTTCCAAGAATATATCTATTATTCATATGTCATAAATTGAACTATAATAAGGTGATATGTATATACAACGGTTAAAAGAATGGCTGTTACAGCCAGGAAATTTTCAGTTTCTAATTCAGCTATACCTCTGTCAGTCATGCAATTCAAGGGAAATAACTTTACATCTCTGAGCATTAGTTTCCTCATCTACAAAGAGAGATATAATACCTCAGAAGGTTTCTGTACTAAATGAGGTAAACTAGGACGCCTGGGTGACTCAGCGGTTCAGGCGACTCGCAGTTAAGTAAGTGACTCAGCGGTTAAGCCTTTGGCTCAGGGTGTGATTCCGGATTCCTGGGATTCCTGGAATTGAGTCCCACATTGGGCTCCCTGAATGGAGCCTGCTTCTCCTCCCTCTGCCTCTCTCTGTCTCTCATGAATAAATAAATAAGATCTTAAAAAAAAAAAAAAAAGAAAGAAAGAAAGAAAATACCATACTTAATTGCTTGGTGTCCCTAAGTATGGTATTTTCATGAAAGCTATAAAAAAGTTAATCTCGAGCTCGGCTGCCCTGGAGGATTCGTACACGCTTGATAAGGTACTGATAAAATCATGACCAGGTGGGCACGAGTTACCACCACGTGTACCAAGAGACCTTCGGCTGCAACATCATGGGAAGACATGAAGAAGGGGTCCTGTGAGGGAGAAAGCCAAAACCTACCAAAGAGTAAACAACTTGAAGCCAATAGGCTGTGAAAAATGATGCTCCCAAAGCAAAACACAAAAAGAACAAAAAGAAAAAGGAGTATTTAAATGAAGATGTAAATGGATTCATGGAATACCTAAGACAGAATCCACAGATGATTCACAATGGAGAGATGATAGCAACAGACAGTCGGGAGGTAAGGGAAGAAATTGCAATTGCCTTAAAGAAAGATAGTCGACGGGAAGGAAGAAGACTGAAAAGACAAGCAGCAAAGAAAAATGCAATGGTATGTTTCCATTGTAGAAAACCTGGCCATGGGATTGCAGATTGCCCAGCTGCCCTTGAGAATCAAGATATGGGCACTGGAATGTGTTATCGCTGTGGGTCCACAGAGCACGAAATAACCAAATGCAAAGCCAAAGTAGACCCAGCTCTTGGTGAATTTCCTTTTGCAAAATGTTTTGTTTGTGGGGAAATGGGACATCTGTCCAGATCTTGTCCTGATAATCCCAAAGGACTCTATGCTGATGGTGGTTGCTGTAGACTTTGTGGCTCCGTGGAACACTTTAAGAAAGATTGCCCTGAGAGTCAAAATTCAGATCGAATGGTCACAGTTGGTCGCTGGGCAAAGGGAATGAGTGCGGACTATGAAGAAATTTTGGATGTGCCTAAACCACAGAAACCCAAAACAAAGATACCTAAAGTTGTTAATTTTTGATAGTGACTAGTAATATCATTTGTTACCACCTCATTGTTAAACATTATGAACTGGGCCTAATTCACAAATTGGAGCTGGGCTTCCTTGGAAACCTGTATTGTGGGTACCAGTATGATCTGGGTATGATCGAACAGTTTCCTGAGTGCTTTCCATTAAAGAGTGCTTCTATCACTGGAGAAAATCACTGAAGAAAAGTATAAGATGTTTAAGTTGGATTCTCTCAAAGAACATTTTTAACAGAACTGAGGTATTACTGAGTGGTTATATACTTGATTGTAACAATCATATTTTTATTAAAAATTATGCATTAATGTGAACTACCCCTAAACAAAGTATAACTGCTTTGCATTTGGAATTTTTGGTTTTACTGTTTTCTTGGTTCAAAGTGCCAATTTTTTATTAAGAATTTATAAGTTGCCATAAAATCTACTGTATTTTTAAAATATTTAATAAAAATTCATTTGCTATTTAAAAAAAAAAAGTTAATCTCTCCCTACCTTTCCATTGCTCAAATTATTTCATTCAACAAATAAATACAGTATTAATTTACTGCTTAATTTCCTAAGCACTCTCCTTGGTTCTTCAGGAGAGCAGAGATTTACCAGTTTCAGACTCTGTCCAGAAGCAGGTTACAGGTAGTAGAAGAGAATAAAGTTTTAAAAAGTCAAGAAAAGTGTCAGGTATCTATGGAAAGATAAAATTGGGGTGTCTTGATGTTTTTTCAAGAGAAATATTACTTATAGAGAGGAGGCTATGGAAAAAACAGACCAGGGGTTTGTTGGAGAGTATATATCTGAACTGCAGACCTTATTTCTCATGAGAAAAACAGATTATCCACCAGTTCAGTGCTAGGCAATATATGAGACACTTTACATATTCCACAACTCGGAAAGAAAAAATTAGTTATGGAGGCCTTATCTGAAGGCATCCACATGAAACAATACCTTCCAATCATTGAATTTCTTAGCCACTTTACTCCTCTGTAAGTCTGGATGACCTATAGAATCCTGGTCAACACAATATATCAGGCAGCCACTCAGCAGCTCAGCACATAAGAGAAAACTCCTCTGTTTCATTTTTTTTTTTTTTACTTCTCTGTTTTAAATAATCTAAAATAAATCCTTGAATTTAAATTAGATCAGATGAAAGCTGCACATGTCAAACAAATTGTTTCAAGTACCAACTAAATTGCTTTCACTAAGATGCCCTTGATAGCATTATGCCCTCAGTCTATATCGAAGGACATTACAAAATACATTCCTATGAAATATATTGTCATAAATACTATAGATATATTGTTGAAGATGCTATTCATCACATCAGTGTCTGCCTTAGGAAACCCAATAGGAAGAACTTCTATAAGATTTCAATATTTGGTTTATTTTTATCTTCTAGATATTGTTTTTCTCTTGGCAATGGCTATCAGAAAACTCTCAGTTAAATTTATTGTCTACCTAGAGCAAATTTATGGGAACTCATAACATTCATTTTATGTACTCATCTAACTGAATTTTCTTTTGCTATTTCTTCTTTCTGAGATTTTCTCACTTATCTATTTTTTAAATATTATTATTACTTTGTAAATATTTTGGTAAGATGTTTTGATTTTTTCAAACAATGAAATATATTTTTTTCCTTTTAAAGGCAAGGCAGACATCATTCCCCATTAAATGATGAGGAAACTATAGCTCAGTTTTCAAGTTAGAACATAATTTTTAGCTGACTCCAAAGGGTGTCCACTTTAGCACTCTACTATTACTGCAAGGCTTATGGACTACTAGCACATATCCAATTGATACAAACTAATTGTTCATATACTGTTGGACAAATATGTGTTATTAATTTAGATACTATGTGGTTAAACTGGGCAATTTCTTCTACTGAGCTTTCCAGTAAAGGATAGAAAAAGATAACTAAGGTTAAGGAAAATAGGATCTAAGAAAGAAAGAAATTTGGATTATTTCAGACTGTAGATAAACCAAAACACATGATCTTTAAAAGGAGGATAATTCCGACCCTTACAGAGTTGTTACTATTATAAAGGGCCTTCCTGTCTTTAATTGAGGTAAAAAGAATTCAAAAGATATTTTCTAGGCATCAAATATATCCCAGACAAAGCAATAAATCAAAATTTAGGAAAAGTAGAAGAAATCATTCTTAATTATGTGAAAAGTGTTCAGGTCTGAACGGAAAAGCAATGCCAATTATACTAATTATAGTTAAATTATGTGCCCCCCAAATTCATATTAAAGTCCTACTATCCAGTACTTCAAAATATGACCTTACTAGGAAATAGGGCCTCTACAGAGGTAATCAAGTTAAAATGTGGCCATTAGAGTGGCCCCTGATCCAATATGACTGGCATCCTAATAAAGAGGGAATATTTGAGAAAGGCATATACACTCAAGGAGAATGCCAAGTAAAGATGAAGGCAGAAATCAAGGTGATGATTCTACAAACCAAAGAATACCAAAGATTGCTAGTAAACCACAAGAAGCTGGACAAAAGACATGGAATATATTTTTCTTCACAACCCTTGGAAAGAACCAACCCTACTGACACTTTGACCTTAGATTTCCAGAACTGTAAGATAATAAATTTCTGTTGTTTAAGCCACACAGCTCGTGGTTCTTTGTTATGGCAGACTTAGCAAACTAAAATAGCATGGAATAAACAAAGAGCAAAATCTTACATAAATAAGTTTTTATTGATAAACAACCAATATTCTTAGGGTTCAGAAAAGTATCATATAACTGACACTACCATGTCCTTCCAATCAATGACCCATAAAAACACATGCACACACACATTATCAAAACTAAAAATAGTAAACAATTATTTACAAAAAAATATTATGTTTACCTTTCTCATTAATATTCTCAACTTATTCTGAATACCTATTTTATGCCATTCAGAGTATGAGGCTCAGAGCACAAAAAAGTTAACATAATCCATCCCTACTGGATAGGAAATTACAATCAAGTTTTCATCTTCCCATTCAAAATAGCCACAGCATTTAATGATTGTGATGCAATGTTACTTTTGCTTTTTTGTATTGTTCAACTGAATCTGTTCCTAAATCATTTCTTTATTAGGAGATCTCCTTTCTGACAAAGACCAAGTTCTGCAAGCATATCATACAGAACCAGGTACATGATAAACATTCAATAATTAATGATTTATCATATAGTTAAATTATATCAGTTTAATCCCAAAAGAAATATCTGAAGAAGTATTTTATAAAATATAAGATACTATGTATCAATGTTCATTAATATTACCATTATAATATTAAATAATCACTTGTAAAAAAATAATAATCACTTGTAGCAACAATAACACAGCATTTATTTTCAAGTGTTTCCAAGTTAATTCTTTGAAAATTGATTTTTCCCTGAAAACTTTTTCCATTATGATGAAATATTAATGAGTTGAATCACAATGAATCATCAGATGAATTGGATTTTGAAACAATCTAAGACAAATTCAAAACCAAAGGTCTTTAATACACTCACCACTTTCAAAGCAAGCATCAAAGATAAGATGTCCTTTCTTGGGCTGTCCACAGTATCCAGATGGAAGCACCAAATATTTGCTAACATTCCCTCCAATGGCATCATCATTTCCAATGTCATAGCCTATTAAAAAAAAAAGGGCTCATGTTTAACAGAAATCAAAATATATTTAGTAATAGAAGTCCAATAAAATTTCTATTATTAATTTTTCCCCTCTTCTGTCATTTATTGCTTATCCATACAGAAAGAAATGAACTACATAATGTTGTAAGGTAGAAACAAGATACAATCTAAAATCAGAAACATAAGATCTGGGATGCCTGAGTGGCTTAGTGGTTGAGCATCTGCCTTTGGCTCAGGTCATGATCCCAGGGTGCCCAGATTGAGTCCCGCATCAGGCTCCCCGCAAGAAGCCTGCTTCTCCCTCTGCCTATGTCTCTGCCTCTCTCTGTGTCTTTCATGAATAAATAAATAAAATCTTTTAAAAAAAGAAAAAAGAAACATAAGATCTGAAATCTCACCTCTACTACATATTAATCCTGTGATAAAAAGCAATCAATTTAATCTCTTTAAGCCTCAGTTTTTCTCATCCATAATTAAGGAATGGCAAAACCCATCCTTCAAAATTATGTTATGGGAATTAGATATGAAAATATCTAGCATGACTACTAAAATCTGAACGATGTTCATTAAATTACACAATGTTTTTAATAAGTAGTTAATATATTTAAATTGTCAGAAATGTTTAGTTAGGGGCATATGGATGGCTCAGTTAAGTGTCTGTCTTCTACTCAGGTCATGATCCCAGCGTCCTGGAATGGAGCACCAAATCAGGCTCTGCTCAGTGGGGAGCCTGCTTGTCTCTCTCCTTCTGCCTCTTCCCCCTTTGTGTGCTCCCCCTCCTTCTCTCTCAAATAAATAAAATCTTTTTTAAAAATTAATTATTGTTTTAATTCAAATAAAAAAACAGTAATATAACTATCATTATAACATCCTAATGTTCTACACCCAGATAATTTGAGAACCACTGAATTAACATAAAAGTTATATTTCTTAATAGGAACTTTGTTTTTTTTAATTTAAAAAAATTTGTTTTTTTTTTAATTTTATAAGTTTCACTTCTAGTTGGAAAGTTGGAAAAATCATAGCTTTCACCTTAATAAGATAGACCCCAACAAAGAAAAAAATCGTAACTTAAAACCGAGATTACAGGGCAACAATAATCTGATACCAAGGAAACTCAGGCCCTGCCAAAAAAAGAGGGAAGCAAGCACTGACTCTTTTTATGGCAAAGCACAGGAGGAAGAAACGATGGGTGTCATACAAGTGAGTAAAATGAACTAAGCTATTTTTTTTAACTATTAAAAGTCAAGTATAGAAAATATGAGAGTATAGAACCTCTGAGAATCACAGACACAAAGGGAATTCACACATGCCCCCATCAAGTATTTAAGAGAAAGATTAGGGACAGGGCAGAAAACTAGAAAATGCTTTTGTTGTAATGCAGGAATGGAGAAAGAGATGGGCTACTGTTATAGAAAAGGCATGAAGCCCCACAAATGTCCTTTTCCCTTAAGAAAAAAAAAAGCCTTAAGACCTAGGGGAGAAACAGCAAACCTTAAAACCCCCGTGTACAATAAGACAGGAAGAGGAACAGCAAAAGAAAATATCCTCTATACCTGCAGGAGGGGAAGAAAAGATTATCTCACACAAGACCCATAAATGATTCAAGGCAGAGATGAAAGAGGGAAGAGAGATGGGATCATTGAAAAAAATCCATCCCAAGACCAGAGTATATAGGCCTGCCTAAAGTTATATCCTAGTCCTAGCCTAGACCAAGACAGCAAAAATACTCTTGCTCCCTCAATACCAAGATAGCAAGCACTAAAAAAAAATAGTAATCTACTTCTAGAGATGAGACAAAAGCACAGAAATAAACTCTGTCTATGGCAGGAGTGCCCAGGGAAGGATAAAAGTTTAGGGTGGGGCAAATGAATGAGGAAAAACTCTCAGTTACTCTAGCCCTTTCTCTCAGGAACAAGGTAACCCTAAAGACTATCAAAAAAAAAAAAAAAAAAAAAACTACTAGAACTGATAAATGAATTCATTGAGGTCACAGGATACAAAATAAATATACAGAAATCTGCTGTATTTCTTATATACCAATAATAAAGTAGCAGAAAAAAATTAAGGAAACAATCTGAATTTACAATTGTACCAAAAATAATAAAATACTTGGGTATAAAATTAACCAAGAAGGTGTATGTAAGACCTGTACTGTGTGAAAACTAAAAAGCACTGATTAAAAAAACTGAAGATGATACAAACAAATGGAAACATATTCCATGCTCATGGCTTGGAAAAACATGTTACAATGTTACATGTTACAATGTCCATACAACCCAAAGCAATCTACAGATTATAACAATCCTTACCATAAAACCAACAACATTTTTCACAGAATTAGAACAAATAATCCTAAAATTTCTGTAGAATCACCAAACACCCAGAACAGCCACAGCAATCTTGAAAGAGAAAAAACTAGAAGCATCACAATCCCAGATTTCAAGATATATTACAAAGCCGTAGTTCTAAAAAGTATGGTTCTGGTACAAAAACATAGATCAAGAGAATAGATTAAAGAGCCCAGAAATAAATCCATGATTATTTGGTCAATTAATCTTTGACACAGTAAGCAAAAATATGCAATGAAAAGTCTCTTCAACAAATGGTGTTAAGAAAATTGAACAGCTACATACAAAAGAATGAAATTGGACCACTTTCTTACACCATATACAAAAATAAACTCAAAATGGACTTAGGACCTAAGTGTGAGATTCGTGACATCATAAAAATCCTACAAGAGAGCACAGGCAGTAATTTCTCTGACATCAACCATAGCAACATTTTTCTAGAAATGTCTCCTCAGGCAAGAGAAATAAAAGCCAAAATAAACCTTTAAGACTATATCAAAATACAAAGCTTCTGTACAACAAAGGAAATCACCAACAAAACTAAAAGGATAATGAATAGGTAAAGATATTGGCAAATAACATATCTGATAAAGAGTATCAAAAATGTATAAAGAATTTTTAAAACAACAGCCAAAAAACAAATAATCCAACTGAAAACTGGGCACAAGACATAACACAGACATTTCTGCAAAGAAGATTAAGATTTCATACCAAGTATATGAGAAGATGACCCAATATCACTCATCAGGAAAATGCAAATCAAAACTACCACGAAACATTACCTCATACCTGTCAGAATAGTTAACTCAAAAGCAAGAAACAAGTGTTCACAAGGATGTGGAGAAAAAGGAACCATCATGCACTGTTGGTAAGAATACAAACTAGAAACAGTATGGAGGTTCCTCAAAAATTAAAAATAGAACTACCATATATGATCCAGCAATTCCTCTACTGGGTATTTCTCTAAAGAATACAAAACACTCCTGCAAAAAGATATATACATTCCTATGTTTATTGTAGCATTATTTACAATAGCCAAATTATGGAAACAATCCAAGTGTCCATCAACAGATGAATGGATAAAGAAGATGTGAGATAGAAAGATAGATAGATAGATAGATAGATAGATAGATAGATAGATAGATAGATGATAAATAGAATATTACTTGACCATAAAAAAGAATGAAATCTTACTGGTTGCAACATAGAGGGATCTAGAGCATATAATACTAAGCAAAATAAGTTAGAGAAAGACAAATACAATAAGATTTCACTTATATGTGGAATTTCAGAAACAAAACAAATGAATAGTGGAAAAAAAGAAACAAAATAGACTCCTGGAATGCCTGGGTGGCTCAGTGGTTGAGTGTCCGCCTTTGGCTCAGGGCATGAACCCAGAGTACTGGGACTGAGTCCCACATCAGGCTTCCTGCATGGAGCCTGCTTCTCCCTCTGCCTGTGTCTCCGCCTCTCTCTCTATCTCTCTCATGAATAAATAAAATCTTTAAGAAAAAAAAAAAGAATAGACTCTTAAATACAGAGAACAAACTGATGGTTACCAGTGGGGAGATGGATGAGAGGATGGATGAAATAGGTGAAGAGGATAAAGAGCACACTTACCATGAGATGAGAACTGAGTAATGCATAGGATTGTTGAATCACTTGTATACCTGAAACTGATGTAACACTAAACTATACTATAAACTAATATAACAAATTAATTACATTGGAATTTTAAAAATGGGTTTTGTTTTTTAAAATTAATTAATTAGTTAATTAATTAAAATGTTAAAAAAGATTCTAAAACAATTTGAAGCCAGTAATAAATTGAAGATATACACAGCAACAATGAAACGTAACCGGGGATCCCTGGGTGGCTCAGCAGTTTAGCACCTGCCTTTGGCCCAGGGCGCAATCCTGGAGTCCCGGGATCGAGTCCCATGTTGGGCTCCTGGCATGGAGCCTGCTTCTCCCTCCTCCTGTGTCTCTGCCTCTCTCTCTCTCTTTCTCTCTCTCTCTCTCTCTCAAATAAATAAATAAATAAATAAATAAATAAATAAATAAATAAATCTATCTTAAAAAAAAAAAAAAGAAAGAAAGAAACTTAACCCAGCTTAACTCTTGACTAGGTTGACATAAGCCCTCACACAAATGACCTAGGAGAAGGGGTGTATCCATTTCCAGTGACAAATAGTATTCTTATCATTGTCTACTGTTCTACATTAGAAGCCAAGTATGTAACATAAAATCATGGAACATACAAAAAAAAAAATCAAGAAAAGACAACCTACTATCTATGAAGAGCAATTAATTGACATAGATTCAGAAATGACTAGACAGACATTGGTATCACCAGACAATGAATTAAAATAACTAAGATTGGGGCCTTTGGGTGGCTCAGTTGTTTGAGTGTCTGACTCTTGGTTTCAGCTCAGGTCATGATCTCAGGGGTGTGAGGTAGAGTCCTGCATAAGGCTCTAAGTCAGGCATGGAGCCTGCTTGAGATTCTCTCTCTCCTTCTGCCGCTATCCCTCCCCTGCAGAAAATAAGTAACTTTTTTTAATTAAATAAAAAAACTAATATGCTAAAGCCTTTGTTGGAAAAGGAGGACAAAATGCTTAAAAATGGGGATTTCAGCAGATAGATGGAAATTACAATAATTAAACGACATGCTAAAACTAAAAAATACAGTAACAGAGATGAAGAATTTCTTCATTGTACTCATCAGTAAACTTGACACAGATAAGGAAAGAATTAGTGAACTCTAGATCAAGAGAAATAAGCTGAATAGAAAAACAAAGATAAAAAAGAAAAGAAAAAATTCATGGCATCCAAAAATTGTGGAACAATACCAAATTATCTAACATATGTATAACTAAAATTCCAGAAGGAGATGAGAGAGAATGGAGCAGAAGCAATATTTGAAGCGATAACACCTAAGATCTTCCACAATTAATGAAAAATATCCAGCTACAGATCCAAGAAGTACCAAGCAAAACATTCATTTTTAAAATTTTATATATCATATATAAAAATACAAATCACATGCAAAGGGACTCAGGTAAAAATTAGAGTACACTATTAATAAGAAACTGGAAACCAGAAGTCAAGGGGATGACATCTTTAAATTATTGAGAGAAAAACTCCTTTAAACAAATTTAATGCAGGTATTTTGAGGAAAATAAGTGATGAGAGAATTCATAATCATCAGTCTAGTATTATAAGAAATGTTAAAGAAAAGTTCTTCTGGCCTAAAGAAAATGATAACAGATATAAACTAAGATCCACACAAAGAAATGAAGGACTCCAGAAATGATATAAATGAAAGTAAATACAAATATTCTTATCTTTAGTACTCAAAAAGATAAATGACTATCTAAAGAAAAATAGTAGCAACGTATTATGAGATTATACCACAGGTAACAGTCAAATAAACAGCAGGAGTAGAACAAAAGATGAGTGGGAACAATTGAAAGTATGTTGTTTTAAGTTTCTTAAACTAAATATAAAGTTGTAAGACATTGTTTGAAAGTAGATGAACTATATAATAAAGATGTATACTGAAAAGCCAAAACCTAAAAAAAAAGGTCATAAATTAGCCAAAAGTGAAGATAAAATGAAATTATAACAAACAGCCAATCATTACATAAGAAGGCAGAAAACAAAATAGGAGAAAAGGAACAGACTAGATGGGGCAAACAAAAACTAGCACAATATTATAATTAATTTATCAACATCAAATGGTATCTACTGACACTCTGGTAGGAAAGATAAAGAAATAGTTTATATATACTATTCTCCACTTTTCTAAGAATTCTTGTTAGTTCTATTATTATAAGTATTCTGTTGAGATGGTTATCAATGTCAGCAGTATTCTTAGAGGGCATTTTGGACACTTGTTGAGGTGTTTCTTTGTTTTCACAATGATGAAAAAGTGCTGATGTCATTTGATTGGTGGAGACCATAAATGCTAGGTGTACTACAAAGTAGAGGAGAGTCCAGTACAACTTTCAAATGTCCTGTACAGATACTAATATATATAAAACTCCTATTTATGATTCTGTGAGCTTAGAACCTACTTCCATTATACACATTTTGTATAGCTTTAATAAATACTGATTTTGGCAAGAACACAACATGTAAACCAAGAAAGGGTTATAATTTATTTGTTCATAATTTTACACAGAATTATCAGCATTTTAGAAAATCATGTCACCAAAGGCATTGTCACACACTGTATTTCATTCACAAATATAATTCTCATATATCAGTTAATATTCATACAGTTGTATTTATAATTATTTTACACACAAATGCAAACTCCACTGTGTTTTCTCAATGCCTGGATATATGCACATTCTTGTTTCACCTTGTGGATAATCCTACTCACTCGACAGACCTACATACAATGTCATCTCCTCTGTGAAGTCTTACCTGACTTCCCCAAAGTGATTGATCTTCTCTGTTCCCATAGCATCTTTTTTATGCCTTTACTATACTTTTTATTATTATTACCTTTTTATTATAAATTATGTGTCTTTTTAGTAATTTTAGTCTTTTTAGTAATTGTGGTTTCTCATCCAAAGAATCCAATGCCTTATCTTTTTATCAACCACTTTCTCTCTCTCCAGCTCTTGGCACAATTCTTGGCACCATGTCAGTAATCTATAAATACTCATTGAATTACTAAAATACAAATTTAGGAGCTAAATTTTATTTCAATATTGAATATTAGTTTTTCTATGTCTGTTGAGAGCACACAGAATATATGATGCATTTTAAATTCATCAAAAAAACAAACAGCAAAAAGAGAGAGAAGCAAACCATAAAATAGACTTTTAAGTAAAGAGAACAAACTGAGGGTTGAAGGAGGGGAGGTGGGTGGTGGCATAGGTTAAATGAGTGAGGAGTATTAAGGAGGGCACATGTTGTGATGAGCATGGTGTATTGTATGTAAGTGATGAATCACTAAATTCTATTCCAGAAACTAACATTACACTGTATGTTAACTAATTGGAATTTAAATAAAAACTTAAACAAAAAAAAAAAAAAAAAAGACAACAACAAAGATAGGTCCTGGCATTTGGTTAAAAAAAAAAAAAAAAAAAAAAATATATATATATATATATATATATATATATATATATATATATATATATGATCCAAGGAGCAGTGGGAAATGTCAAACTAACAACCCTACCTACCTGAACACTAATAATAATATTTAGATTTCTAATATTTAAAATGAGATATAGCCACATACATTGATATAGATACTTACTGAATGAACCATGAGGTTTTTTCTGGCTTTTTATCCTTGTTAACAAATCCTGACAATAACATGTTGATCTTAAATGAGGGTATAAGTGTGTAAGTTTTTTTTTTTTACCTTCTGCAAATTTTTTAATTTAAATTCAATTAATTAATATATGATGTATTATTAGTTTCAGAGCCAGAGTTAAGTGATTCATCAATCTTATATAATACCCAGTGCTCATTATATCACGTGCCTTCTTTAATGTCCATCACCTAATTACCCCACCAGCCCACCCATCTCCCCTCCAGCAACCCTCAGGTTGATTCCTATGATTAAGAGATTCTTAAGGATGATCTCCCTCTCTGATTTTGTCTTGTTTTATTTTTCCATCCCTTCTCCTATAATCCTGTTTTATTTCTTAAATTCCATGAGTGAGATCATATGATAATTGTCTTTCTCTGACTTATTTTGCTTAGCATAATTCCCTCTAGTTCCATCTACATCATTGCAAATGGCAGTATTTCATTTTTTATGGCCAACTAGTATTCCACTCTATATATATACCACTTCTTCTTTATCCATTCATCTACCAATGGACATCTGGGCTCTTTCCATAGTTTGGCTATTGTGGATACAGCTGCTATAAACATTGGGATGCAGGTGCCCCTTTTGTTAACTACATTTGTATCTTTGGGGTAAATACCTAGTTGTGCAATTGCAGGGTTGCAGGGTAGCTCTATTTTCAACTTTTTTTTTTTAAGATTTTTTTTATTTATTCATTCATGAGAGACACAGAGAGACAGAGAGAGGGGGGAGGGCAGAGACACAGGCAGAAGGAGAAGCAGGCTTCATGTAGGGAGCCTGATGTGGGACTCGATCTCGGGTCTCCAGGATCATGCCCTGGGCCGAAGGCGGGCGCCAAACTGCTGAGCCACCCAGGGATCCCCTATTTTCAACTTTTTGAGAAACCTCCACACTGTCTTCCAGAGTAAATGCACCAGTTTGCATTCCCACCAACAGTGTAAGAGGGTTCCCCTTTCTCCACATCACCACTAACATCTGTCACTTCCTGATTTGTTAATTTTATCCATTCTGACTGGTGTGAGGTGGCTCATTATGGTTTTGATTTGTATTTCACTGATGCCAAGTGATGTTGAGAATTTTTTTCATGCATCTGTTCTTTAAGATGTGAAGCTGTTGGACACAGGCAGCTCCGTATTATATTAGCAGCAAATTCTTAATCAGATAGTTTACTTGTTTTGATTGATTGCTGTTTGATTACTTTATAAAATATAGAAGGAAATAAAAAGATTAAAATAAAAATAAACATTGCATTTACATTTATGGTTAAATAAAACAAACAGTTGTTTTTCAGACCACAATGTTTCAAAATTGAACTCAATCACAAGAGGAAATTTGGAAAGAATTCAAATACATGGAGGTTAAAGGGCATCTTACTAAAAACTGACTGGGGTGACCAAGAAATTAAAGAAGAATTTTTAAAATTCATGGAAACAAATGAAAATAAAAATACAACTGTTCAAAACCTTTGGGATGCAGCAAAGGTGGCCCTAAGAGGGAACTACAAGCCTTTCTCAAAAAACAAGAAGGGTCTCAAATACACAACCTAACCCTACACCTAAAAGAGCTGGAGAAAGAGCAGCAAATAAAGCCTAAAACCAGCAGGAGAATAGAATTAACAAATATTAGAGCAGAAATTAAAGAAACAGAAACCAATAGAACAGTAAAATAGATCAGCGAAACTAGGAACTGTTCTTTGAAAGAGTTAAAATAAATAGTTGTGATATAATGAGACCAAATAGTAAAAGAAAGCAAGATACCATAAAACATGCAGTATACTGACCTAAAGACCAAAAAGGGAATAGGGTGAACTATACTTCATAATGTTAATGCAATTTTCCTGGCTGATCATTTGAATACACAAAGCAGGAGATACAATTATTTGTTCTCAGAAAACTCATATCTCAATTATATTATACATGTATATAAAATGATTAAAAATTATTTACAGTATTTATAAGTAGCACAAAACAATCCAAGGTGGCAGAGACTAATGAAATAGTTGTTATAGAATAAGAACTTTTGGGGCATCTGGGTGGCTCAGGGGTTGAGCATCTGTCTTTGACTTGGTTGAGCATGATCCTGGGGTCCTGGGATCGAGTCCCACATTAGGCTCACCACAGTGAGCCTGCTTCTCCCTCTGTCTATGTCTCTGCTTCTCTCTGTGTGTCTCTCATGAATAAATAGATAAAATCTTTAAAAGAAAAAAAAAACTTTTAATTTCTTGACTTCTGTGCATTTTAACATTCGCCAAATAACCGTTTTTCCTGCATTTTCGAATTCAGAGTCTTCATTCTTAGTTTATTAATACCCTCACATTTATTCAAGGCTGCATGAATTAGCAGTAAGAATTTGGATTTTAAAGTGACACAGACTTGGGATTGAATCCACCTAACTCAGATACATAGGCAATGTAACCTTTGTTAAGTAATTTAACCCAACCTCAGAGTATGTTTGCTTAGAGTTTGCTTATGTTGTTCTGAAGGTTACAGAAAATATATGTAAATCACCTAGAACACAGAATTTACTAAGTAGTTGGTTATTATCATCATAATTATTATTAAGATACATGTATTTAAGAGAAGTATATTTAACAAAAATAATAAGATTCAAATTTATAACGTACAGAGGAAGATTCAGAAAGGAAAGGAATAATTTTTTTTTTTTAAAGATTTTATTTATTTATTCATGATAGTCACAGAGAGAGAGAGAGGCAGAGACACAGGCAGAGGGAGAAGCAGGCTCCATGCACCGGGAGCCCGACGTGGGATTCGATCCCAGGTCTCCAGGATCGCGCCCTGGGACAAAGGCAGGCGCCAAACCGCTGCGCCACCCAGGGATCCCGGAAAGGAATAATTTAAATTGAAATCTATAAAGAAGATTTTAGGGTAAGTCTTCCTTGAAGTAAGTACTGAATACTGTAGCATCCAGTTAAATTATGCACTATAAAACACTCTTATTATGGTGTATACAATATTTGCCTCCAAACATAGAGCCAAAGTAACACAATGAATTTTCCTATTTAAGGATGTTAGAGAGAAAAGACAGCACAATTTGAGGTTTAAGGAAATAATAATCTGATTTTATTAATGTTATCATTATTTACATGCTTTTGTAAAATACTATACAGATAACAAATATTCAGTGATAAAAGTTGTGAACATATTTTGTGTAGGGAAAAACAAAGATGCATAATATTGATGTTGCATGTACCCAAAGAAGTAATACAATAATTATATCTTGTTTTACTCTGATAAATAGGCTACTGACACATCTAGAAATAGACTTTAGGGCTACAAAGAATTTTTGAAATTTAAGTGGGTTATACAGATGATGGATATGGCAAAGGCTAAATTTGTTCCATTTTTACATGGAAAATAGTTTATAGTTGTTCCTCCATATCTGAGGGAAATATGTTTCAATATGTCCCATGGATGTCTGAAACTACAGATAGTACCAAACCATGTTTATAGCATGTTTTTTCCTAAACATATATAAATAACTGTGATAAACCTGAATTTATAACTTAGGCACAGTAAAAGATTAATAATAAAATACAATTATAATAATATGCTGCAATAAAAGGTACCATAGATTTTGGCAACCTCAGCCTATGATTTTTTTTTCTTTTCTTTTTTTTTTTTTTTAAAGATTTTATTTATTTATTCATGATAGTCACACAGAGAGAGACAGAGAGGCAGAGACACAGGCAGAGGGAGAAGCAGGCTCCATGCACCGGGAGCCCGATGTGGGATTCGATCCCGGGTCTCCAGGATCAGCCCCGGGCCAAAGGCAGGCGCCAAGCCGCTGCGCCACCCAGGGATCCCTTTTTTTCTTTTTAAGTCAAGAACTTTCAACTTCTCACTTAAAGGAAGCTCTTTACAGCTTTTCTCTGGCATATCCAAATTGCCAGCATAATTACTCTTGCAAATTGAGACCAACTTGTAAAATAAGGGTTACTTGAACACAAGTACTATGATACAGTGAATCTGATAACTGACACAGCTACCAAATGATTGACAGGCACCCTACAATGTAAATACACTACAGGGATGATTCACATCACAGGCGGGTTGGCAAGAGATTTCATCATTCTCCCCAGAATGGCACACAATTTAAAACTTGATATACAATGGAATATCGTATATATAATATACAATGGAATATTACTCAGTCACTAGAAATGACTAACACCCACCATTTGCTTTGATGTGGATGGCTATTATGCGGAGTGAAGTCAGTCAGTTGGAGAAGGACAATCATCATATGGTTTCACTCATACAGAGAATATAAAAAGTAGTGAAAGGGATTACAGGGGAAAGGAGAGAAAATGAGTGGGAAAAATCAGAGAGGGTGACAAAACATGAGAGACTCCTAACTCTGGGAAACAAACAAGGGGTTGTGGAAGGGGAGGTGGGCAGGGGGATGGGGTGACTGAGTGATGGGCACTGATGGGGGCACTTGACCGGAGGAGCACTGGGTGTTATACTATATGTTAGTAAATCGAACTCCAATAAAAAATATATATTTTTGTAAAATAAATACATAAATAAAACTGTGTACTGCTGAATTTCCATTTTATGTTTTTTAGACCACAATTGACAACAAGTAACTAAAACCACAGAAAACTAAACCCAGGACAATTGGAAGAATGCTGTACATTAAAGTTATAATCAATTCATATCAGTCAAAAATGAGAAAAACAGCTTATTAATTAAAACTGACCTTTATATAGAACATGCATTCCACCTCTCAGGCTAAAACACCTTCAAAGAGGTAACAAATTACCCCTGTGTTTAAGTGACATGCAGTTAAAGGGATCTGTCAGAAGTTCCATTATAAAGTCATATTTCCAAGGCTTCATAATTTTGGGAGAAAATTACATGAAAGATGAGACTTAAAGCCACAAACTCTAGGCAAGAAAAAAAATCTAAAATTCCTTCTTGAGGGTGTTTTAGGAAAGAGAATCTATTCATTTGAGGACTTTAACCACAGGAAAACTAGTACCCATTACATAGCTTATTCCTAGAATTTTATAAAATAATATCACATTTGTTCTCATTACAAATATACAAGATACACTGCAAAAAGTTTAAAGATTTTTTTAAAGAATTTCCTAAAGATACCCTAAATTTCTCTAGGCACATGTATCTAAATACAAATAAGATCTAGATTTGTTAAGCTACAATCTTACCTAAAATGTACTGAAGATCAGTTACTATACCCACTCATTATCTTGTGCTCAGAATTAAGAAGAATATTTAAGAAAAATAAGCTACAAATCTATCACTCAATAAAATAAGAATATACTAATAATTAATATTAATGCTCTCAAAAAGCTGAACTTCTAGTTAAGGACTATGTGGAAAACAGAAATATATATAATATTTAAAATTTTCTATTTCCATAAAAATAGAAAATTCAGTACAGACAGTATAGTGGTGCCATATGATTTAGAGAAATGTGGACCTACAGATGAATTCTTGCTTGGCTTCTAAATGTATGACCATGAGTAAGCCCCAATTCAGCAAGGTATGATCTTGGACCTCTCTATTTCATCTGAGAGCCTTTAAAAAAATGGTTGAGCCATTTTTCCCTTACAAGGTAGTTTGCATCCAATTTCTGAAAAATTTGCAATAAATATCTCCCTCCCTTGATCTCACCAAAAATCTACTTATATCCTCTCTATTTTGTATTACAGCAAGTTGCATATGCCTTAATGTTCACTTCCAAACCAGTCACTTAAACACTAACTTTCCATTTCTGTGCTACTCATAGAGCAGAAAACCATATATTCTTTGATTAAGAGAATATATTCACTGCATTAACTGCACTAAAAAATGCCAGATATAAAACAATTTCAATAAATTATTGAACTGAATAGTCAATGGAAAAATAATTTTTTAAAGTATATTCTTTTAGAGGAGGGGGTCCAAGACAGTGGCATAGGAAGCTGCTGAACTCACCTGTTCTCATAGACACATCATTCCCTGCTGCAAATGATCCAAAAACTAGATGAAGTGCTGTCCACAACAAAGAAAAAAGTACTACAATGAGACTGGTAGAAGAGGCAGAGATGTAGCCATGGCAAAAACCCAATACCTAGTGCAGGAAGGGTACTTCTCTCAATATAGGTACTTCTCTCAGAGGAGAAAGGAGCTGGTGCCCAATATAGGGAACTCCAGCTGCAGGAATCTGGACTGAAGAAATGAGCCCCCAGAACATCTGGCTTAGAAAAGAAACAGGGCTGACATCTAAGTCCCAAAATGCTATAAAAAACTGAGATCCTCCCTGAAAGGCCTCCTAAACCCAGAGAAAAAAATAGCAGTTTAAAAAGCAGCTAGGGGCACTTGGGTGGCTCAGTCAGCTAAGCACCTAACTCTTCATTTCAGCTCAGGTCGGGATCTCAGGGTTATGAAATCGAGCCCCTAATCAAACTCCCACACTGGGTGTGGAGCCTGTTTGAGATTCTCTCTCCATCTGCCCCTCCCCAACTCCTTAAATACTCTCTCTCTCTCTCTCTCTCTCTCTCTGAAATAAATAAATAAGCAAGCAAGCAAGCACCTAGACGATGTGGGGAGATTCATTTGTGGATCTTGTAGATTACACCCTCCAACCACTTTACTGGGATGGATAGGGGAAAGTGATCCTGGCACATGCTGAGGCTAGAGAATGCAGGAGATTGTAGCGCTCACCATCTCCCTGGCTGGAGCAGGCACAAATAATGAAGGTGTTCTCTATCCTGTAGGTAAGGCTTCAAGAGCTAGTGGTTACTACACTCCCTTGCCCCTGGTGAGGGTTGGTGAGTGCCAGCAGCAGTGGTATTTTCATATTCCTTTTTTTTTTTTTTTAATATTTTTTTTAATTTTTATTTATTTATGACAGTCACAGAGAGAGAGAGAGAGAGAGAGAAAGAGGCAGAGACACAGGCAGAGGGAGAAGCAGGCTCCATGCACCGGGAGCCTGACGTGGGATTCGATCCCGGGTCTCCAGGATCACGCCCTGAGCCAAAGGCAGCGCCAAACCGCTGCGCCACCCAGGGATCCCCTATTTTCATATTCCTATCCTAAAGTCAGTACACATGCTAGAAAAGCCACGCTCCCGCTACATTGCTAAACACCACAGGCATGTATAGTCAAGACATTTTCCCTGCTATATTACTGAAGCTAGCAAGGATGGTCTGTCCCATACACTCTCCAACTGCTTTCCAAAACCAGCAAACACATGTAATCCATACAGGAATATCCCATGATCACCAGGCCTTGTGGCCAAGAGAGCTGGTATTCCAGCTGTCCACAGGATTGCAACAATTTGGCAGGCCACCATCCCCATGGCACTGAACACACATCAGACTAAAGCATAACCCCAGTCTTTATGTGAAAAAAAAAAATCCTATTTACTTATCTTGGAGCTTTACCCTGAGAGACAGGCTTCAGGTTTCTGATACAGCAAAGGGCTAAAGAGGTACTACCAGGGAAGATAAGAAGGGAGATACCATCTTCATGCAACCCCATGACTTTGCTACAGTTTAATATAACTATCCAGAAGAGAGCTTGTAATTCATGTGGAGCTCCAATTTTTGAAATTATTCCTCAGGGACAATTCCAAATCTCCTGGTCTAGAAGGCAGCAGAGATTATGATTGTGACCCTACAGGACTACTTATTTTTGCATAATTTAAAGCTGTTATCTGAAGGTCTGGCTTCCAATCAGCCTAAAATTAGGTGCTAAATGAGATGCCAATCCTTAGATCGCTGACAGTTCTTGGCACATCCTAAACAAAAGGAACATATTGAGAATAAATCAGGCATCACAAAGGTTCAAGAAACAATCAAGGAGTAAGGCAAGGTTCAACAAAAAAGATCATCACCTACACCAGGCCAGGCTCTCAGACTGAAAGAGATTCGCCAGTTTTGCTAATACACAGAAACAAACACATAGAGTCAAGCAAAATAAGGAAACAGACAAATATATTCCAAAAAGAAAACAAGACAAACCATCAGAAAAAGACCATAATGGCATGGACATAAGATCCAATCTGATAAAGAATTCAAAGAAATGGTCATAAAGATGCTCATTGATCTCGAGAGAAAAATGGATGAACACAGTGAGAACTTCAACAAAGAGATAACATAACAAAGTACCAAACAGAAGTCACAGAGCTGAAGAATACAATGATGGAACTGAAAAATACCACAAAGGGGTTCAACAGCAGACCAAATGAAGTAGTTGAACAGATCAGTGAGCTAGAAAATAAAGCAATGGAACTCACCCAATTACAGTAGCAAAAAGAAAAAAGAATTTTAAAATATGAAGATAACTTGAAGGACCTCTGGGACATCAAGTGGAATAACATTCACATTATAGGGATCCCAGAAAAAAGAAACAGAGAGAGGAAAGAACAAAAAATTTATTTGAAAAAATAATAGCCAAAAATATCCTTGATCTAGGAAAGGAAACAGACATCCATGTCTAGGAAGTCCACAGATTTCCAAATAAGATAAACCCAAAGAGAGCTATACTATGACACATTATAATTAAAATGTCAACAGTTAAGATAAAGAATCTTAAAAGCAGCAAGAGAAAAACAAATTGCTCCATGCAAGCTATCAAAGCATATACTACTGAATTTATCAGCAAAAACGTTGCAAGCCAGAAGATAATGGCAAGGCATATTCAAAGTGCTGAAAGGAAAAACTTCCAACCAAAGACACTCTAGCCACCAAGGTAATTGTTCAGATTTGAAGGAGAAAGAGAGTATTCACACAGGCAATAGCTAAAGGATTTCATCACTACTAGGTTGGCCTTATAAGAAATAGTAAAAGGACTTACTTAAGCTGAAAAGAAATGGCACTACTTAATAACAAGTAACCAGGGATCCCTGGGTGGCGCAGCGGTCTGGCGCCTGCCTTCAGCCTAGGGCGCGATCCTGGAGACCCGGGATCGAGTCCCACGTCGGGCTCTCGGTACATGGAGCCTGCTTCTCCCTCTGCCTGTGTCTCTGCCTCTCTCTCTCTCTCTCTGTGACTATCATAAATAAATAAAAATTAAAAAATAAATAAATAAATAAATAAATAAATAACAAGTAAACATACAAAAGTAAAAATATCACTAAAAAAGATAAATATGCAGTAAAGGCAATTGACTACTTGTAAAGTTACTAAGAAGGTTACAAGACAAAAGAAGTAAAATTAACTAAAACAATAATTATTGGATACATTAAATTAAAAGATGTAAAATGTGGCATCACATATAAAAAACATGGAGGGAAGTAAAACTGTACAATTTGAAATGCACTCACATTTAAGTGGCTATCACCTTAAAATACACTATTACAATATAAGTGAATCTCAGTCACCACAAGAAAACCTTATAGTTAATATGCTAAAGAAAATAAATGAAATCTAAACATGACACTATTTTTAACTCTTTGAGGAACCTCCACACAGTTTTCCAGAGTGGCTGCACCAGTTCACATTCCCACCAACAGTGTAAGAGGGTTCCCTTTTCTCCGCAACCTCTCCAACATTTGTGGTTTCCTGCCTTGTTAATTTTCCCCATTCTCACTGGTGTGAGGTGGTATCTCATTGTGGTTTTGATTTGTATTTCCCTGATGGCAAGTGATGCAGAGCATTTTCTCATGTGCATGTTGGCCATGTCTATGTCTTCCTCTGTGAGATTTCTCTTCATGTCTTTTGCCCATTTCATGATTGGGTTGTTTGTTTCTTTGCTGTTGAGTTTAAGAAGTTCTTTATAGATCTTGGAAACTAGCCCTTTATCTGATACGTCATTTGCAAATATCTTCTCCCATTCTGTAGGTTGTCGTTTAGTTTTGTTGACTGTATCCTTTGCTGTGCAAAAGCTTCTTATCTTGATGAAGTCCCAATAGTTCATTTTTGCTTTTGTTTCTTTTGCCTTCGTGGATGTATCTTGCAAGAAGTTACTGTGGCCGAGTTCAAAAAGGGTGTTGCCTGTGTTCTCCTCTAGGATTTTGATGGAATCTTGTCTCACATTTAGATCTTTGATCCATTTTGAGTTTATCTTTGTGTATGGTGCAAGAGAGTGGTCTAGTTTCCTTCTTCTGCATGTGGATGTCCAATTTTCCCAGCACCATTTATTGAAGAGACTGTCTTTCTTCCAATGGATAGTCTTTCCTCCTTTATCGAATATTAGTTGACCATAAAGTTGAGGGTCCACTTCTGGATTCTCTATTCTGTTCCATTGATCTATGTGTCTGTTTTTGTGCCAGTACCACACTGTCTTGATGACCACAGCTTTGTAGTACAACCAGAAATCTGGCATTGTGATGCCCCCAGATATGGTTTTCTTTTATAAAATTCCCCTGGCTATTCGGGGTCTTTTCTGATTCCTACGACCCAGCAATTGCACTGTTGGGGATTTAGCCCAAAGATACAGATGCAATGAAATGCCGGGACACCTGCACCCCGATGTTTATAGCAGCAATGTCCACAATAGCCAAACTGTGGAAGGAGCCTCGGTGTCCATCGAAAGATGAATGGATAAAGAAGATGTGGTTCATGTATACAATGGAATATTACTCAGCCATTAGAAATGACAAATACCCACCATTTGCTTCAACATGGATGGAACTGGAGGGTATTATGCTGAGTGAAATGAGTCAATCGGAGAAGGACAAACATTATATGTTCTCATTCATTTGGGGAATATAAATAATAGTGAAGGGAATATAAGGGAAGGGAGAAGAAATGGGTAGGAAATATCAGAAAGGAGACAGAACATAAAGACTCCTAACTCCGGGAAACGAACTAGGGGTGGTGGAAGGGGAGAAGGAGCGGGGGGTGGGGGTGAATTGGTGATGGGCACTGAGGGGGGCACTTGACGGGATGAGCACTGGGTGTTATTCTTTATGTTGGCAAACTAACCACCAATAAAAAATAAATTTATTATTATAAATAAATAAACATGACACTAAAGAAAGTTATCAAAACATAAAGGGAGAGAAAAAAGAGAAGGACAGAGAGAACCAACAAAAACAGCCAAAAAAACAATTAACAAAATTGCAGTAAGTACATATCCATAATTACTTCAAAGGTAAATGGACTAAATTCTCTGGTGAAAAGACATAAAAATACTTGAATGGATTAAAAAGAAAAAAATATATATATATATATAACAAGAGATGGACTTCAGTAGTCAAAACACACACAGATTGAAAATGAAGGATATAAAAAGATATTCCCTGAAAATGGAAAACAAAAGAAAGCTGAGCTAGCTATAGTCATATCAGACAAAACAAACTTTATTTTTTTTTTTCAAAACAAACTTTAAAACAAAGACTGTAAAAACAAAAAAAAAGACAAAGAGAAGCAGCACATTATAATAAAGGGGCCAATCCAGGAAGATTAAACATTTGTAAATACGTATACCCCCAACATATAAACAACAAAATATATAAAGCAAATATTAACAGATCTAAAGTAAGAAGTTGATAGTGATACAGAAATAGTAGGGGATTTTAACACCTCACTTAAATCAATGGAAAAATCATCCAGACAGAAAATCAATAAACAAATATTGTCCTTAAATGACATATGAACCAGAAATATGTAATAAATATATACAGGACATTCCCTTCAAAAGCAAATTACACATTTTCCTCAAGTGCACATGGAACATTTTCCAGGATAGATCACATGTTAGTCCATAAAGTAAGTCTCAATAAATTTAAAAAGATTTAAGTCATTATCAAGGACCTTTTCCCACCACAATGGTATTAAACTAGAAATCAATTACAAGAAAAAAACTGGAAAAATTACATGTATGTGGAGATTAAACAACATATTACTGAACAACCACTAAATCACAAGGTGAAAAATTCAAAGGAGAAATAAAAAAATATCTAGAAACAAATGAAAATGGAAATATGACATACCAAATCTAGATTCAGCAAAACCAGTTCTGAAAAGTTCATAGCAATACAGCCTACCACCAAAAAAAAAAAAGAGAGAGAAATCTCAAACAATGTAACTCTACACCCAAAGGAAAAAGAAAAAGAAGAACAAAGACCATAATTAATAGAAAGAAAAAATCAACAAGGCACCTGGGTGGCTTGGCAGTTGAGCCTCTGCCTTTGGCTCAGGGGGTGATCTCAGGGTCCTGGGATCAAGTCCTAATTCAGGCTCCCTGCATGGAGCCTGCTTCTCCTTCTCCCTCTGCCTCTGCCTCTGTCTCTGCCTCTCTCTCTCTCTGTCTCTCTCCCTCCCTCCCTCTCTCTCTCTCTGTGTCTCTCATGAACAAATAAATGAAATCTTAAAAAAAAAAATCAATAAAGATCAGAGTGGAAATAAGTGAAATAAAAACTAAAAAAACAATAGAAACTTATAGTTAATGCCTTGAAAAGATAAACAAAATTGACAAAACATTAGCCACACTCACTAACAGAAAAAAAAGTCTCAAATAAATAAAATCAGCAATGAAAGGGAAGTTACAACTGAAACCAGAGTAATACAAAGAATCATAATAAAAGACTATTAAAAAATTATATACCAACAAATTGGACAACCCTGCAGAAATGAAAAAATTCCTAGAAACTTAGGCTTCCTAGACTAAATGATGAAGAGACAGAAAATCTGAACAGACCAATACTAAAGAGACTGAATCAGTAATCAAAAATCTCCCAACAAACAAACATCCAGTACCAGAGAGCCTCCCTGCCAAATTCTACCAAAAAAATCAAAGATTTTTTTTTAAGATTTTATTTATTTATTCATGAGAGACACAGAGAGAGAGGCAGAGACACAGGCAGAGGGAGAAGCAGGCTCCCCACAGGTGGCCTGATGTGGGACTCGATCCCTGGACTCCAGGATCACGCCCTGAGCCAAAGGCAGACACTCAACCGCTGAGCCACTCTGGTGTCCCGCAATCAAAGATTTAATACCTATTCTCAAACTCTTAAAAAAATTCAAAAGGGAGAAATGCTTCCAAACACCTCTCATAAAGCCAGCATTACCATGATACAAAAACCAAAGACCCCCCCACACACACAAAAAAAGATACAAATCATATGATCATCTCAACAGACTCAAAAAAAAGCATGTGACAAAATTCAACATTCATTTATGATAAACATTCTAAATAAAGAAGGTATAAAAGAAACAGACCTTAGGGATTCCTGGGTGACTCAGTGGTTTTGTGCCTGCCTTTGGCCCAGGGTGTGATCCTGATCCTGGAGTCCCAGGTTCGAGTCCTATGTCATGCTCCCCGCATGGAACCTGCTTCTGCCTCTCTCTCTTTCTACCTCTTTCTCTCTCTCTCTCTCTCCCTCTCTCTGTCCATCATGAATAAATACATAAAATCTTTTTTTTTAAAAAAGGAACAGACCTCAAAATAATAAAGGTCATATATGTATGAGAAGATCCCAAAGATACAAAACAGACTTTAGAAAGAACAAACCAAGAGGTATCATGCTCCGTAATTCCAAATTATACTACAAAGCTATGGTAATCAAACTACTATGATATTTCCATAAAAACAGTTATATAAATCAATGGAACAGAACAGAAATTAGAAATAACCTCATACACGTATAGTCAATTAATTTACAACAAAGGAGCTAGGTATTCACAATGGGGAAAACGCAGTCTCTTCAATAAATGGTGACAGAAAAACTGGACTGTTACATGTCAAGAATGAAACTGGATGACTATCTTGTACTACATACAAAAATCAAAATGGATTAAATACTTGAATGTAGGCCTGGAAGCCATAAAACTCCTAGAAATGAAACAGACAATAAGAAACTTGACATCAGTCTTGGTGATGCTTTTTTTGGATCTGACTACAAAAGCAAGGGAAACAAAAGCAAAAACAAACAAATGGATAAACAAAATTAAAGCTTTTGCAGAGTGAAGGAAATCACCAACAAAATAAAAGGATAACCTCCTGAATAGGAGAAGATATTTGCAAATGATATATCCCATAAGGGGAATACCCAAAATATATAAAGACCTCATGCAACTCGATAAGAAAACAAACAACTCATTAAAAAATGGGAGAGGATATGAATAGACAGTTTTCCAAAGAAGACATACAGATGACGACCTAAGGCAAATGAAAAGATCCTCAGCATCACTAATCATTAGGGGGAATGCAAATCAAAACCACAATGATAAACTCCGACCTGTCAGAATAGTTATTATCAAAAAGACAAGAAGTAACAAATGCTGACAGCAGGTAGAGAAAGGGAAACAGTTTTATGGACAGTTGGAAAGAATGCAAACTGGTGTGACCACTATGGAAAGCAGCATGGAGGTTCCTCAAAAACTTCAAATCAGAGCTACCGTATGATCCAGCAATTCTATCACCAGATATGTTTGGAGTAAATGAAACCACTAATTCAAAAAGATATATGCACCCCTATGCTTACTGCACCATTATTTACAATAGACAAGATATGAAAATAAAATTGATGTCCATCAAAGGATGAGTCAATAAATATGTAGTATACACATACATACACAATACATACATACACAATGGACTACTACTCAGTCATAAAAATGGAGTCATGGAGATGGATTGTACAACATGGGGAATACAGTCAATAATACTGTATTTAGTTTGTGAGATGACAGATAATAACTAGACGTATTATAGTGAGCATTTCAAATATACAAATGTCAAATCGTTCCCAATATATCTGAAACTAATATAATATTATAATTATCCCTCAAGAAATAAAATACATATACCATATTTATATATCACAACCTTTTAGTCATTGTTAAAACTAAGGGTGTATTTTCCTATCCTATACCAAATGGGAGTAATTTTTTTTAATTGACTCCTGAGCTGTGATATGGCGTTATCAATTCACTTAAGAAAGCACTGTAGAGACGCCTGGTTGGCTCGGTGGTTTGAGCACCTGCCTTCGACCCAGGGCGTGATCCTGGAGTATCGGGATCGAGTCCCACATAGGGCTCCGTGCATGGAGCCTGCTTCTCCCTCTGCCTGTGTCTCTGCCTCTCTCTCTGTGTGTCTCTCATGAATAACTAAAATCTTTAAAAAAAATAGAAAAGCACTGTATATGACCTCTACATACCCACTGTGCTAGGTTCTAGTAATACAAATATAAATCTTAAAACCTCCTGTCCATCAAGGATATTAGTGGGAAAATCAAACCAGTAAACTAATACTTTATAGCATAATGTGTTAAGTATTATAAATGTGAGATAAGCTCAAGGCACTCCACAGAGCAGAGAAGCAACATCTAAACTCTCTTCTCAGAAGGCTTCCTGAAACACCTTTAAATATGTGTAACAAGGGGATCCCTTGGTGGCTCAGTGGTGTGGCGCCTGCCTTCGGCCCAGGGCGCGATCCTGGAGTCCCAGGATGGAGTCTCACGTCGGGCTCCGGCATGGAGCCTACTTCTCCCTCTTCCTGTGTCTCTGCCTCTCTCTGTGTGTGTCTACCATAAATAAATAAATAAATCTTTTACAAAAATATGTGTAACAATTAGGTAAAAAACTGTGAAAAGAAGTTCCAAGACTATGCATGGAGGAACAAGGTGGAAGCCAACAAAAGGAGACAGGAGCAAAACCATGGAAGGCCTTGTATGGTATGCTAATATGGTTAAATTTTATCCTAAAAGCAGTAAAATTTTGCCCCTAAAAAGTCTGAAGCAGAACAGGGTTCAATATACCCTTGGGACTGAGAGCCTAGAGCTAAATGAGGTATGCAGGAGGGCTAGAAGAGTAAGGAATCTGGCATGCAGACTCAAGAGACAATTCTCCTTCCACACAGTCTGTACTATTTCAGGAAGGCATGATGATAGATCAGTCTCTGGAGAATTTACATATGTAATCTTGTCAAGCTCTACAACTGCATTCTGGTTCCCAAATTAGAGTTGTACTTCTAAATGAAATTTTAATTTACATGCTAAAAACAGAATGCTTAAAAACAACATCTGGCTGGTTTTCCTAATGTATTTCTATCAGATTCAATATTTAAATATTTCTAGCACAGTATTCTACAAACTGTGGCCTATCAAAGTTTTCTGGTGGTTCTTATTAATCTCAGCATTCACAGAGTATCTACTCTGTTTCAGGCACTGTGCTCAGTGCTGGAGATCCAGAGATGAGTAAGACATAGGACATCCTTCAAGGAGTGTAAGCAGAGGAAATAGACAAGCAAAAAGTATAATAAAATGTTTTATATTCTTTGCTAGATGTACACACATTGTATAATGGAAATGTAAAGAAAGTAAAGCTCCTTTGTTTGGGAAAAATGCAAGAAGAATCTGTAACATTTGCCTAGAGGATAGGTAGAGAACAGGTTACAAATAATACTTAAACTCAGTCTTGAGTGGGTGTCCACCAGGCAACCAAGGTCTGAAGATGCTATTCTGGATAACAGGTTGCTCTAAAATAAAAAGCCCAGAGATTTAAGAGAAAAGCCTAGAGAATTATATAGAAGTCAGACTATGGAAAACCCTGTATGTTTAAGAAATATGTGCTTTATCCCATAAACAACTGGAATTATTAACAGATCTTAAGCAGTGAAATCACAAGAGGTGCTGTACACAAGAGAAAGACCCCTTTGGAAGTAGTATGGACAATGGATTAGAAAGAGATGAGACTGTAGAGAAAATCTGCTCAGAAGGCTGAAGCAGTAATCTAGATGAGATGATGAAAGTAAAAGCAAAGGACACGAGAGTAGGATGAAAAAGACTTCTACAAGGCTTGCTGGATAATTAGATGTTCTTATTTCCCTAATTCTTGTTTTTTTAAGATTAATTTCTTTTTCTATATTTATTTTTATTTTAATGCCAGTATACTCAACATACAGTCTTATTTTAGTTTCAGGTGTACAATATAATGATTCAACAATTATATACATTACTCAGTGCTCACCATGATAAATGTACTCTTATACTCTTCACCTACTTTATCCATCCCCTACCCACTTCCTCTCTCATAACCATCAGTTTGTTCTCTATACTTAAGATTCTGTTCTCCTTTATTTTGTTTCTGAAATTGTATGAGTGAAATCATATAGTATTTGTCTTTCTATGACTGACCTATTTTGCTTAGCATTATATGCTCTGGATACATCCATGATGTTACAAATGGCAAGATTTCATTTATTTTTAGAGCTGAGTAATATTCCATTGTATATGCAAACCACGTCTTCTTTTTTTTTTTTAAGATTTATTTATTTATTTATGATAGACATAGGGAGAGTGAGAGAGAGAGAGGCAGAGACACAGAAGGAGGGAGAAGCAGGCTCCATGCCCGAAGCCCGACATGGGACTCGATCCCAGGACTCCAGGATCACGCCCTGGGCCAAAGGCAGGCGCCAAACCGCTGAGCCACCCAGGGATCCCCTAAACCATGTCTTCTTTATCCATTCAACCACTGATAGACACATGGCAACTTCCATATTTTGGCTATTATAAATAATGCTACAATAAACACAGGGGAGCATATATCTTTTTGAAATAGTCTTTTTGTATTCTTTGGATAAAAACTCAGTAGTGGAATTACTGGAACATATGATATTCCTATTTTTAACTTTTTGAGGAACTTCCATACTGTTTTCCAAAGTGGCTGCAGCCAGTTTGTATTCCCACCAAAAATGTATGGGGTTTCCTTTTTCACCACATCCTCACCAACACTTGTTTCTTGTATTTTTTATTTTAGCCATTCTGACAGGTATGAGGTGAAACCACACTGCAACTTTAATCTGTAGTTCCCTCATGATTAGTGATGCTGACCATGTGAGACATTTAAAGCAGAGGCTAAGTGGTCATTCCTTAGGTTTTCTATAAAATGAGATCTTCCTTGAACAGGAAGTTGGCCTCTAAATATCCATTAAAGTCTATGATCAAAAAACTTACTAAGGATCCACAGTAAGAAATAACAGCAACAACAACAAAAATAAAGTGAAAGTTATACTTACTGCTCCCAAGCTTATCCTAAAGTAGACAAGATTCAATTAATGTATGTGAAAAAAATTAAAGAATAATTAAGTAATAAACTATATACTGTATGAAATAAGAGATTGGTGAGAGATGAATTTCTTGGAAAGCCTTATAGTTGATGGGACATAAAGTAGTCCTTGAAGGATGAATGACCTTTGGTTTTAAATTTTTCATCACTTAATTAATCGATAATATTTTTGTTCTTTTTTCAATTTACTAAAGTCATGACATATTTCCTACTTTCCAATACATACATGGAAAAATAAACTTACAATGCAATGGCTAAATATCTCAGGTAATTTCTATACTACTACTGATGAATAGTATCTTATTTTATAAACAATGTTTTAGATCTCAAGATGGGGTGATATTCTAAAGAGGATTCAAATATTTATGGGAAGAGTAGTTGTATTACATAACTTACATAAAATTCCCATGAATGAGACTGTGAAAGTCTCTTATTACTTAAAAGCTAATCATATTTCTTTAAAATAAAAAATAATAAATAATAAAATCCGGTATTTATCTGTGAATATGCTAAATATAGAACTAATCAAGTTGTATTAAAATACTCTAAATTTAAACATTGCAATAGATATAAGTTTTCCTAGTCTCCTTATGTCACCTAACAAAGGGACTTAATAGAATGGATGAGTTAGAAACAGTTGAATTCATTATTAATAAATTATTAAATGACAGAATACATGTGGTAGCAACTGTTTCAAACTACGTTTATAGCATTTCAATAATTTAAGAGATAGGAAAACTATGTGTACTGAACTAATGAAGATAAAATGAATCAATCAGAATTCAAAGTAGAATTTGGGTTTTTTTTTTGTTAAAACCTGTAAAAATAGCTACTATTTATTGATAGTAGCTACTTATGAGGAGTGAGACACCAGCCTAAGCACTTTATATATTACTTTAGATAACAAAATAATTCCATGAGATTACACTAATAATGGAGTATATACGGAATAGCTCTTATTCCTTTCATTTTTCAGATGAAAGAAACTGAGGCTCAGAGTGGTCAAGTAACTTTCACAATATTACAGACACTGAAAAAGACATTAATCAAACCCAGCTCTGATTTCATATATTTATTCACTCATTAAGCAACTGAGTGTGTGCTGCATACCAGGAACAATTCTAAATGCCAGGACAGTAAAAGACAAGACAGACAACATTCATTCATTCAGTGATTCTTCCAGCAAATATCCCGAGTACCAGTTACATACCAGACATTGTTCTTACCTCTGATACCATGGGAAACAAAACATCCCTGCTTCCATGGAACTTATATTCTACTTGGGAGATATGTGATAAATATACAGAATTGTCGCAGAGATAAGATGATGGTTCCAGCAAACCCTTCATTCTTTTTCTGGGGTACATAACCTGACATTCCCCAACCTCTGTTGCAGACATGTGTAGCCATGTGACTGAATTCTAGACAATGTAATCATAGAAAAAAAAGGAAATTATGTCACTTCTAGACCTACTTTCTACACCATCCTACACACCTTCTTTTCACCCATTAAAAGTAGAGAAAGACAAAACTCTAGCAGATGAAGGAGTAATGTTAAGAGCTTAGGTCCCTGAATGACTGCATAACCGTTCAACCAGAATAAAACTACAATCAGAATAAGAAATTCTATTGGTTTCAGTCAATGAAATTCTGGATTTACCTATTGTGACAGTAAGCCTACTCTTTAAACACAAATATGACAGGTAGTGATAAGAGCTATGAAGAAAAATAGGTAAATGGGACTGAGAGAGAAGGCAGTACTGTTTAGACAAAGTGCCCAGAAAAGACCTCCCTAAAAGAAGTGACATTTTTATCTGGGACCTGAGCAAAGTCACACAGTAATTCCTATAAGGATCTACGGGAAGAACATCATCATAAGAAGAAGAAAGAGTAAGTGTAAAGACCCTGAAGCAGAAGCTAACTTGTAATGTTAAAGGAAAAGAAAGAAATAACAGAAACTGAGAGCACTATCCTACTGTGAGTTTAACTGTAGGCTTTTGATCCAAAATGGAAAAATAAGCAAATAAGTTAACTTCCCTCCTCCCAAAATATCACTGAAATGAAAAAAAAAGATGTGTAGGGGAAGGTTTTTTTGTTTGTTTGTTTTAACCTATATCAGTGGTTCTAAATCCTGGGCAATTTTGTACCCCAAGGGACATTTGACAAAGCTAGAGAGACTTCTGGTTGTCACAACTATGGGAGATGTTATCAGTATCTAGAAAGTTGAAGCCAGGGATGCTGCTAACAAGCCCATAATGCATAGAAGAGACCTCTGCAACAAAGAATAGTCCAGCCCAAAATGTCCATAGATCCAAGGTGGAAATATAACCTAACCTACTAAGCCAAGGAAGGCTGCTTGGAAATAAAATCTAATATAAACCCTGAAAGGTGGAGAAGAGAAAATGGCACAAGCCATTGAACTTCCAGCCCAAAGGGCAGCAAGAAGATATATCAGAAATCACAGAAGAATTGATAAGACTAGAGTAATGAATATGAAGAGGAACTACAATATACACCTTCCTCTGCTCCCGTAATGGTCTCATTTATTCCCATGCTACTGCTCATTTTGTTTTCATTAGAAAAAAAGGGGGCTCCTAACTTGAGATGAAGAGAAAAACAAATCTTAAAGTTTAATCCCCTGCCTTAGGAGCTACCTCATCCATTCCAAAAATTTCATTTTCAACTTGCTGGGTCAGATGTTTCCATAAACATGACACCAAAATCAGCTAACAGCTAACGAAGTTCACCCAAAAGCATCAGCAAATAGTCTCTTCTCAACCCAGCAACTAAGTACCACTTTGAGTTTGGCAAAGACAAATGTTTTTTCTACTATTTGACCAATCTATAGAATCTGTCAATGTTTCTGCACACATCCTCTATAAAATCTGACTTGCTGAAGCTGAAAAAAATGTACTATGCAGCTCTCAAATGGCTAATAAAAGGTCTGTCTTTAATTCCAAATCACTTAACTACTAACCAATATGCCACATTAACATATCCAAAGTGTTCATTCCTTCTAGTGTTTCTTTTCATTTCTCAACTAAATGCATTTGGTTTTCTTTTAATATATGTCTTATGTCCTTTCAGACAATACCAATGCTTTTTACAAATCACTATAGTTTCTATGCTTACTCTATCTCCTTGCCATCTATTTCCTTTCTACCACATGCTTAACAACTACCATCTTTTCAAGCATCATCCCCTAAATAATACACTATGCTTTAGAGGTTGCAAGATTCTTTCTTCCTGAGGCTCCTAGAAAAGTACTATAAGACAGACATAATAAGTATTATGATTCTTTTTTTATAGATGAGAAGACTAGATATCACCTATACCTCAAATTTTTTTTGCTTAAAATTTGCCTCTTACCTTCAACATCAATAAGTTACCCTTTTCCTTCTCTACCTCTTATCTCCAGTTGTGCACTCCATTGTGCACACCAGTCTGCTACTGGTAATTTCTCTCTGAATCACTACAGTGTCTGTTTCCTTCTTTTTTTTCCAAATACTTCATAGTTTTGTCTAATTCCTCAGACTCTCAGAAATATCATAAGCAGGAATTACCCAGGAAATACTTAATGGAATATACTAGAAGCATTCCAGGATCTTCAAAGAAGCTCCCTGAGAAAAAAAGTCCACAGAGGTCAAAGACATAGAAAAATCAACAGTTCTTTAACAATGAGTAAGCAGATATAAAAATCATGACATTATGTCTTCCTTTCCATTGTTGTATTTTTTATTTTTTTTAATTTTTTTTAAGATTTATTTATTTATTTATTTATTTATTCTGAGAGAGACAGAAAGAGAGAGAGAGAGAGAGAGAGAGAGAGGCAGAGACCCAGTCCGAGGGAGAAGCAGGGTCCATGCAGGGAGCCCGAAATGGGACTCGATCCCAGGATCCCAGGATCACACTCTGGGCTGAAGGCGGTGCATGAGCCACCAGGGCTGCCCCCATTGTTATATTTTTTTTAATATTTTAATATTTATTTATTCATGTGAGACACAGAGAGGCAGAGACACAGGCAGAGGGAGAAGCAGGTTCCATACAGGAGTGCGATGTGGGACTTGATCCTGGGATCATGCCCTGAGTCCAACTGCTGAGTCATCCAGGCATCCCTGTTGTATGTTTTCTAATATAGCTGAGAGGCAGCTGGGTATACAGGAAAAGCCTTGATCTAGAAATAAAATTTAGGTTCTTATCTATGTCAATTACTTTACTATCTTAAAGAAAGTCATTTCACCTGAATGGACTTATATTTGTAAAATAAAGGACATTGGTTTAAATGACCTCTTAATAACTTTTGTCTATAAAATCACAATGGCTAATAAAAAATAGATTTGAGTAACACAGAACTTGTTGTGTATCCTGGTTTTATTTAATTGGCTTGGTACATATAGTATATATAATAAATGTTTGCTCAATAACTGGGGATGGGGAATAGTCACAGAAATAACCAAAAACTGCCAAGATCAAATGGAGTGATTCAAATGGATATGAATTGTTCACATATTGGTTTTAATGCAAAAGCCAGCAACTGCTATTGTCAAGAGGTTTTTAAAATTCAAGGAATAAGATGACAGCGTTCGTCATATTCTCAACACTGTTCCTATATCTGACATGCAGGATATATCAGACTGATGCCTAAAGCCACAGTCTGATTCCCAGAGAACAGAGCAAGGCAAATCCAGAGGATGAGACAGAGGACCTGAAAGCTCATGTCAGAATGTGCTTGTGGTCTCCTGGTAAACTCCTCCAATTCAATAAGCTAAGAACATCATTCTATTTCCCAGAGACATTGCTCTGATATCTACTACTAGAGGCTTACAGTTGCTCTTTAAACACACATGCAAATGGGTAACCTTCTGCAGAGTCTTTGGCTGTAGTGCAAACCTAAAGAAATAAACCTTGGATTATGGATACTTTTGTAAAAAAAAGAGTTGCAGCTAGGGCACCTGTGTGGCTCAGTTGGTGAAGTGTCTGCCTTCAGCTCAGGTCTTAATCCTACAGTTCCAGTATAGAGCCCTGAATTGGTCTCCCTGCTCAGAAGGAAGTCTGCTTCTCCCTCTCCCTCTGCCCACCCCCTCATCAGCTTCTGTTCTCTCTCATTCTTTCTCTCAAATAAATAAAATCTTTTTAAAAAAAAAAAAAAAGTTGCTGCTTTTCTAGCTACCTTTTTTTTTTTTTAACGATGGATCTCCTCATTGGTTTTCTTTTTTCTAAATTTTTATTTATGATAGTCACACACAGAGAGAATGAGAGAGAGAGAGGCAGAGACACAGGCAGAGGGAGAAGCAGGCTCCATGCACCGGGAGCCCGACGTGGGATTCGATCCCGGGTCTCCAGGATCGCGCCCTGGGCCAAAGGCAGGCGCCAAACCGCTGCGCCACCCAGGGATCCCTCTAGCTACCATTTATGTGAGGTACTTTAACACAGCAGTATAAAAACACAACTTTCTACTTTTAACACTTTATAACTGTGTGATCTTTAGTAAGTTACTTAACCTCTTTTAGCTCCACTTTCTGGCAACTATATAATAGGGGTTAATACTCGCTACCTCATAGATTTTTATAAGAATTAAATGAATAGGGCAGCCTGGGTGGCTCAGCGGTTGAGCACCACCTTCAGCCCAGGACGTGATCCTGGAGACCTGCCTGTGTCTCTGCCTCTCTCTCTCTCTCTCTTTTTCTGCCTCTCTCTCTCTCTCTCTCATAAATAAATAAAATCTTTTGTAAAAAATTCTAAAACTTAAAAAAAAGAATTAAATGAATAATAGATGAAATACCTAGAACAGATACTGGCAAAAAAAAAAAAAACTACATATTTGGTGTTCAAGAAATACTCAGTCTTACAATAGTTATAATGGTGTTCACCATATATAACTTATTGAGCACTAAACAATTAGATATACGAGAGAGTTGTGAAAAAGCTAAGGTATGTAGGCTGTATACAGGGCAATAGTAAGAAACAGACAGATATGGTAGTGTCTGATGAGAATGCCATGAAAAGTTTTAATTTCAAATGGGGTCTGATCAGCAATCATCCTCAACTACCAAATACATCCTGGAGTGTAAGGAAATAGCATTTTCACTACTGACCTTTCAAAGAGTTATACTGCCCTTTTTAGAGGTCAGAAAGAAATAAGATAAAAAAATACAAGACATTTCCAGCAAGTACCAGCTGCTCAAATGAATGATAAAGATGCAATGGTATATAGATTATCATTCCTATCCACAAAGATTTTGAAGTTATAATGTGAGAGATATATAGGTAATCTTATTTGACCTCCTCTCTGAAAATAGTCTCTTACCTTGGTCCCATTTTCCCAGCAGCCACCCTGAGTCAACCTTTTTAGGGTTTTTAGTCTTTTTAGTCAACTTCCTTATTGACTTCTCCTTCTGTTCCTCCTTCACTGTCATGTGGGCCTTAAATACTGGGTACTGCAGACCCTGTTCTCTTCTGTAAAGTCTCACAAGTTTACTCTGGATTATAACCAAGCACAAGTATAACCCACACTCAAACTGGCAAGAGTCAACAAGATTCTGGGTAATCAACACACAATATTCAGCAATAACTTCAGCAACAAGAATCACAGAATATCATATATACAACACACTGGGACTAAAATGTGGATTAAAAAAAGTAAAAAATAAATAAATATATATATTAAAAGACTATTAGGGAATGAGTACAGCAGAGAAGGCTTGAACACAGAAATGCTCAGGACCACATACAAAGAGTGCCTTTCATTCCTCAAGTTCCTAAATACTTAGAACTAAAAGAGAAAGAAAAAAAGCAACATCTTTTTAGTGGTTATTTATGTCAGCCACTGTGTAAAGACTTTTATATATTATGTCATTTAATCCTCACAACAATCCTATTATCCCCATTTCACAAATGGGAGATTTGAGACTTAAATAACTAGGCAAACCACATAGCTATTAAATTTAACTCAGATCTGATTTCAAAGTCTCCTGTTCTTTCTACTCAATCTTATTAAATTCATTCATATGGAGTTATTTTTCTGAGCCTTAGGAAAATATAAATTGAACTTGTTCCATAAACTTGTTCCTAAAAACACAATCATTGAATATTAGGGCTACAAAGGCCTGAGAGCCTATTTAGCCACACATTACATCCTACAGTGTTGTAGGCGATGAAATTGAGGCCACTGGTAAATTAAGGGATGTATTTAAACTCAAAACACATCTTAGATCTCTCCCAGTGCATGTGAATTTCCAACACTGGGACAATGTCATATAGAGAGGCATTTGGTATGGATATTTCACAAATGTTTAAAACTCAACCTCAGTACAAAAATAACGTATCAACTGAGAAAAATAATCTCTGCTCTCTGTCCACAATCCCTTCATCTTAAATTTTTCATCAAAATGGAAGCCAATTACAGAGACTCTTTTGTATGAAATAAACTCTTTCAGAAGTAGTTAGTTGAAAACTTCTAATGTCATTTGTTCACAATCCAGGCTGCCTTCAATGTAACTGCAGCAGTTGTCAAAATAAATGGCCACATCCATGTATAGCATACTAAAATTATATGTTCTATTTTTTTAAGTTGCAAAGATTTTCAAGAAAGTTGCATTTTTATAGATAAAGCTAATCTCTTATGTAGAAGATAAATAATCAGTCTACTTCCAGCTATGAGAAAGCTTGAGTTTCTACCAAGTGAACTGCCAAAGGCTATTCTCATGCCACATTAGGCAGAAGACAAGCATGGCTGCAATTTTCCAAAGTAGCAACAGAGACACTAAACAGATGAGGAAATTAGCAGCTGTAGGACAACAGTACCTATGATAGATTTTTCTCTGCTAAATAAAACATAGGTTTAGCAACCAAATATTCTTCTATTTTGAAAAAGATTTTAACTGGGATGCTTGGGTGGCTCAGTGGTTGAGTGTCTGCCTTCAACTCAGGGCATGATCCCGGGTCCTGGGATTGAGTCCTGCATCGGGCTCCCTGTGTGTAGCCTGCTTCTCCCTCTGTCTATGTCTCTGCCTCTCTCTGTGTGTCTCTCATGAATAAATAAAATCTTTAAAAAATATTTTAAGTTTTTTACTGAATTTACTGTAATAATTAAACAAAAAAGAAATTTATTTTTAAGCAAAGAATCATCATATAACTTCACAATATATTATAATTTTTCTTAAAATCTATATAGTTGTGCCTATCAATTATTCTCATGATTCAAAATTTTAGTAAATAAACAAATGGTAGAACAGAGGCAAAGTTTATAAACATGCTTAACTCTTAAGAATTACAGGTTTCCCTTTGCCTAAAAACAAATTTCTACGTATCCTTTGGAATTTAAGAATTACCTTATTTCAGACAACTTCTCTACCTCCTCAATCTCATCTAATAATTATACACATATTCCTTTTCTACACTTCCACAGCATCTTATGTATGCTTTTATAATCTTAATTACTACACTATATTATAATCACATGTAAATGTGTCTGTCTCCCCTGATTATAAGTTGGGAACATATCTTCATCAACTCTATAACTACAGTGACAAGCATAATATTTGATATAAAATCAGGCTTAATATCTATTAAAAGAATGATTAAACTGCTTTCTAATATTTATTAGACCCTGTTATGGGATATCTCCGGGTGACCCCTCAAAATAACTTACAATGGACATGCAACAATACTTCCTTCTCAGTAAAATAACTGAATGATTTTAGTGAGAGAAATAAAAACTACAGCAAAATTTCAGCTTGAAAAAAAAAAAAGGAATCTTGTTTGCTTCTCAAATATTTCTCTGCTCTTTAAGAAAGAAGCTTGTCATTTGTTTAATATCCAATGGAATTTAGTGTGGAGGAGGTCCTTTGGGACCCTAACATGGCTTGACTAAACCATAGGGAAATGGTAAGTAGATTTCATCACCAGTCTGTAACCTCTGCCCTGAGATGAAAATAAAAAACCCTTTCCCTCACACAGGCATACTGATTATCCCCATGGTGGCCTGGCCTGAGCCGCAAACAAAACCCTGCTGTGTTGACACCCAACATGCAGCAAACCAAACCATGACCTGGGTCCAGGATGGTTTAGACTTTGAAAGAAAGCAGCACCAGAAAGCAACAAACAGAACAGATAATATCTAAATATTTGGGGGCACTGAATTTTATTATAAAAAAAAGGATGTCTGATTCCCTTCTTGTCTGTTTCTCTTGGCTAGTCATTGTGTTCAAAAGAATTAAAGCATAATCTGGCCCAAATAAGGGAAGCATCCCTAATTCCAACAAATCCTAAAACTGACCGACAGGTAGATACTGTTTGGGTTAGGGAACACATTACACTATGATTATGAGAAAAATTAATATGGCTACTAATTGAGCATGCTCTCAAAAAGAAATTGGTTGCAGATGCAGAACTGGATACATTAAAATAAACATCACTTATTTATTGAGCCTTCACATAGTTAAGATAATTGCCTTAAAACAGACCTATGGCTTAATTCCAAATCTCTTCCTTTAATATGAGTATGATTTTGAGTTTGCTTTTAGAAAACTAATAGAATTTTCTGAGAATTAAATAAGATAATGCATATAAAATACTACATAGAGTATGTTGCAGTTGTTGCTATTATTATTTAGAATCTCAAAAGGATTTACTTATTTTAAAGTAAGGGGAAACAGGAATACATATATATAATGTATAACTTGATCTATACCCGGGCAACAGAATTGTGGAAAAAAAGCTTTCTTCATAATTTTTGGAAAGGAATACTTTTTCAGTTATTGTACTTAGAAACATCTTTTATATACATATAAAATTACATGTATATATATGCAATCATTTATAAATGCACAAATGAATAGACATATAAACACAAAAAAGCTAAAAGTCACCATACCAGGAGAACCCCTAAAGATAATGTTTTCTTCCCTTCCCTCAATTTACATTAAAATAAAACGAGGTCCATCATTATAATGACTAATTTATATTTTCATAATTATAATTTTACCCAGTCAAGCAGCTATTCAATATCAGAGATATTGATTTAACCACCCATCATTCAATCCAATTCTCTTACTTACTAAACTAATGTTTATAACAACATTTTATTAGTTAATAACCAAACATGTAAAAATCCTATAGTTCTATAAAGTGTATCTCAAATGCTAAACATTTTTGTTGTCAAGATATGCTAAGGATTAAGTGAAAGATATAGCTAGCCCATTTCCAACATTAAGACGTACATGCATACGTGTGTGTGTGTGTGTGTGTGTGTGTGTGTGTGAACTGTATATGCCAGTAGACATTGGTGGAGAGAAAACACTACCTTCTGCCTCTTACGTCTTTCAAACTGATACAGATTTAGCCTCTAATTTCCTTCAGTAGCATATGAAAGCTTGGTACACAGGCATTGGCAAAGAGAACTCACAAGTAACTATATCAATGTATATGAAACTCTTGTCTTAGAACTTCTTCATATATACATTGTCTTATAAAGTGAGCAAAAACATTATCTTTAAAAATAAGACTTGGGATATTATACACTTTTCTACTTAAGCCAATAGCTATAGAGTTACTAGTTCATGTGAGCAACTATAAAAATTCTTTTAACACAGATCTTTCTGCCCATACTGAAGTTTTTCTGAAGTTTTTAGTTTTTTTTTAAGATTTTATTTATTTATTCATGAGAGACAGAGAGACAGAGATAGAGAGGCAGAGACACAGGCAGAGGGAGGAGCAGGCTCCCTGCAGGGAGCCTGATGTGGGACTTGATCCTGGGACTCCAGGATCACGCCCTGGGCTGAGGGCAGCGCTAAACTGCTGAGCCACCCAGGGATCCTCCTGAAGTTTTTAGTTTTTAATCTAATCTTTAAAGCCTACCCCCTTCCACTCCCCCAGCAACCATGCATGACTTAATTTTAAATCATGAAGAAACACTAATTCTACCAATCTTTATTACAAAAAGAATATAACCTTATTTGCAGGAAAATTACTACAGATATTCCTCTGGTTCATTTATACTTCATTACCTCAATTAACATGAACTGACAACTGGTGTCAGACACTGTGCTTTCATATATATTATTTCCTTTATCCCAAAAAATGCCCTCAGATAAGAATCATTCCTCATTTATAAACTGATTATACTGAGAAATAGAGAATTAGGTAACTTGTCAAATGTAATTTAATTAGTGAATAGTGAGGTTGAAAAAAATAAAAGTTTGTTAAGAAAGTGTCTGGAGTCACCTGGGTAGCTCAGTAGTTGAGTGTCTGCCTTTGGCTCAGGTGGAGATCCCAGAGTTCTGGGATCAAGTCCTGCATCAGGCTCCCCACAGGGAGACTGCTTCTCCCTCTGCCCATGTCTCTGCCTCTCTCTATGTCACTCACAAACAAATAAATAAAATCTTTTTTTTTTAAAGTGTCTTAAACTGGACAATAATGGTTTATTATGCAGTATCAATTAATGGTCAATATTGCATGAATAAAGTTAAAAGTTTATACATTTTGTTATTATTACTAATCACTGGATTTCATTAATGACAGTCACTGCATATGTATGTATACGTGTGTGTATACATATATATATGTATGTATACACACACACAGAAATACATATGTATTTGTTATCCTAACCACGAGTCAGAGGGCATACTGGTTAGATACACAATAGAAGATAGCCTAGATTCAAATCCCAGGTATGCCACTATCAGTTATTTAACCTTGGACAAGATACTTAACAACATTGTGCTTCAATTTGCCCATCTGTAAAGTAGTGATAATAACAATACTTACTTCTTATGATCTTTATGAAGAATAAACAAGTCAGTATGTATATATATATATATATATATATATATATATAGCTATTTTCATGGAGTGATCAGGAAAGTCTTCAATGAAAGGAGTTGTGAGCAAAAACCTGAAGTAAGGGAGTGAGAGCCATACAGATAACTGAGGAAAATGTGTCCCAAGAGAAAAGAATAGCAAAAGAAAAGGTCCTAAGGTGCAAGTGTCTCCAACATGTTCACTAAAGGCAGATCAATATGGCTTGGATAGAGTGAACAACAGGAATAGGTAGGTAATAGTAAGGGAGGTGGGGATATAGAGACTTAAAAGACCCGTGTAACAACTTCAGGTTTAGTCTAAGTCAGAAGAGAAGTCATCAGAAGGTTTTGAACTGATTATTTTTAAAAGATTACTCTAGATACTGTCTATAAAATTATTGAAGGAGTATGCAAATACTAGCAAGGGAAACAACTAACCATCAAGGTTTACGTTTGCTAATGAATCTGAAATGGGTTGTGTGAGAAAGCTAGGAAAGACTTCAATGTTTCTGTCCTGAGTAGCATGAGGAACAGAGCTTTTATTTACTGAGAAACGGGTTTGAAGGGACAAAGAATTTATTTGTGGGCATATAAGTTTGGTATGCCTATTTGATATCCAAATGGAGAAATTAAGTAATAGGTAAGTGTATATATACAAGTGTGAAATTCAGGAGAGAATTTGAGACTTGAGGTATAAATGTGGGAGTCGTCAGCATTTAGATGATACTTAAAGTATCTAAACTCAATGAGATGACTTGCAGAAACAGTAGATAGGAAAGATTTCCCAAAAAAAAAAAAAAAAAAAAGGAAAGATTTCCAAAGACTGAATCCCACCATACTTCACATGTCTTTTTAAAGAGCTTGAAAATAAGGAGGCACCAAGGAAAAAAACAAAAAAAAAATTAAGATGAGTCAAAATGAAATTATATCCCAGAAGTCAAGTGATGAAACATTTCAAAAAGTAGAAGACATAATCAACTGTGTCAAATGCTGCCAAGTTCAAGTAAAATGAAAAGTAAGAAAAACTGACCATTGCACTGGTAAAATGGAAGTAACTGACAAATTTGAGTAGAGCTTCAGTCAAGTGGTGGGGGTAAAAGCTTGACTATTACAAAGAGAATAAGAACAAGTAGAAATATAAAGTACAGATACTTCTTTTGAGGAAGTTTTGCAATAAAGAAGAACAGAGAAATGAGGCAAAAGGTAGAAAACTTTGTGTGATCAAGAGATGACAAATAGTTTAATCCAATATTGTAAGTTTCAAAGCTAATTTTTATTGGGAGGAGTTTGGAAAATTATCCAGAAGTGGCAGTGAGATAAATGAAAGTTGAGGAAAACAAAACCAACTTTTTGAGGGCAGGGAAAACTGTTCTCAAAGAAGATCTAGGTTTCAACTGTAGTACATGGGTGGAAAGGATGTTCAGAGACAACACTGAGATTACAGATCTTGGTGATAAGGGTTCTTAACTCTTAGAGGACACAGTAGAGAAGAATGGGGAGTTACACAGAGGTGATGTAATGGCATTGCAGGTTAGGGAAGTCTTATATGGAGCCATAAAGAAATGAGAGTCTGGGTTATAAAGGATGAACTGGATGAAGGATGTTCACTATTGTGGTAATTATTTTGCAATATATATATGTGTATCAAATCATTATGTTGCATAATGTTAAACCTGGGGAAAAAAAGGTGTGGTTCTATAACACACATATACACACACACAAGGTGACTTGTAGTCAGTCAAGGTCTTTTGTGACTGAAGTATATGTAAAACTAAGGAATAGGTCTTTTCTCAACTATAAAGGTGAGAAAACAGAGCTCTCAGGCCCCCTCTTTGCCCCTGAGAAAGGGAGAATGAAAACCAGGCAAGTTCAAAATCAAATATTAGTCGTTATCCCAACAGAGTTTTATGGATACAGATATTCACATGAAATACAAATCATGCTTAAACACATATCATGAACTGTTTGGAATGGACCAAATGCCCACCTCCACTTTTACATCACCTCAGTTCTCTTCTACATACCAGGTAAGCATTAGTATCTCAAAAAATAAACACTTAAATGGTTCAATGGAAGCTACTCTGGTCTTAGAATCAACAAACTTGCAACAGGCTTCTAATGCTGCCATTTACTATTATATGACATTATGCCAAATCACTTAAGCCACAGGTTTTAATTCTGTGATGAGAATAATTCCAACTTCAAAAGAATTCTACTGAAATGAATAAATGAGTTCAATTTATAGAAGGGCATTCAAGATAACTAAGGTGATATAAAAGTGTGGATAAGAATTGATCCATCTACAATAGGATGATAATATAAGGTTTAAGCCAAATAAGAAATTCATAAGATGGTTAACTCTACTACAAATTTTGCTACTGAAGATGAATTCAATAACTCTATAATGAAAGTAAAAATACTATACAAGTAAACTCCTTAAATATAACCAGGTTTTAGGCCTTTTGAAAGGATATTATTTTGATAGAATGAGTAAGATCTTAAAAATGTATATCATATTTGGGCAGCCAGGGTGTCTCAGCGGTTTAGTGCCACCTTCAGCCCAGGGCCTGATTCTGGAAACCCAGGGATCGAATCCCACATCGGGCTTCCTACATGGAGCCTGCGTCTCCCTCTGCCTGTGTCTATGCCTCTCTCTCTCTCTCTCTCTCTCTCTCTCTGTATGTGTGTGTGTGTGTGTGTCTCATGAATAAATAAATAAAATCTTTTTTAAAAATGTATATCATATTTAATAAAGTAATGTTTTACTTTCTATATGAAATAATGACTAAATGAAAAATCCAACTACTAAGATGCCTACACATTAGGTACTTTTTAATCATTCAACAACTATTTATGCAAGACAGTATTCTCACATGCTAGAGCTTAGAATAAAAAATAAAATTAAGATACCTACTTTCATGAAACTTAGATCTTAAGTTAAGAGACAAATAATTAATAGAGAAAACATGATAAATATAGATAGATAAATATAATCCAGGAAAGAAATATTTAAACTCACATGAATCAAATAGTAATGAATGATATAAGAAAATACCTAGGTAGTTTAGGAATATTTCTCTAAACAGAAATGAGTGAAATGTATTAACAACAGAATCTAATATTTTATAGCACTTAGAGCCAACCATTATTCAAACCTAATATATGTTAACACATCTGATCTTCACAACAACCCCATGAGATAGATAATATGATTATCTCAATTTTATCAGAACGTGGAGAACAGAAAAAGTAAGTTATTTGTTCCAGTATTGTAGGAAGTAAAAGAGCTAGAATTTGAATGTCAATAACCTGGATCTCACAACATACGTTATAGACCATTATGCTACCCTAAAAGATTACTGAATAAAAATAATTGAAAGCTGGCTACCTAGGACCAGCTAGTTTAAGTAAAAATGGACTTGCATGCCCTAAATTCAGTAAGTGCATTGTAATTAGAGAAAACAAATAAAAATTTCAAACATCAACACAGAATAAATTATAACCAGGGTAATTTATTTACTAAGGAATTTTTTAATTACATCAAGTTAAAAGGAATAAACTATTAGCACATAAATGAATAGGTATTAACTCTCCCAAATACATTTAAAAAACTGATTCATAACAAATATTTATTTAGCACTAAGTATGTGGCAGACACACTGGTCACAATATAGATGTATAAATAATATCTAAATTTTATAGTGCTTGATATATGCCAGGCAACATTCTAGTAGCTTAACATATATTGTCTCATTTAATCCTCATGAGTCTCCTTGCAATGAGACATTTGCAATTACTTCAATTTTAATAAAAGAAATATAGAAATTGAGAATACTGTCTTCAAGATGGTAGTGTAAGACTTTTTCTTCTACCTAATATGAAGTAACAGTAATCAAATTAAATGCTTATCTGAAACAACTATGAATGAATTAATGAAAAGAAAGAAAAGAAAACAAAGTTAAACATTGGTTCTCAAAATAATTAACATTAGAAGAAGGAAGACCAGGATCCCAGAGAGATGGGGAACAAACAAGGTAAACGCTATAATCACTCCATATTATTATATGGTGAAAGAGTCCAGGCTTCAGGTCAAAAAGGGAGAATCCAGTTGGAACTTGAAAATTACTCTGAAATTAAGAGACTAAGCTGGGAATCCACAAAGCCAAGGCAATTAGAGTTTACAGATTGCAGTATCAAAGAGGAGAAAGTTGCATAGCAAAAACCTGACATTTGCAAAGTATCCCCTGCAAGTCTTCAGCAAAGTACAGCTAGCATATATATAAAAGGAAATTTCTTAAGGTTGAGTAAAGAAAGACCTAAAAGGATTAGAGGGAAGAATCATCAGAGATCACATAGGGCCAAGAATAGTGCCAGATCCCCTCAAGCAGAATAAAAAACCTCGGGATCCCTGGGTGGCGCAGCGGTTTAGCGCCTGCCTTTGGACCAGGGCGCGATCCTGGAGACCCGGGATCGAATCCCACGTCAGGCTCCTGGCATGGAGCCTGCTTCTCCCTCTGCCTATGTCTCTGCCTCTCTCTCTCTCTCTCTGTGTGACTATCATAAAAAAAAAAAAAAAAAAAAAAAAAGAATAAAAAACCTCATACTTTATAAGACATCAGATACTCAAAAAGATTTTACCTCAATAGGAGATCTGATCCCAACTTACAAACCTTAAAAGTAAGATCTGAAGGCATAACACTGTTTTTAAGTAATTTAGCTATATCCTGGAATAAACTACAAGAATATCTATAGAAAATCAATGCAGAATAAGCATTTGACAAAATTTAACAATCACTCATGATAAAAACTCTACAAACTCAGTGTAAAGGGAACGTACTCCAGCACAATGGCCAAATATGACAAGCCCACAGCTAACATCATACCAAATAATGAAAAAATGAAAGCTTATCTTTCAAGATAAGCAAGAACAAAACAAGAATGTCCACTCTTGCCACTTACATTCAACATAGTACTGCATGTCCTAGACACAGGACCGAGGTAAGGAAAAGAAATACAAGGCATCTAAAATGGAAAAGAAGAAAAACTCTCTACATACAGATGACATTATATTATATAAAGAAAAAACTAAAGGCTCCTCACAAAAAAGTTAAAAATAAAACAATTCAATTAAGTTGCAAGATACAAAATAAATATAAAAAATCTGCTGTGTTTCTATATGCTATAATGAACTATCACAAAGAGATTAAGAAGACAATACAACTCACAATTGAATCAACAAGAATTCCTACCAATAAGATTCCAGGAAATATGGCAGAGTAGGATACTAAGCTCACCTCAACCCACAATTATAATTAGATAAAACCCACATCAGTGTAAATAACCCAGAAAACACCTGAAAGATAGGCAGAATAGATGCTCCACAGCTAAATGTAGAAGAAAAGGCCGTATCCAAGAAGGTAGAAAGGGTGGAGATATGGCTGGGAGCCAAGGGACACATGGAACTCAACAGGTACAGAAAAGGGAGAGTTCTCCACAACAGGCAACCCAGGCAGAGGAGACTCACACAGAAAAGATGAATCCCCATAACATTAGGCTTAGAAAACCAGAGGGAGGGCACCTGGGTGGCTCACTGGTTGAGCATCTGCCTTTGGCTCGGGTCATGATCCCGGGGTCCTGGGATTGAGTTCCACATCGGGCTTCTCCCTCTGCCTATGTCTCTGCCTCTCTCTGTGTGTCTCTTATGAATAAATAAATAAAATCTTAAGAAGGAAAAGAAAGAAAAAGAAACAAAGAAAGAAAGAAAAACAAAACCAGAGGAGCCTAACAATCAGTGGGGCTTAACACATGGAATTTTAAAAATCAGCTGTCTAGGATCTGGGAGAGCCAAAAGGAAGAGTTCCCACCCTTAAAGAGAAAGCAAAACAAACAGCCCTCAGGTACACCATAGAAGCAGCAGTTTGAAAAATGTCTGTAGTATACACAAAAAAATTTTATTTACAAATCTCAGAGCTTGTGCTAGAGGGGCAGAGACCTTTGGGAGAACTCTCCAAGAACAAAAAAAAAAAAAAAAAAAACTTGCAGGAGCCATTTCTCTCTCTTCCTCCCCATCCCACATACATGAACAATCATGGTAACCAGTGCAGTGCCAACACTCTCCAACTAGTGTGCTAACAGTACACCTTCCCCCCAAGCACTTCTACAAATCCGTTCCCTCCAACAAAGCCTTAGCAGGAGTTTTCCCAGGCAGCTACAGATACCCTCCTGCAGCAGACTAGCTCAGAACTTGCTGGTACAATATAACCCTCCTCCACAGACATGTACCCTGCAAATGCCTTGGCAAAAGCGCATCCAAACCGACGCCACAACCCTGGCAGTGTACAACCAACCCCAAAGGACCCAACAGCACTCCAAATTGACTCCTGCCTGGGGAGAGGGAAGATAACCACATAGATCAGTCCAACTGCAATCCCAGAAGGTAGTTGGGGGCACAGAACTGGTCTGACTACAGATCCCACTCACCAATGAAAGCTTCTCAGGGGACAACACAGGGAAATCACTCAACAGTACATTGCTACTGCATCTCTGGTAAATAACTGGTCTGACTCAACTCAAACCCAAGGCAGCCCCAGATTGGCACATTAACAACACAGAGACTAAATACCCTACCCACAACACACAAAGAGAACCATTGCAAATAACTGAACCAAAGGCAAACTTGGCTCAGCCACAATAGCAGGGCACACGAGGAAACGTAAGAGACACCCCTGAAGCACCAGGTTCTGGTGAACAGAGCAAATTGTACTACTGAACACTAGGACCTCGTCTTCATAAGGCCATTACTTTCGAGAGCAGAAAGCATAACTGACTTTTCTGACACACAGAAACAGACACAGAGAGTTAGGCAAAGTGAGGATGCATAAGAATATGTCCCAAATGATACAAGAGGACAAAATCAAAACAAGACACCTAAATAAAACAAAGATAATTAATATGCCTAATAGAAAATTTACACAAGTGGTCATAAACAGACCCAGTGGACTTGAGAAAAAACCATACAACCTCAGTGAAACACTAAAAAAAGAAATAGGAAACATAAATAAGAATCAATCAGAGATGACTGAAATTAAAAATAAAAGTAAACTAGACTGAATGAATAGCAAGTAGACTAGAAAAGAATAAGGACAGCTCATGATAGGAGACAGGGTAATAGAAGGCAGCTCAACAGAATGGAGAAAAAAATAATAAATAAAAATAGATAAAGGGAATTCAGCAACACCACCAAGAATAATAACATTTGCATTATAGGGATCCCACAAGGAGAAGAGAGAGAAAGTGAAGGGAATATTTATTTGAAAAAAATCACAAATCTGGGGAAGGAACCTAAAATCCAGATCCAGCAGGAAGAGAGGGCCACCAACAAAATCAACCCTTGAGGTCCACACAAAGAAACATAACTATTAAAATGGAAAATTTAATGATAGAGAATTTTAAAGGTATCAAGAGAAAAGAAAATGGATGCATACAAGGGAAACCCATAAGCCTATCAGGGGATTTTTCAGAAGAAACTTCTCAGGCCATAAAGGACTGACATAATATATTCAAAGAGCTGAAATAAAACCAACTGTAACCAAAATTACTGGATCCCAGTATGGCTATCATTCCAAAAAAAAGGAGAGACAGAGTTTCCCAGACAAAAAAAGTTGAGAATTTATCACCACAGACCAAACTACAAGAAATGTTAAAGGGGACTCTTTGAGTGGAAAGGGAAGATTTAAAGTAGAAACAAGGAAAGTAGGAAGGAAAAAGCAGTAAAATTAAGTATATCTATACAACTCAGTCAAAGGATTCACAAAAGAATGTAAAGTATGACACCATAGACCTAAAACATGAAGGGGAGAAGAGTAAAGACTAGATCCAAACTTGTATATATTGAATATATCTCAAATAACAGAAAGGCAATAAGCATCTACCAATCAATAATTAATTTGATAGTAAATGGATTAATGCTCCAAACAAAAGACACAGAGTGAAGGGTTGGATACAAAAACAAGACCTATCAATATGCTGACTATAAGAGACTCATTTCAGACAAAAAGATACACACAAATTGAAAGTAAAGGGATGGAAAAACATTTATCATGCAAATGAATATGTAAAGAAAGCCAAGACAGCAATACTTCTATCAGACAAAACAGACTTTAAAACAAAGACCAGGGGCAGCCCAGGTGGCTCAGAGGTTTAGCTCCGCCTTCAGCCCAGGGTCTGATCCTGGAGACCCAGGACGGAGTCCCACGTCAGGGTCCCCTCATGGAGCCTGCTTCTCCCTCTGCCTGGGTCTCTGCTTCTCTCTCTCTCTGTGTCCCTTATGAATAAATAAAATCTTAAAAAAAAAAAAAAAAAACAAAGACCATAACAAGAGACAAAGAAGTACACCAAATAATCATAAATAAATAAGACGGAACAATTATAAATATTTATGCACCCAACGTGGGGACAGCCAAATACATAAGGCAGCTAATAACAATCATAAAGGAAGTAATAGAGAATAACAGAATAATAGCATGGGACATTAACATCCCATTTATATGAATGGATGGATCATTCAAATAGAAAATCAACCAAGAAACAAAGTCTTTTTTTTTGAAACAATGTCTTTGAATGACACATTGCACCAGATGGATCTAACAAATATATAAAGAACATTTCATCCTAAAACAGCAGCGTACACATCCTTTCAAGTGCACAAGGAACATTTTCCAGGTAGATCACATACCATGCTACAAAGACAAGTCTCAACAAATTAAAAAAGATCAAAGTCATGCAATGCATCTTTTACAACCACAATGCTATGAAACTAGAAATCAACTACAAGAAAAAATATGGAAAGAATACAAATACATAGAGGTTAAATAACATGCTACTAAACAATGAATGGATCAATCAAGAAATCAACAAGGAGGGGGAACCCTGGGTGGCTCAGCGGTTTAGCGCCTGCCTTTGGCCCAGGGCACGGTCATGGAGTCCCGGGATCAAGTCCCGCGTCGGGCTCCCGGCATGGAGCCTGCTTCTCCCTCCTCCTGTGTCTCTGTCCCCCTCCCCTCTCTCTCTCTCTCTCTCTCATAAATAAATAAATCTTTTTAAAAAATAACAAGGAAATAAAAAAATACATGAAGACAAATGAAACACAAAGGTCCAAAATCTTTGGGATGCAGCAAAAGCTGCTCTAAGAGGGAAGTTTATACAACAAAAGCCTACTTCAAGAATCAAGAAAAATGTCAGATAAACAATGTGAGCCTTTTTTTTTTTTAATAAAGATTTTATTTATTTATTCATAGAGACACAGAGACAGAGGCAGAGACACAGGCAGAGGGAGAAGCAGGCTCCATACAGGGAACCCAATGTGGGACTCGATCCAGGGACTCCAGGACCGCACCCTGGGCCAAAGGCAGGCGCTAAACCGCTGCGCCACCCAGGGATCCCACAATGTGAGCTTATACCTAAAAGAATTACAAAATAAGACTAAGAAAAACCCAAAACCAGGGAAAGGAAGGACATTAGGATTAGAGCAGAAATAAATGATATAAAAACTGAAGAGAGAGAGAGCAATGAAACCAGAAACTGGTTCTTTGAGAAGATCAACAAAATTGATAAAACTTTAGGTACACTCATCAAAGAAAGAGGGACTCATATAAACAAACCAGTAAATGAAAGAGGGCAAAGAACAACTGAGACACAAAAATACAAAGGGTTATAAGAGAATACTATGAAAAATTATATGCCAACAAATTTCACAATCTAAAAGAAATTAATAAATTCCTAGAAACATAAAAACTCCCAAAATTAAACCAGGAAGAAACAGAAAATTTGAACAAACTGATATCAGCAGTTAAATGGAATCAATAAAAAAAACAACAACAACAACAAAACAAGACAGAAAACAAACAACAAACTCCCAACAATCAAAAAGTTCAGGACCGGATGGCTACACAAGTATATTCTACCAAATAATTAAAGAATAGCAAATACCTATTCTTCTCAAAGTATACTAAAAAAATAGAAGACAAGAGAAAGCTTCCACACTCATTTTATGAGGACAAAATTACCCAATACCAAAACTAGATAAAGATACCACAAAAAAGTAAAACTACGGGCCAATAACTCTGATGAACATGCATACAAAACTTTTCAACAAAATACCAGAAAGCCAAATCCAACAAAAAATTAAAAACTCATTCACCATAATCAAGTGGCATTTATTCCTGAGATGAAAGGGTGTTTCAATATTCATAAATCAATCATCATGATACATCACATCAATAAGGATAAAAATTACATGTTAATTTCACAAGCTGTAGAAAAAGCATTTGACAAAGTACAACATCTATTCATGATAAAAACTATCCACAAAGTAGAATTACAGGGAACATACCTCAAGATAATACAGGCCATATATTAAAAACTTACAGCTAACACTATAGTCAATGGGGAAAAGCTCTCAACTAAAATCAGGAAAAAACACAAGGATATTCACTCTCACTACTTTTGTTAAACATAATATTGAAAATCTTAGCCACAGCAATCAGATGAGGAAAAAAAATCCCAATTGGTAAGAAAAAAGTAAAACTTTCACTATTTAAAGATAACATGATTCAGTATATAGAAAATGCTAAAGACTCCACCAAAAAACAACTAGAATGATGAATGAATTTGGTAAGGTCACAAAATACAAAATCAATACACAAACATCCCTTGCATTTATTTTTCTTTTTCAAGTTTTTATTTAAATTCCAGTAAGTTAACAAACACTATAACATTAGTTTCAAACGTACAACTTGCATACAAAACCCAGTACTTATCACAAGTGTCCTCCCCTTAGTACCATCACACATTTAACCCATCCTCCACATACCTCCCCCCTCCATCAACCCTCAGTTTATTATTAACCCTGTAGTTAAGAGTCTCTTTTATGGTTTGCCTTTCTCTATTTTTCCCCCATATTCATCTGTTACATTTCTTAAATTCCATGTATGAGTGAAATGACATGGTATTTGTTTTTCTCTGACTTATTTCACTTAGAATACTACTTTCTAGCTCCATCCACATTGTTGCAAATGGCAAGATTTGATCTTTTATGGCTGAGAAATATTCCATTACATATATATATCACACTTCTTTATCCACTGCATTTCTATATACTAACAATGAAATAGCAAAAAGAGAAATTAAGAAACCCATCCCATTTACAATTGCACCAAAAATAATAAAGTACCTAGGACTACCTCGGTTAAGTTTTTAAGCAAGGAGAAAGACATGTACCCTGAAAACTATAAAACACTGATTTAGGGATCCCTGGGTGGCTTAGCAGTTTAGCGCCTGCCTTCCGCCCAGGGCATGATCCTGGAGTCCCGGGATCAAGTCCCACGTCGGGCTCCCTGCATGGAGCTTCCTTCTCCCTCTGCCTGTGTCTCTGCCTCTCTCTCTTGTGAATAAATAGATAAAATCGTAAAAAAAAAAAAAAAAAAAAAAACACTGATTTAAAAATATTGAAGATGACATAAACACATGAAAATATATTCCATGCTCATGGATTACAGGAAAAATACTGTTAAAATATCTACATTGCCAAAAGCAATCAGCAGATTTAATGCACTCCCTATCAGAATACAACAGCATTTTTCACATAACTAGAATAAATACTCCCAAAATTTGTATGGAACCACAAGAGACCCCAAACAGCCAAAGCAATCTTGAAAAGAAGAACGCGATACCCGTGGCTCAGCAGTTGAACATCTCTCTTCGGCTTAGGGCGTGATCCCAGGGTCCCAGGATGGAGTCCTGCATCAGACTCCCCTAGAGGAGCCTGCTTTTCCCTCTGCCTATGTCTCTGCCTCTCCCTGTGTGTCTCTCATGAATAAATAAATAAAATCTTTTCATTAAAAAATAAGAACAGGAGAAATCACAACCTATATATTAAGATGTGCTAAAAAGCTGTAATAATCAGAACAGTATGATACTGCACAAAAATACCACATAGATCAATGGAATAGAAATAAACCCATGGTTATATAATCAATTAACCAAATGAGGCAGAATATGCAATAGGAAAAAAGTCTCTCCAACAAATGTTGGGAAAACTGCTACATGCAAAAGAATGTAACTGGACCACTTTCTGCACAAAATTAAACTCAAAATGGATGAGACCTAAAACTATAAAAATCCTAGAAGAGAGTACAATCAATAAGTTCTCTGGTACTGGCCAGAGCAACATTTTCTACATGTGTTTCCTCAAGCAAGGGAAACAAACACTGAAAAGAAACTATTAGAAAAAAAATAAATAAGCTGTTGAGAATACAATAAAATTAAAAACCTCTGAACATCAAAGGAGATGATTAAAAAAACTAAAAGAAAATAGAATAGGAAAAATATTTGCAAATGACATATCCAATAAAGAGTTAGTATTTAAAATATATAAAGAACTTATACAACTCAACACACACACAAAAAAAAAAAAACCCACAAATTAAAAACTGGGAAGAAGGCATGAATGAACATTTCTTCAAAGAAGACATACAAATGGTGAATAGACACATGAAAAGCTATTCAATATCACTGATCACAAGTTAAAACTACAACAAGGTATCACCTCACACCTGTCAGAATGGCTAAAATCAAAAACATAAAAACAACCAGTGTTAATGAGGATGTGGAGAAAAAGGAACCATTGTGTACTGCTGGTGGAAATATAAACTACTGTGACTACTGCAGAAAACACCATGAGTTTCCTAAAAAAATTAAAAATACCATATGATCCAGTAGTTTATAACCAAATAATTACTCAAAGAATATAGAATCAATAATTCAAAATGAAAAAAAGAAAAGAAACAAAAAATAGACTTAACTATAGAGAACAAATTGATGGCTACCAGGTGTAAGGTGGGTGGGCCAAGGAGTAAAATAGGTGAAGTGGATTAAGAGTACACTTATTGTAATGAGCACTGAGTAACGTATGTTATTGAATCACTATATTGTACACCTGAAACTACTGTAACACTGCATGTTAACTATACTGAATTAAAATTTTTAAAAACTACCTAGGAATAAATTTAACCAAGAAGGTAAAAGACATGTACAATGAAAAGTATAAAACAATAAAATGTTGACGGGAATGCAAACTGGTGTAGTCACTCTGGAAAACAGTATGAAAGTTCTTCAAAAAGTTAAAAATAGAACTACCGTACAACCCAACTGCACTACTAGGTATTTATCCAAAGGATACAAACATACGGATTCAAATAGGCACATGTACCCCAATGTTTATAGCAGCATTATCAACCATAGCCAAATTATAGAAAGAGCCCAAATGTCTATCAACTAATGATTGGAGGGCAGCCCCGGTGACTTGGTGGTTTGGTGCCACCTTCAGCCTGTGGTGTGATCCTGGGGACCCAGAATCGAGTCCTGAGTTAGGCTCCCTATGTGGAGCCTGCTTCTCCCTCTGCCTGTGTCTCTGCCTTGCTCTCTCTCTCTCTGTATCTGTCAGGAAGAAATAAATAAAATCTTAAAAAAAAAAAAAAAAAAACAATGAACGGATAAAGATGTCTTGTATGTATACAATGGAATATTATTCAGCCATCAAATAGAATGGTATCTTACTATTTGCAATGAAATGGATGGAGCTAGACTGTATTATGCTAAGCAAAATAAAGTCAGAGGAAAACAATGCCATATAATTTCACTCATATGTGGAATTGAAGAAACAAAACAGATGAACATAGAGGAAGGAAAAAAAAAAGAGGTAAACCATAAGAGACTCTTAATGATAAAGAAGAAAATGAGGGTTACTGGAGAATAGGTGGACCAGGGATAGGCTAAATGGGTGATGGGTGTTAAGGAGGGCATTTACTGTGATGAGCACCAGGTGTTACATGTAGGTGATGAATCACTAAATGCTACTCCTAAAACCAATATGACACTACCTAACTTGAAACAACAAAAAATACAAATAAAAGCAAGGGCAACAAAAGCAAAATTAAAAAAAAAAAAAACTTACCAAGCTTTAATGCTTTTGCATAGCAACAGGCATGAACAAAATGAAAGGCAACCTACTCAATGAGAGAAAATATTATAAATCATGTATCTGATAAGGGTTCAATATAGAAAATATATAACGAACTCACACAACTGAAATAGGAAAGTAAATAATCTGAATACAAAATAGGCACAGAATCTGAATATTCTTCCAAAAAAGACTTAAAATGCCCTACCTATACATAAAAAGGTGCTCAATATTACCAGGCATCAGGGAAATGCAAATTAAAATCCATTGAGATATCACTTCACACCTGTTAGAATAGCTATTATCAAAAGGATAAGAGATAATAATTTTTGGCAAGGATGCAGAGAAACAGGCACTCTAGGACACTGTTGGTGTGAACCACTATAAATAAGATACGGATTTGGTTTCACTCTTTTGCATGTAACAGTAAACTGTTGCAGCCACTATAGAAAACAGTATAGAGAGCTTCCTCAAAAAATTAAAAATTGAAATAACATATGATCCAGCAATTCTACTCTGGGGTATCTATGTTAAAAGAAATGAAATTTTTAAAAAAAATTTTAAAAATAAAAGAAATGAAATCACTATCTCAAAAAGATATCTGCATGCCCATGTCCACTGCAGGACAATAATTTACAATAGCCAAGATATGGAAACAACCAATGTGTCCACCAATAGATGAATAAAGAAAATATAGTACATATATACAATGGAATATTATTCAGCCATATAAAAATGGAAGTCCTGCCATTTTTAACATGGATGGACCTTGAAGTCAATATGCTAAGGGAAATTAGACAGAAAAATACAAATACTGTGTATTGTCACTTATATAAGAAATCTAAAAACATCACACTCCTAGATACACAGAAGAGATTGGTGGTTTCCATAGCTAAAGGTTTGGGATGGGAAAAATGGGTGAAGGGGATCAAAATTGGCCAAACTTCCAGTTACAAAATATATCCTGGACATGTACAACATGGTCACTAAAGTTTTTAATACTGTATCATATATTTGAAATTTGATAAGAGAGTATATCTTTAAAAAATTCTCATCATGGGCAGCCCGGGTGGCTCAGTGGTTTAGCAACTCCTTCAGCCCAGGGCCTGATCCTGGAGACCTGGGATCGAGTCCCATGTCGGGCTCCCTGCATGGAGCCTGCTTCTCCCTCTGCCTGTGTCTCTGCCTCTCTCTCACTTTGTGTCTCTCATGAATAAATAAAATCTTTAAAAAAAATTCTCATCATAAGAAAAAAAATTTAAATATATGAAGTGACAGATGTTAACTAACTTATTGTAGGAATCATTTCTATATAATAAATACATATATCAAATCATCTTATCCCTTTAAAACTAATTCAATGTTATATGTCAATTTTACCTCAGTAATATTGATGGGGGAGAATTTCTACACAGAGTAAAAGATATATAAAACCTAATACAATAAGTCTCAATATGAAAAATTATTCTAGCATGTAGAAAAGCAGAAAAAATGATACCCATTATGAAGAGAAAAACCAATCAGTTGAAACTGGCCCCCATTTAAAGGAAATAATACAATTTATAGACAAGGACATTAAAGTAATTTGAAAGTAAAAGAAAATATTGTATGTGTTAAGTAAAAATGTATTAAGATGTTAAGTAAAGGTACAAAGTTCAAAATCACACTTCTAAAAACAAAATCTAAAATTCATGAGAAAAAAATTATATTGCATGTAATTAAAAGCAAATTCAAATTAGACAGTGTACAAGAAAAGATTGGTGAATTTGAGACAAAGCAATAGAAATTATCCAAAATGAAAAACATGAGGCAGCCCGGGTGCCTCAGCGGTTTGGCGCTGCCTTCCGTCCAGGGTGTGATCCTGGAGACCCTGGATCAAGTCCCACCTCTGGCTCCCTGCGTGGAGCCTGCTTCTTCCTCTGCCTGTGTCTCTGCTCTCTCACTCTATCTCTCACTCTATGTCTCTCATGAATAAATACAAAAAATCTTAAAAAAAAAGAAAAAGAAAAACAATGAAACCCAGAAGAGGGTGGAACAGTAAAGCACTGAAAAAAAAAATAATGATTAGAAACTTCAACCAGAGAACATATCTGAAAAACTAAATGAATGAATTTTATAGAATAGAATGTATATTGCACTTCATTAAGCTGTTAAAAAAATAAAAATAAGATAAAATAAAGATCTTTTAAGATATGCAAAAGCTGAAAGAATTAATCACCAACAGACCATCAATACCAGAAATGCTAAAAATTCAAGTAGAAGGAAAATTGTAAATTGTATCAGATAGAAACTGGGATCTACACAAAGAAATAAAAAACACCGGAAAAGGTAATAACATGAGTAAATACAAAACCTTTTTTTCATATTATTTAAATCTATTTATTTAAAAATAGTAATATACTGTGGGGTTTATAACACATAAAAATATTTCATAACAATACCACGAAGGTCAGTAAAGGTAAAATGGAAGTATGATGTCAAGTTCTTTACTATATGTGAAGTGGCTTGATCACTTGAAGGTAGACTGTTATAAGTTACAGATGTATACTATAAGAAAGATATACCAAAATAACACAGAACAGAGTTACAGTAATAAGGAAACAAAATGGAAAAATGAAATAATAACAAATACTAGTTCTTTGACAAAATCAACTAAATATGTAATATTTGGGGTGCCTTGGTGGCTTAGTCGGTTAAGTATCTGCCTTCAGCTCAGGTCATGATCCCAGAGTCCTGGGATTGAGCCCCACATTGGGCTCTCTGTTAAGTGGTGAGCCTGCTTCTCCCTCTCCCTTTGCCTGCCCCTCTGCCCACTTGTACTCTGTCAAACAAATTTTTAAAATCTTTAATAAATAAATAATCTTCTAGACACAGTGGTCAGTGATTAAAAAAAAAAAGACTGAATTTACTAATCTCAGGAATGAGAAATAAAATCACTATAGATTCTAGAGATATTACAGGTTAATAAGGGAATATTTTAAATAACTTTATGCCAATGAATTTGACAAAAAGGGATCCCTGGGTGGCGCAGCAGTTGGCGCCTGCCTTTGGCCCAGGGCGCGATCCTGGAGACCCGGGATCGAGTCCCACGTCCGGCTCCTTGCATGGAGCCTGCTTCTCCCTCTGCCTATGTCTCTGCCTCTCTCTCTCTCTCTCTCTCTGTCTGTGTGACTATCATAAATAAATAAAAATTAAAAAAAGAAAAGAAATTATTTGACAAAAAGGTAAACGAACTATGATGCAAGAAAAATGAAATAACCTGAATAACCTTATATGTAATAAAGAAATTGAATTTAAAGATAAAAACCTATCCATAAATAGCCGTTTAATTCTACCAAATATAAGGATAAAATTATACCAATTCTATATGAATTGTTCCAGGAATCAAAGGCCAGTATTTCTTTCATCTCAAAACCAGATGAATATATTATAAGAAAAAAAAAAAAACTACAGACCAATATTCCTCATGAACATAGATGCAAAAATTATAAACAAATCTAATCTAAAAAATATCTAAACAAATCCAATCTGACGATATAGAAAAAAAAAAATAATGCATTATGGCCAAGTGGAGTTTACACCAAGAATGCAATATTGGTTTAACATTCAAAAATCAACCAATCATATTAACCAACTAAAAGAGAAAAACCATATTATCATCTGAACATATGCAGAACAAGAATTAGAAAAAAATCAAATGCATCATTGATAAAATTCTTGGCAAAGTAGGAATAGAAGCCTCACCATTATACAGGGAATCTACCAAAATCCTACAGCTAACATCATACTTAATGGATGTCTTTCCAGTGAGATCAGAAACAAAGCAAGGATGTCTGCACTCACCAATTCTATTCATACTGTCCTGTGAGCCAGGGAAAGGAGGCAAGAAAAATTTTTTGAAGCACTCTCATTGAAAAAGAAGAATCAAAAGTGTCCTTTTTAATAGATGACATGATTGTCTACATAGAAATACTATAGAATTTACAAGAACACCACCAGAAATCATGAGTGTAGCAAGGCTGCAATATATATCAGTGAACAGAAACCAAGTTTATTGCTATATATTATCAATTAGTCAAAAATTAAAAATTTAAATACCATTTACAAAAGCATGAAAATTCAAAATGTTTAGGAATAAATTTGATGAAATATGTGCAGGATTTGCACACATAAACTGCAAACAAAATATTACTAGAAAAATTAAATCAGAATTAAATAAATAGGAACTTATATCATTTTCAAGGATTGGAAGACTCAGTATTGCAAATAAAGCAATTTTCCCAAAAATTAAGCTACAGATTCAATACAATTCTAGAGTTGAGAAGAAGCAATCATTTTTGGTGAAGAGAAAAAAGTCTGAGATTTCACTTATTCACTCAGTTAAATTTAAAAGGCTTGACTATACATCATATGTTTTTTACATATGTCATTGTGTATATATATTTACATTATCTTTCAGCAATAAAATTCTCATCCTCATCTTAAAACTAAAAAAATTACACACAAATAGAATAGCCAAAAAAGAAGAAGAAGAAAGAAGAAAGAAGAAAGAAGAAGGAGGAGGAGGAGGAGGAGGAGGAGGAGGAGGAGGAGGAGGAGGATAGCCAATATGCAAATTCAATCTCCCTGGTTCCAAAGTACTTTTTTTTTTAAGTTCTATGCACTTACTCCTCAAATATAAGTGAAAACAGGATAGAAAGAATCCAACATTCTCAGTCTAAACCGGAAAGATCTGCAGAAGACATCCCCACCAATACATCCAAATGATGGTAGAGATTTCCCTGGTAGATGGGAAAGGCCTGCAGATCCACTCAGGGTTTTATGTATACATGAATACTGAGAAGCACCAAAAGGAAAAGAATATTCTGGGAGGCAAAAAGCTCTAGCCAAAAAAAAAAAAAAAACCTTGAAACTTTTTCTCCCACTGCTGCTTTTGCTACATTTTTCAGGATTTAGTAATCTCCATAATAATTCAACAATTGATAATCTTAATAAATAAGAAGAATGCATCCTTCCCTGGACTATCTATGGAAACTAATCTCAATATGGAGGTGATACAGAATATGGCTAGTCAGTTTGCTTCTGAGTCAGGACACATGAAAACAGGCACACCCAAACAACTAATGAATTTAAGAAATAAAACAAATGAACATGGAAGGGGGAGGGAGAGAGAGGGAAACAAACCATAAGAGACTCTAAATAGAGAAGAAACTAAAGGATATTGGCAGGAGGTAGAGGGGAGTGAGCTAGATGAGTGATGAATATTAAGGAGGGCACTTGTTATGATGAGCACTGGATGTTGTATGTAAGTGATGAATCACTGAATTCTACTCCTGAAACCATTATTGTACTGTATGTTAACTAGAATTTAAATAAAAATTTTAAAATACATAAACTACAAGCTATACTAGACACAAAATAAAAATCTGATATTGTTGCTACAGAAAAAATTAAATAAATAGATAAATAAAGTGAAAGGAGAAACAAGCCAAGGGATTGGAACAGTATTAGAAAAATTATGCTTCAAATCTTTATCTACTACCATCTAGGCTTTATGGACCTGGAAAATATCCTCAAATGAAATGAAATATCTAAAATGTACTTTAAAAATGTGTTTCTACTTCATTGATCTTTTCATATTTTAACATTTTCAAAAATATGATACAAAATGGAAAACTATACAACTCAAGAGACCTCTAACACTTCCACTCTCTAGTTAACTGACTTTGAGAAAGTCACTATCCTTCCCTGATTAAATGGTACCTCAGTTTCTTCATATGAAAAATGAAAGAAAAAACCAAATATTCTATTTGGCACTTACATACTATTTTACTACAATTTTAATTACAAATATTCACTTTAAATAATTTAAACAGTAATTTTATTATGAAGAAATGTATTATTAAGAATTACTAAGAACAAAAGATTGGCATACTGTTAATGTCTAATTCCAGAGACCAGAATTCTTGAAACACTATAAACTATGAGAGTGCTAAAATTCCTATTTACCTGCTCAATATTCTTTCCCAATTTTATTCTTAGAAACAGAACCCCACTTTTATGTGAGTATCAATGTACATAACTTTTTTTAACCTTCATATCTCTGCTAAGAATGGCAATATATGCTGAGTATGGCCATATGACTAAGTTCTAGCCAGTTATACATAAATATAAGACTTTCTGGAAGATCTTAAGAGAAGCTGATTTAGATTGAAGATATACTCTTCTTACTTCTCCTTTTCTCCTTTCTGCTGTCTGGCACTGGATGGCTGGATCTCTAGTAACCTTAAACTCTGAGACATTTTTTTCTCAAGAGAGAATAAAAAAATCATATGTTAGAAATAATGGCAAAGAAATATAGGAGAACTCTTAGAATTTTATCACTATGGAGCTACCTCCTATACATATCCTGGAATCCCTACCTCTACATTTCTTTCAGGTGGATAAAATAATAAATTCTACCTTCTTTAAACCACTATTATTTTTGGTTTTCTGCTACATACAATAGAACCCAATCTACAGGGGGATCCCTGGGTGGCTCGGCAGTTTGGCACCTGCCTTTGGCCCAGGCCGTGATCCTGGAGTCCCGGGTTCGGGTTCCGCGTCGGGCTCTCTGCATGGAGCCTGCTTCTCCCTCTGCCTCTGTCTCTACCTCTCTCTCTCTATGTCTATCATGAATAAACAAATAAATCTTAAAAAAAAAAAAAGAACCCAATCTACACTTCATAAGTAGGAGCTCTGTGACATATTTATTAGATTCATTTAATCTGAAACGTATTTATCTCTTCAAGGTTTTATTACTTATATAAGTATACCAGTCCCAAGTACACTTGTAACACACTTAAAGACAATTTTAATGAGTCAACTTCTAAATAACTGAAACATATAAAAATAATCATACACTGAGACTAATACAGTCTTGAGGATTTTATCCAGTTCCAAGGTAGAGAAATCTCCATGGCCATCCAGGTTTCCAAATCTACCACAGAAGTTTCACTAAGTGCAATCAAACTAAGAATTCATTTACAAAAATAAGTTTCATTGGTAGAATTCCATCTGTATTGAAATAAGAACACTTAGGGAACACAGAACTTCATTTGATAGTTCAATTCCTATATCAGAGCCAATATTCAACACTTTCCTATTCCCAGAGGCTGCGGCCCCCTTCTCCTAATAGTACACAAATACACCAGCATAACAAAGTGTTACAAAAACAGTAAGTGCTCCATCTGCTAGCCACCCTAATGAGATCTCCTTGGTTTATAAATAGTTTCAGACCCATTTCCACAATGCTCCCTCCTTAAGTTTGCTACACTCCTCTCACACTCATAGCCTTAAACTGTAACTTGATTAGATAAAAGTAGGGTAGAGCCCCATTACCTAACAAAGCTCTTGGTATAATCTAGAATGAGATCAAAGTCAACTATGGAAATGGTAGGAAAAATGAGACAAGACTATGACACTAGTAGCCAAAAGTTGCTCTCCTATCCTCCACAAACTGCCCAGTTAGGTTTACCCTGAAAATAACATAATTCAATCACTGTGCATATCTAAGAAAGATATTATTACCTTCTGGATTGATGGAAAAAAATTCCATAATGTACGAGGCAATATTTATTCCCATTATACAAATATTTATTCCCATTATACTTTCTGCTTTTGATTCTCATTGAGAACCACATCCAGGGTTCCAAGCAAATAGATTCAACAAATGTATAATTGTATGCAATGTACTGCATAATTTGTCATATATTCCCTTATCATGTTTTAAATGTCATTATTGACTGTGATTTTTTTCTCTTCAAGACACTGTCATTAATTAGAAATGTGAGAGAAGACAAACACAATTTATTCTATATGTTGTGAATGATGTGATGGAATAGAGAAAATATGCCATAGAATCTGCCTTCAAGTTTATATTCTAACAAATAGAATATATCAGAATTCAGAGGAAGTTTAAGTAAGACAATAAGAAGAATATGCTAAAAAACATAGCTTTCAATTTCTTGGGTCCAAAGTAATATATATTTTTCTATCAATGCTGTAGAAATGTCAGTTTTATATCAATATTATCAATCATACTGAATAAGTCAGGAAATACAAAGAACAAAAAGAGGTATAAATAAACTTAACTGTTTAGAGGTACCTGAGTGGCTCAGTCAGTTAAACATCAGACTCTTAGTTTCAGTGTAGGTCATGATCTCAGGGTCATGGAATCAAGCCCAGGGTCATGAGATGGAGCCGTTTCTGGCACTGTGCTCAGTGGGGAGTCTGCTTAAGATTATTTCTCTCCCTCTCTGTCCCTCTGCCCACTCACCCGAGTGCTCACTCCCTCTCTCAATAAATAAATCTTTAAAAAAATAAACTATTTAGTAAACGATTTATTATGTGTTATGCCACATACTTTATACTATACAAAAAGCAACGGTTTCTTACCCTTAAGAAACTCATAATTTAAAAAAAAAAAACTTAGTGTGCTAGAAAACAAACTGCCTGGCATCAGATGTTTTACAAATTATAACTTATTGATAAACTATCTTTACTGAGTTTCATACTTGCATTTGTAAGACAAAAGTAGCAATGTCTGTTAAAGACAACTGAAATGAGATGTCAAAGAACAAACACCAATGGTCTTCAAATTATATTCATGAGCCCTGGATTTTGGAACCCCATGAGGTGTCACAGGAAATAGGGGGGCAAATGACCTTTCAGCCAATATTTCTATACTTTAAAAAATTAACAAAATGTTTGAAAACCACTAGTATGAGCAGGACATCTTTGGAAAGGAGTTTAGTTTGTCGAAAGCAAAAAGCTCCTCCAGTAGGAGAAATAGTAAATTAATCCTAGACTGTAAGACAGCATTGACTATGCAGTCAAGGATTTTGATCTATGAGGCATCAGTTTTAAGGAACTGGAAATGATCTGATTGAAGCAAAAATTTTAAGACCATTAATTTTGCATTAATGTATAGGATCAACTAGAAATAAAAAGTAAAAGTGGAAAAACCATTAGATATGAATTTAAACAGTAAAGATAGCTTATCAATAATCCTATCAATGATCCAGGTATGGTTTAATAAGGGCTGTAACTAGAATAGACACAGTATAAGTATAAAGGAAAGAATATCTCAAAGGAAATTGGAGGTCATGCATCAGTTCTAAAAAACAGGAGGAAAAATCAAACCCCATCTCAGAGGAAAGGCAGGTGATAAAGGAAAAAGGCAAAAGTCACTTAACAGATTTTTTTTTAAGATTTTATTTATTTATTTATCTAATGGAGAGGAAGAGAGAGAGTGCATGTGCTAGCAGGGAGGATAGGCAGAAGGGAAGGAAAAGGAAAGAAAATCTTGAGCAGACTTCGCACTAAGTGGAGCCCAATGTGGGGCTGATCTCACGATCTTGAGATCCCAACCTGAGGTGAAACCAAGAGTCAGAGGTTTAACAGATTCTAATAGTCGAACATCAAGAAAAGTCTGTGATCAACAGCAACACAGTAGAATCAAAATGAGGACAAACTAGTTATTGGGTGTCAGGAAAGAAAATGCCAAAAGTGAATAAAGGAGGTAACAGGATAGGAGTTAATAGGAGATGAATGGGAACCAGGATCATGAACTAGCAGAATCAAATAAAGTAGTATTCATAAAAATTCAAGGAAAAGTTGTGGTATAATCTAACATAATTCCAAGAGATAGCATCTAGTTGATGAATTAGTAATTACTTTAAATGTAAATAGATAAAACTCCCCAATCAAATGATAGAGATTATTAGAATGTATAAAAACACATGACCCAACTATATGCTCCCTACAAGAAACTCATTTGAGATCCAGAGACACAAACAGGTTGAAATAAAAGGACAGAAAAAGGTGGTCCATGCAACCAGTAACCACAAGAAAGTAAGAGTAGCTATACTAAGATCAGACAAAATAGACTTCAAATCACAAAATGTTACATGAGGCAAAGAAGGACATGACATATGAATAAAGGATTCGATACAAGACAGCATAACAATTACAAACATTTATATACCTAATGAAAGACCATCAAAATATATGAAACAATAACTGACAAAACTGAAGACATAAATAGTTCTTCAATAATAGAGATTTCATTACTTCACAATAATGGAGGCTGGGCTATTTTTTTAAGATTTATTTATTAATTTTAGAGAGAGAGCACAGACAGGAGAGATAGAGGGAGAGGGAGAGAGAATCTCAAGTAGACTCCATGCAGAGCATGGAGCCCAACTCAGGGCTCAATCTCATGACCCTGAGATCATGACCTAAGCCAAAAACCAAGAGTCAGACACTTAACCAACTGAGCCACCCAAGCACCCCCTTATTTATTTAAAATAAATATTTCAATTATTTTAAATAATTTCTCAGTGAACATGGGGATGCATACATCTCTACAATTCAGTATTTTCATTTGCTTGAAGAAATACCCAGAAACAGAAATGCTGGATCATATGCTAATTCTACTTTTAACTTTTTAAGGAATCTCTATACAATTTTCCATATGGCTGCACCAATTTATAATCCCACCAATAGTGAAGAAGCATTCCCTATTCTCCACGTCCTCCTCAAAATTTGTTATTTCTTATTTTTTTATGACATTCTAACAAGTATGAAAATATATCTCACTGTAGATTAGATTTGCATTTCCCTGATAATTAGTAAGTTGAGCACCTTTTCATGTACATGTTGGCCATTTGTATGTCTTAAGGAAAAAATGTCTATTCAAATCTTCTGCCCCCAAAAAAAAATCTTCTACCCAATATTTTAATCTTTTTTAATACTGACTTCTGTACTATATGAGCTACTTTATGAGATCTATGAGATCTCTGTTTTGGATATTATTTTGGAAATTAATCCCCCATCAGATACATGACTTGAAAATGTTTTTTCTCATTCCATAGGTTGGTAAATGGGAAATGTTTTTTCCCATTCCATAGGTTGCCTTTTCATTTGGTTGATGGTTTCCTTTGCTGTGCAAAAGCTTTATAATAGAGACCCACTTGTTTACTTTTCCTTTTGTTGCCTTTGTTTTCAGTGTCAGATCCAAAAGCTCATTACCAAGACAGATGTCAAGGAGCTTTTATTTTTTATTTTATTTTATTTTTTACCAGCAGTTTTATGGGCTCCTGTCTTACATTCAAATCTTAAATCCATTTTGAGTTAATTTTTTTAAAGCAAAAGATAATGATCTAGTTTCATTCTTTCTGTATGTGGCTGTCCAGTTTTTCCAACACTATTTATTCAATCCTTTTCCCATTGCATTATTCTTGACTCCTCTGTCATAATTTAATTGACCATACATGCATGAGTTCATTTTGAGCCATCTATTACATTCCATTGATCTATGTGTCTTTTTATGCCAATACCATACTGTTTTGATTACTGTTCCTTGTAACACATTTTGAAATCAGGGAGCATGACATCTCTAACTTTGTTCTTTTTCAAGACTACTTTGGCAATTCAGGGTTTTTGTGGTTCCATACAAATTTTAGGACTATTTGTTCCATTATGTGAAAAACGTCACTAGAATTTTGATAGGAATTGTACTGAAGCTGTAGATTTCTTTGGTAGTACATGTAATTTTAACAAAATTAATCCTTCCAATCCATGAGCATGAAATATCTTTCCATTTATTTACGTCTTCTTCATTTATTTCATCAATATCTTGTGTTTCAGGGTACAGACCTTCCATCTCCTTGGTTAAATTTATTCTTAGGTATTTTATTCTTTTTGATGTAATTTAAATGGAATTGCTTTCTTAATTTTTCTTTCTGATATTTATTATTGCATAGAAATGCAACAGTTTTTTTTGTATATTGATTTTATATCCTGCAACACTACTAAATTTATTGATTAGTTATAATAGTTTTTTGGTGCAAAACTGCAAAACCTGAAAATTTTACTCCTTTTCCAATTTGGATGTCTTTTTTTCCTTGCCAAAGACCTAGCTCTTATTGTCATTCATCTTTTCTTATGTCTTTTCACTTTTTTATTTGTTCACATATTCATTAATATGTTGTCAAATTCAGGTTTTGTACACTATTGAGTTTATTCCATTTTCTGTACTATTAGATACATATATCTTTTTAATATTTAAGTTATTTTTAAGAAGATATCATCCAACTCAACTAACTCACTTAAATACCTTTGTTCCACAGCATTATGCTAAGTGAAATAAGAGTCACAAAAAGACAAATACTGTATGATTCTATTTACATGGGGTACTTTAGGTTAATCAAAACCAGAAAGACAAAGTATAATGGTAGCTGCCAGGACCTGAGGGAAGGGGAAAATTGGGAATTAACTGTTTAATAGATAGAATTTCAGTCTTACAAGAGGAAAGGAGCTTTGGGGATTGCACAACAATTTGAATGCACTAGACCATACACTTAAAAATGACAAAGATAATGAATGTTATGTTTATTCTGCTGCAATAAAAAATTTTAAAAATAAAAATGCCCTTCCTACATCTCACTTTTATCATTTGACAGTGTTGAACGCTCACAATGATTCACATGATTCTTTTCCTCTACTGGAACACCAAGAAGACAAAACGATAGAAACTAAATCTAAATGTATACCTTCGGGGATCCCTGGGTGGCTCCGTGGTTCAGCACCTGCCTTTGGCCCAGGACGTGATCCTGGAGTCCCGGGATCGAGTCCCATGTCGGGCTCCCTGCGTGGAGGCTGCTTCTCCCTCTGCCTGTGTCTCTGCCCCTCTCTTTCTCTCTATGTCTATCATGAATAAATCAATAAATAAAATTTAAAAAAATAAATGTGTACCTTCTACACAAGCAGAAAAGATTTTAGCTTGAATTTCATAAGGTATGACATAAAAACCTATGTAATATAGGATGAGTAAATTCAATGCTTGAGAAAAAAAAAAGCTGTAATAAATCTCTAGTCCAGCAACCAATAAAAAAAGTCACTGTCCAATGTCAATCAACTGAATGGACAAAGAAGATTTGATATTATATACAATGGAATAGTACTCATCCATAAAAAAGAATAAATCTTTGCCATTTGCAATGATGTGGTTTGAGCTAGAAAGTATGCTAGGCAAAATAAGTCAGAGAAAGAAAAATATGGAATTTAAGAAACAAAATAAATGATCATAAGGGGAAAAAAGAGAGAGAGAAGAGGCAAACCAAGAAACAGAATCTTAACTACAGAAAACAAAATGATAGTTCCCAGAAGGGAGGTGGGCAGGAGGATGGATAAATAGTTGATGGGGATTAAGGCCTACACTTATTGTGATGAGCACTGAGTATTGTATGGAAGTGCTGAATCACTAAATTGTACACCTAAAACTAATACTACACTTATGTTAACTAAATGGAATCTCAATGAAAACTTTTTTAAAATGCCACTCCTAGAATCACTTAAAAAATAAAATGGCATCTTTCATATGAAAAATTTCAAACATATTATTTTATTCATCTCCTAATTTATCATCAAACACTTACTGAGAACTGCTACATGCCAGCCGTTAAGCTAGATATTAGAGATAAGATAACTAAGATGGTCCTTACCCTTGTAATGAGGAAAGAAAGAGTTTGGGGGTTTTTTAAAAGATTTTTTTGTTTGTGTGAGAGGGAGAGAGAGAGAACACAAGAGTAGGGAGGGTCAGAGGGAGAAGCAGACTCCCCACTGAGTCGGGAGCCCCATGTGAGACCTGATCCTGGTACTCCAGGATCATGACCTGACTTGAAGGCAGATGTTTAATCAACTGAGCCATCCAAGTGCTCTTTTTGTTTTTCCTCAGTTCAAGTTTAATAGAAAAAAGAAAAGGTCAAAAGTGATGCTCCACTACTGTATCAGTTGGCCTGTCCCATAGCACAGCTCAGACCATTCTCTTCAGAGGAAAAAAAGGCTGTTCTCCCCAATCTCTGCAGAAAAAGCCTGTCTTATCCTATTCCACATCTGCACAGAGTCTACCAGAGTCTTGGTTTTTAAGCATAACAAAAAATAACAATGCAATACTTTAAGTGATACAACAAAGATCTATGCAGGATACTAAACAGTCACAGAAGAAGTGCCTAACCCTACCAGTGTAGTGTCAGGTAGAACAGTGTGAGGAAGAACTACACAGAACACTTATATTTTAGCTGGAAAGTTAACCAGGCAAACAAGTCGAGGAAAGCAATGTGGGCAAAGGGGAAAAAAATATACAGTGGCACAAATATAATAAACCATGATCTCTCAAGGAATTACAAACTGTTGGGTATGATTAGAATGTGGGACCTAGGAGGGGAGGAATAGTAGAAAATGAGGTTGGAAATTAGATAAGAGTCAATTCAGGGGTAGTAGGAAGAAGTGAAGTGAAGAACAGCTACCACATTATGAGTGCCTTCTACAAGCTACATACTATGACCCTCATAGTAACCTTGAAAAGCTGGTATTATCCCCATTTTATAGGTGACAAATATGAAATTCAGAAAATGAAAGTAAATTTCAGGTCATGAAGCTAATAAGTAGGTTTGTATATAAGATGCTTCCCTTAGCTACTCTATTGCATACAGAAATCGAAGAGGCCATAGTATGAATAGAGAACTTAATGTAGTCTCAGTATTTACACTAGTATAAAGATCAAGGTGGAAAGGCAGGTCTCCTTTGAAATGGTAAAAATCAACCCTCTCTGAAAGAACTGGATAGACTTTGCTATCATTCTCTGAAATTCTTTTAGATCAAGTACTAATTATATTTTGTGCAAAAGCTTCTAAACTTCTTCTTTGGTGACTTAATTTAGACTAAAGACAAGTAAAAAAAAAAAGAGCTTCATGAAATAAAAAAAGAAAAAAGCAGACAACTAGTAATTACAACATGCATTAAGCATCTTAATATTCTAGAGATTATACATAATGTAGAAAATACCAGATGCTGTCCCCAAACAATTCCCCAAGATGGTACCATACCGTGTAACAGAGAGTACGTGAATTTCATGATCATGATTCCCCCCATTAGGACGACTAATCAAAAGTAATGAAGGAGTTAAGATGGCAGCGTAGTGTGACGCCTGGGTGGCTCAGTGGTTGAGCATCTGCTCCCCGAAGAGAGCTTGCTTCTCCCTCTGTCGGTCTCTGCCTCTCTCTCTCTCTCTCTCTCTCTCTCTCTCTGGGTCTCTCATGAATAAATAAAAATCTTTTTAAAAAAAGATGACAGAGTAGTAAGGGGAACCTGAGCTTTCCTCATCCCTCAAACATAGCTAGATCAATCATTTTGAAAAACTAGGAAATTTATCTGAAGATTAAGAAAACAATCTGTGCAACTGAAGGGAGAGACCATGTTCAGAGATATGAATTGGAGGAGGGAAAATCCATGGTGCAGCAAATAGGAAGGAACCCTTCTTATGGAAAGAAGTCAGGGAGAGAGAACAGTGCATAGGATTTGCACAAGACACACCACTGTGAAGAGTCCCACTGGGAGAGAAGACTGCCCTTCCTAGAATACATCTGGAAGAGGGTATTTTGCCTCTCCAAGGACAAAAGGCCTACTGGGCACCATTGAGCAGCTGTTCAACAATAAAAGATTTGTGTGGAATCAGAAAAGACCCTGAATAGCCAGTGGATTATTGAAAAAGAAAACCAGAACCAGGGGATCACAATGCTGGATTTCAAGCTGTACTGCAAAGCTGTGATCATCAAGACAGTGTGGTACTGGCACAAAAACAGACACATAGGTCATGTAACAGAATATGGCCCTCAACTCTATGGTCAACTAATATTCGACAAAGCAGGAAAGACTATCCACTGGAAAAAGGACAGTCTCTTCAATAAATTGGGCTGGGAAAATTGGACAGCCACATGCAGAAGAATGGACCATTCTCTTACACCAGACACAAAGATAAAATCAAAATGGATGAAAGATCTAAATGTGAGACAATAAAAAATCCTACAAAATCCATCAAAATCCTACATGAGAACACAGGCAACACCCTTTCTGAACTTAGCCACAGAAACTTCTTGCAAGATACATCTATGAAGGCAAGGGAAACAAAAGCAAAAATGAACTATTGGGACTTCATCAAGATAAAAAGCTTCTGCACACCAAAGTCAACAAAACTAAAAGACAACCTACAGAATGGAAGAAGATATTTGTAAATGACATCTCAGATAAAGGACTAGTATCCAAGATCTATAAAGAACTTATTAAACTCAACAGCAAAGAAACAAACAATCCAATCATGAAATGGGCAAAAGACATGAACAGAAATTTCACCAAAGAAGACATACACATGCCCAACAAGCACATGAGAAAATGCTCCGCATCACTGGCCATCAGGGAAATACAAATCAAAACCACAATGAGATACCACCTCACACCAGTGAGAATAGTGAAAATTAACAAGACAGGAAACCACAAATGTTGGAGACAATGTGGAGAAAGGGGAACCCTCTTGCACTGCTGGTGGGAATGTGAACTAGTATAGTCTCTCTGGAAAACTGTGTGGAGGTTCCTCAAAGAGTTAAAAATAGAACTGCCATACGACTCAGCAATTGCACTGCTGGGGATTCACCCCAAAGATATAGATGCAGTGAAACGGCAAGACACCTGTACCTCAATGTTTATAGCAGCAATGTCCACAATAGCTAAACTGTGGAAGGAGCCTTGGTGTCCATCGAAAGATGAATGGATAAAGAAGATGTGGTCTATGTATACAATGAGGTATTAGCCATTAGAAAAGACGAATACCCACCATTTGCTTCCATATGGATGGAACTGGAGGCTATTATGCTGAGTAAAGTAAGTCAATCAGAGAAGGACAATCATATGGTTTCACTCATATGTGTAATATAAAAAATAGTGAAAGGGATTAAAGGGGAAAGAAGAGAAAATGAGTGGGAAAAATCAGAGAGGGTGATAAAACATGAGAGACTCCTAACTCTGGGAAACAAACAAGGGGTAGTGGAAGGGGAAGTAGGTGGGGAGATGGGGTGACTGGGTGACGGGCTCTGAGCAGGGGCACTTGACAGGATGAGCACTGGGTGTTATACTATATGTTGGCAAATCAAACTTCAATTAAAAAAAAGAAAGAGGCACACAAAGAGGGTAGATAACCTCATTGCAGCTATTTGCTGTGCTTCGTCATAGACTCCAGGACACCAATGTAGACTGATAACTACTTTTTTGGGACAGAACATCAGGTGCAGCACTGCCAGTCTCTCCTCTGGGGGAGGAATGGGGTACATGCTTTCCTGGATCCTTTAAAATTGGAGTTTTGAATCCCAGACCCTGGCCAGAGGCAAAACACAGGGGAACCGTGTCATCTAGCATGCTACAGCTGGGCACAGACAGGTTGAGGAGCAGGGATAAGACCAAAGCCTGGGACACAGGAAAGGGAAGGAGATTGTTAACTTCTCTGTGTCTCTGGAATAGCAGTGGGCACAACTGATGTCATCTTTCCCCCACCCTGTCCCCCAACAAGCATAGTCAGACTTCAGAGACAAACACAGTGCTTCCAGTGGAGGCTAGAGCAACTTACACCAAACCTGTACTCCTGTGCCAAGCAAGGATATCACAAGGATACTGCACATCTGACTGTGAGCCAGAACACCGGGCCTCTTTCTCAGAAGACCAACACAGGTGCCCTGCATATACCAACTCTACTAATCATAGAATGTTCCAAAGCATCAGCTTCAGTTCTGATATACACAGGACCAGGCTTTCTTTTATTATTATTTTTTAATTAGTTTATTTTGGTTTAATTTAGTTTAGTTTTTCTTCAGAATCAGGCTTACAGTTCTTGGTTGGCTGGTTTCCTTTTACTGTTTTTTGCATGTCTTCTTTTTTTTTTCTTTTTATCTTCTTTTTTATTCTTTGTAATCAGACTTATAGGTTTTTTGTTTTTTTGTCTCTTTGTTCCCTTTTTTGTTCCTTTTCCTTTTGTCTTTTCTTGAACCAGGTTTTTTTTTTTTTCCTTATGTTTTCCTTCTCCTTTTTTAAATCAAGCTTATCTTAACAAACAAGTCAAAGTAAATCTAGTTATTGGTCCAAATACTCCTCATGAAGAATGAACTCTGTCTTCTTCTACAGAGAAGACTGACCTGTGGGAAAGAGCAGCCAAAACACACCAGAGTGCACATTGCATACACCAGAAACACTTCCTGAAGTGTCAGGGCCTGGATAGGATAGGATCTTTCTTAGTATAGTATTACTCTCAGGAATAGAAACTCTAACAAGTTTTCATGATATACAATAGACAGAACCTAGACATAATGACAAGACAAAGGAATTCTCCCCACAAGAAAGACTAAGAGAAAATCAAACTGAGGGATTTGCTCACAACAGATATAAGCAACATATCTGAAGAAAACTTAGAATAACAGTCATGAGAATACTAGCTTTGGTTTGTAAGAAGCACAGAAGAGACCAGAGAAACCTTTGCTACAGACATAAAAGAAAAACTAGTCAGGCCAAAATAAAAAATGCTATAACTGATATGCAAAACCAAATGGATATAATCACAATGAGGATTAAAGAAGCAGAGGATCAAATAGGTCATATAGAAGAAAAAATTACAGAAAATAATGAAGCTGAAAAGAAGAGGGAAAGAAAACTATTAGATTACAAGGGCAGTCTTAGCAAACATAGCAATTCCATTAAGCTAAATAACATGCATATCATAGGAGTCCCAAAAGAATCAGAGCATGAGAAAAGGGTACAGAAGGTTTATTGAAACAAATTATAGCTGAGAACATCCCTAACCTACAGAAGGAAACAAGCATTGCGGTCCAAGAGCAGAAAGAACTCCCCTTAAAATTAACAAAAACAGATCAACACCAAGGCACATCATAGTGAATCCTGAAAAATACAAAGATAAAGAGAAAATTCTGAAAGCAACTTGGAACAAAGGTCCTTAACCTACAAGCAGACATGTCCACAGAAACTTGGCAGGCCAGAAGAGAATGATATGATATATTCAACATGCTGGATGGGAAAAATACACAGCAAAGAACATGTTTTCCAGGAAGGCTGTCATTCAAAATAGGAGAGAGAGTTTCCAAGACAAGCAAAAATAAAGTAGTTCATGAACACTAAACCAGCTCTGCAAGACATATCAAAGGGGACACTTTGAGTGTGAAAGAGACAAAATCAACAAAGACTAGGAAGGAACAGAGATAACCTACAATAACAGCAACATTACAAGTAATACAACGGCACTAAATCATCTATGAATAATTACTCTGAATGTAAATGGACTAAATGATCCAATAAAAAGACATAGGGCATCAGAATGGATAAAAGAACAAGTCCAATCAATATGCTGCTTACAAGAGACTCAATTTAGACCCAAAGACATTACCACATTGAAAGTGAGGGGATGAAGAACAATTTATCATGCTAATGGACATCAAAAGAAAGCTGGAGTAGACATACTTATATCAGACACACTAGATTTTAAACCAAAAAACTGTAATGAGATGAAGAAAGTCACTATATCATAATAAATGGTCTATCCAACAAGAAGATGTAACAATTATAAATGTTTATGCTCCCAACTTGGGAGCAGCGAAATGTATAAATCAAAAACAACCTTAAATTCATTGATAATAATACAATAATAGTAGGGGATTAGAACACCTCATTCAGAGCAATGGACAGATCACCTAAACAGGTCAACTAGGAAAAAATAGCTTTATATGATACACTGGACCAGATGGACTTCACAAATATATTCAGAGTATTTTATCCTAAAACAGCAGAATATGCATTATTTTTGAGTGCACACGGAACATTCTCCAGAAAAGATCACATAGTGGGTCACAAATCAGGACTCAACAGGTATAAAAGATGAAGATCATACACCTTGCAAATTTTCAGACTACAGTGCTATGAAACTTGAAGTCAACCACAAGAAAAAATTTGGAAAGACCACAAATACAGGGAGATTAAAGAATATCTTACTAAAAGAATGAATGAATGAACCAGGAAATTACAGAAAAACATTTAAAAATACATGGAAGCAACTGAAAATGAAAACATGACAGTCTAAAACCTTTGAGACACAACAAAGGCAGTCACAAGAGGAAAGTATAGAGCAATACCAGACTTCTGCAAGAAGCAAGAAATGTCTCAAATATATAACCTAACCTTACACCTAAAGGAGCTGGGAAAAAACTGCAAATAAAACCAGCAGAAGAAGGGAAATAATTAAGATTAGAGGAGAAATAAATGATACAGAAATTTAAAAAAAAAAGACAGTAGAACAGATCAACTAAACTAGGAGCTGGTTCTTTGAAAGAATTAATAAAATTTATTAACCCCTGCCAGACTTATCAAAAAGAGAAAGGACCCAAATAGATAAACTCACAAATAAAAGAGGAGAGATCAAAACCAATACCACTCAAATACAAACAATTATAAAAGAATATTATACTAACAAATTGTACAATCTGGAAAGGACAAATTTCTAGAAACATATAACTACCAAAACCAAAGCAGGAAGAAATAGAAAATTTGAATGTGCCAACTAAACTAACAAAAAAATTGAACCAGTATTCAAAAATCTCCCAACAAACAAGATTCCAGGACTGGATGGCTTCCCAGGGGAATTCTTCCAAATATTTAAAGAAGAATGAATACCTACCTATTCTTCTCAAACTGTTCCAAAAAATAGAAATGGTAGCAAAACTTCCAAACTCTTGCTACAAGACCAGCATTACCTTGATTCCAAAACCAGAAGAAGAATCCTAAATACACAAGTTAACCTTGGACCTAAAGGAACTGGAGAAAGAACAAAACCAGAAAAAGACCCCACTAAAAAGGAGAATTAGCGGTTGAGCGGCTGCCTTCATCTCAGGTAATAATCCGGGGCCCTGCATCAAGTCCTGCATCAAGCTCCCTGCAGGGATCCTGCTTCTCCCTTTGCCTATATCTCTGCATCTCTCTCTCTGTGTGTGTCTCTCATAGTAAATAAAATCTTAAATTAAAAAAAGGAAAATTACAGACTAATATCCCTGATGAACATGCATGCAAAAATTTTCAACAAAATACTAGCTAATCAAATCCAACAATGAACAAATTCACCATAATCAAGTGGGATTTATTCCTGGACTTCAGGGGTGGTTCAATATTTACAGATTAATCAGTGTGATACACCGCATTAATAAAAGAAAGGATAAGAATCATATGATCCTCTCAACCAACGCAGAAAAAGCATTTGACACAATACAGCATCCTTTCTTGATAAAAAAAAAAAAAAAAACCTTCAAGAAAGTAGAGATAGAAGGAACATACCTCATCATAAAGACCATATATGAAACACTCAAAGCTAATATCATCCTCAATGGGAAAAAACTGAGAGCTTTTTCCCTAAGGTCAGGAACAGGAAGGACAGGGATGTCCAGTCTCACCAGTGTTGTTCAACATAGTACTGCCAGTCCTATCCTTAATAATCAGACTACAAAAAGAAATTAAAGGTATCCAAATCAGCAAGAAAAAACTCAAGTCTTCACTCTTCTGAGTCAACATGATACTCATTGTAGAAAACTTGAAAGACTCCACCAAAAAATTGCTACATGAATGAATACATGAATTCAAGAAAGTTGCAGGATATAATATCAATGTACAAAAATCTGTTGGATTTCTAAACATCAATAATGCAACAGCAGAAAAAAAAATCAAGGAACTGATCCCATTTACAATAGCACCAAAAATCATAAGATATCTAGGAATAAACCTAACCAAAGAGGTAAAAGATCTGAACTCTGAAAACTATGGATCACTTAGGAAAGAAACTGAAGAGAACACAAAGAAATGGAAAAACATCCCATGCTCATAGATTGGAAGACCAAATATTATTAAAATGTCTATACTACCCAAAGCAATCTACATATTTAACGAATCCTGATCAAAGTAACGCCAGCATTTTTCACAGAACTAGAACAATCCTAAAATTTGTATGAAACCAAAAAAGATCCCAAATCGTAAAAGTAATGTTGAAAAAGAAAAGCAAAGCCGGAGATATCACAATCCCAGACTTCAAGCTGTGTAACGAAGCTGTAGTGATCAAAAGAGTATGATACCGATACAAAAACACACACACAAATCAGTGGAACAGAAAAAGAGAACCCATAAATGGGCCCTTAAGCTCTCTGGTCAACTAATCTTTGACAAAGCAGGAAAGAATATCCAGTGGAAAAAAGTCTCTTCAAGAAATGGTATTAGGAAAACTGGACAGCAACATGCAGAATGAAACTGGACCACTTTCTTACAACATACACAAAAATAAGTTCAAAATGGATGAAAGACTTTAAGAGAGGAAACCATCAAAATACTAAAGAACACAAGCAACAACCTCTACAGGGATCCCTGGGTGGCGCAGTGGTTTAGCGCCTGCCTTTGGCCCAGGGCGCGATCCTGGAGACCCGGGATCGAATCCCACGTCAGGCTCCCGGTGCATGGAGCCTGCTTCTCCCTCTGCCTGTGTCTCTGCCTCTCTCTCTCTCTCTGTGACTATCATAAATAAATAAAAATTAAAAAAAAAAAAAAAAAAAAACAACCTCTACAACCTTGGTCGCAATTTCTTTACTAGATACATTGCCAGAGGCAAGGGAAACAAAAGCAAAAATGAACTATTGGGACCTCATCAAGATAAAAAGCTTCTGCACAGCAAAGGAAACTCAACAAAATTAACAGCCATAAAACAAATAATCCATTTAAGAAATGGGTAGAAGACATGAATAGACACTTCTCCAAATAAGACATACAATTGGCTAACAGACAAATGAAGATACTCACATCACTCATCATCAGGGATATACAGATCAGTACCACAATGAGATACCATACCACACCAATCAGAACAGCTAAAATTAACAACTCAGAAAACAGATGTTGGCAAGTATGCAGAGAAAGGAGAACCCTTTTACACTGTTAGGGGGAATGCAAACTGGTACGGCTACTCCGGAAAAACAGTATGGAGGTTCCTCAAAAAGTTAAAAATAGAACTACCTTATGATCCAACAACTGCATTAGTAGGTATTTGTCCAAAGGATACAAAAATGCTGAGTTAAAGAAGCATATGCACCCCAATGCTTACTGCAGCACTATCAACTATAACCAAATTATGTAAAGAGCCCAAATGTCCATTAATGGATGAACGGATAAAGATGTGCTGTATACTTAGAATACTACTCAGCCATAAAAAAAAAAAAAAATGAAATCTTGCCATTTGCAACGATGTGGATAGAACTACAGTATATTATGCTAAGCAAAAAAAGTCAGAGAAAGACAAATATTGTATGACTTTACTCATATGTGAAATTTAAGAAGCAAAACTGATGAGCATAGGGGAAGATAAGATAAAAGCAGAGGGAAGCAAACTATAAGAGAATTATTGAGAACAAACTGAGGGTTCTGGGTGGGGGAGGAGAATGAAGGGATGCACTAAATGAGTGATGGGCATTAAGGATGGCATTTGTTGGGATGAGCACTAAATGTGTTATGTAAGTGATGAATCACTTAATTTTCCTCCTGAAACCAATACTGCACTACACGGTAACTAACTTGAACTTACATTTAGAAAAAAAAAAAAAAAAAAAAAGAATCTCATACTCAGTTCACTCTGACTTCTCAATAGGCAAATTTCATGATATCTTGTCACAATTCTCTCCTTTACTAGAGTAGTATGAAAAAGCTCCCAGATCTAGTAACGGTAGCTCTCATTATGATGTATACAGTACTTTTTGTTTATGTGTCACACAGTAGAAAAATGGACTCTGGAGCATCATTTCATCAACCGCTTCAAGTTCAATTACCTCTGAGAGAGCCGGGGTCATCAGTGTGAAGTTGTCTTAAGGAATCTTCTATTTTACCTAACCTCCCATTACATGTTCCAGGTAGTATCCTGGGTATCATGGTAAGTAAAAACAAGTAGTTCTTACCTCACAGAACTCATAGTTCAGTGGATTATACTCACTTTTAGAAATAAGGATTTTTAAAACATAGTAATTTATATCTATTACATGAATACTTGTGAACCATCTTAAAATCAGAATTTTAGATGTAATGGAGATCCAAAGAGATATTCCAGCCTAATTCCCTAATCTGACAAAAGAAGGTAATTCTCAAAGAGATAAACTGACTAAATCAAAGTCATAAAAGTGGCTACTGGTTGAAATAAGATTAAAACCCAGACTTTCTGACATCTAGTTAGTACCCTTTGAATCAAATCATGATACCTCCCTTCTCCTATTCATCCACCAAAGTGACTGCTTATCTTCTGGTTTCATCTTCCCACCACAAGCTTCGATTTAATACCGTAAAACTGAACATATGCACACCTCCTAAGCTTGATGAGTACTGGGCTTTTTCACAAATATGAGTGTCAATCACACTATAACAAATACTCAAAAAAATTTTATTGTAAAACTGTACTGCTTATTTTTTTAACAGAAAACACAGAAGACAAAGGAGGATCCAGTTTCCAATATAGCTTCTTCCTATCATCTTATTAAGATTGCAATTGTCTAATAAAGCCAAGTGGCACAGGGACAACAGGCATCTACTCGTTTTCATTGTATCTACTCACACTCCTACTCCAGAGGCCAGTGATTGAACAGAGAACATCAGAGAAGTAAAACCCAACTCTTTTTCTGAGCCTCGGCATTAATGTGGTATTTTGCAACTATCTGAACTGTCCTGATATTCTTAAATCATCTACCTCCATACAAAACAATTTATCTTCATTCAGCTCTAGTTTCAGTGGAAAAAAATACTTCACATAGGCTCACCTCAACACCAAATTCAAAGCTAAAGGCTTTTCTTTGTGCTGAATATGTACTACAATATGTGAGATGTCTGAAAATAACTCTCATTCACCATTCTGGACGATGGACTTTATTTTTCCATCAACTACAAAGAAAAAAAACAAAAGGTTACAAAGGAATGCTCTGCCAATGTATATTTGGTACATAACTAAATATACCAAATGTATATTTGGTACATAACCAAATATACCAAATGTATATTTGGTACATAACCATAACATACATGGTCAAACTGGCAATTTGACCATGTATTCCAGGAAATGGTAGAAATTACAATGTAGACGTTTTTGGTCACCTAGGTAAAAAGTACCAAAAACTTTTGTTAGGTTAAAACTACCTAATTTCACCCAAAATCTGTTTTTAAGACTGCAATGGAATGATAATTAACAATGGAATGGAAAGCTCAGTATAGTTAAGTATAAGTACAGCCTTTTGTTTCTCATGCAAAATTAACTACAAAAGAAATTTTGAATTAAAGAAAGAAGACTCACTTCAAGGGTCTAAACAGCATTTACACAGTTTTCTACATTAAAGCATAATCTCTTCTTGGTTCAAATGGAATCCTGCCAGGATTTAGGATTCTTCCTTCCCAGCCTGTGATCCTATTGTTGGGAATCTACACTACAAATGAGATACCATCTACGTATAATGTAATGGTTAGACTGGGAACGCAAGGCTTTGAATTAGGACAAACCTGGATTTATGCCCTTCATCTGCCATTTACTAAATGCATGTTCTTGAGCAAGCTACCTAATCTGAGCTACAGATAATTGTCTTTAAAACGGAAATGATAGGGGGGCACTTGATGGGATGAGCACTAGGTGTTATGTTATATGTTGGCAAATTGAACTCCAATAAAAAAAAATAACAAATTTAAAAAAAATAAAAATAAAACGGAAATGATAATATCAACTCCATAGGGTTGCTATGAGTATTAAATAATATAATGTATGTGGAAGGTTTAACACAATACCAAAGGCACTATAAATGTTCAAGAAACTTAGCTATAAGCAAGAGCAGTAGAAGTAATAATTGTAATAGTAGTGATTTTTGCTAAGATTTTTATCTCTAAGAACCAATTTTCTAGGTGGCTAAATATTATAAACACTGATGTCAGAAGTGTAATGAGCTTGGAGTTCAAGTACACTTTCCCTCAATGCTTTATTAGATTAAAATTAGAACAATCATTTATTAAACAATTCTTATAGAAATTGTCCATTTCAATATTATTTGAAGTATAGATAAGTTATTATATTTTGAAAGAATATATTATAATAAATTAATAAGTTACTTTCCATTTCCTTAATATAGAATCGGATTTCAAAATTGATGTTCAAGTTCAGGGGAAAAAATGTTCTGGAAAAAAACTAACATTCAAAATGGTTATTATTGACTACAGGCTAAGATGATTTAGATCCAACTGTTCTTTCCCACAAATTAATGTGGGACATTTATCTTTGTTTTAATTTATAATTTAAAAGAAAAGCCTAAACTACTGAGTATTAGTACAAAACTTTTTTTTTAGTGCAAAACTTTTTATTATAAAAAATAAACAATTATGTAATTGCTGATGAGGTATTAGAGCAAAAGGTTTAGAACCAGGCAACCCAAATTCAAAACCCAGCTGAGTACTTACTGTGTGCGTGACACTGGGCAAGTTATTTAACCTCTATATACTCTCATTTTTGCAATTTCTATATTATTTTCAGATTGATTGAGATAAGAAAATCCAACTCTATGGAAAGAACAGCTGCCTCCTATCAATTATCTTCAATCCCACGCTCTCTAGGTGAGCAACTGCATGAATGCAACATATGTACATGTAGCACAGACCATTCTATTGTGTTTATTGAGAATTAGAATTAACTTCAGTGTGACCCAAGACAGAGATGCCTCATCTTACTTAATCCTGCCTCTTGTCTTCTCACAAAAGAAGGCCATCCAGCCCTTGATTTTTAGCTATAGAAAAGCAAGAGGCTAAGAAGATTCATTGAGTATAGAAAGATCACATCCATTTTATCACACAAAACTATGGGACAAGCCAGCCCCAAGATCCATTTCATATAACTTCATTATGATAATCTTTCTCCTATGTATATGCAATTGAATGATAAGCTCTGAAAACTTCAGGTAGGAAAATAAAAACCAAAATATACTCAAAATAATGACTTTGAGCTCCACTTAAAGAGTATCCTTTTTTAGGCTCCAATAAGCACTAGATTACCTAGTCAACTATTACAGAAATATTAATGTAAATATCAAAAATTACACATATCCTAGGATAATTATAATGTCAATGTCCAGTCGTTCCAATAAAAAAGTACTGGCAAGTTTTTTTTTTAAAGATTTTATTTATTTATTCATGATAGATATAGAGGGAAAAAGAGGCAGAGACACAGGCAGAGGGAGAACCAGGCTCCATGCAGGGAGCCTGATGTGGGACTTGATCCCGGGACTCCAGGATCGCGCCCTGAGCCAAAGGCAGGCGCTAAACCGCTGAGCCACCCAGGGATCCCCATGTACTGGCAAGTTTCAAAGCAGTCATGAGATGATAAAAAAAAAGTCAAGTGTAACAAAGAACCTGGGTCTGCTTCTCTGATAGTTTAGTTAGCCACTAATCAATTCCACAAGGCCAAAAAGGTAACAGCTTATATAGGTTCTCTCCGTTCCTGGATGCAGTTTTTTTTTTTCTCTTTTTCAAGTTTATATTTAAATTCCAGTTCATTAACATATAGTATAATACTAGTTCAGGTATAGAATATAGTGACTCATCACTTACACACAACACCAGGTGCTCTTCACAACAAGTACCCTAATTAATACTCATCTACTCATCACCAATTGAACCCATCCCCATCACCACTCACCTCTTGTCCAGTAATCCTGTTCTCTATAGTTAAGAGTCTGTTTTCTGGTTTGCCCCTCTTTTTTTTTTTCTTTTTTCCCCTATGTTCATCTGTTTTGTTTCTTAAACTCACTTCTTGCTAGATAGGTCTCATGAGGCAAGGGAAACAAAAGCAAAAATAAACAATTGGGACTTCATCAAGATAAAAAGCTTCTGCACAACAAAGGAAAATACCAACAAAACTATAAGGCAACTGGGGCCCCTGGGTGGCTTACTCAGTTGAGCCTACAACTCTTAATTTTGGCTGGGGTCTTGGGATGGAGCCCCCACGCCATGTCCAGCTCCCAGCTCAGCAGGAGATTGGTTTAGGATTCTCTCCGTCTGCCACTCCCCCTAGTTCCACTCTCTCATTCTCTCTCTCTCAAATAAATTAATAAGTAAATCTTAAAAAAAGAAAAAAAACTAACAACCTTCTAAATAGGAGAAGATATTTGCAAATGACATATCTGATAAAGGGTTAGTATCCAAAATATATAAAGAACTTATAAAACTCAACACCCAAAAACAATCCTGGATGTAGTCTTCTTAAAAATGTTTTCAATATAGAAGCTATACATGCTCATAAAGATAATTTGGAAAGCAGAGAAAGAAAATTCAACAGAAGACCTTTTAGCCCATTACAAATATCATTAGTACTTTCCATATATTTCTTTCCCATTCTTTTAAATACTAAGTTATATTTTTACATAATTTTTATTATTCTACATAAACAAAATTGTATATTTCTGTCTCTAACATAGCATGAGCATATTTCACATTAACCCAAGGTCTTTAAAAATGAAAGTGTTAACAAATGCATAAAATTCAAGTAAGTTCTAGTTTTCTTAACTATCCTGCTATTCTTATTTCCTGCTATATATGATGCTGCAGAAATTCAAAACAATGCACAGAGACAACAAAACATGATAATTAAAAATGCACATACTGGTACAAAATTTCAGAGTTCAAACCCCACCATCTCCACTTAAAATTGCAATAGTGAGAAAATTTCTTAAGCTTTCTGCTCCTCAGTTTACTCCACTTTAAATGAGAATGAGGATGATGATATACTACCTACCTCATAAAGAGCTTGTGAGGATTATGTAAAGGATTTAGAACAATACTAGCACAGAGTACTCAGTATTAGCTATTATCATAATTTCACAATATTCCTTCTGCCTCCTTTTGCTTTTACTTATCCTATATTATACTTATTCTATATTATTTCATTTAAAGTAAATTCTCAGAAGTGTAATTACTGAGCCAACAGGTATAAATAATTTTAAGATTCTTGATAGAACTGCTAACTTGCTTTCTAAAAGAGACTATACAACTATTTTATGCTACAATGAGAAATATATGAAACTATCTTAACAAACCTAAGCACTGACTTTTATTTCATTTTTCCTAACTCCATAGGGTAAAAAGTATAACTTGTTTTTAGTTTAAATTACAGTTATTTGATTACAAATACGGCAGAGCGTTTTACCATACTGAAAACTACTTATATTTATAATTTTAAGGATTGCTGGGTGTATACTTTTCAAGACACTTTCAAGAACACGGAACATAATTTATCTCCAAGATCTACCATGCATTACTTGAAAGACTTTATCATGGCTCAAACAAGAGTGTTTTGGGGGCAGCTACATATGAAACTGAAAATGATTTAGTCTTACATGTACACACACACACACACACACACACACCACTACTCCTCCAGGTTGTGAGCAGGTCAGTGCATAAATGAAGAATGACAGTGGGCACTGGCACGTTTTCAAATATTTATCCGTACAGAGTGAAAGTCAGTTGTATGATTTTCGTCAGAATGCTCTGTGATTTTTCCAAGGAGTGTTAATGCTCATTTACTTACTGTAACAGTATTTTGCAGAGAAAGCTAATTGCCTCCCCATATGTATTTTTATCTTCTTCCCTAATATCATAACCTTAAATAGTATGCAAACTGAAATACTACACTTCCAAGCTTCCCTTACAGCTAAATTTCTCCAGGAGTTAATTAAGTTCTGGCCAATAAAATGTAAACAGAAGTTCTGGGTAGAATTCCTAGAATGTGGGCAGCCCAGGTGGCTCAGCGGTTTAGCGCTGCCTTCAGCCCAGGGCCTGATCCTGGAGACCCGGTATCGAGTCCCACGTCCGGCTCCCTGCATGGAGCCTGCTTTTCCCTCTGCCTGTGTCTCTGCTTCTCTGTGTGTGTGTGTCTCCCATGAATAAATAAATAAAATCTTTTAATAAATAAATAAATAAAAATAAAGATTGCCGGGCCAATCTCACCACGGATATTGGTTGAATGTTTCTGAGAACTGTCTACAGCTACTTCTGAAAGTTTCTTGTTGATGTTAATTGGAGAAATGGAGGATTTAGGACGCCTGGGTGGCTCAGTGGTTGAGCGTCTGCCTTTGGCTCAGTTCGTGATCCTGGGGTCCCGGGATCGAGTCCTACATCAGGCTCCCTGCATGGAGCCTGCTTCTCCCTCTGCCTGTGTCTCTGCATCTCTCTCTGTGTCTCTCAATGAATAAATAAATAAAATCTTTAATTAAAAAAAAAAAAAGAATTCCTAGAAGTCTCCTAGAAAGGAAGCCAGAGTCTCTGAACAGTGACAGTATCAAACTGGCTCTCAGCTGGCTGACTTGGACTTCTTTTACATGAGAGAGGAGTAAACTTGTGTTTCTAACCTTTATTTTCAATGGTCTACCATATACACCCAAAACATAACCCAAACTGATACATATGACCAAAATGCATTTTTTTAAGATTTTATTTATTTGAGAGAGAGAGCAAGAGAGGGGAGCGAGAGAGCACAAGTAGGGGGAGAGGCAAAAGAAGAGGGAGAAGCAGACTCCTTGCCGGATAGGGACCACCCCCACACACACACAATGTGGGGTTCAACCCCAGGACCCTGGGATCATGACCTGAGCCTAAGGCAGACACTTCACCATTCAGGTGCCCCACAATGCACTTATATTTAATTCTGGATATCATGATTTATCTTTCCAACACTGCAACAGTACTCAGAAATATGAACTGTTTAGACCAGTAACAGCATTTGAATTCAGTGAGCACACATTAAACTGCAATAAGAAAAAAGGTGACCAAAAAAAAAAAAAAGAAAGAAAGAAAAAGGGTGACAAGTTTCCTGGTTAACATAAGAACAGTATTATTTTGTGTTTTCACTAAAAAGAAAGATGTAGCAATTAATTGCATTCATTTAATTTATTAATAATTTTAAATCTACTATGTGTCTAGAACTATGCTTACCAATGGGGTAAAATTACAGGAGTGGGTTTTGAGCTCTTGATGAAGGATGTATAAAGGTTGGGAAAATAAGATAGAGAAGAATCAGAATATCATTTGTTGTGTCCAAGATCGCGAATCCGAGAAACCACCAAGGAGCCGACACCGATGCAAACACACGAGGGTTTGTGTACAAGCTCGAGCCTGGGTCCAAGTATACCCGATGCAGCGGAGCAGGGACTTGGACCCAGGCTCGAGCTTGTACATAAACCCTCGTGTTTGCATCGGTGTCGGATCCTTGGTGGTTTCTCGGATTCGTGATCTTGGACACAACATTTGGGGGCTCATCCGGGATCCAAGAAACCTCCAGGACCCCATCTGGAGGGTTTCACGCGTGGTGAGTACACTCAACTTTTTCCACCTTTGGCACGCTCTAAACTGTACTGTACCTGTAGGAATTCCAATCTGTATTGGGTCGGCATTGGCTTAGGCAGACGCCCTGGCAGGCCTCGACCGGGTGTCTTGAGGAGATGTCCCTTGCCCCTGCCTGGAGGACGGGGTCCTCATCTGTAAGGAGGACGAAGGTCCTCATCTGTAAGGAGGACAGAGGTCCTCATCTGTAAGGAGGGCCGGCTGCCAGCCCTTCAGGTTACTTTCTGTTTTGTCTCAGCGGCCAAACGGAAAGTTTGTTACCGTGTTCTTGTTAACTGTTTGCACGGTTGTCTGTGTTACTATGTCCTTGCTGTTTGTGCATTTGTCTGTGCTGTTGGGTCCTTGTTAATCGTCTTTACTGTCTGTGTTTTGGTGTGGATTGGGGACATAATGGGGGAGACAGAAACCACTCCCCTATCTCTTATGCTCTCTCACTTCTCGGATATTAGGGAAAGAGCTCGTATTCTGAGCATAGACATACAGAGAGAGAGATTCCAAATTTATTGTATATCAGAATGGCCAACCTTTGACGTGGGATGGCCCCAGGAAGGAACTTTTCACCTACCTATTATCTTACAGGTTAAGACCGTGATCTTCAGGGATGAACTGGATGGCCACTCTGACCAGGTTCCCTACATCCTGATCTGGCAGGACATGATGGAGAATCCTCCTCCTTGGCTAAAACCATTTTTACCCCCCAAAGCAGGACCCACAGAGATTCTAGCCCTGCAGAAAGCCAAAAGGAGACCGACTCTATGCCCGAAACACCCCTTTGTCCAGTCTTCCAGGATTCCTCCCCAGAGGACCTGATTCTCCCGCCGCCCTACCGGGCATCCCTCCCCACTTCTGCCCCTCCATTGGAGGCATCGGGGGCTGCAGAAGGGGCGCCACCCCTCCCTCATGAGGGAGTCCCTGTGCGCGGGCCAGCAGCGAGGACACGCGGTTGGACCCACCGGACGGCCCCACCTCCGAATGCAGGGCCGGCCGACTCCACTGCCCTTCCTCTCCACACCATGGGGCCCCCCAATGAGACTGGTGAACAGCTAATGTTATATTGGCCGTTCTCCACCAGTGATTTATATAATTGGAAAACCCAAAATGCAAAGTTCTCTGATAATCCGAGAGATCTAATCGGGCTTTTAGATACTGTTCTCTTTACCCACCAGCCTACTTGGGATGACTGCCAACAGCTCTTGCAGGTTCTCTTCACCACTGAGGAAAGAGAACGAATTCAGGTGGAAGCCCGGAAGTCTGTTCTGGGAGAGGACAGACAGCCGACTCAAAACCCAGACCTCATAAATGCTGCCTTCCCTTTATCCCACCCCACCTGGGACTACAACTCTGCTGAAGGTAAGGAGAGACTCCGGGTCTACCGCCAGACTCTAATGGCAGGTCTCAAGGCTGCCGCGCGCAAGCCTACCAATCTGGCCAAGGTCTATGATGTGAGGCAGGGTAAGGATGAGAGTCCAGCAGCCTTCTTAGAGAGAGTCATAGAGGCTTTTAGGCAGTACACCCCTATGAACCCAGAAGCCCCGGAAACAAAGGCCGCAATTATCATGGCTTTTGTTAACCAGGTCGCTCTGGATATTAAAAAGAAATTACAAAGAGTAGAGAGACTGGGAGAGAAGAGCTTGCAGGACTTAGCGATAGTGGCAGAACGAGTCTATAATAATAGAGAAAGTCCAGAAGAACAACAAACCAAACTAAGTGACTGGCAGACCCAAAATCTGGCCAAGATCCTGCTGGCCACAACCATGGACAACCCATAGGAAAGACGGAGGCACCTCAAGAAGCTGGCATCAGGGACAGGTAAGGAGGATGGCCCTGGCCCCCCTCGGGAGCGCCCTAAGCTGAACAAAAACCAATGCGTCTATTGCAAAGAGGAGGGCCATTGGGTAAAAAGCTGCCCTAACAAGAGATCTAAGGCCCCTGCCAAGATCTTAGAAATGGAGGACCTGGACGATTAGGGAAGTCAGGATTCGGCACCCCTCCCCCAGCCCAGGGTAACTCTTAAAGTGGACGGGCAACCTGTTGAATTCCTAGTGGACACTGGGGCACAACATTCGGTTTTATTACAACCCCAAGGGAAATTGGCAAACAAAACTTCATGGGTATGGGTACAAGGGGCCATGGGCACCAAACAATACTCATGGACTACCCGAAGAACTGTGGATCTCGGCACGGGCCAGGTATCCCACTCCTTCATGGTCATCCCTGAATGTCCCTACCCATTGTTAGGTCAGGATTTGCTCTCCAAGATAGGGGCACAAATTTGCTTCCACCTCGAAGGAGCAAAAGTCCTAAACAAGAAGGGGCACCCGATTCAGGTGTTTGTCCTGAGTTTAGAAGACGAATATCGTCTCCACCAAATGCCCTCAGCCCCAATGACTGACATTGACAGTTGGCTGCAGGAATTTCCCCAAGCGTGGACAGAAACTGGGGAATCGGGCTGGCCCAGCACCGACTGGCCATATACATAGAACTAAAGCCGGGGGCAGACCCTGTCAGGGTCCGCCAATACCCCATGCCTCTAGTAGCACGAAAAGGAATCACACCCCACATATTGCGACTACTGGACTCCAGCATATTAAGGCCCTGCCAATCGGCATGGAACACTCCCTTGCTGCCGGTTCCGAAACCACACTCTAACGATTACAGGCCAGTCCAGGACTTGAGGAAAGTCAACCGGCGAGTAGAGGATATGCACCCTACGGTCCCAAACCCATACACCCTCCTCTCCACCCTGCCTCCAGACAAAACTTGGTATACAGTATTAGATTTAAAAGATGCCTTTTTCAGCCTGCCTTTAGTGCCCAAGAGCCAAGACCTCTTCGCCTTTGAATGGACGGACCCTGAGAAAGGCATCAATGGCCAGCTCACCTGGACTCAACTACCACAAGGATTCAAAAATTCACTGACCATCTTCAATGAGGCCTTACACGAAGACTTGGGTGAGTTCCGTTCCGAGCACCCACATTTAACTTTATTAAAACATGTAGATGATATCCTGTTGGCGGCGGAGGACCAGGACACATGCCTGCGAGGCACCAGGGACTTGCTCCAGACCATAGTGGCCCTAGGATACGGGGCCTCAGCTAAAAAGGCCCAGATCTGCAGAACAGAGGTGAGCTACCTTGGGTACAAACTACAAGATGGACAAAGATGGTTGACAGAAACCATCTTAAGAATCCCACAGCTGCGGGATCCCTGGGTGGCGCAGCGGTTTGGCGCCTGCCTTTGGCCCAGGGCGCAATCCTGGAGACCCGGGATCGAATCCCACATCAGGCTCCCGGTGCATGGAGCCTGCTTCTCCCTCTGCCTGTGTGTCTGCCCCTCTCTCTCTCTCTCTCTTTGTGACTATCATAATAAATAAAAATTAAAAAAAAAAAAAATCCCACAGCCGCAAACCATCCGCCAGGTGCACAGAATCAGAGCTGATCTCCAGGACCAGCCACTGCCGAATGCGGACGCCACCTGGTAAACGGACGGCAGCAGTTTTGTCCAAGAAGGACTCAGATATGCGGGGGCAGCCGTAACCACGGAGACAGAGACTGTCTGGGCAGAGCCACTGGCAGCTTGAACATCGGCCCAACGGGCAGAGCTAATCGCACTGGCCAAGGCGCTGACCATGGAGGAAGGTAAACGAATAAACATCTGCACCGACAGCAGGTATGCCTTTGCCACCGCTCACATCCACGGAGCCCTTTACAGGGAGAGAGGGCTTCTGACAGCAGAGGGAAAGACTGTTAAAAACAAAACGGAGATTCTTGAACTCCTGGGGGCCCTCTGGCTGCCCAAGGCCCTAGCCATCATCCATTGTCCGGGGCACCAAAAAGCAGACACGCCAGTAGCCAGGGGAAACCGGCTAGCCAATTTAAAAGCAAAAGAGGCGGCCCTTCTGGTGACCCAGGTCTTAGCTACCACGCTACCTGATCTGGGGGCACCAACCCTGCCTGACACCCCCAACTATACTGATGCTGACTTACACTGGATCAAACGCTTGCTATGACCCAGTGCTTGCGTGGCTGGTGGAGGGCCGCAGACTCCAGCATCATCTTGCCAGAGGAACTAGGACGGTGAGTCCTATCCAAAATGCATCGGAGTACTCACATGGGAACAAGGAAGATAGAAGACCTTAAACGACATGCAAAGATCACTATTAAAGACTCTTGAGCAAAGATCGAACAGATTGTGGCAAGCTGCCGTGCATGCCAATTAACAAATGCCTCCGCCCATGGGTCTAACCCGGGCACCCGGCTCCGAGGGGACCGCCCACGAGCCTACTGGGAAGTGGACTTCACTGAGGTAAAACCTGGAAAATACGGGTATAGGTATTTACTAGTGTTTGTAGATACTTTTTCAGGATGGACAAAGGCATTTCCCACCAAACATGAAATGGCACAGATCGTGACCAAAAAACTGCTGAAAGACATTGTACCAAGGTATGGTTTTCCCGTTAGAATTGGGTCAGACAACGGCCCAGGATTCATATCTAAGGTAACGCAGGGAGTGGCACTAGTACTTGGGGCAGATTGGAAATTACATTGTGCATATAGGCCCCAGAGCTCAGGACAGGTAGAGAGGATGAACAGAACATTAAAGGAGACCTTAACTAAATTAGCCCTGGAGACTGGCGGGGACTGGGTGACTCTCCTTCAGGGTGAGGAACTCCCCATATAAGATGGGACTGACTCCCTACGAAATCATGTTTGGTCTTCCTCCACCTGTTATCCCCAATTTAAAACCTGAGGTGCTTGCTGAATTTGATGACCACCAACTTCTTTTCTCCCTCCAAATGTTACAACGAACTCATGAGCAGGTGTGGCCTAAGCTGAGGGCCCTCTAGGAGACTGGGCCACCCCCGGACCCTCATCGATATCAGCCAGGTGACTAGGTGTACGTGCAGAGATACCAACACCAGACACTTCAACCTCGCTGGAAGGGACCCTACCTCATGATCCTGACCACTCCCACCGCTCTCAAGGTCGACGGGATTACTCCCTGGGTCCACTACACACACGTCTGGCCAGCTGACCCACACACCGTTCTCACGGACTTTGTTACAGAATGGAAAAGCCAACCAGACAAGGACAATCCCCTAAAGCTAAGACTGCGCCGTTCTCACTTGTTTCCCACCTCCAAGACTCCCTAGTCCGAGGTTGTCCTTCAAAATAGAAGGGGATTAGAATTAGTCTTCTTACAACAAAGGATGGGGGGTGGTGGTTATGTGCTGCCTTAACTGTAAAAAAGAGCGAGAAAAGCAACAAGGTTGATGAGAATCCTGGTTTAATCATTCCCCTGGCTCACTCTGGGAGCAACCTGGACCCATGATTGGGTCCTGCATAGGATCCTCTGAAAAAGGGGGGAATGTGGGACCCAGGAAATTGAACAAAATCCCCTACCCCTGGACAAGCAGAGCAGGACTGGCTCAATTTGGGGCTGCACCTGCCTTGTGCTGACCTGCTTATTACTTAGGGCACTGCCCCGCCCTAGTCAAAGACCAGGACACACCCTAACCGGAAATCCGGCTCAGAGGACCAGCATGACTGTTCAACTTTCTGCGTATCCCATTGGCCACTGGCCCCTATAAAGTTACTAAGCCTCTTAGTCTCGGGGTCCAAGTCCCTGCTCTGCTGCCTCAGGTATACTTGGACCCAGGCTCGAGCTTGTAAATAAACCCTCGTGTGATTGCATCGGAGTCGGCTCCTTGGCAGTTTCTCGGATTCGCGATCTTGGGCACAACAATTTACTCAAAATATATTATTCATTAAATAAACAATTATTGACAACTTAGTATGTGCCGGAGATTCATTTAAAAGTAATTTTTTTTTTCTGGGGCATCTGAAAGGCTCAATCAGTTGGGGTCCAACTCTTGATTCTGGTTTGGTCATGATCTCAGGGTAGTGAGATCCAGCCCCACAACAGGCTCTGTCTGAGCTTAGCAGGGAATCTGCTTTTCTCCCTTTCCCTCCCTAAGCCCCTCTCCTCACTCTCACTCTCTAAAATAAATATATAAATCTTTTTTAAAAAACAGAAATTTTTTTTTCTAGAAGTATAGAAATACTGATGAGGAAAGCAAAGTAGAACTAATTAGGAGAGGTTTCTATATAAGATAAGTATCATACCAAGCAAATCCAGTAAACAAAATATATTAAATACTAGTAGCAGGTATATATGTTTCAGATGAATTACTGTCCATACTTTTTTTTTAGTACATGTCAAATGTATGATACCTAAAAATTTTAGAATTAAAGTTGTATTCTACCTTAAAATAAATGATGGATATGCACCCACTAATTGCTAAATCCAATATTTACTGACTACTCTTTATATGCCAGCACTGTGGTCGGGATTAGCAATACATAAATAGTTTAAAGTCTATGTCTTCAATAGGAGCTTCTCAACCTAGTAAGAGAAACAGTAACAAATGGATAATTGCATACAGAGTGGTAAGAGCTGCTACAGACGGATGGACACATGCAGGAAAGGGTATTACAAGTGCATGGAAAATTCCAACAGAAGGTATCTCTTGAGGGTGAGTTCTACCGAACAAATGGACAAATGAACAAGGGATCTAAGTCCTTAGTGAAAGGAGCCATAAATTCAAAGGCTTAAAACTGTAAGACTACATGGTAAGTGACAGGATCAGAAAGCCTCTCAGGGTCATTGGAGCACAGCATGTACATGTCCTGCTCAAGCAAATGGGGTTCAAGAGATATAAAAAAGGAACCATCCCCTGGAAATACCTTCTATGGCATGCGAGCATATTTAACCAAAAAATTTTAGAGAGCTACTGAAGGATTTAAGTTAAAAGTAACAAAATTGAATTTGTTTATTAGAAAAATCACTCCAACTACAGTACGAAGGATATACTGAACAAACAACAACCTAGTCAGGGAAATCATTGCAGTCCAGGAGATACATATGGGCCTGAACGACCTCAGTGACCATAGCAATAGATAAAAGAAACTAGGTTCAAAAGATATTTAGTCTCTTATAAAGCTAGTACTCAACATTTATAGAATGAATAATGAATGAACAAATAAATGAATCAATCAGTACAATAAGAATCAATAATGTACACAAAAGGTTATTCAAAAAATTAGACACAATAAAATTTGAGATGTGATCATCTGAAAAAGGTGAGGGATAAGAAGCCTAAGATGGTTCCCAAGATTCTAACTTGGGTGACTGAATAAAACTAACTCCAAAAGAAAATATATGAGGGGAAGAAGTTTATAAGGACAAACTTATGGGTTCAGCTTTGAACTTGTTGAGCTTGACATATCTAGAAACATCTAAATGCCTTAAAGAGAGTTAGATTATGAATCTGGTACTCAGGAGAGAAGTCTGGTATTTAGACAGAAATAGAAATTAGGGAGATAGGTATTGGTGAAAGTCACAAAAACAGAAGAAATCACCCAGGCAGATCTAATCATGCTAGAAAAACTGGGTAAGGGATCAACATTTGACTGAGCTAGTAGTTAAGAAGTACTAAAGACTAGGGCAGTATCATTTAATTTTTGTCCAAGTTTGCATAGGATGGGACTGGTACAATAAGGAAATAATACAGGAAGATTAGCTTTAGAAGTTTTCCCATTAATGTATCAATAGTTTTATACTTTAAAAAAAAAGTATCTGATTATAAGGAATTGTTAGGCTTTCTCACCTTAGGAATTTATTTATTTCTCTAAGAGCTTATTAAAGCTAAAAAACAAAAAACTAAAGGCAAAATAATGCATTAGGAAAATAAATGTTTTAACATCAGCTTAGTAGCCATAGGGAAGCTACTTTACTTCTGAGCTTTAGTTTTTACAGAGGTGATAATAGCTATCTCAAAAGATTGTTAATTTTTATTAAAATTTTTAAAATATATATAGGATGTCATTATTAAATACTTAGTGGAAAATATTTCCTCCTAACAGTTATGCAAACATGGAACAACAAAGTTTCTCTGTAGCAACATTAACTACTTAATATTCTTTATTTTTTTAACTCCAGTGTAATTAACATACAGAGATATATTCATTTCAGGTATACAGTAGTGACACAACAATTCCATATATTACTCAGTGGTCATCAGGATAAGTGTACTCTTATTCCCCTTCACCTGTTTCACCTGACCAATGAATGACTCAGTTTGTCCTCTATAGTTACAAAGAGTCTGTTTTTTGGTTTGTCTCTCATTTTTTTTTTGTTTTCTTAAATTCCACATATGTGTGGAAATATACATAATATATATATATACATAAAATATATAACATTTGTCTTTCTCTGATTGGCTTATTTCACTTAACATTACACTCTCTAGATCCATCTATGTTGTTGCATCTATGTTGTTGCAAATGGCAAGATTTCATTCTTTTTAATTTTATTCTTTTTAATGGTTGAATAGTACTCAATTGTTAATATATATTTTATATATTTTAAATGTGTATTTTTTAAATTATAAAATTACTAAATAAAATTTATTGAATACAATTTATTTTATATTTCATATATATTTATATTAATGTAGAATATGTAATATATAATATTGACACATCACATTATATATATTTTGTATACAAATATTATATATTACATATTTATATTTTTGTATATTCCATATCTTAATCATTCAATCATCTGTCTGTGGACACACAGGTTACTTCCATAATTTGGCTATAAACATTTGGGTACATATATCACTTTGAATATTTTCATATTCTTTGAGTAAATACACAGCAGTATGATACTAGATCATAGGGTAGTTCTATTTTTAATTTTTTGAGGAAACTCCTGTCTTCCTCAGTTTGCATTCTCACCAACAGTGCATGGTTCCCATTTCTCCACATCATGACCAACATTTGCTATTTCCTTTGTTTTCCATTTTAGACATTCTGACAGGTATGAAGTGATACCTCACTGTTTTGATTTGTATTTTCCTGATGATGATGAGTGTTGTTGAGCATCTTTTCATGTGTCGGTCATTTGTATGCCTTCTTCGAAGAAATGTCTGTTTGTGTCTTCTGCCCATTTGTGAATTAAATGTGTTTTTGGGTGTTAAGTTGTATAAATTATTTATATATTTTGGAAACTAGCCCGTTATTAGCTATGTCATTTGCAATTAACTTCACCCAGTTAACAGGTATCTTTTAGCTTTTTGGTTGTTTCTTTTGCTGTACAGAAGCTTTTTATTTTGATGCAGTCCGAATAGCTTATTTTTTGCTTTTGCTTCCTTTACCTAAGGAAACATATCTAGAAAGATGTTATAATCAATATCCAAGAAATTCCGACTTTGCTTTCTTCTAGGATTTTTATGGATTCAGGTCTCACATTTAAGTCCTAAATCCATTTTGAGTTTACTTTTGTGTATAAGAAAGTGGTCCACTTTCATTCTTTTTTGCATGTAAGTGTCCACTTTTTCCAACACCATATGTTGAAGAAATGGTTTTCATCTCATCACATATTCTTTCTTCCTTTGCCAAAAATTAATTGGCCAAGTAATTGCAGGTTTATTTCTGGGCTTTCTAATCTATTCCATTGGTCTATGTATCTATTTTTGTGCCAGTAACTCATTGTTTTGATTACTATATTCCTTTGTAATATAACTCAAAGTCTGCAATTGTGATATATCCAGTGTTGATTTTCTTTTTCAAGATTGCATTGGCTATTCAGGATCATCTGTGGATCCATACAAATTCTAGAACTGTCTGGCCTAGTTCTTTGAAAACTGTTGTTGGGATTTGCATTAAATGTATAGAATGCTTTGTGTAACATAGACATTTTAACAACAGTTGTTCTTCCTATCCATGAGCATGGAATGTCATTCCATTTGTTTGTCATCTTCAATTTCTTTCATCAATGTTTTATACCTTCAAGAGTACAGATCTTTCACCTCTTTTTTTTTAAGATTTTATTTATTCATGAGAGACAGAGAGAAAGAAAGAGAGACAGAGAAAGAGAGAGAGAGAAGAGAGGCAGAGACACAGGCAGAGGGAGAAGCAGGCTCCATGCAGAGAGCCTGACGTGGGACTCCATCCCAGGTCTCCAGGATCAGGCTCTGGGCTGAAGGCGGCACTCAACCGCTGAGCCACCCGGGCTGCTCGATCTTTCATCTCTTTAGCTAAGTTTATTCCTAGGTATTTTATCGTTTTTGGTGCAATTGTAAATGGGATTGTTTTCTTAATGTCTCTACTGCTTTATTATTGGTATATAGACATGCAAGATGTTTCTGTCCATTGATTTTTGTATCCTGCAACCTCAATGAATTCATTTATCAATTCTTTTTTTTTTTTTTGAGATTTTATTCATTTATTCATGAGAGACGCACAGAGAGAGAGAGAGAGAGAGAGAGGCAGAGACACAGGCAGAGGGAGAACCAGGCTCCCTGCAAGGAGCCCGACGTGGGACTTGATCCCGGGACTCCAGGATCATGCCCTCGACCGAAGGCAGTCGCCAAACCACTGAGCCACCCAGGGATCCCCTCATTTATCAATTCTCATAGCTTTTTGGTGGAGTCTTTAAGATTTTCTATATATAAAATCATGTCATCTGGAAATAGTGAAAGTTTACTTCTTACTAATTTGGATGGCATTTATTCCTTTCTCTTATCTGACTGCTGTGTAAGGGACTTCTAGTACTATATGTTGAATAAAAGTGAGGAGACTTGATATTGCCTTACTCCTAAACTTAGAGGGAAAGTTCTCAGTTATTCCCGTCAGTGTATGATGTTAACTGCAATTTTTCAGATAAAGTCTTTATTATGTTAAGGTCTGTTCCCTCTAAACCTACTTTGTTGAGGGTTTTTATCATAAATAGATATTGTACTTTGTCACATGCTTCTTCTGAATCTACTGCAAGGATGGTTTTTATCCTTTCTCTTAATGAAGTGATGTATCCCACTGACTGATTTGTGAATATTGAACCACCATTATATCCCAGGAATAAATCCGACTTGATCATGGTAAATGATTTTTCTAATGTATTATTAGATTCAGGTTACTATTTTGTTCAAGAGTTTTACTTCTATGTTCCCCAGAGATATTGTCCTATAGGTCTCTTTTTGTTGTGTCTTTGTATGGCTTTGGAATCAGGGTAATGCTGGCCTTATAAATGAATTTGAAGTTTCCTTTCCTCTTCTATCTTTTGAAATAGTTTGAGAAGAATAGGATTACTCTTCATTCAGTGTTTCATAGAATTCACTTGTGATGCCGTGTGGTCTGAGACTTTTGTTTCTTGGGAGATTTTTGATTACTGATTCCATTTCATTGATTCCATTTCATCAGTCTGTTCAAATTTTCTATTATTTCCTATTTCAGTTTTGGGAGATTATGTTTAGATGAATTTATCCACTTCTTCTAAATTGTCCAAATTATTGGCATATAATTTTCATAATATTCTTTTATGATCCTTTATTTCTGTTGTGTCAGTCATTATTTTTCCTCCTTCATTTCCTGTTTTGTTTATTTAAGTCTAACTAGAAGTTTATCAATTTTGTTGACCTTTTCAAAGAACCAGTTCCTGGTTTCATTGATCTGTTCTATTGTTTTTTAGGTTTTTTTTTTTTTAGATTTTATGTATTTATTCGTGAGAGACACACAGAGAGAGGCAGAGACAGAGGCAGAGAGAGAAGTAGGCTCCATGCAGGAAGCCCGATGTGGGGCTCGATCCCGGGACTCCAGGATGACACGCTAAGCCGAAGGCAGACGCTTAACCTCTGAGCCACCCAGGCATCCCTGTTTTTAGTTTCTATATTATTTATTTCTGCTCTAATCTTTATTATTTCCTTCCTTCTGCTAAATATGGGTTTTGTTTGGTCTTCTTCTAGACCTTTAGGTGTAAGGTTACGTAGTTCATTTGAGACTTTTCTTTCTTCTTGAAGTAGACCTGTATTGCTATAAACTTCCAACTTAGAACAACTTTCACTGCATCCCAAAGATTTGGGACCATTGTGTTTTCATTTTCAATTCTATGTGTTTTTTATTTCCTCTTTGATTTCTTGGTTTACCCAGTCATCGTTTAGCAGCATGTTATTTAACCTCCATGGATAGTGGATTTTTCCAGACTTTTTTTTTTTTTTTTTTGGTAGTTGATTTATAGTTTCATTGCACTGTGGTCAAAAAAGATGTATGGTATAACTTCAACCTTCCTGAAATTGTTGGGACTTGTTCTGTGACCTAATATGTGATCTGTTTTGGAGAATGCTCTATTTGCACCTGAAAAGAATGTGTATTCTGCTGTTTTAGGATGATAAATTCTGAATATATCTATTAAATGTTTGATCTAGTGGGTCTATCCAAGGCATTGCTTCCTTGTTGATTTTCTGTTTAAATGATCTGACCCTTGATGTAAGTGGGGTATTAAAAGTCCTGTACATGTATTGTATTACTATTGATTAGTTCCTTTATATTTGTTAACTGTTTCATGTATTTGGGTGCTCCCATGATGGTTGCATAAATATTTACAATTGTTGTCTTCTTGATTGATTGTTCCCTTAATGATTATGTAGTATCCTTCTTTGTCTCTTGTTACAGTCTTTGTTTTAAATCAATCTTATCTGATATAAGTATTGCTACCCTGGCTTTCTTCTGATACTCATTTGCATGATAAATATTTCTGCATCCTCTCATTTTCAATCTGTATATGTCTTTAGGTCTGAAGTGAGACTCTTTTAGGTAGCATATAGATGGGTCCTGTTTTTTTTATCCATTCCAAACCCCCTCTTTTGATTGGAGCATTTAGTCCATTTACAATCAAAGTAACTGTTGATAGTTATGTACTTATTGACATTTTGTTACTTGTTTTATTTTTGTGGATCTTCTCTGCTGCTTTATTCTCTTGCTCTCTTCTCTCACCATAAATTCACTTTCTTTAGTGATATATTGGGGATTCCTTTCTCTTTATTTTTTGCATGACTATTACTGGTTTTTTATTTGTATATGCCATTACATTTGCATATAATGTCTTCTGCATACACCAGTCTATATTTTTTTTAAGATTTTATTTACTTATTCATGAGAGAGGCAGAGACATATTCAGAGGGAGAAGTAGGCTCCCTGCAGGGAGCCCAATGTGGGACTCCATCCCAGGACCCCGGGATCATGCTCTAAGAGAAAGGCAGGTGCTCAACCATGGAGCCGCCCAGGCGTCCCACACCAGTCTGTATTAAGTTGATGGTCACTTACATTTGAACCTATTCTTTCTCTTCTCACCACATTTTAGGTATATGGTGTTAAAATTTATTTCCTTTTATTTTGTGAGTCCTTTGACTTTTGTGCTTCCTACTTTTCTCATTCTTACTTACAGTCTTTCCTTTTCTCTCGAATAGTCCCCTTTAATATTTCCTGAAAGGCTGGGTTAGTGGCCATGAACTCCTTTAACTTTTGTTTGTCTGGGACACTCTTTATCTCTCCTTGTACTCTGAATGGCAGCCTTATTGGATAGAGTATTCTTGGCTGCACATTTTTTCCTTTCAGGACTTTAAATATATCATGATTTAGCATGCAAAGTTTCTGTTAAAATACCTACTGATAGACTTAGGAGTTTCCTTTGTATGTTACTGCTGTCTTTTGACCACTGCTTTTAAAATTGTTTATCACTACTTTTTCCATTTTAATTACTATGTGTCTTGGTGTGGACCTCCTTTGGTTCATTTCACCAGAGCCTCTCTGTGCCTCATGGATCTGAATTTGTTTCCTTCCCAGTATTTGGGAAGTTTTCAGCTATTATTTCTTGAAATAAATTTTCTGCCCCTTTTTTTTCTCTCTTTTTCTGGGATTCCTATAATGCATATATTATTATGCTAAATGATGTCACGAGTCCCCTAAGTATTCTCATTTGCCATTAATTTTTTTCTCTCACATGTTCAGCTTAATTACCTTCCATTACCCTGTTCTCTAGTCATTGATCCATTTTTCTACATCTTCTAGCCTACTATTTATTCCATTTGGTGTATTTTTTTCCATTGAGTGTATTTTCAATTTAATTTATTCTGTTCTTCATCTCTCATTAGTTCTTTTTTATTTTATTTTTTTTTTCATTAGTTCTTTTTTATCTCTGTGTTAAGGATCTCACTGATGTCTTCATTCTTTCCTCAAGTCCAGTGAGTATCTTTATGACTATTTTAAATTCTATACCAGGAATATTACTTATCTCTGTTTTATTTAGGTCTCTTGCTGTGACTTTGTCTTCTTCTTTCACTCTGTTTCCTTATTTTACCTAACTCTCTGCATCTATTTCTGGTTTTAGAAAGGTCAGCTACATCTCTTGCTCTTGAAAGTAGTGGGTGGAGCACACACCTTTGAACAAGGTAGCACTAGTTCCCCTCCATCCGAGACATACCACAACTGCCACGAACAGGCCAGTTGGGGCTACTCTGCAAAGCATGAACAGGCAGGGAGAGTGTCCATAAGCTGTTCATCTAAGTCATCTTCCAAAGAGTATGTGCAGCCACTATAGAGACTGGAGCCAGATGAGGCAGCTCTGCAAACTGCATTCAGGTGGGCATGTAGTTTTAATAAGGTGCAGGGATCCTCCACAGGGGGTGACCAGCCACTGCCTCCAGTACAAAGCATGCAGTCAAGACACAGTTTTGGCAAGGTTGCCCCATTAGTGGTCTGGAGCAGAGAACCCACACCATGGGACTCAGGCAGTCTTTGCTGGAGGGGGCAGGGCATGGTATAAGCAAATTAGGCAGTGAATATGGGTGTGGCGCTAGTTCCAGCAGGTGGCCAAGTGTTTGGGGGGGGGCGAGGGGGAAGGGAGGGGAAAAGGCCCAGGCCCACTCCTTTGTTCCTGGAGAAGTCTCACAGTTAACTCTGAGAATAGTAAGTAAGTCTTACTTGCCTATGCCCCAAGCTGTTTTTCATACTGCTGCTTCTATACAGTTTGTTGTGCTGACTCCTTTAAGGATCAGGACTCAGCTTCCTACTACCCTGTGAGCTCCCTCAGAGCAAAGAAGTCTGATTGTTAAAGTTCCAGGCTTTAAGTCCAGCTGGTTATAAGAAATTACAAAATACAGTCCCTCTGATTTTCAAAGCCAAATGTTACAGGGATTCAGCTTCCCCAGGCAGACTCCCTGATGTGATAGTGTATTTCTCAATCTTCTCCAAGGCCACAGCTCCCTCCCCATCCAGAGGCCAGACCCATGGTATTTAGCTCCCCACTGCATCTCTGCCCTTCCTACCCTCTTTAATGTGGCCTCTTCTCTACATTTAGTTATGGGGTTTCTTCTGCCAGTCTTCGAGTTATTTTCTGGGTTATTTACACTGATATGAGTGTTACCTAGTAGTGTCTGTAAGATGAGGAGAGTTTAGAATCCTCCTACACTGCCACCTTCCCCACAAGTCTCAGATCACATGAAATTTGAATAGCTGAGAGTCAGAAGGGGTGAAAGATATAATTAAAAGCTGTGATAATCACTAGCTAAACTGAACTCTCTCAGTGAGTTCCTAAGCTATAATGTGATAGTAAGCTAATTTTAAAAGCCATATAACTCCTTAGAACTATTCACCTCTACTTAGTTATAAGCTTCTGTAGGGCAGGGACTGACTATTGTCTTTTATTTCCTTGTCTGGTACTAGGCAGAGTTGAGTATGAAAATGTTGCAGAAATTTACAATATCACATACTGTATTATTCAATCACAATGGCTGATACAAGTTTTGAGCACTTTGTGTTCTAAATACTTTAGACATATCATGTCACTCAGTCTTCATAATAACTCCATAAGGTAAATAATAATGTCTCCATTTTATAGAGGGGGAAACCAAGACCCAAAGAACAACATATCACCCAGAAATTAAGAGGCAGAACCTAGCTATGAAGGAAAAACCAATCTGGTAGTGGTGTACAATGCTGCATCGGCCCATTAGGTATCTTTGTATGAATTAGAAAAAGCAGTATCTTTGGGTAGATACAGGTCTTTGCCAGGGTGCACAGCTTGACAAACCAAACAAAGTCTAGATTTTAAATTCTACTCTCCCCTTGCTGTGTATCCTCATAAAGTAAATCATACGCACAACTCTAACAGCAGCCCTGATATATATATATAACAGTCCAGCAAATGAAATGGTTGATCCAGTCATTTAGAGCTCTATTGTCCAATATGGTAGCCACTAGGCACCTGTGCCTATTTAAATTTAATTGTCAGTTCCTCTGTCTCATTGATTCACCAGCTACATGAGGGTACAGCTACTAGTGCACATATAATAGAATATTTCCAATCATTACAGAAAATTACTTTGGACAGCACTGATTCAGGGGTGTGTGTACATATAGATATATATATAGTCTATCCCAATCATCTCTATCCATATCTTGCATTCCTAAGATTATTACAAACAGTATGTGCATAGAACAAGAATTTTTTAATGATACTTCAACCTGATTTTACTGAATTTTCATTATAGTGTGAATCTGAAGGAATTGGGAAAAGGCAGCAAGAAATATAAAAAATTCTTCATAGTAGAGAAATAATTATTTATACGAAGACTGAAAAAAGTGAGTGGAACAAAACTATCCATAGAAAAAAGACAATTTTCGGGATCCCTGGGTGGCGCAGCGGTTTAGCGCCTGCCTTTGGCCCAGGGCGTGATCCTGGAGACCCGGGATCGAATCCCACATCGGGCTCCCGGTGCATGGAGCCTGCTTCTCCCTCTGCCTATGTCTCTGCCTCTCTCTCTCTCTCTCTCTCTCTCTCTCTCTGTGACTATCATAAATAAAAAAAGAATAAAATAAAAAATAAGAAAAAAGACAATTTTCTAATAAGTATTGTTACAGCATCAAAACTTTTTAAATTCTTTATATTACTTGCAAGAAAATGTCTTATGAAGGCATCTTACACCAGACTCTTTAAAATACGTTTTGGACATTTTTCCTGGACTCTTAAAAGAATATTAGAGAGGAGAACGATGATACATAAAAAACTTTCACTGCTTTTAATTTAGTGCTCCATAGAACCAGAAACATGTAGACAAGTTAAAAGAAGCTCAATGAGGAGAAACAGAATTATAAGAAAGATACTGATTTACGAGAAAACATTAATATAAATATATATAGTGAAACCAAGTGCTTTTTAAATGATCATAACTATATACAAATAAATGAAGGATATAAACTTAAAAAAAATATTTAGCAATGATGTAAAGTATAACTTGGACAAGTCCAATAATAAAAATGAGGCCAAATTTAAGAGAATTTGAAAGAATAGATTTCAGAAAGGACTATTTATTTTCAAGTTTGGAAATAGTCTTCAACTGATAAGTGGCAAAAGCTGTGCACATTACTTAGCACTGAACTTTTTTTAATTCAAAGTACTAAAAAATACTTGGAACAGGAATCTGGTACTGAGGATGATCTAGCATTCTATTTTCTCTTAATTTTGGTTCTCATAATGCCATAATATATCATCATCTTTTTCTAGATATGGTTTTCATGACCCTAATAGGATATATCCAAAGAGATAAACTAACAGGTTTCCTCCTAGAAGGAAGTAACATGTGTGCTGATGGAGTTCATTCAGAAAGGAGTTCACACTTACTCCTACTATCCTCTCCAATATCCACCTCCTCATTGAATTCTTCTGACATATTTTTAAATACATATGGTTTAAATTTTTAAAGGGAAAAAATACCAAAGTAAAAGAGAAAAAAGAATAAACTTGGTGAAAAACTAGGAAAAATATATATACAAAAAATACTTTTCTCAAACCTTCAAACCTGTACAGAAGTCTACATGGTAAACTGGGTACATTTGTTTTTTAATAAATGTTTCATATCTCAGAGATTCCAAAGATATCAAATGATGTGGCAGTTGCTATAGTAACTATTCTCTTTTAATGAAACTCAGATTAAATAACTGCATAAAACAAATTCAAATTTGAAATGCAATTACTATTCTAAAGCATATTTACATATTTGATTTTATAATGGTTACAGAAAATAAGATAAAATATTAAGAATATCTTTTATATGTGCAAAACCAATGACAGTTACAAACTTAATTGCAACTCTGCCCTTAAATACAATAGTGTTGGAAATAATGAAATTCTATTTTATATTAAAAACTCATACAAACTCTGTACCATTCTACAGCTACTTGGAAAAGTGCTCATTTGCATGCAGTGAAATATTTCTGAAATTTATCATTTTGCATAAATGATACAAACTCAGGGTACATTTAAAGATTCTCAAAAGCCTTGTCTATAAGATCAATATTAAGAAAATGGTCAGCAAGTAACCACTAAAATTCCATAGCAGATGACATGACAGACTGTGCATAAAAGGGGTCCTATCCAGTACTTTCTCTTAACCTGCAGAGCCAAAATCCAGACTCCTGAGGGCTGCACACTCCTGTCTTACCACTTGCCATACTGGAAATATCATGGACTTTGGAATCACACAAACCAAGCTTCAAATCCCAGCTCTAACATTTACAAACTATGATATTTTGTGAAAGACTTAACCTCTCTAAACCTGTAAAACAGGGTAAGACCTGTCTTATAGGACTTACACAAAGATTAACAATATTTTGTGTGCAATGTCTAGCATGGTTTCCGCACATATATAGTGTTCACTGCCTGACAGCTTATATTATTATGACTACCAAGATAATTAATATTACTACTGCTGCTGTTGCAAATGCTATAACAACAAAGCAAAGTCACAGTAACCTTTTCAACTTCTTTTTTTTTTTTAAACAGATCTGTACAGTCATCCCAGTGGATGCACTGATAGGCAAGGTAAGGGATGCCAATTGTGGCTATTTAATAGAACTGGCTAGAACCTGGCTGTGGAGCTAACCTGCATGAGTTCATCTGAGTACCTGGTTATCTCCCCAACTCCTTCTGTGAGACACATTAGAAGAGACAGGCTTCACTCTGGAAGAGTTCCCCAAAATAGAGACAACAACTAGAATTGCTTATTATTTAATTAATCTTTTCAGTTTGAAATGAAGAATTTTTGTGTATTCATTCTTTCTTCAGACACACCTTCCCTGACCACTTGAGTCTAATATGCAACCTAGAACATAAGAGCTGCCCAAATATTTGTTAACTATAACATATTAATATATGACAGTTATGGCATCTTTTAAAGAAATGGCAATATATAAACATAATACAACAAGGACAACCTTGCTTTTATGTAATAGTTTAGTCTAGGTGATAATTAGGGAGTTAAAATATTATCTACATGATACCTATATTAGATAGACACTAACTCTCCTAGTGGAGATACAGATAAAGTACCATAATAGTTCAAAGGAGGGAAAGTACGTCTAAAAAGAACAATCATTGGGAGGTTCATTTTTCTCATCTTTGTAATTCAAGCAAAACTATCCTCAGTTTTGGAAACCCTCAGCCATTTTCTGATTAGGTATCAATAACACTTTCTCACATAAAATAGCTGCTTAAAAAACTCAAAATAGGGGATCCCTGGATGGTTCAGCGGTTTAGCGCGATCCTGGAGTCCCAGGATCGAGTCCCACGTCGGGCTCCCGGCATGGAGCCTGCTTCTCCCTCCTCCTGTGTCTCTGCCTCTCTCTTTCTCTCTCTATCATAAATAAATAAATAAATCTTAGAAAAAAAAAAAACTCAAAATAATGCATTTCCAGATTCACTTAAGCTTATGTTACAAAATGGCATCAGTATCACAAAGCTTTACAGTGATTTCAAATAGTCCTTCAAACAATAGTTGATTCTTACACTACTTTTTTCTTTTAATCACACAGTTTAAAAATATGATATATAGCTACACTCTTCACCATCCGTAGTCCCAGTCCTTTTTTAAACACTTCTGACAAATCTTCTACATTAGCTACTCCATATCTCTAAGCAGTATGTATGTATTTCAATATCTCATCAATTTAGGAGCTATATAACATCCTTCTGTAAAAGATAAGGCTTTAGTTCACTTAATAGATACATGCACCTCCTTTTGCCAATATTTTTGTAATTTGTAAAAGCTATATAGGTTTGTAAACTTATATAATAAACTCACATTTCAAATTTCTTGTATTCTGAACACTAGTTTTCTTCTCAACTCTTCATTTGTCAGATGAAGATACTGTCCCTACTGGTCTCTCATTCTGTTTTCTACTTCACTCCCTCCTGTATTCTATGATCTATACTTTTAAACTGTTTTATCTTGTTTTCTGTAAACTAATTTCACTTTCTATGCACTTTCTTTTTTTTTTTTTTTTTAAGATTTTATTTATTCATGAAAGACACAGAGAGAGAAGCAAAGACATAGGCAGAGGGAGAAGCAAGCTCCTTGCAGGGAGTCTGATGTGGGACTTCACCTTGGGACCACAACCTGAGTCAAAGGTGTCTAGATGCTCAACCACCGAGCCACCCAGGTGCCCCTCTAAGCTCTTTCTAAAAATTTGACTATTAATCCATCAACACAATTTGAAACAGCAAAACAGTTTACTACAGTACCACTGGATGTATTAGGATAACATTTCCTTTTTTATGGGCCCAATGACATGAGCCACAGACCGTTTGAAGAATATTCTTGACATTCTGACAAAATGTGTTCTCTTTTCTCATATTCCATCAATTGTTTTAAATTGTATCATATTTTACTTTACTTCATTTTTAAAAATTATTTGTGAGGTTTTTTTTTTCCTATTGTTTTTTTAACAGGCTTTCTGTTTTTTCTTACTCACAAATAAGTATCTTCAGCAACCTATCACACAAGAACCCATTATTCTTCCAAAAATCTTCTCTTTCCATTTCTACTCTGGACTGATTCATTCTCTAAGCTTGCTATTTAGCTATCAATTTTTTATTTTCCTTTACTATGTTCTGGGATTGGATCTACTTTTTTCTTTCATCACATTCTCCTTAGTTTTGCTAAGATATATCTATATACAGATACATAAATATATCTATATATAGAAATATATGTATATATATCCTTCAGCAACTCACTGAAATAGGAGTGAAATTTTACTTTCCAGTTAAAGATACATGAAAAGAATTCCATTGCAGTGGAATTCCATTCCATTCCAATGTTGTTTACATTAGGCAAAACTAGAAAAACTAAATGCCCATCAATAGGAAAAAATTTGGGCAGCCCCGGTGGCGCAGTGGTTTAGCGCCGCCTGCAGCCCAGGGCGTGATCCTGGAGACCCTGGATCGAGTCCCACGTCAGGCCCTCTGCATGGAGCCTGCTTCTCCCTCTGCTTGTGTCTCTGCCTCTCTCTCTCTCTGTGTCTCTATGAATAAATAAATAAAATCTTTAAAAAAAAAAAAAAACTTTCTCTCTTTAAAAAAAATAGGAAAAAATTAAATAAATTATATTGTATCTAGACTATAGAGTATTCAGTTATAAAACATGATTCACAGTGTGAAAATATGAGAAGAGAGAGTTAAGATGGCAGAGGACTAGGAGAACGCCACGCTTACTTCACATCTTGAAAAGGCCCGGGTCTGCCAGAGGCCAGGACACAGGAGGGGTAACTGCTCTGCTGTGAGGGCTTGCTGAAGAGCAGCAGCATGAACTTCCCAGTCCCGGGAGGAGAGAGCAGGATGACACAACCTCCACAACCCCCCATCAACACTGACTGAGCCCAGTGAGCAAAATGTCACCATCCAACGCAGGCTGCAGTCACTTACACCATGCCCTCACCCCTGTGCCCTGCAAGTGCACCTCCACTAGGGAAAGTCCACCTGAAATGCAGCACACCAGGCTCCACCCTGAGAAGACCAGTACAAACCCCTCAGACACACCAACTCTACTGATCCTAGAGTTGTGCAAACCTTCAGCTTTAGGGGAAATAGGATCTAACGTTCCTTTGTTTCAGATCTACTTTCATTTAACAAGCAGGCCAAAACACACATAAAATCTGGCTTCCTTTTTTTTTTTTCTTTTTTTTTTTTTTTACTTTGGAACCTTTCTTACTATAGCCATTAATCTCAAGCAAAGGAACACAATAGGAATTACTAACAACAACAACAACAAAAAAAAAACAGTGACCCTAAAATTAACAACTCAAGAAACAACAGATATTGGGGATGATGTGGAGAAGGGGGAACCTTCTTACGCGGTTGGTGGGAATGCAAACTGGTGCAGCCACTATGGAAGACAGTATGGAGATTCCTCAAATTTTTATATAATATATACTTATTTATATTTGTATAACAGTTCACTCATATATGGAATTTAAGAACCAAAACAAATGAGCAACAGCAGAAGAAGAGAGGTAACCCAAGTTAATCATAGAGAACAAACTGAAGATACCAGAGGGGAGGTGGGAGCGATGGGTTAAATACATGATAAGCATAAAAAGCACAATTTTTGTAATGTGCACTGTGATCTGTACAGAAATGCTGAATTATTTTGTACACCTGAAATTAATAGTATGCTATAGGTCAACTAACTGGTTTTTAATACAAACTTAAAAAAAAAAAAAAAAAAAAAGAACAGACAACGCTAAAAAGACTTTTATTTTTGGTTGTTGTTTTTTAAGTCATCTCCGTACCCAGCATGGAGCCCAGTACAGGACATGAACTCGTGACCCTGAGATCAAGATCTGAGCTGAGATCAAGAGTCAGACACTTAACTGACTGACCCACCTCAAGACCCAATAAAAGGACTTAAAATAAAATCTAGAATTCTTTATAGTTTGCTCACAAGTGTCTAATTTTTGCTCAGCTTTGAAGAAAGTAAACTTAGAAAATGTAGACAATGCATTATGTGAAAATATATTCATGTTTTAAATTAAAGTGTGTATCGCTTTTATGATTTATTGCTTTAACAGGCCTTTCCAATTAACTGACCGACTATTGATTCTGATTGTGCCAGTAGAGGGATTTTACTTTATTTCCATTTTAAAATATTTTATTATATATTTTTATAGAATATATACTTATTTATATTTGTATAACGGTTTGAATGCCTGAGTTCACACCATAGCTCTACTAATGACAAGCTAGGTAACAATACACTTAACATCTCTGTGCCTTAGTTTCCTCATAAAAATAATAATAACATTTACTTTATAGACTTCTGCCAGACAGACAAGTGTATGCTCTTATAATTAGGTAAGACCCTGGATCAGTTTCCTAATTCAGCCTATGAACAACCTAATGCCATAATTATAAATAAATCTGGGAAATGAATTCTATCCTTTCCTTCTATTTTATACTCTTTACCGGGAAATTTCTTCTTAATGCCTTCCTTAAATTTCCCCCTTTTAAAATTTAAAGTCATTTGCTCAATTCTATCTTAACCACAAAGACCAGAGACCAACTCTTGATATCAAAGGTACTGAATTAAATGTTTGGTGAACTTCATTGCTGCAGTTAAAGTAGTATTTTGTGTCTACCTGGGTATCTTTAGAGATATCTTTATCTATCTTTAGAGGGGGAGAGAGAGGCGCAAAGGGAGAGGGAGACCCTGAGATCATGACCTGAGCAGATAGCAAGTCAGAAGCTTAACCGAGCCACTCAAGTGCCCTTATGATAATTTTTTAAAGAGAAAAGAAAATAAAAATAGTTAATGGCAATAGGCTGTATACAAAATTAAACAGTAATTATACAGTAATTATACAAAATCAAACAGTATCAGATTGCCTTGAGTGGCTCAGTCAGTTAAGCCTCTGCCTTCAGCTCAGGTCATGATCTCAGGGTCCAGGAATTGAGCGGAGTCCAGTTCTGCTCAGCAGGGAGTCTGCTTCTTCCTCTCCCACTGCCCCTCCCGCCACTCGTGCTCTCTCTAGAGAGATCTAATGAGTAAATCTTAAAAAAAAAAAACAGTATTCAAAATGTTTTCAAATATAAAAAAATTAAATAGTATTTCAATACCACATAAAATTTAGTAAAATTATAATTTACTAATACTTTGAACCCTACTTTGATCATGAGTATTTTTTCATATTTATAAAAATTCATAAAGAAAAGATTTTAAAGTGATATAATATAGCCATGGGTCAGTTATATATATCTGAGCTTGCAGTATGTACTTCACCCTTACTCTCAGTCCTTGAATCACAAGAGTTATTCCAAAGCAAATGAACAGTAGATGAAGTTCAAATACTTCTGAAATCATAAAAATTGTACTTCTGAATAGATTCTTCGACAGTGCTTTTACATTTAAATGTAAGTAGATATCAAATTTTGTTTTCTTGTTTTTTTGATATCAAATTTTGAATGAGCATTATTACAACTCTCAGAAAATCATTTTTTAAAAGACTTGATGAGACTATAAGTCTCACTTCAAATAAACACTAGCAATGTATCAACAAGAGTTCAATGCCATCTTTACTAAAGTTTGAAAGTCATAAATAAATGATCAAAGAATTAGGCGAAAAATTCCTAAATCAGATAATATCACTCCATCACCTAGCATTTATTTAATATAAGAGAAAACTTGTAAGAAGCAAATACTACTGTATAACTGAACAATGTAAAAATCATATTACATATTTTCAAGGGATTTGTAACCTATCATAAACAACCCATGTTTTTGTCATTAACGATGGAATTTATTTGTAACTACGCATAAAATGTTTTGGGTCCTGAAAATATTAAATGATAAAAATTTTTGTTTTGTTTTGTATTACCCAAATAAGAACATTGCAAACTTTCTACCATTCTCTACCAAAGAATGAAAATAAAAATGTTGCAAACTATCAAGCTAAAAAGACCCTGATGATCATCCAAATAATTTATTAATCGCAAATAAACTAAAGACCACAGATATGAAATAACTTGATCAATTTAGTAACAGAAGAAAGTCCCCTTGTTAAACATAGTGTGTAGAATACCGATATTTAACACAGCTCTCATCTAAAAACTTCACTGAAATAACAGCTGAGAGAAATTACAAATTACAGAAAGCCAAAGGAAGAGAAGAAAACGGAGTGATGGCAACATTATAGGAGTTGAAAAGCTAACAGACTAAATAGCAACTAAAAAAAAAAAAGAAAGTGTAAACCTCTGGTGGCAATAGAGCAAAGCCCAGAAGCAGGCTGATTCTATCTGCAGAAGCCTAGAATCCCTCTGAAAATGGAAGTACAGATAAAGCTAAAAGCAGGAGGACTAGTTGCAACTGTATAAGAAAAATGTACTCGTCAGAACATCTCCCTCAGCCCACACAACATCTCCCTCAGCCCACACAACGTTCAAAGTGCCCTTTATCCCGTCCTGGCAAATGACCAGAGATTTACTTTCTAGAAGTTTTAATACATTTGCCAGGATATATTACACAACCCCAAAACCTCAGTAGTTTGGTACAATGATAGTTCATTCTTATTCAGATGGGCAACACTTTAGGGCAGCCATCCTCCACATGCTGGCCAGATCAACACATGGTTCACATAACTGAATGTGTTAAGAATGAGTCTCACACCAACAATTAAATGCTTCTGCTCAGGAGCATCACCTCTACTTTCTTTTCATGAGCCAAAAGATATCACATGGACATATCAAACCTCAAAGAGAAAAACTTAAAATATCTGTGGGAAGCATTAATATTTGCTACATCGGACTCTGAACCTAAAATTACCATGTAGAGCTAAAAGCAGGAAAACCTTATTAAAATTAAGATTAATCGAAGTCTATGTACTAAGTCATAAGTTTCCATGTACCCTTCCCTCATTTATCAACAAGAATTCTTGCAACCCAATTTTTTCTCCACCAAGCAGAAAATTAAAGGATCGCTTACAGGGAAAAATTACTAATCAAAGAGAAACAATCTATGGATACTTAAAAGTAGGGCATCCCCAAAAGAACAATCCAGCCTAATCATCCTCTCTTCAGTCAATAATCTTTACAAACATAAAAGTTCTCATCAGCTTTTTAGTGCCTCACTTTTAAATATGGTAGTATAGCCAGAGATCACAAACGGACATTTTTTTGTAAAGTCTCTAACAGGAAAACAAAGATAAAGATAAATAAAAAGGAGAAAAAAGAATGTGGGGAAATACAGTAAATGAAAAAAAAATACATATATATATACACATACACACATATATATATACACCCACACACATATATTACATATATACATTGATTGATTTGAGGAATGTATTTGCTATTGTGTAAATGAGAGACATTACAATGCTTACATATCATGAGGAAAGAGCCAGTAGATAGAGGCCTTTCAGCACATCTTTTAATCACATGTCTGCCACTCAGTTTTTCATTAATGACTGTTTGGTTAAATACAGTATCTATTCTTACCTACAGATGATCAGCTTTTTGAATGTTATGACTCTTCATCTCTGATACTTCCTTGACTCATTTAATAAAAACAGTTCCAATTACACATATTTTAGAATATTTCAAAATCAACCATGCTGTTGATCCTTACAAATACTATTTTCCCTATTTACAGATGAGTATCTGAGGTTTAAAGAAGTTAACTAATTCTCCCCAAACTGATAATAGATTTCCTCTTGTGGAAGAAAAAAAAGAGGAAGAACAGGCGGGAGGCAGAGAAGGAGGAAGGAAAAGAAAGAGGGACATGAGAGTGTGAGAGAGAGGGAAAGCGGAAGAGGGAGAGAGAAAGAGAGAGAAGCCCAATTTCTCCTACTTCAATGTCTTTTAAAGTATAACCTACTGTTCTACTGTTCCTCTATTAAGGGTATACCATATATATCAAATCATGGAGCTCCTGGAAGAGATTAATTTTACAACTATTTTCATCTCAATATACATACAAAAAAATACACAAATCATAAAGTATGAAGACCAATCAATGAATAATCACAACCGGCACATTTGAAAGACAGTTACCTACATCAAGAAATAGAACATTTCCAAAACCCCAAAGTTACTTCTTGCCCCTTCCCAATCACTATCTCCTACTCCTCCCCCAAAGGTAAATCCTATTCTGACTTTTGATGCTACACAGTAGTTTCTACTATTGCAGGACTTTAAATTAATAAAACTATAAGACATATTTTGTATTTCTTTCAACATTATGCTTACTATGTTTTTTCCTTCAAAGTGCTGTAGAGTATTCCATTGCAGTAGGAGACAACAATTTATCCATGCATTCTACTATCACGGACATTTATTTAGGTTTTGCTCTAATTTTTAGCTATCACAAATAATACTGCTATCCACATTCTTGTACACATCATTTTGTGCACATACATACAATCTGGGGGAAGGATATATACCTAGCATTGGGGTATGCACATGTGCAATTTAAACAGGTGATTGTATCAGTTTATATGCCCAACAACAATGTATGGAAGTTTTGACGACTCCACATCTTGCATGGTAGGTTCAGTTTTTAAAATATTTTGCACCAATTTGTCACAAATTTTTATTCAGTACTACATTCTTTTAAAAACAAATATTTTGTGGGGTGTCTGGGTGGCTCAGTCAATTAAGTATCTGACTCTTGATTTCGGCTCAGGTCATGATCTCAGGGCTGTGAGACTGAGCCCCATGTCCAGCTCCATACTGAGCATGGAGCCTGCTTAAGATTCTCTCTCTGCCCCTCACCTTCCCTCTCTGAAAACAAAACGGAATGAAACAAATATTTTTCTGTTCTTCTTTACTGAATCTCGAAGTCCCAGAAATTCTTATTAAACTTAGGGAGTTAGTGACTATCATAAATAAATAAATAAATAAATAAATAAATAAATAAATAAATAAATAAATAAATTTAAATAAAAAATAAATAAACTTAGGGAGTTAACTTACTCATGTTATACCAATACCCACAGTAAACCACAAAATATACCTGTATTCACCTATGTATTTTGAATATATCTTATATGACCAATTATCTCCTATTCAAATTATAATCTTCCTTTTCTCTTTTCATACCCCTGTGTGAAAAAATATTTGTATGATATCTATAGTGCCTATCTAACAGCATCTATCCCCAAAAGTCTACGGAAGATTTGATGGGTTAGTCACTTATGCCTCTAGGAAACCACTTCCCTGCTGCTAAAGGAAATGATCTATGTACAATACAACCACTCTAGGGAAAAAAAAACATATCCATAAAACTCATTGGCATACACTAGTATGACTGCCAAATGTACTTAGTACTTTAAAATGCTTTGAAAAAATAAAATAAAATGCTTTGTTTATGCCAAATCATCAGGTAACTTTAATTTTATCCACAAATGTCAAGAAGAGGCAGAAGAAAACCAGTCTCAATCATAAGAGTTTTGAAATTATTTATTCCACTTTCTAAGAAACAAGGCTTTTAGCCAAGGAACTTTGGTATATTGCTAACACTGTTATATTATCACTAGGATAACAAGAGCTGCCCTATCTATCAAGTATTTCTTCCTAAAGGCAAACCAATTCTGCAGTTTTTAACAACTAAGTCAAATGACCTATTAACACTATTTAGAAAACTAATCAAATACATTTTTCAGTGATCCTAAGTCTATGAGAAGCTATGTAAAATAGCAATGTAACAATGAATAAAACAATTATGAGCATTTTTAAGTTTGGTGTCACTCATCTAAAATTTGCCAAGGATATATAATGTGTAAGGTAACCAAAAATCTAGAAATTTCCACCAGGATCATTTGTTCAGTACTACACAGATACTGTGAACGTGAAAGTCATCTGATTTCTCACAATGTAACTTTTTAAATTTAACAAATACTTAATTTTGTTTTATCATATTCTTAGCACTATATTAAATACTTAGAAATATTAAGTCAAAATTAATTCCTAAAATAATTGTAAGTTAATAGGCAGAATTGGAACACAAGTCTAACTTACCAAACAAATCCTCTTAGCCACACAAATAACTGAAAATATATATACAAATATAACCAAAATAATTAATCCCTCTTTTGTTTTTAATAATAAATCCGAGCTATACTTGGTTTTTTGATCATTTACTTCAGGGAAATAATTTTGATCATTTATTTAAGAAAGAAAAGTATATGCCAAGATTCAAAGGCAAGAAATATAGTCCTTTCCTATATGCATATTTAGCTTCCTTAAAACAATGTCATCAATTTTAGAATTATATTAAAAGAAAGTAAGAAAAATACATCTATCTTTGGACGATATGAAGTTTCTTTTAAACAATTTAGAACTATAAAACCCAGAGAGAATAAAAATAATTTGAACTTATCCTCTAACTTCTCTAATTATTCTTGAATCAAGGATGCATTTTGAATCAAGTTATCTGCCCATTTATCTAGTCTGTTCTAAGCATACAAAGAGTACCAACAAACAGTTTCAATATACTCTTCAGGAGGGAAGGAGGAAATAAGAGAACTGAAAGGTCATTTAATCAATTTCCTGCTTAAGCATTTTATTTTCCTTATATTTCACAGGGTTTTGCAGAGCTACAATAGAAATAGGTCCTCACCAGAATGAACCCTTTCCCATTATAATATAAAGCATTTCTGGCAAAGCAAAAATACATTTACTTTATTATTGTTATTTTTGGTTGTTTTAATTGAAACACAATTGACATATAACATTGTACTCAGGTGTACAACATAACGACTTGGTATATGTCTCTATTGCGATATGATTACAAGTTTAGTTAATATCCATCACCACTCATAGTCCTAAATTTTCTTTTTGTGATGAGAATTTTATGATGTGTTCTCTTAGCAACTTTCAAATATACAACACAGCATTGTTAATTATACACATCATGATGTAAGTTACAACCCTGAAGTTAATTTTTTAAAAATAACTTGAAGCAAAGGAAAGAATGATCCAAGTCTTTGCTTTCCTGGTCTAATCATATTTCCACTCACAATAGCCCTGTGCTTTCTCTGACTTGTTTCACTATTAACGTATTACTAAATCAAATATATCTAGGATCATCACACATGACCACAACACAAGAAACAGCTGGAAAAAAATTGGTTCTACAGCTGTAAAAATCTTTCCAATCCCAATTTTCTCTAAACCCTATCTTAGTTCTTAAAAGTACTAGAAATAGTAACTATGAAAGAATCACATATTAATACCAGACTATATTTTGTGATATGTACTCAAAAATGCTTCTTTCTCCAGCAAGACACAGCATCTGAAATTCCCATTTGAGGAAGTTCTTGAATATCTAGATAATGCCATAAAAATGCCTTACTGATAATATTACCCTAGAAATAAATCTGCACTTGTGTTATTTATCAAAAGAGAAAATGAGACTCAGAAGTTACCAGACATGCCCAGGATCACAAGAGTTTGACTGTGCTACCACTTAAATTCTCAACAAAGTCTACATAAATACACCACCTTAGTTGCCACATGGGCTAAAATAAACAATAGATGATTATGCATCAATATAAAATAATGGGTTAATTTCCAAGAAAAGAGCACAAAACAGAACTGTGGAGGAAGAGGAGATGAGACATGTGTACTTTAAGCCTAAAGAATGCAGATCTTTGGGAGAGGCTCTGATGGGCTGTCACTAATGAGGTAAAGTCCGGACAGTCAGGAACAGTAAGGAGCCAAGTCGAGGAAGGGTGTGTGTATATATATATATATATATATACATACATACATATATATATAATACATATATAACATAAGTAGCTTTCACATGTTAACCTCAGCCTATAACGGTAGTCATACCACCTGTAGTACAGTATTAATTGGTATTTTTATTTCTTCTATCTAAAGACCTTGTTACTTTTCCTCATAATACAGAAAAGACAGGGCAAGTATCTCCTTGCAACTTCAGTACTTGCACAAACACATCCAAACATAACATCAATTAATTCCCTTTATGTAGATCATTTAAAGGATTATCAGTTTTCCCAACACTATTTGTTGAAGAGACTGTCTTTTTTCCATTGGATATTCTTTCCTGCTTTTTCAAAGATCAGTTAACCATATAGTTGTGGGTACATTTTTTTTTGTTTTTTCATTCTGTCCTATTGATCTATGTTTCTGTTTTTGTACCAGAACCCTACAGTCTTAATAATTACAGTTTTGAAGTATAGATTGAAGTCTGGAATTTTGATGCTTCCACCTTTGTTTTTCTTTTTCAGGATTGCTTTGACTCTTTTGGCTCTCACTAATTCTAATCCTGAAAATAATATTACACTATATGTTAACTAACTAGAATTTAAATAAAAATTTGAAGAGGGCTGGGCAGCCCCGGTGGCGCAGCGGTTTAGCGCCGCCTGCAGCCCAGGGCGTGATCCTGGAGACCCTGGATCGAGTCCCACGTCAGGCTCTCTGCATGGAGCCTGCTTCTCCCTCTGCCTGTGTCTCTATGAATAAATAAATAAAATTAAAAAAAAAAATTTGAAGAGGGGAACCTGGGTGTCTCAGTGGTTGTGCATCTTCCTCAGGTTGTGATCCTGGGGAACTGGGATGGAGTCCTGCATCAGGTTCCCCACAGGAAGCCTGCTTCTTCCTCTGCCTATGTCTCTGTCTCTCTCTGTCTCTCATGAATAAATAAATAAAATCTTTTAAAAATTTTTGAAAAGAAACCATAATTAAGTAGGTATATTTACTGAGGTCATGTAATAAGGCCTTTAATGGGTGAAAAATAAAGTAATATCAAAAATTCCCCTTTGTTTTAAATCATGAAATGTTTCCTGAGTGATTTAAAAAAAAATTCAACAAGGTATATATCTACCTCTTTGCTCTTTAAAAATAGGTGTGAATAAAAAATGTCATTCCAGTCAGTTCTGTCATGCTGAAATGCATCAGAAATTTCCAGTTTTAACTCTTCATAGTATTATCTCTTCACAGAAACCATAGTTGAGTAATATAAAAATATAAGACGGCATCTGAAAAACCAAGGCACTTCTGAATTCTTTCCTAGTGGGTATATTTTCTTATATAATTTTCTATTTCTTTCTTTCCTAAAAGAATAATCGCATAATACACTTAAGGAGTGAGGAGGGATCCCTGGGTGGCTCAGTGGTTTAGCACCTGCCTTTGGCCCAGGGCGTGATCCTGGAGTCCCGAGATCGAGTTCCACATCGGGCTCCCTGCATGGACCCTGCTTCTCCCTCTGTCTCTCTCTCTCTTTCTCTCTCTCATGAATAAATAAATAAAATCTTTAAAAAAAAAAAAAAAAAGGAGTGAGGAGTTGGGGGACAGCTAGAAATCACCTGTTAAATCTCCTGCCTCTAGAAATAATTATTTTTTATTTAAATTTTAGTTAGTTAACATACTGTGCAATATTGGTTTCTGGAATAGACTTCAGTGATTTATCACTTTCATACAACACCCAGTGCTCACCACAAGTGCTCTCCTTAATACCCATCACCCACCTATCCCAATCCCCACCCATCTCCCTCCATCAACCTTCAGTTTGTTCTCTATTGTTCAGTCACTTATGGCTTGTTTCCTTCTCTCCTTTTTTTTCTTTTCCCCCTTCCCATAGGTTCATCTGTTTTCTTACTTCAATTCTACATATGAGTGAGATCATATGGTATTTGTCTTTCTCTGACTTATTTCACTTAGTATAATATAATACACTCCAATGCCAACCACATCCTTACAAATGGCCAGATTTCATTCTTTTTGATAGCTGAATAATATTCCATTACACACACACACACACACACACACACACACACACCTTTATCCATTCATCAGTCAATGGGCATTTGTGCTCCCTCCATAATTTGGCTACTGTTGGTAATGCTGGTATACACATCAGGGTGCATACACCCCTTCGACTCTGTATGTTTCTATTCTTTGGGTAAATACTAAGTAGTGCAATTGCTGGATCAATAGAGTAGTTCTATTTTTAACATTTTGAGGAACCTCCGAACTGTTCTCTAGAGTAGCTGCATCAGTTTGTATCCCGTCCAACAACACAAGAGATTTCCCCTTTTTCAGCATCTTCACCACCATAAGTTGTTTCCTATGTTAATTTTAGTCATTATGACAGATGTGAGGTAGTATCTCATTGTGGTTTTGATTTGTATTTTCCTGATAATGAGTGATGTTGAGCATCTTTTCATAAATCCATTAGCCATCTGGATGTCTTCTTTGGCAAAGTGTCTCTTCACGTCTTCTGCCCACTTCTTAAGTGGATTATCTGTTTTTTGGGTGTTGAGTTTGGTAAATTCTTTACAGATCTTGGATACTAACTCTTTATCAGATATGTCATTTCCAAACATCTGGTCCCATTTCATAGACTGCCTTTCATTCTGTTGTTTCCTTTGCTGTATAGAAGCTTTTTATCTGGATGAGGTCCCAATGGTTCATTTTTGCTTTGCTTCCCTTGCCTCCAGTAACATGTCTAATAAGTTGCTTCAGTGAAGATCAAAGAGGTTTCTGCCTGTGTTCTCCTCTAGGATTTTGATGGTATCCTGTCTCATATTTAGGTCTCTCATGTATTTTGAACCTATTTTTGTGTTTGTTTTAAGAAAGCGGTCCAGTTTCATTCCTCTGCATGTTGCTGTCCAGTTTTCCCAACACCATTTGTCGAAGAGTATCTTTTTTCCACTGGATATCCTTTCCTGCATCGTCAAAGATTAGTTGACCATACAGTTTAGGGTCCAGTTCTGGGTTCTCTGTTCTGTTCCACTGATCTATGTTTCTGTTTTTTCATGCTAGTACCATACTGTATTACTGACTACAGCTTTCACCACTACTATTTGACATAGTACTAGAAGTCTTAGCCTCAGCAATCAGACAACAAAAAGAAATAAAAGGCATCCAAATCAGTAAAGAAGAAGTCAAACTGTTCACTATTTGCAGATGACATGATACTCTATGTGGAAAACACAGAAGATTCCACCCACCAAAAAATTGCTAGAACTAAAACATGAATTCAGCAAAGTTGCAGGATATAAAATCAACGTACAGCAATCTGTTGCGCATTTCTATACACCAATAACGAAGCAGCAGAAAAAGAAATCAATGAATTGGTATCATTTACAACTGCACCAAAATCCGTAAGATATCTAGGAATGTATCTAATAGAAATGGGAAAACATTCCAGGCCCATGGATTGGAAGAACAAACACTGGTAAAATGTCTGTACTACCCAAAGTGATCTACACATTTAATTCAATTTCTATTAAAATACCACAAGTATTTTTTCACAGAGCTAGAACAAACTACCCTAAAATTTGTATAGAACCACAAAATACCCCAAATACCAAAAGAAAAACAAAACTGGAGGCATAACATGAAATTAGTCAGAGAAAGACAAATACCATATGACTTCACTCATAAGTGGAATTTAAGAAACAAAACAGATGAACAGAGGAAAAGGGAGGGACGAATAAAATAAGATAAAAACATGGAGGCAAACGATAAGAGACTCTTAACTCTAGGACACAAACAGAGTTGTTTGAGGGGAGATGGGTGGAGGAATGGGGTAACTGAGTGATGAGTATTAAGGAAGGCACTTGATATAATGAGCATTGGGTATTATATGAAACTGATGAATCACTAAATTCTACCCATGAAACTAATAATACACTATATGTTAACTAAACTGAATTTAAATTAAAACAATTTTTTAAATAAAATAAAATAGTAATTGGCAATTAGTAAGCACACACAAAAACAAGGAGGCTTCATGCTTCCAGATTTCAACCTACAGACAAAATTGTATTTTTAAAAAGACTTTATTTATTTATGTGAGTGACAGAGAAAGTGCATATGAGCTAGAGGGAAAAAGGGAGGAAGAGAGAATCTGAAGCAGACTCCACACCAATCACAGAGCCTGATACAGGGCTCAATCCCACAATCCTGAGATCATGACCCGAGCTGAAACCAAGAGATGGCTGCTTAGTGACTGAGCCATGCAGGCATCCCCATAAGTGTATTTTTAAAGCAGTTTTATAAAACAATCCAAATTAAAAATATCATCAAATATTGGTATGATTTCTATAATGGCATTAAGCATTAAAAGGAAGTGTAATAACCATATAAGGATGATATTTGCTTTTCAAATTTTAACTATTTTAGCAAATTGTTGTCAGTCCTAGGCTGAAAGTGGTACTAACTGTAATGGCTTAAACTATAATGTTCTTAAAAATCATCTGTAATCTATTACTTACTACGCTTGTAGCCTTGACCAAACTATTTAACTACATAAGCCTCACACTCCTCATAGTAAATAAATGATAATACCACCTTCTTCACAGCAGGTCTGTAAGTATTAAATAAGTTACAGAATTCTGTAACATATACCACATGTTCAACACAATGATTCTTGTACTAATATGAATTATGCATATGAAATTGCTGTGTATGTTCTAAAGTGCTATTATAAAAATAATAATATTATCATCACTGACATATATTAATGTTGGATCCTCTTCACTATAAAAAGAAATCTAAAATCTATCAGGGTCATTTGAAAACTAAATGAAATAGCACATGTGAAGAATGTGAGCAAACTCTCAATAAACGTTTGTTTAAATTCTACAAGTGAGGGGCATCTGGGTGGCTCAATGGTTGAGCATCTGCCTTAGCTCAGGTCATGATCCTGGGGTCCTGGGATCTGAGTCCCACATTGGGCTCCCCAGAGGGAGCCTGCTTCTCCCTCTGCCTAAGTCCCTGCCTCTTTCTCTATGTCTCTGAAGAATAAATAAATAAAATCTTAAAAAAAAAAAAAACCTGCAAGTGAAAACTCCTGAAACAGCCAGGGAGATTTAGTATAGTACCCAATCTAAACTATTATACGACTGCAATAGTTACATATAATAACCTCTCATTTATAGGACAATATTATGTAGTATATTAAAATCATCAATTATTAATGTATTGGGTCCAACGACCAGTCATGCAAAGTTATTAGGACCAACATAATGTGAATTTCCCTTACAAGACATTAGTCTTAGTATATATTAAGAAATACATTTGTATATAATTGTATATATATGTTGTTATTGCTTCAATATATCTATAAAAATAATTTTTCATATGTTCACATATATTACATACAACTATTCTAAAAATGAATATTTTATAATCTTTATAATAATCAGAAATTAAAATTCTGAAAATTCTGAAATTTAAATACCCCAATTATAATTCTGAAATTTATATACCCCAATTTTCCAAAATCTTTAAATAAATGATTCCTTTTTATAGCCAGCTTACTCTTTACACAACATATATCTATACTACATTCAACCACATACACATTCTTTGGTATTATCTCCTTTCCTGGCTCTCTCAGAGTCAAGTCTCAAATATCTAACTGCAGCCTCATCGTGTCCACACGGATATCCCATTATTACCTCAAATTCAACATGCCTAAAACAAACCTATCCTTTCCACAATACCACTTTCCTTCCATTCCTGTCAATGAATCACCAAGTTTAAAAACTCAAGCCATTTTTTATCTCTTTTTCTCTTCTTTCTGGAAAAAGACCAAATAGAAGGAACAGCAAAGGATTTTGGAGTCAACTGGGGTCTGGGATAGTCCTGTTTTTACTTCTCAGTAGTTGTGTGAGCTCAAGCAAGTTATGTTATCATTTTGGAACTTAAGTTTCCATGTCTACAAAAATAGAAGTTCATTTCAATTACTTTGTAGGATTTTATAAAGTTTAAACATAATGTATTTAAGGTGCTTAATAAATAGTGAGCATTCATAAATATTGATAAAGCAACTTCTTTTCCTTCACCACATCCAGTCATCAAGAACTACAAATCCTTGCTTTGAAATATCCCCATTGTCATAGCCTGTTCTGGGTCCTTCTCATTTAAATTCTGAAGTTCCAGATCTTACCTACTTCCCTTATTTAACTGAGGCAATGGCCAAAAAAGCCAGTCTGTCCAGAGGCCTCTTCTAACTTGGCAAGCAAGCTCCCAATAGCTCTTACATTATTTTCCATCAATCTGGAATCCCAAAACATTGTGCTCCATCCAAATTCCTTCTATTTACTCCCCTTCATCCATGTGAGCCTTTATGATTCTCTTAAAAGTTCCCTCTAAGAGTAACTTTGGTACAAATCCTCTACTGTCTCTACATCACTTCCCTTTCTTACACTCCTCTAATTACTCTGCCACCCATTCTAGCTCTTCATGTCACCCTATCTTATAACACTAAAATAATCTCTAGGACTTGACCTCTTAAAAATTCTCTCCAATGCTCCTACATGCTTCATTAAATGTTCCCACCATCTCCTTACTCTAAAATCTGGCTCTCCCGAGATGGCACTATTACTCTTACAGTCCTCTTAAGAAGAGGCTACTCATGTTTTCTTCCTCTAGAAATTCTAAGATGAAAGGAGGAAGAGTATTCTAAGCTCAGTGTCTGCTCACAGATCATTACTGTTCTATCCTCATTCAAAAATGCATTCTTGGGGCACCTGGAGAGCTTAGTTGGTTAAGTTTCTGCCTTTGGCTCAGGTCATGATCCCATGGTCACTGGGCTTTTTTTGCACAACAGGGAACCTGCTTCTCCCTCTCCCTGCCTCTCCCCCTGCTTGTGCACTCTCTCCTCCTGTCAATTAATTAATTAATCTTTTTTAAAAATTTAAAGATAAAAATAAATACATTTTCTTTGGGAGGCCAACTCATGAGACCAAAAATCCCTTTCTCTAAGACAGTAAACTGCTATAGGATTCCTTGTCAGTTCTTTATTGAGTGCTGAGAATATAATGATGAATAAGGTAAATATCACAGAATGCTGAATGGGACACATTAAGTTAAATAAAATACATTAAAATTAATTTCACCTGTTTTTTAAATTTTAATGTAGCTATTAGCAAATTTAAAAATACCTATGTGGATTGCTGAGCTACAGCTTTCCATTCCAATGTCTAGCCTTCAACAGAAGAGGAGGTTAGCGGAATATAAATTTGGAAGAGGTTAGCTGAACATGAGTTTGCAATTTAAACTCTACCTTTCCTCTCTAGTGTTGTTGCTCTCTACTCTTCTACTTCGACCTATTCTACCTTTTAGCTATATGTATTCTACTCCTAAATAACAGGTCTACTTACTAATTCCAAAATATTCTGCATGTATTTGCACTTCTTCCCACCCAGAATAGCCTTTCCCTTCTCATTCAGAGTAGTCTGTTCCGTCACAGAATATAGTATTCTTTAAAATATTTGCTGTGCTGCCCAATGACAGGATTATACACCCTACTCTATAAATAGCAGGCTTGTTATAAGAAGAGAAATGTGAGCAAAAGTGACATGTGCCATTTCTCAAGCAGAAGCTTTAATAAGAGCAATTGCTTGGTTTCAGTAGTCTCTTGCATGAGATCAGAAATGTCGCAGATAGAAGTAACTCTATCAGCTTGGGTCCTGACATGACAATGTGGAACAAACTACAGCTACCCTGCAGTGGACAAGTACTGGATGAGATCTTGCAGTTTGCAACACGGATGGACCTAGAGGGTATTACATTAAGTGAAATAAGTCAGAGAAAGGCATATATCATATGATTTCACTTATGTATGGAATCAAAAAGCTAGAACAAACAGACAAAAGCAGAAACAAACCCATAAATATAGAGAACAAACTATGGATGAAAGGGAGTGAGAGGTACAGATTTCCAGTTATGGAATGAATAAGGATTAAAAGTCACAGGGATAAAAGATATTGCATAAGGAATATAGTTACTATATTATAATAGCATTGTATGCTGACAGATGGTAGGGACACTTGCAGTGAGCATACTATAAGGTATCAAATTGTCTGATCACTAAATTGTACACCTGAAACTAATGTAACATTGTGTGTCAATTATACTTCAATTAAAAAAAAATGAAAGAAACCGTTGTTATTTTAAGTGCCTGGACTATTTGAGTCATTTCTTGTCACTATATAACTTGGCCTAAACGGGCAAATATGTCATATACTTTTATCATGATCATTCTCATTCTTTAAGATATCTATCTTAAGCACCACTATTTCCATGAAATTTTCCCTGATCAGTTTAATCCTAAATTATTTTTTCCTCCTCTAAGTTCAGCTGTACCACTTTTTTGGCAATTCTATCCTTGAATTATTATTATTTAAATCTGAATCGTGCATAATTGCCTAGTGGTTGCTAACATCATAAGAACAGATAATCAAACATTATATGCCTCCTAATAGGAACACATAAAACCACTTTTGAAACAGTCTTTTTAAAAAAAGGAGCCCAGGGAATCCCTGGGTGGCTCAGCAGTTTAATGCCTGCCTTCAGCCCAGGGTGTGATCTTGGGGTCCTGGGATCGGGTCCCACGTCAGGCTCCCTGCATGGAGCCTGCTTCTCCCTCTGCCTGTGTCTCTGCCTCTCTCTCTCTCATGAATAAATAAATAAAATCTTTAAAAAAAAAAAAAAGGAGCCCAAATATCCTCAAGACTTCTACATATAATCAGTCATTTATAAGAAATATAGAAGACAAAAGAATGTTGAACTATAATATAGGAAAACAATCAGCAAAATCCAGGAAAAAAATCCAGGAAAATAATCTGCTTTCTTTAAATAAACAAGCAAACAAACATAAAAAGCAAGGGAAAAAAGGGGAGAAAGATGGGAGAGAGAAATCCATATATGAAATAATTCAATTTAAAGTTAACTGGAGCCTGGGTGGCTCAGCGGTTAAGTACCTGCCTTCAGCCCAGGGTGTGATCCTCGAGTCCTAGGATCAAGTCCCACATCAGGCTTCCTGCTTCTCCCTCTGGAGGTCTCTGCCTTTCTCTCTGTGTGTGACTCTCATGAATAAATAAATAAAATCTTAAAAATATATAAATCTTGGGATCCCTGGGTGGCGCAGCGGTTTGGCGCCTGCCTTTGACCCAGGGCACAATCCTGGAGACCCGGGATCGAATCCCACGTCGGGCTCCCGGTGCATGGAGCCTGCTTCTCCCTCTGCCTGTGTCTCTGCCTCTCTCTCTCTCTCTCTGTGACTATCATAAATAAATAAATAAATAAAAATAATAAAAAAAAGAATGGAAAAATATATAAATCTTAAAAATAAATAAAGTAACTAAAATTAACCAGATATTTGATATTAAGAATTATTATTATTTGGGATGATTTTTTACATATATTAAATCACATTGGTGTGATCACATATACATATGTTATGCAGTTTATACATAGAAAGTATGTGTCCTGCAACTAATTTAACATTGTGTGTCAACTATACTCAAATTTTAACTTTTTTTTTTTAGATTTTATTTATTCATACATGAAAGACACAGAGAGAGAGAGGCAGAGACACAGGCAGAGAGAGAGAAGCAGGCTCCATGCAGGTAGCCTGATGTGGGACTCAATCCTGGGACGGCGGGATCATTCCCTGGGCCAAAGGCAAGCATTTAACTGCTGAGCCACCCAGGCATCCCTAAAAAAATTTTTTAAAGAGCCTGTGTCTTGGGGCACTCGGATGGTTCAGCGGTTGAGTGTCTGCCTTCAGCTCAGGTCATGATCCCAGGTCCTGGGATCGAGTCCTAAATCAGGCTTCCCATGGGGAGCCTTCTTCTCCCTCTGACTATGTCTCTGCCTCTCTCATTCTGTGTCTCTCATGGATTAATAAAATCTTAAAAAAAAAAAAAAGTATATCATTTACAGATACATATTGAAATATTTATAGATTCAATTATATATCTGTGATATACTTCAGAATAGTTCTAGGGAAAGGAGAGTAGGAAAGATGAATATGATTTGAATAATTGCTAATGTTGGATGATGAGTGTTCTTATATTAATTATACTTTCTATTTCTGTATACATTTGAAATTTTCAATACAAAAGCTATTTTAAATGGAGTTAAGAACTTGCCACATAATACAAATTACTTAATAATACAACGACACTAAGTAGTAGCTTTATAGATATGTTGATCCTGTAAGGTTGTATGACTAAGTAAAACCCTGATAGTCTAGAAGAGTGCCTTCAATGAAGATATAATGGAGGAGAACATAAACTTACCTCTCTGGTAGGTTTTTTCAACTGAGCCTATCAGAAAGAAAAATACACACACACACATGCACACACATTCACAAAGATGATCTAAAATAGTTACCAAATTTATAAACTATGCAGGTAATACCAAATGTGTGAATTAGATAGAGAATAAGGAAATAAGGAGAAAATGGTAAGGAGTGCAGACTGTATAATACCAGAAAGAATTTGCCCCCTTCTAAGGTTGGCACTCAGCTCCAGCCAGCAGTAAACATGCATCAATATAGGCCCAGTTTTGCCAAGTCTCCGGAATTTTCAAAAGAAGTCAGAAATTAGTATTTTTATGTGAAACTGCCCTATTTTTAAATAATTAGCAACCAACTCAATCTAGTTACTCTTTGTTCATATGTTTCATGAGCCCAACAAAGTATTTCTGATAGGCTGATCCATCCCATGTGCTACCAGTATGCAACTACTAATCTTAGCAAAACATACTATGGCATGATGAAATGAAGGGAGATGCATCCCAGCTCTTCCTGATAGCAAGGATGTATTCTGTTCATAGCCATTAAAATGAGAGAAAACTTCATGCAATTCAAATCACCTCTGATGTTCCTGTTGTGTAAATAAATTATTGAGGGTAAATTGTGGGCAATTGTCATTTATTCCTCTCTCTCATCCCAAAACAAGACTCCACGAAATAAGTATCTGGTACATTTATCTGAAAGAATGGTCATAAGCTTCGGTGTGAGTAGATTAGTCAAATGAACCAAAAATAAATGGTTTTACCTTTGGCTTACATAGCCAATCTATGAAAAGATCTAACACTCTAAGTCTAGGAACTATACTGGTTTCCTCAACATTTATCTGAGCCCTTAAGTCTGTCCTAATTCTGATACATGCCATTAGAAATTGTCCACAGAGGAATTAACTGTGGAGGACTGGTGTGTAAGAGACAGAAAAGACCACACCATAGGCCTTTTACCTTAAAAGCTAATACCTTTTGATTAATAGAGTATGCATTACAGGAAGGTAAGAGCCTCAAATTTCTTATGCTTCTACTTTGGTTATATAAGCCAAATTTAAATTTTAAAAACCATATTATAATAAAAATAATAATTAAAGTTACATTCTCAAGACCCAAGAAAGTCAATGTGGAGAAATTTGGGAACTTCTGCTCACGAATCCAGTAAGACATTCCACTCACCCAAGAGTCTCTTGTGTTTGAAATGAACTTGCTTATAATCTTATAAGGGAGGGGATCCCTGAGTGGCTCAGCAGTTTGGCGCCTGCCTTCGGCCCAGGGCGTGATCCTGGAGTCCCAGGATCGAGTCCCATATCAGGCTTCCTGCATGGAGCCTGCTTCTCCTCTGTCTGTGTCTCTGCCCCTCTCTCTCTGGGTGTGTGTGTGTGTGTCTCATGAATAAATAAATAAAATCTTTTTTAAAAAAATCTTATAAGGGAAAATGTACGAAATCCAAAAGGCAGGAAATTAAACCCAAAAATCTTGAATGTAAGTAATAATGTTATAACTGTGGCTCAAATAAAGCTACATATAACTTTTTAAGATATGAAATACTTAGGTTTATTTCAATTCCACATAACTATACTTCTTCAAAATGAATAATTAAAACTTGCAAAGCAGAAAGAAAGATAGCTTCAGAATTAAGAAATGTAGAGATGAGGGATGCCTGGGTGGCTCAGTCAGTTGGACGCCCAACTCCTGATCTCAGCTCAGCTCATGATCTCACAGATTGGTGGGATCAGGCCTGCTATGGGCTTCCCGCTCACCAAGGAGTCTGCTTGAGATTCTCTCTCTCCCTATCCTGCTGCCCTTCCCCCCTACCAAGAATAAATAAATAATTTTTTTTTTAATGTGGAGATTCTCTAATGTATCCAAGGCTTCTTTTACTGTTTATCAAAAGCAGTTTTCTCAGATTCAGAAAACTAATATTAAAAAATTTGATTTTTTAAAAAATATTTCATTTATTCACAAGAGACACAGAGAGAGAGAGTCAAAGACATAGGCAGAGAGAGAAGCAGGCTCCCTATGGGGAGCCTGATGTGAGACTTGATCCAGGACCCTCGGATCATGACCTGAGCCAAAGGCAGATGCTCAACCATCGAACCACCCAGATGACCCTGAAACATGGATATTAAGTTCTGATTTATCATTTTTATAAATCTGTAGTATTCAAAAGTCAGCTTTGATTTTTAAGGAATCCTATACACATAAGTGTTTTGACTTTTTTTTCTTCTAAATTATTAAATTCTAGTTAGTTAACACATAGTGTAATATTGCTTTCAAGGGCAGAATTTAGTGATTTATCACTTACATGTAACACCCAATAGTCATCATAACAAATAGCTTTCTTAATACCAATTACTCATTTAACCCATCCCCAATCTACCTCCCTCTGTCAACCCTCAGTTTCTTCTCTATTATTAAGAGTCTCTTATGGTTTGCTTCCCCCCTCTCTCTTACTCTTCCTTCCCATTTGATCATGTGTTTTGTTTCTTAAATTCCATGAGTGAAATCATACAGTATTTCTCTTTCTGTATCTGACTTATTTCACTTAGTATAATATTCTCTAGCTCCATCCACATCTTTGCAAATTGTAAGATTTCATTCTTTTCGATGACTGAGTAAAATTCCAATGTACATGTATTCTACATCTTTATCCATTCATCAGTCTATGGATACTTGGGTTCTTTCCATAATTTCCATCCACATCTTTGCAAATTGTAAGATTTCATTCTTCTGATGGCTGAGTAAAATTCCATTGTACATGTATTCTACACCTTTATCCATTCATCAGTCGATGGATACTTGGGCTCTTTCCATAATTCGGCTATTGTTGATAATGCTGTTATAAACATGGGGTGCACGTATCCCTTTGAAATCTGTATATTTTTTTTTTTTTATTGGTGTTCAATTTACTAACATACAGAATAACACCCAGTGCCCGTCACCCATTCACTCCCACCCCCCGCCCTCCTCCCCTTCTACCACCCCTAGTTCGTTTCCCAGAGTTAGCAGTCTTTACGTTCTGTCTCCCTCTCTGATATTTCCCACACATTTCTTCTCCCTTCCCTTATTTTCCCTTTCACTATTATTTATATTCCCCAAATGAATGAGAACATATAATGTTTGTCCTTCTCCGACTGACTTACTTCACTCAGCATAATACCCTCCAGTTCCATCCACGAAAATCTGTATATTTCTAACTTTTGGGTAAACACCTAATAGGGCAACTGCTGGATCATAGGGTAGTTCTATTTTTAACCTTTTGAGGAACCTCCAAACTGTTCTCCAGAGTAGCTACAACAGTTTACATTCCCACCAACAGCCTAAGAGATTCCCCTTTCTCTGCATCTTCACCAACATCTGTTGTTTGCGGTGTTGTTAATTTTGGCCATTCCTACAGGTATAAGGTGGTATTTGATTTATATTTCCCTGATGATGAGTGATGTCAAGCATCTTTTCACAAATCTGTCACCCCGATGTCTTCCTTGGAAAAATGTCTGTTCATGTCTTCAGCCCATTCCTTAACTGAATTATTTGTTTTGGGGTCTTGAGTTGGGTAACTTTATAGATTTTGGATACTAACTCATTATCAGATCAGATATGTCATTGGCAAGTATCTGCTCCCATTTCATAGACTGCCTTTTGGTTCTGTTGATTGTTTCCTTTGCCTGCAGGAGCTTTTTATGTTAATGAAGTCCCAATAGCTCATTTTCGCTTTTGTTTCTCTTGCCTCTGGCAATGTGTCTACAAAAAAGTTGTTAACCTCCCAGAACAAAGAGGTTGCTGCCTGTGTTCTCCTCTAGGATTTTGATGGTTTTCTGTCTCACATTTAGATCTTTCATCCATTTTGAATTTATTTTAGTGTATGGTAAAAGAAAGTGATCCAGCTTCATTCTTCTGCATATTGCTGTCAAATTTTCCCAACACCATTTCTTGAAGGACTGTCCTTTTTCCATTGGATATTCTTTCCTGCTTCATTGAAGACTAGTTAACTATATAGCTGTGGGTCCATTTCTGGGTTTTCTTTTTTTTTTTTTTTTCATTTCTGGGTTTTCTATTCTGAACCATTGATCTGTGTGTCTGTTTTTGTGTCAATACCATACTGTCTTGATCACTACAGCTTTGTAATATAATTTGAAATCTAGAATTTTGATGCCTCCAGCTTTGCTTTTCTTTTTCAGGATTGCTTTGGCTGTTTGGGGGTCCTATAAATTTTAGGGTTGTTTTTTCTAGTTCTGATGCTGGTGGTATTTTGATATAATGCATTAAATGTGTAGATTGCTTTAGGTAGTATAGATATTTTAACAATGTTTGTTCTTCCAATCCATGAGGATGGAAGGTTTTCCCATTTCTTTGTGTCCTCTTTAATTTCTTTCATAACCGTTCTACAGTTTTCAGAGTTCAAATCTTTTACCTCTTTGGTTAGGTTTATCCCCAGGTATCTCAGGGTTTTGGTGCAATTGTAAGTAGAATTGATTATTTCTTTTTCTGCTGCTTCATTATTGGTGTATAGTAATGCAACAGATCTCTGTATACTGATTTTATATCCTGTGGCTTTGCTAAATTCATGTATTAGTTCTAGCAATTGTTTGGTACAGTCTTTGGGTTTTCTACATAGGGTATCTCATGTCATCTGTCAATAGTTTGACTTATTCCTTGCTGATTTGGATGTCTTTTATTTCCTTTTTTTACCTGACTGCTGTGGCTAAGACTTCCAGTAATATGTCAAATAGTAATGGTGAGACTGGACATCCCTGTCTTGTTCCTGACCATAGAGGAAAACCTCTCAGTTTCTCCCCTTTGAGGATGATATTAGCTGTGGGTCTTTCATATATGGCTTTTATGATGTTGAGGTATGTTTCTTCTATACCTACTGTGTTGAGAGTTTTTATCAAGAAGAGATGCTGCAGGGACGCCTGAGTCTCAGCAGTTTAGTGCCTGCCTTCAGCCCGGGGCATGGTCCTGGAGTCCTGGGATCGAGTCCCACATCGGGCTCCTGCATGGGGCCTGCTTCTCCCTCTGCCTGTGTCTCTGCTTCTCTCTGTGTCTGTCATGAATAAATAAAATCTTTAAAAAAAAAAAAAAAAAAAGAAGAGATGCTGCATTTTGTCAGATGCTTTTTCTGTATCTGTTGAAAGGCTCATATGGTTCTTATCCTTTCTTTTATTAATGGGTGATCACATTGATTGATTTGCAAATATTGAACCACCCCTGAAGCCCAAGAATAAATCCCACTTTCCCACTTGATCATGATGAATAATCTATTCAACGTCCTGTTGGATCCGATTTGCTGGTATCTCCTTGAGAATTTTGGCATTCGTGTTCTCAGAGATATTGATTGGTCTGTAATTCTCCTTTTTAGTGGGGTCTTTGTCTGGTTTTGGAATCAAGGTAAGGCTGTCCTCGTAGAAAGAATTTGGAAGTTTTGCTGCCATTTTTATTTTTTTGGAACAGTTTGAGAAGAATAGGTATTGATTCTTCTTTAAATGTCTCGTAGAATTGCCCTGGGAAAGCATCCAGCTCTGGACTCTTGCTTGTTGGGAGATTTTTGATTACTGGTTCAATTTCTTTGCTGGCTGTGGGTCTGTTTAAATTTTCTATTTCTTCCTGTTTTTGGTTTTGGTAGTTTGTATGTTTCTAGGAATTTATCCATTTCTGCCAGATTGCCTAGTTTGTTGGCATATAACTTTTCACTATATTCTCTTATACCGGTTTGTATTTTTGTGGACTTGTGATCTCATCTCTTTTATTTGTGATTTTATTTATTAGGGTCTTTTTTCCTTTTGATAAGTCTGGCTGGGGGCTTATCAATTTTATTAATTCTTTCAAAGAACCAACTCTTAGTTTTGTTAATCTGTTCTACCGTGTTTTTTGTTTCTATATCATTTATTTCTGCTCTGGTCTTTATTATATCCCTTCTTCAGCTGGCTTTAGAGATTGTTATTCCTTTTCTAGCTCCTTTAGGTGTAAGGTTAGGTTTTGTATTTGAGACTTTTCTTGCTTCTTGGGGTAGGCCTGTATAGGACCCCCTTTGCTGCATCCCAGAGGTTTTGGACTGTTTTCATTTTTATTTGCTTCCATGTATTTTTTAATTTAATTTCCTGGTTAACCCATTCATTCTTTAGTAGGATATTCCTTAATCTCCATGTATTTGTGGTCTTTCCAAATTTTTTCTAATGGTTGACTTCAAGTTTCATAGCACTGTGGTCTGAAAATATGCATGATCTTAATCTTTTCTGTACTTGTTAAGGGCTGATTTGTGACCCAGTATGTAATCTATTCTGGAGAATGTTCCATGTGCACTCAAAATAAATGTGTATTCTGCTGCTTTAGGATAAAATGTTCTGAGTATACCTGTGAAGTCCATCTGGTCCAGTGTGTCATTCAAAGCCACTGTTTCCTTGTTGATTTTCTGTTTAGATGATCTATTGCTCTAAGAGGGGTGCTCTAATCTACTAGTATTGTATATTATCAATTAGTTTCTTTATGCTTGTTATCAACTGATTGATATACTTAGGTGCTCCCAAGTTGGGGGAATAAATATTTACAATTATTAGATCTCCCTGACAGATATTCCCCTTAATTATGATACAATGCCCTCTTCATCTCTTGTAACCATCTCTTGTCTAAGTATGGCTACTTTGGCTTTCTTTTGGCATCCATTAGCATGACATGGTTTTTCATGCCCTCACTTTCAATCTGCAGATGTCTTTGGGTCTAAAATGTGTCTCTTGTAGGCAGCATTTGGATGGGTCTTGTTTTTTTATCCATTCTGATATTCTGATGTCTTTTGATTAGAGCATTTATAACATTTACATTCAGAGTAATGATTGATAGATATTAATTTAGTACCCTTGTGTTACCTGTAAACTTGGTGTTTCTGGTGATGTTCTCTGTTCCTTTCTAGTCTTTGTTGCTTTTGGTCTTTTTTCTTCTTCAGAGAGTCCCCTTAAATATCTCCTGCAGGGCTGAATTAGTGGTCACAAACTCCTTTAGTTTTTCCATATGTGGGAAAAACTTGTATCTGCATTGACTAAAAACCTGGTCATGACTTCCTGTTCTTTCCTTTGGGCTGAATTCCTCCGTCTTGTCATTTTGTCTGGGTCACAGTTTTGTTAGGAAAGCCTCTTGTATTCCTGCTCCTGAGAATAATGGCTATATTAAGAAGGAGTTAAAAAAAAAAAGAAAAGAAAAGAAAAGTAAAGAAGAAAAGAAAAGAAAAGAAAAGAAAAGAAAAGAAAAGAAAAGAGAAAAGAAAAGAAAAGAAAAGAAAAGAAAAGAAAAGAAAAGAAAAGAAAAGAAAAGAAAAAAGAAAACTGGGAAGCCAGATCCTATGTACGTTTTGGTCTACTCGTTAAAAGAAGCTAGATCGGTGGCAAGGAAAAAAGGAAGCTAGATCTTATTTCCCCTAGAGCTGAAGCTTTGCAGCACTCTATAATCAGTAGACTTGTTGTATGCAAGGGGTTTGTGCTGGTCTTCTCAGGGTGTGGCCTGCTGCACTGAATCTCAGGTAGAGATGCCTTAGTGGAGATGCACCTGCAGGATGGGGGGCAGGGAGGTGGCTGAGGGCTTGGTATAAGCAGCTCTTGCCTCCACCAGTTGGAGATGTTTTGCTCACTGAGGTCTGTCAGTGTTGATGGGGGTGAGGGTAGAAGACAGAATCAACTAGCTCTCCCATCCCTGTAGTGGGAGGTTCCTAGCTGCCACTCTTCAGCAAGCCCTCGAGAAAAGCAAACAATCACCCCTCTGGTGTCCCTGGCTTCGGCCAGATCCCTGCCTTCACCCTACCTCTGCCTGAGCTGTCCACCTGCCAGGTGGCACAATACTCTTAGGTTTTATCTCAGGCTTACACCTAGGTTTTCAAACTCCCAGTTCTAACGATCCCCTTGGCATGAACCCATGCTGGTTTTCTGGGGGAGTGTCTCCCTGTGCTTTTGTGTTTGCCAGTATGTCCCAGAAATTGGTTACCAACCTTGCAGCGATATGGAGCTTAAGGTATGGTGCAGCCAAAACCCAGAACAACAGTTTGCTGTCCTCAGCTGGTCTGTTTCTATGCTGGCAAATGGGGCAGCTCAATGGCACTTGCTGGGTCTTTTGTCACTAGAGAGACTGTGCTACTCCAGGGAGGCTGGGCGACCCAGGGGATCCTCAGACTATGCTGCCTCCCAGGTCTCTGCCTTTCTCCCCTACTGGAGCACCACCACGCCCTCCAGGCATAACCCTGGTGATAGCATGGATCCCTAAAGCTGCAGACTTTGTGCTCCCCAGCATATAAAAACTTGCAGTGGCCAGCTCCTCTTCTTTTCCAAATTAATGATTTCAAGGAAGAGCTTTCCTTGTGCAATCCCCTGTGTACACGTTTACTGTCTTTTTCTCTCTCATACCTCTCTCCATGATCAGGGCTCCTTCCTCTTTGCAGCACTCACAGCTCTCTTCTCCCCAAAATCAACTCTCCCCAGCTCCTACCTTCCAAAATGTGGCCATCTTGGTACCTCTGGTTGTATAGTTTTGTTCTCTCACTCCTCAGATTGATTTATTGGGTGTTCAAAATGATTTTATATTTATCTAGCTGTGTTCAAAGCAGGCAAGTTAAAAAAATAAAATAAAATAAAATAAATAAAAATTAAAAAAAAAAAAAAAAAAAAAAGCAGGCAAGTTGAGAGTCCTCCTACTATTCCCCTGCCATTTTAACTCCTTCCCCACAGATAAGTATTTTTTAATTAAATTTCAGGCCACTTCTTTTCCTCAGCACTAAATATTCACAACGAAGTAGTTGGGAATAATATGCAGCACATCAATTTTAGACCTGAAGTATCTAAGAACCAGACTCTATTGTTCTGCCAGATAGCTCATTACCAAAGAATCAATTAACAAAAAAGAGAGACAGAGAATGATTTAAAAAAAAAAAAAAAAAAAAAAAAGGAAGAAAAGAAGGAACCAAAGATCCAGAATTTATTCAGTAAGACAATCTCTTCTACTTAACTGGAGCAAGATAGGGGTAGGCAAAGACTGGAGCAGGAAATCAGAAAAGCTAAAGATGAAAAGTTTACAGATTTTACTAAGTTTTAGTTTCTTTAGAAAAGAGAATGGATTAGTACATAATTAAGATACAAAGCTTGAAAAAATTATAATCACCAATATGAGAACATTTAGCTGCCTAGCACAGGAAAAAAAGGAATTAATCTATTCCCTTAACAATAATTAACCCTGTTTTTCAAAACCAATTTAACTGAAAATACTAAACTTTCAAAGTATGTATTGCTCTGAGCAGACAGGAACAAGATAATGATTCTTTTGTTACTCTAATAACAAGAAAACCCATCCTTACTTAGTGTTAAGTATATAGTATGTTTTTAAGAGTGGTTGGCAACTTTTGATAACCTAAATGAGAAACAGTATTAAAATTAGATATCTGGAAAAAAGTTTTACTTACTTCATTTCATCAGGATGGCATGTGCTTTGATATATACTTTTCTGACAACTTGGCCAAATTCAAACCATTTTGAAAGGAAGGATGTGCAAATGACAAAGCAAAATTTCTTCCTCCCCTCCCCCACCAAAAAAAACCCCTGGGATAATCTGGTTCACTAATCAGGTACAGCACCTATTGTCTCAGAACATACCACTTTCATACCAGATTTCAATTAAAAATATATAAAATACCTCAATTATCTATTGAGATCCTTAGTTGAAGTACTTTGATTAATTAAAAAATACTAATCTACATACAATACAAAAATCTCACAGTAAAGATATAATCAGTACAACACAACTTTTTTTTTAATAATATTTACCTTTTATTTTATTTTTGTTTTAAAGCTTTTATTTATTTATTCATGAGAAACACAGAGAGAAAGAGAGGCAGAGACACAGGCAGAGACACAGGCTCCATGCAGGGAGCCTGACGTGGGACTTGATCCTGGATCTCCAGGATCACACCCTGGGCTGAAGGTAGCACTAAATGCTGAGCCACCTGGGATGCCCAGTACAACACAACTTAAAACTAATCCCAACTCTAGCAAATATTGATACAAAGGAAGGAAAATTCCTCTTTCTTAGGACCTTATTAAATCAGCTTCTAGGAATTAATAAAAAGATCATGATTTCCTCTTCAGAATATAGGGAAAAGTTGCTCTCATGAATGAAGTTGAATCCTTGACTACATATAATTTATATTAAATTGAAATAAAAGATCCAGGCTCCTCAGGGAAAATAATAAATATGATCCAACCCCTTTATTAAATCATTTCATTTTTCATCCGGTTCCATAATATGAGTGATGTTGATCTTTAAGTCAAAAGCCCCACAACAGTAATAAACCTAAACCTAGATGAACCCTTTCAAATCTTTTATAAGAAAATTCAAAATATTTACAACAATTTTTATCAGATTCTAAAAATGTTACTAGCATTTCTCATAAGTATTGCTATTCTTGTGGCAGTGCACTGGTAATGATATTAGTAAGATGAAAAATCAGAGTATTATTGCTTTGGAAGATATTTCCAATTTTTTAAAAATTATTTAAAGTTTCATAATATATTTATGACACTAAGTTTCGTGTCCCATCAATACATTGCACTCTTCCAATAGATCAGAAATGCTCTTTAAAGATATATGAAGCTGCATATCTCATGAAAATGGAAAGCACCAATTAACCCAGTGAGTGAGTTAAGAGGATTCCTACTCTATTAGAGGTATTATTACACACACCCTCACAACACTATTGAGTAAAGGATTAGTATCACCACCTTAAAAATGAACAAAACGGAGGCTCAAATAAGCACTATTATACACTAAGGAGTAGTTAGAGTTTTAAATTTTATCTGCTTAATTCCAAAACCTGTATTCTATTTACTATGTCATGCTGCATGAAGAGAGAGACACCTCCAAATGAGGCTTTAGAGTTTTAATTTTAATTCTAGTGTAGTTAACATACAATGTTACATTAGTTTCAGATGTAACATTATAGTGATATATAATATATAATTATATATAATTATAATATATTTCACAATATAGTGATTCAACAATTCCATACTTTACTCAGTGCTCATCACAAGTATACTCTTAATCCTCTTCACCTATTTCAACCACCACCTCACTGACCTCCCCATCAGTTTGTTCTCCTGTTACTTGGTTTGTCTTTTTCCTTGCTCAATTGTTTGTTTCATAAACTCCACATATGGATGAAATCATATATTTGTGTTTCAGACTGACTTATTTCAATTAGCAGTATACCATCTATGCCCATACCACCCTGAGCAGTATACCTTCTAGATCCATTCATGTTGTTGCAAATGGCAAGATTTTACTTTTTATAGCTAAGTAATGTTCCATTGTGTGTGTGTGTGTGTGTGTGTATATACACACACACACACACACACACACACACACACACACTACATCTTCTTTATGTGCTGATCTATTGATGGACACTTGGGCTGCTTGCATATCTTGGCTATTACAAATAATTTATTAAAATAAATAAAGGGGTACATATATATTTTCAAATTAGTGTTTTTGTATTCTTTGGGAAAATACCTGGTAGTGGAATTACTGGCTCATAATGATAGTTCTATTTTTAATTTTTTGAGGGCACTAATCCTGTTTTCCACAGTGGCTGCACCAGTTTGCATTCCCACCAACTGTGTACAAGTGTTCCTTTTTCTCCACATCCTCACAATCACTTGTTGTTTTCGTTTTTTATTTTAGCCATTCTGAGAGATGCAACATGATACCTCCCTGTAGCTTTCATCTGCATCTCCTGGATGAGTGATATTGAGCATCTTTTCAGGTGTCTGTTGGCCATCTTATGCCTTTGGAAAAATTTCTGTCCATGTCATCTGCCCATTTTTTAAATTGGATGTTTTGGGTTTTTTGGTGTTGAGTTGTATCAGTTCTTTACATATTTTCATTATTAACCTTTTCCGGCTATAAATGACATACAAACGACAATGCAAATATCTTCCCCCATTTAGTAGGTTGTATTTTAGTTTTGTTGATTGTTTACTTTGCTGTGCAGAAGTTTTTTTGTTTCAATGTAGTCCCAATAGTTTATTTTGGCTTTTGCTTCTCTTGTCTGAAGAGACAGATCTAGAAAGATATTGGTACAACCAATGTCATAAAAAGTACTGCCTATGCTCTCTTCTAGGATTTCTAGGATTTCAGTTCTCACATTTAGGACTTTAATCCATTTTCAGTTTATTTTTTGTGTATGGTATGACAAAGTGGTCCAGTTTCATTCTTTTGCATGTTGCTGTCAAGTTTTCCCATTTGTTGAAGAGACTTTTCCCATTGCATATTCTTGCCTCTTCTGTCCCAAACTGACTATATAATCATGGGTTTACACCTGAGCTCTCTATTCTAGTAATCTATGTATCTACTTTTGTGCCAGTACCATACTATTTTGATTACTATAGATTTGCACTATATCTTGATATCTGAGATTGTGTTACCTCCAGTTTTGCTTTCCTTTTTCAAAACTGTTTTGGCTATTCAGGGTCTTATGTGGTTCCATAAAATGCTGTTACTCTTTTGCATTAAATCTATAGATTGCCTTGGGTAGTATAGACATTTTAATATTTGTTCTCCTAATCCATGAGCATGGAATATCTTTCCATTTGTGTCACCTTCAATTTCTTTCTATACTTTTCTATGCTTTTCAGAGAACAGGTCTTTCCCCTCTTCGGTTAAGTTTATTCTTAGGTATTTTATTATTATTAGCATAATTATAAATGGCATTTCTCAATTTCTTTCTGCTACTTCATTATTAGTATATCGGACTGCAACACATTTTCGCACATTGATTTTGTAACCTGTGACCTTACTACTCTAATCTTTATTATTTGCTGCCTTCTGCTAGATTTAGGTTATGTTTGGTCTTCTTCTAGACCTTTAGGTGCAAGGTTAAGTTGTTTATCTGAGACTTTTCTTGCTTCTTGACGTAGGCTTATATTGCTATAAACTTCCCTTAGAACCACTTTTGTTGTATCCCAAAGATTTTGGATCATTGTGTTTTCATTTTCATTTGTCTCTATGTATTTTTCTGTTTCTTCTTTGATTTCTTGGTTGACCCATTTATTGTTTAGGTACATTATTTAACCTCCAAGTGTTTCTGTTCTTTCCAGATTTTTTTTTCTTGCAATTGATTTCTAATTTCATAGTGTCAAGGTCAGAAAAGAGGCACAGTATGACTTCTATCTTTTTTAAATTGTTGAGACCTTTTTTGTGGCCTAATATGTGATCTATTCTGGAGAATGTTCCATGTGCTCTTGACAAGAAGGTGTATTCTCCTGGTTTGGGATGATATGTTCTGGATAAATCTGTTAGATCTATTTGGTCCAATGTGTCATTCAAAGCAACAATTTCCTTTTTGATTTTCTGTTTGATCTACCCATTGACCTAAGTAGTGTATTAAAGTCCCCTATTACTGTATTACTTTCGATTACTTCTTTTATGTTTGTTATTACTTGTCTTATGTATTTGTGTGCTCCTATGTTGGGTGTATATATATTTACAATTATATATTTTTTTTTATTTTTTTTTTAATTTTTATTTATTTATGATAGTCACAGAGAGAGAGAGAGAGAGAGAGGCAGAGACACAGGCAGAGGGAGAAGCAGGCTCCATGCACCAGGAGCCCGACGTGGGATTTGATCCCAGGTCTCCAGGATCGTGCCCTGGGCCAAAGGCAGGCGCCAAACCGCTGCGCCACCCAGGGATCCCTATATTTACAATTACATTACAATTGTCCTATCTTCTTGTTAGGTTGCTCTTTTTTTTTATTATATAGTGTCCTTCTTTGTCTCTTGCTATAGTCTTTGCTTTAAAGTCTATTTTTTTTCTGATATAAGTATTGCTACTTCAGCTTTCTTCTCACTTCCATTTGCATGATAAATGCTTTTCCATTCCTTCACTTTCAATCTGCATGTGTCTTTAGGTCTGAAGGGAGTCCTGCAGGCAGCATATGAGGGGTCTAGCTTTTTTTCCTCCATTTCATGACCCTATGTCTTTTAATTGGAGCACTTAGTCCATTTATACCCAAAATAATTATGGATAGGTATGTACTTATTGCCATTTTGTTATTTGTTTTGAGTTTGCTTTTATACTTCTCTGTTTCTTTGTTCTCTTGCTCTCTCTTATCTCAGTTTGTTAGCTTTCTTTAGTGACACACTTGGATTTCTTTCTCTTTATTTTTTGGATATCTATTACTAGTTTTTGATTTGTGATTACCATTACATTTGTATATAACAACTTCTGCAAATATAAGTCTAATATTAAGTTGATAGTTGCTTATATTTGAACACTCTTAACTCCTTTTCCTCTCACATTTTCGGTATATGGTATCATATACTTTATATCTTTATATTCTGAATTGCTTGACTAATCTTTATAGATAAACTTATTTTTACTGCTTTTGTGCTTCCTACTGTTCTTACTCCTACTTTCCTTTCCTTTCCTTTCCTTACCCCTGGCCTTTCTTTCCTTTCCACTCAGAGAGTGCCACTTAACATTTCTTGTAGAGCTAATGTAGTGGTGATGAATTCTTTTAACTTTTGTCTGGAAAACTCTTTATTTCTCCTATTCTGATAGCATTGGTGGATACAGTATTCTTGGCTGCAGATTTTTTCTTTCAGCACTTTCAATATATCATGCCACTCTCTTCTGGCCTGCAAAGTTTCTGACAAAACAAAAAGCAAAAAAACAAAAACAACTGATTGCCTTATGAGGTTTTCCTTATATGTAAGAGTTTTGTTGCTTTTAAAATTCTCTCTTTATCACTACTTTTTACCATTTTAATTACTATGTGTTTGGTGTGAACCTCCTTGGTCTGCTTTTGTTGGTGGCTCTGTGCCTCCTGGATCTGAAATTCTGTTTCCTTCCCCAGATTCGGGAAGTTTTCAGCTATTATTTCTTCAAATAAATATTCTGCCCCCCTCTTCTCTTTTGGGGATCCCTATAATGTGTTATTATGCTTGATGGTGTCACTCAGTTCTCTGAGTCTATTTTCATTATTTTTTTTTTCTCTCTCCTATTTATTCCACCTGTGGGGGGTTTTTTGTTGTTTTTTTGGTTTTTGATAATTTACCCTCATATTCATGCTATCTAGTTGTATCTGTAGGATGAAGTGAGTTTAGGGTCCTCCTATTCTGCCATCTTCCCCGGAAGTCTGCCAAATGAGGTTTTAAATGAGCTTACTCCATTCCCAATATATTATGTTTAAGTCCTATTCAATTAGGACATTTTGTTTGTGAAATGTCAAAAGTTTCTCCACTTTCCCCTTCTTTGTGTTAATATCCTCACCTTCCAATAGCCTGAATTCAAATACTTAAACCTAAAATTTCTGGATTAAAAATGTTTCCACTCATTTAGTCCACAAATATTTATTGAATGCCTACTATAGCAAGCATATGCTAATTGCTATTTTAGTCCCTACTGTTCACTAATTTACTCAATTAGTGCATAGAGATGCCTAAGATGAGAAACTTCATTAGCCCCATATTTCTAATTACTGGATTACAGTAATCATAAATAAATGTATACTTTTTGTTTCATACATGTGTCTGAAAATTAAGATATGCATTACCTTTTCCTCAATAACTCAGTAACAAAAGAAAAGTTGAGTTATTTTAAGTTCTACTATGTGCCATCCCTTCTCACCAGCAAAGGCACTCATTTTATAAACAGAATAAATAAAGCCAGGAGGCAGAGTGGAGTACTCTCACCAGTATGGACATAAAGCCCGACAAATTTGGGCTGTAGTTCCAGTTTTTACTAGTTATGGGTTGTGTAGCCTTAGCTTCACCACTTAATATTCCTGAAGCCAAATTTTCTCATATGTAAAACTGAGATAATTATACCCCCTTGCAGGAATTCTGTGAGAATTAAACAAGATATATATAAAGTACCTAAAAGAAGGGAGGTACTCTGCAAATGACAAAAGACCAGCTTACTGAAATAACTTTGCTTTTTTTTTAAGATTTTATTTGAGAGAGAGTGTGTGAGCAGGGAGGACAGAGGGAGAAAGAATCTGAAGCAGGTTCTGCACTAAGTGCAGAGCCTGACTTGGGGCTTCATCCCTGGATCACAAAATCATGACCTGAACTGAAACCAAGAGCCAGATACTCAACCAACTAAGCCACCCAGGTGCCCCACTAACTTTGCTTTTAAAGGTCATTACTACAATACCTAACTATTTATCTCTCTCAATTTTAGGGCAGTATATTATTTACTGAATGGGAATCAGAAAAATTAGGTTACAGTTCTGGTTCCTATTCTCCCTAGTTGTGGGACCCTGGTTAAGTCACTTAACTTCTAACATTCAATATAAAGATAAAAATTCACACTTTCCTTATCATGTGCTCTAATCTTACATGTCTTTTCTACTTAGGAGGGCAAAAATGGAAAGAATCTGGACTCTGGAATGAGAAAGACCTGCTTTCTATCCACATAATCCTGAACTAATCACTTAATCCCTCTTGAATACATCTATGTAACCCTGGAGTCCTTCTTCAGGTCTATCGCAAAGCAAAATGAGAAAGTAAACTACAAAGAAGCTAAAAGTAGAAGATAAACTGATGACCAAATTATTTAGGAACCAGCTTTGTTTGGGGACAGGTGTTATTAAATCAATCTCTTCCACCAAAATATTCCTACTTTGACGAGTCCAGATTCTTAAATGTAACCTCTACTACTAACTGAAATGTAATCCTCCATTACTTACAAATAGAAGATTTTTTAACCTGGGTTTCTAGAATGGACATTACCTCATAAAATTAATTTCAAATTTCAAATGTGTCTGCACACAGCATGCATTTTCATAAGAATTCATTCTTTTCATGACATACTCAAATCTATCACACCAGAAATGTTTAAGAACCAATAGAAGGGAAAAAAATAAAAAGAAATACAGTCTTTAGCTCGGTTAATAGATGAGCAATAAGCAATACCAGCAATGTTCTGAACAAGCTTCATTCTCTCACCACATAACATTCCTGGGCATATGCTGCTCTCTCTGCCCTACATTACTCCTCTCTATTCCCAGTTCCTCTGCCTGCAATTCACTGGGCTAATTTCTTTTTATCATTCAAGACTCAATTCATGTGTCCTTCCTCCAAGTAGCTTTACTGAACTATTCTTAACACCACCCCTAGGCTGTCACAGAACTATTCTCTAGCCTCAGAATTCTGTGTACAACTCTTCTCATTGCCTGAATGGTAATTTTCTAACTCTATTCTTCCTCCACTATGATAGGAGCTCCTTGAAGGCAAGGACTTTTTGTCTAACACATATCTGAATTTCCAAAGTTCGGCACAATGCCTGTCATATAAAAATAATAAGTATTCAATATGTTTTTTGAATTTTTTTTTTTTTGAGAGAGAGAGAGCACCTGTGTGCATGGGAGAGGGAGAAAGAACCTTAAGCAGGCACCACACCCAGTTCAGAGCCCAACGTAAGTCTCAATTTCATGACCCCAAGAACATGACCTGAGCTGAAATCAAGAGTCAGATGCTTAACTAACTGAACCACCCAGGTGCCCCTCAATACTCATTTTTTAAATAATTATATGAATATTAGAATAACACAGTCTACAACATAGGGATTTCTTTCACAAAGCCATGACAGGGAGATTAATATATTACAATTAGTGACTTCTAAAACTCCTGAAAAAAATGAAACTATAATTGACAGCAGACTGTTTTTCCCATTTCTTCCACCAAAACTCAGAGATTTTTTTCCATAACATTGTTGAAAGTCTTTATTTAGGAATTTCCAATTCTATATAAAAGTTTTTAATCCTATAAAAAATTCTAGCCTGAGCAGCCCAGGTGGCTCAGCAGTTTAGCACTGCCTTCAGCCCAGGGCGTAAAGACCCAGGATCGAGTCCCATGTCAGGGCTCCCTGCATGGAGCCTTCTTCTCCCTCTCCCTGTGTCTCTGCCTCTCTCTCTGTCTCCTATGAATAAATAAATAAAATCTAAAAAAAAAAAAATTCTAGCCTTTTTGTGTTTGCTTGTTTTGTTTTCCTTCAGCTGACATGCAAGTACATTATTTGGAAAAGTTGTTAAGACTCAAATATTCACAATCAATAGTTCTCAAAATTATAAAACAAATAAAAATATTTTTTTCAGGGATCCCTAGGTGGCTCTGCGGTTTAGCGCCTGCCTTCGACCCAGGGCATGATCCTGGAGTCCCAGGATAGAGTCCCACGTCAGGCTCCCAGCATGGAGCCTGCTTCTCCCTCTCCCTGTGTCTCGGCCTCTCTCTATCATAAATAAATAAATAAATCTTTAAAAAAAAAAAAAAAAAAAAAACTTTTAGAATGATTGCATCATTCTAAAAATTTCTGGTCAGTATGGGCCTCCACAAAAGGAACAAACTTGGCAATATAGGAAAGCAATTTTACCAGGTAATTCAAACAAAAGCTTTCTTTTAGGATAGTTGGAAAGGAAGGAGAAGAATCTGAGAAATTGAAGCAGGTGCAATCTAGCCTGAGACTAATACTCCTACATTTAATTAACTATAAGCTTTCTTTTTTATTATTACTCATAATCAAATTGTTGGAGAAGAAAAATTCTATATTCTTGTCCTCATTTTTTTTCCTCCTGTCCTCATTTTAAAGTACAACATTTAAAAGAAACTTCCTTTTGCAAACCTGACCTTCTTACAGAGTTATCTGCATGCTTTGAAAAAAAAAGTCCCTTTGTACCTTTAAGAAATTCCTCAAAATCCACCTCATATAGAGATATATCCCATGATACTTAGGTATCATTAGTTCAGATAACAATTCTACATTTTCCTAAACTTAACTGCCTGCCTTCCTTCCAATAGCAAATAAATTATACCAATGGGGGGAAAAGAATGTCTTAAATTCATCACTGTAAGTTTAAAGTTTGCTTTTATATTTAAAGTCTAGATAATACATCTTAATTTTCTATATTCAAGCTTCAGAGGAACTAAGGAAACGCATTCATTGGGCACTTCAGATATATTATCTCTAGTGTTCACAATTATGCTATAAGTACCATCTCCATTTTAGAGATGAAGGAATTTTAGATCAGAAATTTTGAGTCCGGGCAGCCCCTGTGGCCCAGCGGTTTAGCGCCGCCTCCAGCCCAGGGTGTGATCCTGGAGACCTGGGATCGAGTCCCACGTCAGGTTCCCTGCACGGAGCCTGCTTCTCCCTCTGCCTGTGTCTCTGCCTCTCTCTCTCTCTCTCTCTCTGTCATGAATAAATAAAATCTTTTAAAAAGAAAATTTGAGTCCAAGGTCTTCATCTAATAAGTTAAACACGCTTTAAACAAAGATCTGGGGAACCCTGGGTGGCGCAGCAGTTTAGCACCTGCCTTTGGCCCCGGGCGGGATCCTGGAGACCGGGGATCGAATCCCCACACCAGGCTCCCAGTGCATGGAGCCTGCTTCTCCCTCTGCCTATGTCTCTGCCTCTCTCTCTCTATCATAAATAAATAAAAATTTAAAAAATTTTTTAAAAATAAAATAAACAAAGATCTGAATCTATTTCTTTCCACATCACCTTGCTAACATATGCTGACCTTAGAATAACACTTCCTGTGGGGCAGGAATTTTCATCATGGCTATTATTTCTTCAGTCTGTAGTACACTGCAATACAAACAGCCAAATAATGAATCTGGATAATGTTAAAATAGGTCCAAAAATCCTACAATCTTATACTTACCTCCAGTTATTGAGCAAGTAAATGGCTTAACTTCTCTGTGTCAAAACTTCAAATATTAGAAATAATACTTTAGAAAGCAGTTATGATCCTGAGAGTAAATTAAAACATATAAACCACCTGACACACTATCTGGCACATAATAAACACTCCATAAATGTTAGCTGTTGTTCTGAGATGAGAAATCATCAAATGAACATGTTTTGTACCAGGTGACTCCAGCCAGCAATAGCTGGACATCTAATCCGGAAACAGTCAATCCTACACTGGCTTGCAATCTTACATGACCTGGTGGTAAAGATGTTGTATGTCAATCAGTTTCTCTGTCTTGGAAATCTGAATTAAGAAACAAAGGCTCCACCCATTAACAGTGATTCAGAAGTTAAATGGTTTGGCTTCTACATTCATCAATTTTCTCTCATCAATGTTACCAACAATGCTAAATCTGTTGCTAAATCTAGTTTTTCAGTTGTCCTTTTTATATCATTTGGCAGTATTCAATCTGTTCAAGACCATTCTTCTCATCCTCTTTGGAAAGTACTGAAATATTGAAGATATTCAAAACTTAATCCAAAGCTTCTGCTCCCCACACTCTATTCTCCCTCTAGGCAATTTCATCCACACTTATGACTTCAATAATTATCTGTGTTAGCTCAGACTTTTCTTACACATTCAACTGCCTTGTCGATCCCTCCACTAACCTGAATGGCTAAAAGATCCATTTTAGCCAGACTCCATACACCCAAAAACAAACTCATGATCTTCCCTCTCAAACATAGCCAAGATCCCTTCCAGTGCTCCTTATCTCCGTAAGTACACTACCAACCATCCAGATGTACAAATTCAAAAATTAGGAATATGATACCTTCTTTTCCTTCATCCCCTCTTTCATTAAATCCTATCAACTTTATCTTTAAATATTTCTCAATTCCTTCTCCCCATCTGCACTGATACCCTCTAACAGGTCCAACTACATCCACTTTTATTTTTTTACTTTTTTAAAAAGATTTTATTTATTTATTATTTATTTATTTATTTATTTATGAGAGACACAGAGAGAGAGAGGTAGAGACACAGGCAGAGGGAGAAGCAGCAGGCTCCCTCCCTGCAGGTTATCCCAATGCAGAACTCGATCCCAGGACCCAGAGATCACCACCTGAGCCAAAGGCAGGCGCTTAACCACTGAGCCACTCAGGTACCCCCACCTGTATGCACTCTTGTATCTTCTATACTTTCCACATGGTAGCCAGTTTTATTTTTCATGATTCTAATTATGTCATGCTCCTACTTTTTTAAAAGCCCTCAATGACTTATTATTCTAAGATTTTTGACCAAAATTCGTATCCTAGTATACAAGGCCTGCAAGATCTATTTCAGTTTCTCTTCTCCTCCTATTGTCCTACATGCAGCCATTACTTGTCTCCTTTCAGTTCCCTAAACACATCATGTCTCCTCCTACCTTAGGGTCTTTGCACATGGTTTCCCTCTGCCTGGGCCACTCTTTGTCCTGGTCTTCATTTATTCAATATATCTTAGCTAAAATATCACTTTCTCAGAGAATGTTCCTTGAACCCATAGACCTTAGCAAGTCACTCAATTACTTATTTAATAAATATTTAATAATAACCTACTGTATACCATGTATGGTTCTAGACATGTGGGGCTGTCAAACACAACAAAGCACCTTGCCTTTATGGAGCCTATATTCAAATGTTAGAGAATAAGTGATAAGCAATAAAAATAACAAACTGCATAATATGTGTGAAGGCAGGGAGTCTATGGGGCGGGGGGCGGAGTGTTGGGCGACAAAGTAGGAGAATCACAAGGAGTTTCCAGTAGCTAACTCGGTGCCTTACATATAGCTGGCGCTCAATACATATTTGTTGAGTGGATGAAGGACTAATGAAATATTATACGGAGCTTAAACTATGAAAAGAACCGCGGGAAGTACTTGGTGGAAGAGAGGCCACCCGGGTGTGGGGAGGTAAGGGCCCCTTGAGCCACCCGGGAGCTCTGTCGGCGGCCGGTTCGGGTGGCGCGGCGGGCGGCCTTCGCATACCCCTGCCCGTCCCCACCTCCCAGGCTGGAGGATCCGAGGGGGTCACTCCTGCGGCCGGGCCTGCGCCCCCGGCGCCCCACCCCCGAGGCACCGCCGAGCGACACACCGTCACCACCTGCCCCGGGCGTCAGTTCTCAGCGCGCAGCCCCTCCCACAGACGCGGGACTGCGGCCGCCGCGTGTTCGTGACCTGTCAGGCCCCGGGCCACCGCTCGCCAGCGCGGCCCAGCCCCGACGCGGCCCCTCAGGAACCGGGCCTGGGGCTCCCCTCGCAGCGCCTGCCCTGCACCTGGACTCCCGTCCTCCACTCCTCGGAGACTCCGCAGGACCTTCCGGAGCAGCGCGCCAGTCGCCGCCCAGGTGCCGGCGTGTCCCGGGAGCCCCGGGGGTCGGGCTGCGGCCGTCCCCTCCGGCCTGCAGCCTCCCTGGGACCCGCAGGCGCCGCGTGGACTTCCGGGGGCTTCCCCGGGCGCAAACGCTGCCCGCACTGCGGGGCCACTCGCCCAGCTGCCCCCGCCCCCTCGGGGCCACAGGGCGCCCTCCGGGACTCGGTCACCGGCGCCCCCGGCCCACGCTCACTCCGGGGCGCACACGCGCGCACACCCCTCGCCGCCGCCGCCCGCCGCTCGCCGCTCACAGCCGCGCGCGCCGCCCCTGACCCCTGACCCCTGACCCCGAGGTCCCGGCCCCACCGCGCAAACGCTCGGGGCGCCTCCCGCGAGTAGGGCCGAGCCCAAGGGGCCTCCGCGCTCCGCCCGGACGGCGCAGCTGCCTCAGCGCTTCCCCTGCTCCGCCGCCCCCACAGACCTGCCTCAGGCGCCGTCTGGCTCCGCTCCGCCATTTTTGGTTGTCCCTCCGCCTCTAAGCCCACGCGAAAATCGCGGGGCAGTGGGAGCGGGCGACGGGATCCGCGGGCTGACGGAGCTCCCTCAGGAAGACGCGGCGCGGCGGTTGCCAGGGCAACGGGCGGCCCGCGTGCGGGCGGCGGGCGCGAGGCGGGCTGGGAGGGCGCGTGCGTCCGAGGCCCCGCCCCCCGCAGCCCCGCAGTCCCGCAGCCCCGCGCGCCGGGGTCCGGGGTCCGAGGTCCGGGCGCCCCCGCCGCGCCCCCGCCGCCGCCCCCGTCCGGGCCCCTGAGCGTGCTCCGCCGCGGGGAGCCGGGCCGGCGGGGGGCTCCGCGGGCCGCGGACCTGGCGGGGCCGCTTCTCTGTGGTCGGCGCTCTATCCGGGGGGCTCGACCCGGGTTTGGGGATTTCCCGACGCGCCTGCCCGCGGCGTGCCCGGCCCCAGTCGGGGTGCGGGGTGCTGGGTGCTGGGTCAGTGGAGGTCTCCGACGGAGGCGCGCCCGGAGCCCGTGACTGCCCGCCGCACCCCGAACCCGCGCTCCCCGCCCCGCCACAGCCGCCAGCCGCCAGCCTGGAGAAGGGCTCTTCGCCGCCGCGCCGCTCGGTGCGCTTGGTGCCCCCTCCCGCCCCTCCCCGGCGGGGCGGCCACAGTCTCCCGGGAGCCAGCCCGAGCCAACTCTCCTGAGCCGCCCTTCCTCCCCGGCCCCGGCCCCGGCCCCGGCCCCGTGCATCCCGGGCCTGGCCCCGTTGCTCACTTCTGTCCTCCTCCCTTAGGGGCCAGGTGGGCTGCCTGTGGCCTGAGGTCGGTCTCTCCAACTGTGTCCTCCGTAACGCGGCACAGTGCTCGGCGCCAGGTAAGCGCGCGGTAAATATCTGTGGGGTGAACGGCACTCCTGGGTTCACTCCTGCACTAACACCAGTTTCAGCGAGCGCTTCATTTTTTAACAAGCACCACTGTAGGTAGGCCGCGTCTCTTCACAGGCTTTACGTGCCTCAAAGGGACCCCACCTCCCGGCTGGTCTTCAGCTTCCCCGGGGAAGTTAGCCCACCCGAGACACCGGAGAGCGGACACTCAGCCCCTATTCTTAGCTGAATAAAAGGACGTGGACGCAAAAACAAAAGAAGAAAGACATAATGGCTTTGGTTAGAGGTAACCTAGTGTTGGAAGCGCTACAGGATCATCGAGGGAGTCCTCAAGAGTGAATAGGTGCCGCCGGGCCAAGGAAGGGAAGACTGTGGAAGGCAGAGGGAGCAGCGTAAGCAAGACGAGTGTAGGGGTCAGCAGGAAAACTACAGAGTCCAGTGCGCTAACGCATAAACCTCCTAGAGCAAAGCGTCAACTCTAAAGAAGCCCCCGTGTAGCTCTGGTGCCTTCCAATGTATTCCCCAAAGCAGAGCCTGAGGCCAGGACTTGGGTGCTACTAATTTGTCTGGGAAGTAAGCCCAGGAAACAGAAGTGAGGGGGAGAGAGTGAAAGAGGGAAGGGGGGGAAACCAGGAAAAATAAATGAGACTGAGTTGATTGCTTTAATAGATAACTGGGCTTAATTAAGCTCACCGGAGAGACCCTCCAAAAGCTATGTAGAATGTGCCTCAGCATTGCCCCCACCAAAGAACAAGGAAACGAGGTCATTTACCTCTTGATCTCCATCCCCTTTGTCTCAGAGTTAACCTCTATCACCACCACCCCACCCCCTCCCTCTTGAACTCTCACATTTCCTGGTTATGGTTGCCCAGGGCTAAGCAGTTTTCTAGGATTTGAAAGAAAGCCTTAAGGCAGAAAAGCAGAGGGACTGACTAGAAAGCACTTGGGGTGGGATGCTGGCAACACTCCTGGAACTACACTTTCACCTGCCTTGCAATCAGGAATAAGGTGTGGGCACCACAAGAACTAATACAAAAAGTTACATGAAAATGCTCATCAGAAATATCCCTCGTATTTGAGTAGTTTAAAAATTCACAAGCCATGTCAACACAGCCATCAAGATGAAAATACACATGTTTCACAAATCAATCCTAGTGACTGACTGATAAACACTGTGAGAGCCACAGGAATTTCAGTATGGGAGGGATACTGAGGGCTGAAGACGATATAGGAGCTTCATTAAGCGAGGCCCACAGCAAAGGAGAGATACACTCTCTTACACAGAAAAGCGGGAGATGTTGGGAAGGCTGTCCATTGGAGTAAACTAGGAGTCTGACATATAGTGGCTTTTCTTTGGCTGTGTTGTGACCATTTCTCATTGGCTCCACTATTTCCTCCAAGGTTAGAGGAAAGCCTTTCTTCCTCCTGCAGGGATAGTAAAGTAGTATTCACCTTAGAGGTCCCTCACTGCCAGTCTGCAGTTGAAAAGAGTGCTGGGCTTGAGAGCTCCCCCTGCCCACTAACTGACTCCTTTCTAAATGAATATTCTTTATATTAATGTTCACATTGAAGTTAATGGGATGAATATAACTGTCCATGGTTTCTCGGAGCTCACAATCCAGAAGATATTTAATCTATAAGTATAACCCAGCATGATTAGTGTTGTAACAGAGGAGAGCATGAGACGTTGTGGGTGCCCAGGGGAAGGCACACAGCCTGGAGTAGAAGGGATAGGTAAAGGGATATTTAGGAAAAACTTCCTAGAGGAGAATGTCTCATCTAACTTTTCAAGGGCAAGTAGAAATAAGCTGGACAAAGGAAACAGTCATATAAGGGAAAAGGAGAGTTGAAGCAACAGAAACAGCATGGGCAAACAAAGCATAGTGTCTGGGGTAGATGGCAAGGCAGCAGTGGCTGCATCAATAGGTAAGAACAGATTCTGCAGAATTCATATATGGAGAACTTCATCCTGAAAATGATAGAAGCCCATTAACAAATTTCTAAGTGGGTCAAGGACTTGGTCAGCTTCTCTAGTTTCTGTGTAGAGTCAGTTAGAGCCAGGAAAAGAAGAATTGGACAGTCCAATACTATACAAATGTGTTTGTTGACATTTCAAATTACCATTTGATGAGAACCCTTTATGCGCCACATATACTGCACTGTTCAATCTAAATTTTAAGTGAAATTTAAAAATCAGTTATTTAATCAGACCAGCCACATTGCAGGTGCTCCATAACCACCCTATATTAACAGCAAAAATAGAGAACATTCCCATCAGTGCAGAGAGCTCTGTTGGACAGCCTGGATAGACATATTCCAACTGGGCAGAAATGAAATGCCTAGATAAATTCAGCACTTAAGAAAACCAGGTTCAGTTCCCCTGTGTGTCACCACCTCTTCAGGAAGCAGGGCAGGAAGGAGGGGTAGACTTCACACCTACTGAAGACTTCCTTATGGTATAAATAGCACAGCATGTGGCATGGGATAGACATCCCCTCCACATGGACTCCTGGGGGAGTTAGTTTTCCCATGCTATCATTCAGAGTGTGCCCAAGAGGTCTGCCTTCCCCAGGGATTGCCTGAGGTCTCTTATCTCCACAGAGAGCCACCCACCCACCATAAAGCCAGGATGCCTGCCTTTTAACAAAAGATTCCCTATAGGATTCACCCACTCCTGTAAACATTTGTTAAAATGATGCCTTCCATGTGCCTGTCACTGAATTTAGATACAGAATGGAATGAGAGAAGTATTCAAGTCATAATCACATTTCTCACATGTACCAACTTATTTAATTCTCAAAGTAAAAATTGTAAAATTGGTATTAATGTCATCATCCTGTACAGAAGTTGAAGTTGAGATTCAAAAAGTTTAAATGACTCATGGTAAGTGTAGAAGCATCAATGAGGGATGCCCTTGGTGGACATCATAGAAGGTTTTCTGTAGGAAATGACCCTGGAGTTGAGTATTAATAAGGGGGGGGGGGGGATCCCTGGGTGGCGCAGCGGTTTAGCACCTGCCTTTGGCTCAGGGCGCGATCCTGGAGACCCGAGATCGAATCCCACATCGGGCTCCCAGTGCATGGAGCCTGCTTCTCCCTCTGCCTATGTCTCTGCCTCTCTCTCTCTCTCTCTCTGTGACTATCGTAAATAAATTTAAAAAAAAAATAATAATAATAATAATAATAAGGGGGGGGGGCGGGGGGGGTCAGCCAGATGAAGTATAGGGTGGGAAGAAGAGAAATGAAAATATTTTTTAATTCAACTTATCATTTGTGTTTCTACTCTTTTTATTGATGGTTTGTCCTTCTAGAAATGTTATCATTCTTTTCTTGTCTTCTAAGTTTTGCTTAAAAAAAACAACGGCTTCTACACCAAAGCTATAAAAGAACTATTTGAGGATTTCTTCTTACCCTGAATAAACTATTTAAATGTTAAAATATGACTGAACTTAAAAGAAAATATTCTGATGTTGAAAGAAAGAGAAAAATCAAACATAAGAAGTCATTTGTCCTTACAGTTTCCGTGGCCCAGAATGCTCTTTTTTCAGATAATCTGCTTGACTAACTTCATTCAGATCTCATCTCAAACGTTACATTATTGGAGAAGTCTTCCCACTATTTAAAGTGTACTTCTTAAATATTTCATAGTTTTTATAGGAGTGCAAGTGGAATCTTAGGTTTTTAAATTTTTTTCTATGAGCTTTGCTCATGCAGACAAATGCTATTGATTTTGGAAGTTAATATTATAATTGCAAAATTCTGTGAAGTCTCTTGCTATCTAATAGTTTGTTGACTATTCCAGATTTTTCTTAGCCTGTAGGAAAAATTAACAGCAAAACAGCAGTTCTCTTATCCCTTCTCATTATTTAATATATTTATTTTTCCTTTATTACTGCTTTAGCCAGAGCCTCTAGCATTGTGTTAACAAGTACTTTATGGCTGGGATTCTTGTCTTTTCCTGCTAGAATTGCATGTAAATTTTTTCCATTAAGTGTAGACTTTGACATAAGTCTGTCAAGTTGAAGAAGTTTTCTAGGAGTTTTAAAATTACAAATAGGCATTAAATTTTAAAACAAAAGCTTTGTTTTCATCCACTATGATAATCACATGGCCTTTCTCCTTTATTTTTTTGTTTTAAAGATTTTTATTTATTCATGATAGAGAGAGAGAGAGAGAGAGAGAGAGGCAGAGACACAGGGAGAGGGAGAAGCAGGCTCCATGCCGGGAGCCCGACGCGGAACTCGATCCCGGGACTCCAGGATTGCGCCTTGGGCCAAAGGCAGGCACCGAACCACTGAGCCACCCAGGGATCCCCGGCCTTTCTCCTTTAATGTTATTAAACAAATTAATAAATACTCTAATTTTAAAACATTTTTGCATTTCTGGAATAAATACTATTTGATCACAGCTTAGTTTTTTAATGCATTGTTGGATTCAGTTAACTATTTTATTAAAAATGTTTATATCTATGTTAGAAAATAAAGTGAGCCATCTAAGCCTAGAGAATTTGGGGAGGGACATTTTTAATTATTTCAAATTCTTCAATGGTTGTTACTTTGTATTTTCTCAGCCAATTTTGGCATTTTATATTTTTCAGAAATATATAAATTTTATTGTGTTTTAAGTTCTCATTTTTTTTAATTTTAGAATCCTTTGTGACTATACATTTCTTTTTATTATGAATTTATTATGAATTTTTTATTTCAATTTTCTTTTTTTTTCTTGATTGATATTACTAGAGATATATCTATCTTATTCGTCAATTCAAAGCTTTTAGTTTGGTGTTCTTTCTCCCTCTCTATCTCTCTCTCTCCACCCTCCCTTCCACCTGCCACCCTTTTAAGTTCATTAGAGTTAGGTTCAGGTACAAGTTATGGGAAAACTCAAAATGTCAATGGCTTAAGATAAAATGTTTCTTCTTTCTTAAGTTAAAGAGGTCTACAGGTAGTTCAGGCTGTTATGGTGCTCTAACATCTGAGGATCAAATTATATGTATATTGCTGCTCCACCTTGCATGGCTTCCACCTTGGTCAAAATGACTACTGAAATTCCAGCTATTAAGATTTTATTTCGGGATGCCTGGGTGGCTTAGTGGTTGAGCACCTGCCTTAGGCCCAGGGTGTGATCCTGGAGTCCCGGGATCGAGTCCAGAATCGGGCTCCCTGCATGGAGCCTGCTTTTCTCTCTGCCTCTCTCTCTCTCTCTCTCTCTCTCTCTCCTCTCTCTCTCTCCTCTCTCTCTCTCTCGATTAAATAAATAAAATCTTTAAAAAAAAAAGATTTTATTTCTGCCAGCAAGAAGGAGGAATGTCTTTTAAGGACACGTTGCAGGTGTTGCACATACAATTCTACTTAGATCCCATCAAGCAGAATTTGCTCACAGAAACACTCCTAGCTGAAGAAAGAATGGGAAATGAGTCTCTACCATGGACAGTTCTATGCCCAGATCAAGACTGGCTACAACAGGCAGGGCCCAGGGCAAAAGGAAAATGTGGGGCTCCTTGTTCAAAAAGTATTAAGAACTTCAGGATGGCAACAACAGAGCATTAATCTTGGGGCCCTCTGAGCACTGCACCCTGGGAGACTGCACAGATCACATGCCCACAAAACTGATTCTGACCCAGGGTTCTCTAAAAATTAGAGTTATCTATTTAATGAAGAGGAAGAAAACTTATTGAGGGACAACTCAAAGTCTATGCTTCATTATTTGATTTAATCCTTTATGCCTTCATTTTTTTCTCCTTGCTTCTTAGGGTTTCCTCTGTCCCTCTTTTTTTAGATCCTCAATTGAACATTTAAACTAATTGGTTTCTTATTTTCTGAAAAAAAAAAATAGATTGTATATTTCCTTCTATGTACTCAGATAGCTATTATTATTGATGACATTTTACAAATGAGAAGAATGAGCACAGAGAAGTTGAGTCAAGCTTAAAATGCTAATAATTGACAGAGGTGGAATATGAATCCAGGAATCTTGCCTCTGGATTCCATGCTTTTAACTAGTACACTGTAACCACCACTCTATATTGTACATACATTTTAATTACATCTATCAGTTGAGCTATAACTTATTTTCTTATATCTTTCCAATTGTGAAGACTTATTAAATAAAAATGTGCAAGTCTATATTAAAGTGTTCAGGAACACACACTTGATTAATAAAGCCATAAAGAAACATGTAGAAGTGATCATTATAAAATCAGGTAGGGAGGGAACTGTGATTAGGACAGGGCATGCAAAGGGGCTAGAAGAGTTTTCTCAGAGATCTGGTTGGTGGTTATAAAAATGTTTACCTTATAAGAACTCATGAAGCTATACATTTTAGCATTGGTGGGGTTTTTTTACAATGAAATCTTTTTTTTAAGATTGTATTTATTTATTTATTGAGAGACACAGAGGCAGAAAGACACAGGCAGTGGGAGGAGAAGCAGCCTCCATGCAAGGAGCCCAATGTGGGACTCGATTCCAGGACTCCTGACCCAAAGGCAGACACTGAGCCACCCAGGCGTCCCTACAATAAAGTATTTTTATTTTTTATTTATTTTCATTTTTTTTCAATAAGTTTTTTTTTTTCAATAAGTATTTTTAAAACAAATCTGTTCTTTCAGTTCAAGAGTACATTTCCATCCCAACCGTTTTTTTCAGGTTAATATTACATTGTTTAAGACTGCCTACAGGGATCCCTGGGTGGCGCAGCGGTTTGGCGCCTGCCTTTGGCCCAGGGCGCGATCCTGGAGACCCGGGATCGAATCCCACATCGGGCTCCCAGTGCATGGAGCCTGCTTCTCCCTCTGCCTATGTCTCTGCCTCTCTCTCTCTCTCTGTGACTATCATAAATAAATAAATAAATAAATAAAAAATTTAAAAGACTGCCTACAATTCACTATAATAATTGTTACCATTTAATAAGTGCTTAATATGTGCACACAGTCTAATTTCATTCTCGCATAGCTCCATGATACAGGTTTGTATTTGTTTTGTTTTATTTATTTATTTTTTGTTTTGTTTTAAGTAGGCTCCTCATCCAGTGTGGAGCCCAACATAGGGCTTGAACTCATAACCCTGAGATCAAGACCTGAGCTGAGATCAAGAGTCAGATGCTTAATTGGTTGAACTACCGAGGCACCCCATGTGTTTTGCTTTTAACATAGGTGGATCTTAAGTTTATTTTGAACATAACAAGACCAAACAGAGCCCATAATTTTTTATTCCATTCATGTAAAGGTTAGCAATAGCCACAACCAAACATATTATTGGGACTCATATACAATAGGAAAAACTATCCAACAAGTCAGGTAATACTTTTTTCCCCAAGTTTTAATTTAAATTCCAGTTGATTAACATACAGCGTAATGTTAATTTCAGGTGTAGAGTTTAGTGATTTATCACTTACGTATACACCTAGCACTCATCAAAACAAGTGCCCTCTTCAACCCATCTCCCTTCCTCCTTCCTTCCAGTACCCCTCTGTTTGTTCTATACAGTTAAGAGTCTGTTTTCCATATTGTCTCTCTCTCTTTTTCCCCTATGTTCATCTGTTTTCTTTTTCGTTTTCTTTAGAGAGGCAGAGAGAAGAAGAGGGCCAGAGGAAGAGAGTGAGAGACAATGTAAAGCAGACTCCACGCCCAGCATAGATCCCAACTCAGGACTTCATCTTACTACCCTGAAATCATAACCAAAGCCAAAATCAAGAGTCAGTCAGATGCTTAACTGACTCAGCTACGCAGATGTCCCATATCTGTTTTGTTTCTTAAATCCCACATATGAGTGAAATTATATATTTGTCTCTGACTTATTCTGCTTAGCATAATAGTTCTAGCTCCATCCACTTTATTGCAAATGGTAAGATATCATTCTTTTTGATGACTGAGAAATATCCACATATATATATACACGTATATATCCACATATATATATACACACACAACATCTTTATCCATTCATCAGCCGATGGACATTTGGGCTCTTTCTGTAATTTGGCTATTGTTGATAATACTGCTATAAACATTGGGGGGGGTGTACACATGCCTTCAGATCTGTATTTTTGTACTAGGTATTTTCGGTAAATATCTAGTAGTGCAATTGCTGGGTCATAAGGTAGTTCTATTTTTAACTTTTTGAGGAACCTCCATACTATTTTCCAGAGTGGCTGCACAACTTGCATTCTCACCAACAGTGAGTGTTCCTCTTTCTCCACCTATGATACAGGTTTTACTCCCATTTTACTAACTAGGAAACAGAGAGAGGTTCAATAAATGACTTGATGTAACAAAGCTACTAAGTGTAATAGTGAAGATTTGAAGCCAGGCATGATTCCAAAAATCATGCTTTTCATTTATACATTCCATTAACTCCTACCCTTTTCCATATCAAATTCTCAAATCATATTGATAATATAAAAGCAGTTTGATTTGAAGAACAGAGTATTGTATCAATGATGGTGGGGGTAAGGAGGTCTCTGGATGAGTCAGACTTGGTATTGGCTTAAGGAAACTCCCAGTATAAGAGACATTGTGGCAATTTAAACTGAAAAATCTGTCCCCTTACTACTTCTACCTCTAAATCTTGGTGAGTCATGTCATTAAAGAGTATGTAATTGGCAATAACACAATTCGGGGTAGCAGAGGGAGAGCCATTGACAGCTGGTTTGGTGGATTTAAAATACAAACCAGGCTCAGGAGAGCACCAATGGTTTCTTAGCACAGTTATGCCAGAGGCTACTGTTCTGAGAGGCTACTGTTCTGAGAGGAGAGGGATAAATACTTGGTAATAGAAGATAAATGCTGCCCTTGGTAAACCGTGATTGTCTCCAAGAAATATGGATATCACACACACTTCCACCCCTTGTTGAGATAAGTGAGATACTGGTGAGATACTTACTGAGTGAAGTAATGAGAAAATCAGCAGTGATTGTCTTTCTCTTAGGAACAGGACGTGAGAGGAGTAGGAGCTGAGGGAAAACTGGTCCAAACCAGAAATATACAAAGTTTCAGAAGAGCAAATTATCTTTCTTCAGAGTTGAGTAGAATTCCCCAAGGAGAGAATGAGAGCATGTGCTCAGGGATTTGGAAGAAGATAGGGTTAAAGAGGAAAGTACAAGGAAATTAAGAAGGGAAAGACGTCCCAAGGATGGGAAGTCTTACAGAGACCAGCTTCTTTTTGAAGGCCCAAGGCTGAAAAGCTTCACTATTCCATAAAAGGAACTGCTGAAGATGGATGGGTTCCAGTCTCTTATTTCTCCTACTCCTTGCTAAGAGATGCCTCCATAAAGAATTTTGTATACTTTGTGTGGTTCTTCATTTGAGTGAGATTAGCAGGACAGGATAGTCAAGGAAGTGTCAGACTTCACCATCCCCTAGTATCTAGTGACTCCAGGGGAGATGGGACTATAGAATGCATTATACCTGGGGCACCTGGGTGGTACAGTCAGTTAAGCATCTGCCTTCAGCTCAGGTTGTGATCCCAGGGTTCGGAATGGAGCCCCACGTTGAGCCCCACAGCAGGCTCCCCGGCTTCGTGTTTTCCCTCTGTCCCTCACCAAAACTTGTGCTTGCATGCACATTCTCTCTTGTGTGCACTCATCTCTCAAATAAATAAATAAAATCCTTTTTTAAAAAGAATGCATTATATCCATACGTAAACTTATTTTTCTAAATTGAGATCTTGTACTATGTATCGTGTATATGACTTAGTTTCATAACTTAATACTAATTCATTGTTCATGTCATAAAGTATCTTTGAAAACATTATTCCTATTGTTACAAAATATCCATCTTAGGGATGCTTCATAACTAAACCATTCACTTCTTGGATATTTAGATCAGTCAAGTCCTACATTTTTTTGTGTTATAAATAATGTTGCAGTGAACATCCTTGTACATAGATCTTCAATCATCATCTCTGATCACTGCCTTGTTTGGATTTATAGACCTCAGGTCACTGGGTCAAAGAAGATGATCTTTTCAAGTCTGATGAAACATACTCAAAGTTGTCCTCCCCATGCAGCTCATCATTTTATGCTTCTAGTGGCAGAGCATGTGATTACCTATCACATGATAAGTTGCCAACATTGTGGCTGTAGTATTTATGGGAAAAAAACGATTTACCCACTCAGCCAGGATACATGAACTGATAGAATTTAACCATCTGCTAAGAAGAAATTTGAGAAGTTGGGTTTAAACATGAATAAGCTGATTGCACTTGTTACAGATGGGGCACCTGCAAAAGGGGGGGGGAATTGTTTTCAATGCTTTATTTGCATCAGGAGAGAAGAGTTGTGCACCCCAGACTTTCATGCCTCTTTCAGAAAGAGGTTTCATGGTATAAACTAGTTGTGCTGAGTCCTCTGTGGCTTAATGGAGGAACAGATCAAGATTTAACTTAGGCTTATGCCCTTAACTGGTATTTATTTATGGTGTATTTGGAAGAGGACAAAATAGGGTATGGAAACCTAATTTATTTTAATAACATCAGATTACTTGAATGTTTATGCTGAGTGAAGTAAGTCAGTCGGTGAAGGACAAACATTATATGTTCTCATTCATTTGGGGAATATAAATAATAGTGAAAGGGAATATAAGGGAAGGGAGAAGAAATGTGTGGGAAATATCAGAAAGGGAGACAGAACGTAAAGACTGCTAACTCTGGGAAACGAACTAGGGGTGGTGGAAGGGGAGGAGAGCGGGGGGTGGGAGTGAATGGGTGACGGGCACGGGGGGTTATTCTGTATGTTAGTAAATTGAACACCAATAAAAAATAAATTAAAAAAAAACTTATTAAAGAATCAAAATAAAAGACTTAGAGCTAAATGACTCTAAGCTAAAGGACTCCATTTTGGTAGGTACCCAGGTGTCATTAAGATTAGTTTTTTTATTGTTGTTTTTTCTTTTTAGTAGTAGTATGACAAATACCTAAACAAATTGAGCCTGAAACTGTAGGAAATGAAACAAGGCAGTTGCTGACTTGTTCAAGAAAGTGAAAACATTTGGATTGAACATGAGGCCCGGAACCTCATTCTCTAGTACTCAGAGGAATAACAAATTTTAGGATCCTAGAGTAAGTTGTAGAAATAGAGTGAGAGTTTCAGAAGAGATTCACAGATTATGACACTAATGAACCTAAATATCCAGAATCATTATTGGGGTGCAAATTTCAGGATATGCCCAAAATAATATGCATCTCTTTTATCAGTTTTAAGAGGAAGTGTTGGATATAAAAGTTAACTATGTCCAGTATAGAGTCACAGTATCCCTAAAATGGTGTATGCAAATATATAAATCTCAGAACCATCTGAAAATTTATGCAAATGTAATGAAACACTAGGCCATGACTCTTTTTAAGAAAATAAGTGAAGAGAAAGCTGAATATCACAAGCAATATAAGTCTGGAATTAAAATTGAGATGTTCTTTGATTTATGAACACAGCAGTTTTCAAAATAGTTTAGCCTGATAAAAACCTATATCCTCACTGAGTTGATCAAAATAGGCCTAAAACTGGATATTTCTTTCCTAATTAATAAATATGATTGATTTTTTTTCTGAAACATTTTCATTACTCTTCAATACATTAATTAGATATTTCTGAACAGCCTAAAGGTTTTACTTGCCATCATTATATTAGAGAATGTGATAAGTATAGGTACAAGCTTTGGAAGGTGACAAGTCTAGTCACAAATCTTGGCTCCTTCAACCCAGATAGTTCTCTTCTAGGCCTTTAATGTCCAACATGATTTGGCTAGGCCCACCTTTTCAATCTCTCCTCCCACAGCATTCCTCCTCACTCACCATGCTCTAACTACATAGTCTCCTTGCTATTCTTCAAACACTTCAAGTTTGTTACTCTTCACATCCTTCATTGTCCCCTTGTTCCCTCTACTTGGACTGCTCTTTCCTTGTTCTTCACATCACTTGTTCTCTCATCATTCGGGTCTCTTCAAATGTCACCTCCTCAGAGAAACCTTCCCTGACCACTCAGTCACAATAGCTCCCAACTTCAGTCACTCACTATTCCATTATTACATTATGGGTTTTTTTTCACCATCTAAAATTATAAATTCTATTTAATTATTTGCTTTTTTATTGACTATCTTCCACACCATAGAAGTATGCACCTTACCTGTTTTTTGCCCTGCTATATCTCCAGCAGCTATAACAGCTTCTGACACAGGGTGGATGTTTGTTTAGTAAGTAATTTTGGATGAATGATTAAATAAATGAACAAACAAAACATATGATAACCTCTGTACAAGTATATGGGGGTATACAAAGAAGGTGCACCTAATCTAAATTTGCATTTGAAATGGGGAATGATTGAAGGAGATTTCCCAGAGGATGGTAAAATGTGAACTGAGTTTTGAAGGACAAGAAGGGAAGATGGGAAGGATCCTAAGTAAAAGAAACAGTAAAAGATGTAAAGAGCAGAGGGTAAGAGAGACACAGCTTAAATACTCAGGAAATGCAGGTAGTCTGGGACGACTCCACAATAAGGTGAAAACAAGAGAAAAATAGCTTCTCTGTGGTTACTTGAAGGAATTGGGTATAGTCCCTGAAGTCCTATGAATAATTTGAACCCTAAAGGTATTAAAAATGTCCTCTGTCTAAATGCCCCCAAAGGTCATCAAAATAATGTGGACTTTTCTTTCAGTAAAGTTTCCAGTGATATAGGAAGTTAAAAACATTTACTGGGGAGAGTCCTCTTCTTTAAAATTCTCTGTGTATGCTCTGTCCACATCCCTCTCATATCCACTCTTCAACTAAGATATGGCAGATACCTGGACCAGCTACCCTTCAGGACATCCAACAAGATCTATAATCATTAGCCCCCTTCTGATTGGATTAGAGACAGATTCTGTAAGGTAAGTGCATCTCACATAGCTGTATTTAATAATACCCAGTAATTGCTGTTGTTCCTATATGCGTCTTAGCTGATGTCTTAAATAGTAACCTCTCCCCAACATCTTCCCACAATAAACTGATTGCAAAAGAAACAATTTCACGTATGTATATTTTCATGGTTCCTACATTTGTCATATGTCCTCTGTATTTGGAGGGAGAGTACATGTTGCTTTGCGGCAGGTAAAATGATCCAAACACAAAACCACATCCATACCCCAAGGAGTTTGTAATCCAAAAGCAAGAGTGGGCATGCTATGGAACACTGCAGAACAATACCCACACAATACAGGCAGATGGAGTGACATATGGTCACCACAGCTGGAATGCTTTGTAAATGATCCCCAAACCATTGCTGGTCTTTGAACACTTCCCCAGTTCAAAGTACAGAACACCATCTATTATCAGCAAACTCTGAAAAGCCAAATGAGACATTTAAAGTAGCCTTGAGTAAAGGTCATATTCCTAAAGTACATAGACCTGAAAACTAAAGCTTTCTGATGAGAAGTGAACTACTGCCCACTCCTAGTGGTAACACATTCTGTATCCTTGTCAGAGGCAGATACGATTCATTGACTTTTCCTGAGAAGACGCCACTAAACACTTAAATAAGGATCTTAGATAAATGTCTTTTAAGGGCAAATAGAAAAGAGTTCAGAAATTATTCACTTGACTTATCATCAACCATTAAAACCCTGGTGCTGTTAGTACCTATATTATTGCTGACATGTAGGAACAAAAGATAGACATGTAGATGTGGTGGAAAGATCACTGGTACTAGAATCAGATCAGTTTTTGATTCCCAGCAAGTCACCTCATCTTGCTAAACTCTACTCTTTCTAACTGCAAAATGGGAGTAATTAATTATATCTATTTCACCATACTGTTTAAAAATTAAATTAAATAGTATATATTAGGTCATTTCCTAAATTAGCAGTTATACAAATGTTGAGCTTATTATGTAACATCCATTATGTTCTTCTCGATCCCCATGGAAGTTCTTTGAATAGCCCTACAAGCATTTGTAGTTAATTTTTTCATAAATAGATTTTGCTTTTTAGGACACTTATTTTAAAGTTTATTTATTTATAATCTCTACACCCAACATGGGGCTCAAACTCGAACTCATGACCCTGAGGTCAAGAATCACATGCTCCACCACCTGTGCCAGCTAAGGGCCCCTACGACACTTTTAGATTTACAGAAAAATTGAGAAGTTAGCATACAGAATTCCCATATACCCTATACCCAGTTTCCTCTAGTATTAACATCTTATATTGGTATAGTATATTTTACAATTAATAAGCAAATATTGATACACTATTACTAACTAAAATCCAGAGTTATTCAGAGTTCCTTAGTTTTACCTAATGTCCATTTTCTAAGATACCATGTAAAATACATTATATATATATTTTTTTAAGATTTTATTTATTTACTCATAGAGGCACACAAAGAGAGAGAGGCAGAGACACAGGCAGAGGGAGAAGCGGGCTCCATGCAGGGAGCCCGGTGTGGGACTCGATTCCAGGTCTCCAGGATCACACCCAGGGCTGAAGGCGGCGCGGCATTAAGCCACTGAGCCACCCGGGCTGCCCCACATTACATTTAATTGACATGTTTCCTTAGACTACTAGTGGTTGTGACATGTTCTCAGACTTTATAATGATCTGGACCATTTAAGAGAATATTTCTCAAGTATTTCATAGGACACCCCTTTATAGCAATTTATCTAATTTTTTCTCACGATTAGATTGCAGTTATGAGTTTTGGGGAGGCTGATCACAGAGGTAAAGTGCCATCTTCATCACATCATATCAAGAGTATGTACTACGATTTAGTTTATGACATTGATGTTGACTTTGATCACCTGGCTGAGGTAGTGTTTATCAGGTTTCTCCACTGTAGAGTTATTCTTTTTCTCCCTTTCTGTACTGTATTCTTTGGAGGAAGTCAGTCATGATGTGAGGCTCATGATTAAGGAATGGAGAGCTCTACTCTCCCTCTCAGTTTGTCTTTACCAAATAAAAGCAGCATTTCCAGAGCTTGGCCACTTGCAGCCGGGGAATGTTGGGACTATATTTCCAAAGAGCTGGTATGAGCTCACTGTTTTTTAGGAGAAAAACTGCAATTAAGAGTAGTTTTCTATTCCTTTCCTTGAAAATCATAGTTCCCATTTTTCCTTCAAGATAATTTTTTCCTTAGAGAAAAAATGTTTACTTTGTTAGATTTGACATTGAATGCTTGAGGGAGCCTGTCCTCTTCATATAGTGTTGTGGTTTTTTTTTCTTCTTTATTCTACTTTCTTATCTGTACCTTCTTTAAAAGGAGAGCTCCTGCATTCATTTCTTCTTTTAGATTTTCCCACCATGCTACTTCAAATATGTTGCCTGTATAATTTTCTGAGATAAAATTTAGAATCCAAGCTTTTCTCTGAGGGAGCATTACCTTTGAAGTTCAGGGAAGCATCAGAATCAAATGAAATCTACAATTTACCTCCTTACAACAAATTCTGGGAAGATAAAACTAACGATACAAAAGGAAAAATCTGTTTCAAACTGATAATAAAGATGCTGTAATGAGTAGAAATAAAGAAAACATGACAAAGTCATGAATAAAGTCACTTGGTTTACAACAATTGCATTTCCCTAAACTCAGCAATGTGGGACAGCCAAAGTATCTAAACCTCAAATTTCTGATTCACTCTTTCCTACGCAAACTTCATTTCTCAAATACTAGTCTCTATAGCAGAACAAAACACCATACACATACAAATATGCAAAGTGATGGATTGTCTGAGTGGCTCAGTGGGTTGAGTATTCAACTCTCAGTTTCCGCTCAGCTTGTGATCTCAGGGTCATGAGATGGAGCCCTGCATCCTGCCTCAGGCTCACACTCAGTAGGGAGTCTGCCTGAGATTCTTTCCCTTTCCCTCTCTGCCGCTCCCCCAGCTCATGCTCTTTCTTTCTCTCTCTAAAATAAATAAATAAATATTTTTTAAAAATGCAAAAAGTGAAATTTGACACAAGGAATTTGGATGAGTTAAACTAAGTCATTAATATTTGTTTTAAAAGAAAGCTGTATAGAAGTACGTAACATTTTTCTTTTTTTCTTTTTTTTTTATGATAGGCACACAGTGAGAGAGAGAGAGAGAGAGAGAGAGGCAGAGACACAGGCAGAGGGAGAAGCAGGCTCCATGCAGGGAGCCCGACGTGGGATTCGATCCCGGGTCTCCAGGATCGCGCCCCGGGCCAGAGGCAGGCGCCAAACCGCTGCGCCACCCAGGGATCCCGCAACTTACTTTTTGACAAAAAAAGGTAACAAAGATTAAAGTTTCCTTGGTTACAATACAGTATAAAGGAAAGAATACTAGTTTGGGAACTGGAAAGACCTGATACCAAATTCTAACCTCACCACCATATGATCTCTCATGAGTTAACTTTCCTGAATCTCAGTTTCCTCATCTATAAAAGACACACTAGGCTGACAAGTTGTTATGACGATTACATACAAGTTGTTATGACGATTCCATATAATGTAGGTTAGATGTATAGCAAAAAGCCAACTAAATATATACCAGGCTCTGAATTAGAAAGAGAGAAGGAAGATACTATTCTGATCCCCACAGAGTAAAATTATCAAAATAATACAAAACAATACACTCTACAAAGTGATTTAGAAAAAAGTAGCTTCCCTAAGAAAGTAATATTGAAGCTAAAATAAATCACTGAAAGAGCTGCAAGAGAGGTAGGTATTAACTAAATCAAATCCTGAGGAAGAGCAATGCAGACAAAGGAAACAGAATGTGCAAAGCTCCCATGGTGGGACACATGCTGGTGTTTTTAGGGAGTGAAAGGATGCAGGCTCCAGGGACAATACCTGGGAGAGGTGGCAGGAACCAGGATGAGCTGGGCCTTGTAGACCACCATAAGGATTTTGGTCCTTGCCCTACAAATAATGAAAAACCTTTGAAAAGTTATGAGCAGAGCAGCCTGCGTGGCTGAGCGGTTTAGCACTGCCTTCAGCCCAGGGTGTGATCCTGGAGACCCTGGATCAAGTCCCTCTCAGGCTCCCTGCATGGAGGCTGCTTCTCCCTCTGCCTGCTTCTGCCTGTGTCTCTGCCTCTTTCTCTCTCCATGTCTCTCATGAATGAATAAATAAAATAAAAAAAAAAAAAAAAGAAAAGTTTTGAGCAGAGCAGGAACATAATCACATTTTTAAGAAAGCACCAGCCTGCAGTGGGAAGAGACTCTAGGGGCAGGAGAAGAGAGACAGGAAGGCCTGAGGAAGCCAAGACAGCAGGCTAACTAGGGGCTGACAGAGGTCCCAGAAGAGGAAATGTAGGCACCAAGTAATTAGCAAATGATAAAGCCAGAATCGGCAGGTTCATGCTCCTCCAAAGTTTGTGTTTTCTAACCTTATATGTTATGATAAAATACTAAATACCTGCAATGAGCACACAAAGAAAGCAAGATGCTTGTGAATAACCAGTTGAGTAAAAGAATTTCCCTAGGGTCCAACATTTAGATTTATTCCCAGGAATATAATTACATGGAGGAAACGGAATGCACAGGATAGCAAAGTTCACAAGCAACTGAGGAACTAAATACATAAGGGAGGGAGAGATAGGGTAGTAGAAAGGGCACAAGATGGAGAAACTGGATTCCCAACTTCTAGTCCCAGCTCTGCAATATCTATTTGGAGGAATAGGTGACTTCTCTTTAGACCACTCCCATCTCTGATAGGACCAAGTAGAACTAGTTGATCTCTAGGGTCCCTGTCAGGGGAAATGTTTTCTCACTGTGGAAGATACATCTATGAAAAATAGAGAGTTGTTTAGTACAGTGGTGTAGTGTGCAGGTTCTGAAGCCATCATAGCAAAAGCAAATACTTAATAAGTGTTTGTCATATGCAGGCATTCTTCTAAGTATTATATATATAAAATCCCTTAATCTCCCCAACAAATTTTGTGGGTAAGAACTATTATTACTATCATTAGTTTCATTTCACAGTTGAGAAAACATAGGCACAGAGATGTCAAGTTTCTTGCTCAAGATTTCACAATTACTAAGCGGCAGAGACAAGATTTGAGTATCGTACCCTAGCTATGACACATACATCCTCTTAAGGGTGCCTGGGTTCAACTACTGGCTCTGATATTTTCCAGTAGTGGGAGTCCTCCTGTGACTCAGTTTTCTCATCTATAAAATGGAAATAGTAATAGTTTTTACCTAAAAGTGGTTTTGTGAAGATTAATTGAGGGTATACATATGAAGTGAGTAGAAGAACATTATCTAGGACTTAGTAAGCACTCAGTAAATGTTAGATATTATTATTATTTGCTGGCCCAACAAAGAATGGACAAATACATTTCTCTGCTAAGTGGCGAAAATGCCTTATTCTTACCCCAAGCTTTCCTGGTGTTTCCAAGGCCAAGAGGCAAACTTTTCTTTTCTTTTTTTTTTTTTTTAATTTTTATTTATTTATGATAGTCACAGAGAGAGAGAGAGAGAGAGAGAGAGAGGCAGAGACACAAGCAGAGGGAGAAGCAGGCTCCATGCACCGGGAGCCCAATGTGGGATTCGATCCCGGGACTCCAGGATCGCGCCCTGGGCCAAAGGCAGGCGCCAAACCGCTGCACCACCCAGGGATCCCCCCAAGAGGCAAACTTTAAAACTATGAAACCCCGCAGAGAAGAGCTATTGTCTGTTCTGTGCAAAGAATTTCTCCCCACATGTTTATTTATAATGTATGCCCTCACTTAAACCTTGAAATAGAAAAAACTGTGGTGATGGTAAATAAAATAACCTATGTACAAAATAAAACGTAGCTCCTATACCAAATCTAATATGGTTTGAATTAGGTTTGGAACTCCTTAGGGTCATAAATCAATTTATTGAGTCATAACCAGCATTTAAAAGAAATGAAATAGAATGGTGTAGGATTGGTAGCAAACATCAGAAACCATTGAGATTGATAAAGCTAAGTATTGTTTCGTAAAATGAGAAAGAATTGTTTTGTAAAATGAGAAAAGGAGAACATAAATACATTCTTTACTTCATACAGTTAAAAAAATTTCACTAACACTGAGCTACATTATTTATTCATTCAACAAACATTCACTGTATGTAATTTGTGCTAAGCATTCCTCCAAGAGCTAAGTTCACAAGAAATAATTAACAGAGTTCCAGTTTCAAGAAGTTCAAAATGAAGTGGGAAAGACAGATACTAAACAAAACCAAACTGCTCTTTACAAGGCTTAGGCTTTCCTTCCTGGGAGAGGAGTGCTGTTTATGAGGGAAGGAATGCTTGGGATTACTGACGTATCATTGGAATCCTATGGCTGGGAAAGGGGGGCTCATTCTGTCCAGGTCAGTTGTAGCTTGGTAAATTTTGATTTTGGATTTACCTTCCTTAAAAAAATACAACATTTACACAGCTGAGGAACAGATAAACTGTAAGATGCAAGTCACAATTTATGTAGCTGATTTAATATATTGTCTAGGTTCTTTTGGAACACTGAGAGGGGACATAGGATGCCATGGGAAAATACTACATCCCTGTCCACTCCTACTCCTCTAGATCCTATCATTAAAATGTGTCAGAGAGAAGAAGATGTGGAATTGTGGGAACTGGATATAGTTAAAACCTCATTGTCATTATTGCGGGAGCCCCACAGATTGTTAATAAGGCTGTTTGAATTAGCCCCTGCTCCTGGAAGGGTAAGGTGTGAATCCATTGGTAGCCAGGCCCCTTGAGTCAGTGAGAGGAATATGGGAGTAGAAGAAGGAGTCTCTGTACTGCCTTGTTAGGTGTTTTCTGAAAGTCCCTGAATCAGTATTTTATTTTCTGTTAATTTGTTGCATTCACTATGTGCAAGAGATTGGGCTAGATGGCAGAGGTGACACAAAGGTAGGAGACACAACCTTTGCACACAAAGAACTCAAGCAGGGGACAAGACATTTACACAAGGGACAAAAGTCTAAAGTACATATAAAGCAACACAGTTTAGCACAAGAACACTGACCTTGGAGTGAATCGTGATCCTGCCACTTTCTAGCTGTGTGACTCTGGGCAAAATCATCTAACCTTTCAGAGCTTTAGTTTCCTTAGGTGCAATATCAGGAAGATTGGGTAGTTATGAGGAGTAAAAGATAGCCATGAGTAAAATAAGCAGCATATCCTGAATGAATAGTAGATACTTTTGAGTTGACTGCAAAATCAAAATGCCTGCAAAGATATAACACTGAAATGCTTTGGAACTTCAAAGGAGGAAAGTATCATTTCAGGAAAAACTTCTTAGAGGTGACATCTGAGATAAACCTTACAGGACTTGTCTGACATTAAAAGAAGACAATGCTGGGGCGCCTGGGTGGCTCAGTCAATTAAGCATCTGCCTTCAGCTCAGGTCATGATCCTGGGGTCTTGGGATGGAGCCCCACATTGGGCTCCCTGCTCAGCGGGGAGCCTGCTTCTCCCTCTCCTCCCTGCTTGTTCTCTCTCTCTCTCTCTCTCCCAAATAAACAAATAAAATCTTTAAAAAAAAAAAAAAAAAGAGAGAGACAATGCAGTAGGAGGAAAATATCCCTAGGGTGGAATGACATAAGCAAAGACATGGAAGCTGGAAAAAACTGAGACCTTCCAACTAATAGACATGTTTTTGCTGGGAATTGTAGTTACATAGCTGAATAAGTCAGTCTCCAACCTCAAAAAGCTCATAGTCCAGTAGGGAGACAGACACAGGAACTGAAGCTGACAGAGCAGAGTGATAACTGGCTGTGATGGAGGATGCACAGGAGCTGTAGGAATTCAGCAGAGACCACTTGGACCGGCCAGAGCTAGAAGAAAAAAATATGGCAGTACTGTAGAACTTGCTGGTGGAGCTATTTAATGCCATGATGAGGCCTAGGATCAACAGTGAAGCTGAGTGGCTGAAATGAGGGAAAGTGAGTCATTAGTGTTGAGGAGTTCAAGGATTAGTGGAACTAAATGATCACAAAGCTTATTGTTGCCTGTTGATGACTCAGAGGGCAGAGATAAAAGGAAGGCTATGTGGAAGAGGTCAATGAACCAGGTGTAAAAGTCACCCAAAAAGTAAGATTATATCCTGGAGCGTTTTGGTGTTTGAGATGTGCTAGCTACTTTCTATGTAGCACCTGCTTTCTGCCAGGCACTTAGCTTCATTATAGTATCTCTGATTGTGTTGGTTAGAATATTGGTTGGTTTGCTGCAACAGAAAAGTCCAAAATAAGTGGCCTAATAAGATCAGAGTTTGTTCTGTTCCTCTGTCAAGTAAAGTCCGGCTATGTAGTCCATGGCTGCTATGGCAACACACACAATCATCAAGATTTCAGAGTCTTTCTGTTTTGTTGTCCTGCCAGCTTGTATATCAACTCTCATCCTGACATCTGCATTCCTACTTGCTGGAAAGAAGGGACAGTGGATTATGTGACTCAGAACCACTAAGAGTTGACCAAGATTCAAGGGGAGGAAGATTAGATTCCCCTGGTAGAAAGGGAGCAGCAAGGTCACATTGCAGAAGGTGGGTTTGGGAGATACTGTTGTAGCCATATTTGGAAAATACAATCTGCCACACATTATAATAAATGACCTTTAACAGAATGCTGCTTAGCCTAATAATATGAGTAATCTGTAGAACAAACGGTCATGAATAAAATGGAATCCATTTACTTATTTCATTCATTTTAATCCACAGAACAACACTTTAAGGTAGATTTAATTCATACCCTCATTTTAGAGATAAGGAAAACTGGTAATTTGCCAAGATCCCCAAGACAGCTAGTTGTGGAGCAAGGATGTGACTCCCAATCTTGTGATCCTTCCTGGCATGACAGAGCGTCTCATGAAGCCGGACATCCAGAGAAAATGCAATAGAAAAGAAAGATTTCCTTGTTATAGTTAATCACGTCACCACACTGGAAATGTCCAATAAATGGTAGTCACTGCCATCGGTGAGAGCAATGTGTGGAATGCTGAGACAACTGGGTTCTATTTCTGACTCTGCTTCTCATCAACTGTGTGAACTTGGGCAGATCACTGAACCTCTCTGGACCTACCTTTCCTTGCCTATAAAATGAGGAAGATAATGTCAATGATCTCTAAGGTTCCTTCCAGCACTAAAACCTATATGAAGACTGAGTACTCTTTTTCTTATTATTTCTACATGTTATGATTGGCCAAGCTATTTTCTATTACTAAGCAATTAATTATCTAATCTATTAAGTGTAAACTGCAACAGTTAAGGAGCAACTAAGAATAGTTAAAACTGTTAGATCAAAGACTCTACTAAAATGTTTCTGAATATATGCTCATGGGCTTACTTGAAAAGCTTATTCATCGTTCCATTGAAATCTCATGGGATGAAACATTCAAGAATCTACAAATTCTGTTATATTCATAATAGTAACATTATAATGTAGTGTTATTTTGACGATGGAATATACCATTTATTTCACAGCTATGCAGAGCAGATAGATCTTTTTTTAAAAGGCACATCACCTCTATCAAGTTTCAATGTTCAGTCTTTCATCTTCTAAATCCTACCTGTTCTTCAAAACTCAATTCTGGAATCATTTTTCTTTCTAAGAATCTTCTGGGGTCCCTCTCCCATCTAAGTCCATCTCCCCCAAGCTGCCTTGGATGCCCTACTCTGTACTCTCAAGGTCCCTGGTACTTCTGTTTTAGCACTTATTAACACTGGGTTACATTGTACTATCACAGTCTGTAATTTCTTTGTCTATTGTCCCTTCTGGCTGATCTTGAGGACAGAAGATAACTTCCACCACCAGTGGTTAACAGGAAGCCTAGACCTAGTACGTGCTCAGTGAACACCTGCTGAAAGAATAGAGATCTTTCTTCTCTTTCAGGAGATGTTCATGATGAAAACAATAGATGCACTTTTTATTTTAATCAAATTCCCAAATCCTTCAAATATTATTCATGTCTATTATTCTACAGATAAGTATAGCTGGAGCTTTGATGAATGTGTACCATTAAGAGGAGAAAGGGGAAAAAGCAGCAACTGGTATTAATGGTTACCATATACACTTTTTCCAGTAACATTAAAAATAATCTTCATAAAATCTACAAGGTCAGATTTTCTCTATTTTCTCTGTTATACAGAAACTGAGGCTTAGATAGATTTAAAAAAAAGAAAAAAAGAAAAAAAGCTTGCCAAAGATCACAGAGGTCTTGAATAACAGAGTGGGATTAACCTGACTGATCTAATTTCACACTGCCTCTCCAGGGAGAAAAGTAGGGTGGTAGTGGGGTGGGGGAGAAAGGTGAGAGTAGAAGGGGGAGGATGGGGCCTCATGTTCTGAAACCTCTCCTGTGTTTAAAAGTGATCTATCCCTCGAGTTTATCCTTACTACCCTGAATTTTAGCCCTTTACATGAAGGTTAAGCAGCAAATGCTCCCCCATCATAACTACTACCTGTGTTCCTCCCCGCTCATTATTTGAGCCTTGGAGGTTGTACAGATGCTATTGTTAAGTTGTTCTCATTAAGAGAGAAATAGGGCGGGACAGGGGAGGAGTGTGGCAAATCAAATCCTCAGGTCCAACCAACCAGATAAACAAAGAAACACAGGTGCCCTTATAATTAAGGTTCACAATGAGCTTGTGAGGCCTTTGTGTGAAGATTTGAGACTTTTGAAGAAAAATAACATTGTCCTTAACACAGGAATTGCCTTTCAGAGTCAAAAAGTAAGTTTCCATCTCTTACTACTTGCTTTCTTACATGAAGCTGACTATCCTAGAATCACAAAAGACTTGTAATTGTAAAATTATAACAGATTCTATTTATGGTTTGTATTGGGAAGGAATGTAAATTAATATACTTTGGAGAATTTAACATAATTCCAAAACATTTGTTTTAAATAGTTAATACCATCTGGATAAAATTAATATCTTATATATTAATTAACCTTAATATATAAAATAAAATTGATATTGATAAAATTAATATTTTATATATTGCAATATATACATATATATAGTTTAGCCTAAAAGATATTTCAGTTGATGAGAAATAGCTTTTTCTTGTACTATGGTTCTTAATTCTATGATGATTTATTTTTTATGAGATTTTTCATAAGTAGTATTACCTTAACATATTTGAGTACAAAATTGAAGATATGTTATTTCTTATTTATGTGTAGAAGTTTTCAATTGTTTTCAAAAGACCTCATAAATCTGGAGAATAGATCAAATCTTTGAATATAATAAACAAAATGCATGACAAAGTAGAGTTCTAAATATGCCAGGTTCTTTTCTTTGAAGAATTTATGGCTGAACTGATATTGGAAAATTTAAGACTGGAAGAATTGATTATTTTTGCTGTATACCTCACATCTGGGTTTGAATTTCATCTTAGTAATACAAGCACACATAAACGCTACATGAGTTTCTTTTAAATGGGGACAGCTTCCTCCTATGAATTCTGACAGGTTGTGCATTTACACAATCTTTAGTGTTAAATAACAATATCTTCAGATGTCAATATAAGGAACATACTAAAATCTTTATATAAGTGTCAAAAAGAACTTACAATTTGTAAAATGTGTAAACATTCAAAGAACTCCAGGGATTATTCCTATTGCTTTCTGTCTGTTAACTTTTTAATACTCAGAACCCCCAAGAAGTCAGTTCTAATATTATGCCCATCTTACAGACAAGAAAACTGAAGAACAAAGAGGTGAAGTAGCTTAGCCAAGGTCACAGGGCTAATAAGTGGTAGAGCTAGGATTCAAAACAAGGCAGGTTTTAGAGCCCATGCTCTTACCCACCACACTGAATAGAAAAATTAGATTCCCTGGAGAGGTGATTGAGTAGTAAGATGATTATAAAAAGCAGAGTTTTGCTATAAGGGTTGTGCCTAAATTATTGAAAACGACAGGTTTCAAGTTTATATACATCTACCTGGCAGTGTGTTAGGCTAAGTGCTTTAAGTATCTCCTTACATTTAATCCTCTCAAACATACTGTGATGTATTTATCTAACTGTGTAAACTAGGCAAGTTGTTTGACTTCCCTTAATTTAAGCCTCAATTTCCTCATCAGCTGATGTGGGGATGAAATTATATACAAAGTGCTTAGCATAGTGCTTAACTCAAAGTCAACTCTCTATGAAAGTTAGCTATTATTATCATTACTGGTTTTAGGCTTAGAAAAACCAAGTAACTTGTTCAAGATGACATACCTTAAGGAGGGTAGAGCTACAACTTGGAAGCTAGGTCTGATTAATACACTATCTATAGTGGCTAAGACTATGTTCTTTACTGTGCTAAATTGCCCTGAATTCTTGTCTGCCCATCTCTGGCACAATGCCTTGCCTTATAGGTACTTTGATAATAATCAGAGATAGTGATTCATTTAAAAAATTTACATTAATGACAAAATAATAAAAATTTACTACTGATTTTTTAATGCAGATAAGCAAAAGAACTAAAAATCACTCATAATCTCACCTTCCAAAATAAACACTGTTTGCCCTTTCACAAAGAGTGTCATTCTAAGCATACATTTTGTGATCTGCTTTTTTCCCCCTTTGAAATATATTATGAACATCTTTCCATATTGTTAAAGATTTACCTACAGTATCATTCTTAATGTCTACAGAATATTGCATTGTACAATCAGTCCCATTTGTTGACCATTAAAGACTATTTCTAATTTTTCCATATTCCAAAGAATGCTACATACAGCAAACAATCATAGAACGTCACCTTTGAACATATTAATGATTACTTTCTTAAAATAAACTTACAGAAATGGAGCTACCAGGTCAAAGGATACCAGTTTGCAGAATTTTGAGTTGGTATATCCCATCTGCTCAGGAACAAAACTCGTTTGTATTACATAGTCAAAGGAGACCAGCAAAACAGCTCTTGTAATCATCAGGGATTATTCCATTTTAAGGCTGCACTAAAAATGAATTCATTTAAAACTTGGATTAAATGAGATAATCCATGGAAAATAAATATTATAAGTGGTCAATAAATAATTGCTATTATTATAATGAAAACAACATCAAATTTATTTTATTTGGCCTTCCAAGTCCTTTTATTACTGAGTCTCTAGTTTATTTGGGTTTATTTGAAGGTCTGAATGACTCAAGCCCTAAAAATCAGGGAAAACTTGGGAGTACTGAGAATTAAGAAGTAAATCAATAGACTAGGTGTCAGGAGAATTTTTACAATTTTTCCTTCTGCTTCCCTTGTGACCTTGCCCAGGTCTTCTCTGGACCTTAGAGCCTTCACCTATAAAGAGGCATTGGATAAGAAGACCTTTTTAATAACTCCATTCTATCACTATGATATATTTTTTAAGAAGATTCATTTATTTTATTGGAGAGAGCGAGAGAGATAGAGAGAACAAGAGAGAGCATGAGCAGGGAGGAGAGGGAGAAGCAGGCTTCCCACTGAGCAGGGAGTCTAACTCGGGGCCTACCCCAGGACCTCAGGATCATGACCTGAGCCAAAGGCAGACACTTAACCGGCTGAGCCACTCAGGTTCCCCTATCACTATGATATTAATTTACTTCAAACCAATATGAATACTTCTTATTCATACCTGTATTTCCTGTATTTTGAATCAAGGTGGATTTTCTTTAGGCAATAATGGACATTATCAGCCACCCTATGAACTGTGAGTTTCTGAGCCCTGACTGTGCACATTTTATGAAGATCATAGGAAGCCTAAGAAGCCATTTTTTCCTCTCCTTTTTTTTTTTTTTAAATCTTCTCATTCTTAATTATCATCACAATACCCAGCACTGGACTAACATTGTATTATTCAAATATCTGGTGTGGTTTAGGAGATCTGAGAGCAACTGAAGGGCTCTCCTAAATCATTCAGGCCAACAGACATTTTTACCTTAAATTATCATTAACATATTTATTTTACATTGTAGTGCATAAAAGTCTTGGCCATTTTTTTTAATTTAAATTTTAGTTAACATACAGTGCAATATTGGTTTCAGGAATAGAAATCAGTGATTCATGACTTACACACAACACCCAATACTCATCACAATAAGTGCTCTCCTTAATATCCATCACTCATCTAACCCATCCCCCACCCACTTCCTCTCCATCAACCCCCAGTTTATTCTCTATTGTTAAGAATCTCTTATGGCTTGTTTCCCTCTCTTCTTTTTTTTTCCTTTCCCCTCTTCCCATATATTCCTCTGTTTTGTTTCTTAAATTCCACATATGAGTGAGATTATATGGCATTTGTCTTTCTCTAACTGACTTGTTTGGTTTAGCATAATACACTCTAGCTCCAACCATGTCATCACACAGAGTAAGATTTCATTTTTTTCTGATAGCTCAGAGTGCTTAGAATGACACTCCATATATATGTATATATCATATCTTCTTTATCCATTCATCAGTCAGTGGGCATTTGTGCTCTCTCCATAGTTTGGTTACTATTGATAACGCTTTTATAGACATTGAGGTGCATATACCCCTCTGAATCTGTATGATTCTATCCTTTGGGTGAATACCTAGTAGTGCAATTGCTGGATCATAGGGTAGCTCATTTTTTAACTTTTTGAGAAATCTCCATACTGTTTTCTAGGGTGGCTGCACCAGTTTGCATTCCCACCAACAGTGCAAGAGGGTTCCCCTTTCTCCACATCCCCACCAACACCTGTTGTTTCTTGCGTTGTTAATTTTAGCCATTTGACAACTGTAAGATGATGTCTCATTGTGGTTTTGATTTGTATTTCCCTGATGATGAGTGATGTTGAACATCTTTCCATGTGCCTGTTAGCCATCTGGATGTCTTCTTTGGCAAAGCGTCTCTTCATGTCTTCTGCCCATCTCTTAAATGGATTGTTTTTCAGGTGTTGAATTGGATAACTTCCTCCTCCTCCTCCTCCTCCTCTTCTTCTTCTTCGATAACTTCTTATAGATTTTGGATACTAACTCTATCGGATACGTCATTTGCAAATATCTTCTCCTACTCCATAGGCTGTCTTTTAGTTTTGTTGATTGTTTCTTTCACTGTGCAGAAGCTTTTTACCTTGATGTAGTCCAAATAGTTCACTTTTGCTTTCGTTTCCCTTACCTCCTGGGACATGTCTTGTAAGAAGTTACAGCTGACGTTGGGGTTTAGTGATGTCGTTCACTGTCTCCATTTCTCACCTCCCTTTGGACTTACCTTGAACACACTAGTCAACTGGCCAGACATGGCTTCAGGGACCAACTTAAAGTGTCAACACTGCCTGCCAGAGACAGACCACATTTTGGGTGCACCTTCACCCAGAGGGTTAAAATCCATCCGAAGGGTTCCAAAGGGGACAAGTTTGCAAACCCTCAGGGCTCCGTAGTGTTTTGCCAACAGGGTGTGGGTGGACATGAACGGCCAAACAGCCAACTCACTTAAAATTCAAGCCCAGGTAGCAGTACTGGAGTAAAGGAAGAAGTTCTAATCGTTCACCTTTTCCAGCACGGACTCCAGGCCAAGCGCCAGGGCCTCCCCCAGGAGGCGTGCCCGGCGGGGTCGACCCTCGGCCTCTCGCGCGGGGCGCCCCCTGGAGGCCGCAGTGGGGGTGACGGCGGAGACGGCGCCGTGGGGCGGGGCGCGGCTACCTGGCCCTGGAGGCGCCTCTTCCCGGCGGGGCAGCCTGGCCGCAGGCGGCGGGGGCGGGGGCGCGGGGGGAAGAGGCGCCTCCTGGGCCAGGTAGCCGCGCCCCGCCCCGCCCCGCCCCGCCCCGCGAGCCGGGAGGACGGGGGAGCCCCCGCAGTGGGCGATCGCGCCGCGCGCCGGGCCCCAGCATCCGGCCCCAGCACCCGGGCCCCGCCCCCGCCCCCGCCGCCTCCGCCCTGCGCCCTCCCCCTCCCCCTCCCCCTTCCCCCCTTGCCCCCCCAGCCGCCCTGGGGTTTTGCTGAACTAGCTGGTGGCGCCAACAAGTCCGGGCGGCCCGGAGCGAGCGGGGCCGGGTGCCGGGCGAGCGGGCGCGGTGCCCTGGGGGCCCCTCCGCCGGGGTGGCGCCCGCTGGGTGCGGGGAAGCTGCGCCCCCGCTGCGGACCTGGACCCGGGCGCTCCTGGCGGCGGGGGAGGCAGGCCGCCCGGTGCTGCGCAGGCCCGGGGGCGCGCGGTCGTCTCTCTTGGGGCGGGAGGTGGTCAAAGATTCAGTAAGATTTAGTAAGCACACGTCCTGGAGCCCGAGCCTGCTGCGACAGGCCCCCGTCCCCGGCAGATGTTAGGGGATTCAGGCACACCCCAGGGAGACTGAAGGAAGGGGCTTCTAGAAGACAACCCCAGGTTGGGGGAAAGTGAGTCCTATTAATTCCCAAGGTGTTAGCCCGTACCTGTAAGGGTGGTAATTCGCGTAAAATCTTCCCCTGGGCATTCAAATACCTGCCGTCCAAAGCAGTTTGGCAGGAGCCTGGGGGGATCCTGAAAGCCTCTGCGTGCCCCTCACCCAGTTGCTTTATTTCACTAGAACCCCTTCCTTAAAGAGGCTGCCTCCCTTTACTCTCCTGCATTTGCGTGTATATTTTACAATACTTGTCAATATAAAAATTGACACTGAACAAGCTTTAACCTCAGTCATTTCAGAATAAAAGTGAGATGTGAATGGAACTTCATTCATGAGGGAAGTAGTCTGTGTGAAGTGTTTTGTAAATGTGAGTGGGAAGAATTTTAAACTGAATAAAATTAATGTAATGAGGAATCAGAAGGTTCAATCCAGATGTTTGCCTCCATGCATCCCTAATAAAGTGACAGTGCGGTGCTGCACAGGGCCTTTCACTGTGGTTCTTAGAGCGGCCCTGCGGTTGATTAAGAACAAGTGGATGGGGGATCCCTGGGTGGCTCAGAGGTTTGGCGCCTGCCTTTGGCCCAGGCACGATCCTGGGGTCTGGGGATCGAGTCCCACTAGGGCTCTCGGCATGGAGCCTGCTTCTCCCTCTGCCTGTGTCTCCGCCTCTCTCTCTCTTTATGTCTATCATAAATAAATAAATAAATCTTAAAAAAAAAAAAAGAAAAAAAAAAGAACAAGTGGATGGTTGGATTCTTTCCACTCATTTTCTAAGACACTAACCATTCCTTGGGGCGGATGGAGTGGTGACCCACCCACCTATGTAGAGGATTTTCCCCCTCTCCCAACTACTTTAGAAATATACGAAGGATTTACATGAAGATTTTCAGTTAAAGAACTTGTAAGTAATCCTCTTTAGTTATCATTAGTACTAGACCCTAAAACCCTTCCTTGCGTGTTAAGATGAGGTGGTTGGATGTGATTGTAATAGAGGTGGGGTTGTGATTTAGAGCTAGTGGTCTCATTAATTCGACTAGGTAATGTGTGTTTTGGATTAACAGAGAACTCCTTAGCATTTGTATAGAGGCAATATTATTTGGCATAGGGATTCTAATTCAGATATTCTTGGTTCAGGTCTGATCCCGACACCTGGTAGTAGTTCTTTGACCTTGCATAATTAATTTCTTGACCTACCATCCTCTGCCCCTTTGTTCCCAGTGAGCCAATGGGGATCACACCAACCTTTAACATGGGAATTAAATGAGATGCAATATATATAAAAAATGAAATACTATGTAAATACAGTGCCTGGCACGTGGGCATTCAGTAAATACTCCTATTGTTAACTATCCACAAACAGTAGCGATTGCCATCACTACTACCTACCTACTTCAAAACATCTATACCGGCCCATGGTTGGAGAGAAGTTTCTTGCAAAGGGGCAGGAGGGAACTCTCTGGAGTGATTGAAATAAGCTATATCTTGACTGTGGTTTTAAGAGGGTGTATCCATTTGTCAAAACCCATCAAACTGAACCCTTTAAGGTCTGTGTACTTGATTATATGTGCACATCTCGATAAAGTTAATTTTAAAAATTAACCTCCAGGGCAGCCTGGGTGGCTTAGTGGTTTAGCGCCACCTTTGGCCCAGGGCATGAGCCTGGAGACCAGGGATTGAGTCCCACGTCCAGCTCCCTGCATGGAGCATGCTTCTCCCTCTGCCTGTGTCTCTGCCTCCCTCTGCGTGTGTCTCTCATGAATAAATAAATAAAAATCTTTAAAAAAAACTAACCTCCAAATGTGGTGGTGGTTGGGGGAGGGGGTAGTTGACATACCAGCCTAATTCTGCGTCCTCTCGTCATTCATTTCTAGAGGCCCCTCTGCATATGAGCATATCTTCTTCATAAGTTTACGTTGGGTCTTAGGAAACAAAGAAGTTGCTCTCCTTTTTCAGGTTGTGGTCAAGACTGATGGTCCATGGAGAAGAATGATTGGTTCGCGTTGAGATGATATTTAATTTGAAACTTACATATAGTATTAGTTTTTACTAAATAGCTTTTAAAAACCAGAGTAAAATGTTTTATTTGATCCAATAGAGCTTGTTTGTGTAATATATCCATCCAATAAACACAGTTTCTGAAAGGTCATAGTCGTTTTGTATCCCTTTCCTTGCTTTCAATAAATTCTTTGTATTGTTTGTAGTTAAGTGAGATACCTAACATGCTTTTAGCACAGTACTAGGCACTTAGTAAATGCTAATTTATGCTAGCTGTTATTATTAAAATCGATATATTCATATTCCTCTTTTTTTGGAGGTCAGAATATGCATAGTTGAATGTCAATTCATTACAAAGATGCTGTGAAAAACGGTTGTTTTCTGAAGCTTCTCTCCTTGACTAGTAGATAAGTAAATGGTCTTCACATGGTCTTTTCTCTGTCCTAATCACCTCTTCTTCTTCTTTTTTTTTTTTAAGATTTTATTTATTTAGGGATCCCTGGGTGGCGCAGCGGTTTAGCGCCTGCCTTTGGCCCAAGGCGCGATCCTGGAGACCCAGGATTGAATCCCACGTGGGGCTCCCGGTGCATGGAGCCTGCTTCTCCCTCTGCCTGTGTCTCTGCCTCTCTCTCTCTCTCTATCATAAATAAATAAAAAATTTTTTAAAAAGATTTTATTTATTTATTCACAGAGACAGAGAGGCAGAGGCACAGGCAGAGGGAGAAGCAGGCTCCATGCAGGGAGCCTGACGTGGGACTCGATCCAGGGTCCCCAGGATCACACACTGGGCTGCAGGCGGTGCTAAACCGCTGTGCCACCAGGGCTGCCCTTAATCACCTCTTCTTACAAAAACAATAGTCATTTGAATTAGGGTCCACTCAAATGACTTCATTTTACCCTAATTACTATCTCTCTAAAGGCCCTGTCTCAAAATGATCATATTCTGAGGGACTGGGTGTTTTAGGACTTTAGCGTCTGAATTCAGAGAGGGGTCACAATTCAGCCCACAACACATGGAATCTAGTAAAAAGCTGTATTGGTTCTTTCAGAATAGCTCAGCACATAGCATATGAAACAAGTCAGATTTTGATTCTTGTTTTAAAACAGTTCAATTTGAATCTAAATGTAGTTCCCTTTTGCAATGAGAAACCCAAACATATCCATCAGGTACACACACACCCACATACACCCACACACTCTGTGCCCTTTTTACCTGTAAGGTCAGTTACAACTGAAGTAGAGTTAAAGTCATTGTCTAAGCTGAGCTTAATCCATGACTGGGTCCGCTAAAAATCAGGTCCTTCGTTGATTGAGAAAGATAGCTCTATAGTGGCTTCCTAATCTTTATGGTTCTATAACACTTTGGATAATGAAGGTAGAAGGTTTGGCTCTCTGGAAAGAAACCATTTACCCCTTTGATACCTTAATACCTAGATTTATCTTTTGAGCCCTTTGCTTGACTTTCCAGGTATCTCTGCAAAATAATTATACTAATCCCTTAATACATATTTTCTACATATTCAAGCCATGAATTTATGGATCCAAATTTACTGCACAAGCAACCTTTGTTTCTAAAATCAGAGCCTGGAGATAGTATACTCAGAGCTACCTAAACTGCCTACTTCATGGTTTATTTCCCTTACTGGTTTGAAGTTCATCTTGGTTCCTCCTTTTAATGCATCAGGATGTGATATTGTATCTAAAGAAAAAAGTCTCTAAACTTATGTTGTGCAAAAATGGCTCTCAAATGCATTATTTGTGTTACTACCAGTTTCTGCTAATTTGCACAGTCTCTGAACAACTGGCAAAGTGGCTAGTGTTGACGTTGCAGCTGCCACGGAGTTTCCAGTTGCTTTAGGAATTTTTACATTTTATTAGTGTAATGATGGAGTTTACAGTTATCCACAGTGTGTTAATTACAAACACTTATTATCTATAGTACCAGTTTAGTGTTTAATCTTATATTTTAATAGAAATGATACAGCTTTTACATTTAATTATAATGGGGATTAATCATCACATACCAGTTTTCACCTATGAGCAAAAAACTTGGAACCAATTATGAGATGAGGCTATTAGATTTAAAATGCAATGCCAAGAAAGCTTGGATTTTTTTGACTTTTAAAATTTCCATTAACAAAGAATTGCTAACATCACTGAGTCTCATTTCACATGACTGATCTGATGATTGATTGACTCATTCATTCAATGAGTATTTGTTGAATGTCCAGTATGGGCAAGGCCCAGTTCTACGTGCTTGGGATATAACAGTGGACAAAATTTGGATATCCCTGTCAGCAAGGGCACAAGGGGAGATAGACATTAAAAACAGCCAAAATAAACAAGTACTTTACATATAGCATGTTAGAAGGTTGCAGTTGCTGGGGGTAGAGGGGGAGCTGGGGAAGAGGAGTGGGACAAGGGGGATTAGGAGCTTGGATGGGGGATTGCAATCTTGAATAAGGTAGGCCTCACTGAGAAGGTGATACCTGAACGAACATGATGGCAGTAAAGAAGTTAGCCATGTGGCTGTGTGGAGAATAAGCAGAGGGAACAGCCAGAGGAAAGGCCCTAAGGCAGAAGTGTGCTTAGAAGGCTTTAAGGAACTTCAAGGAAGACAGTATAGGCTAAAGAGGAGTGAATGAGAAGGAAAAAAAGATTATAAATTGGATTATAATGTTTGTATGCTGAATAAATATTGTCATGGCTCCTCATCCCCTGATAAGTAGATAGATGCTTGCCTTCTGTACTAAGCACATTGTAGGGGCTCTGCAAATGCTTGCTGAATGTTTCTTTGGTAAATGAATTTGGTGCTTATAAGAGCTGGCCCTGAGCCATGATAGAATAAGGAATAAGCTTCTAGAATTGTTGCTGATTCTGGTGCCAGCAAAAGTTAGAATTAGAGTTGGGACACAAGCAGGAGCTGGGAAGGACAGGGAACTAACAAAAAGATGCCAACATGCAGGTGACTGAGTCTTACCTATTGTTGCACTGACTTCACTAGGGAGTCAGTTTTTCATTTGAACTTAAATGTTTGATACTGAAAAATTCCTTTTCAGTTTGTTTTTTGTCCTCATGATTTGAACTTTTAACCAGAAAGAAAAAAATTCTAGTGTAGAGGATATTCTTGATTTGAAACCTTGAGATATGCCAACTTGAGGATTCACATAGCATAGCATTATAGCTCTCATAATTGTTGTATTTGTGTATTTAATTCACAGTTTACAAAGAAGTTTTACATATATTATTTGTCCCTCACAACAAATTTATGTGTAGTCCACCATAGCCATTATTAAATCATTTTGGGGTTTTTTTTTGTTTGTTTGTTTTTAAAGATTTTATTTATTTATTCATGAGAGAGAGAGAGAGAGAGGCAGAACATAGGCAGAGGGAGAAGCAGGCTCCATGCAGGGAGCCCAACATGGGACTCGATGCCGGGTCCCCAGGATCACACCCTGGACTGAAGGCGGTGCTAAACTGCTGAGCCACCTGGGCTGCCCTATTAAATAATTTTGAACTGGGTTTCTTCCATTTGTCTTCTAAAGCTATTCTATCCTTTTCCCCATCCTTTCTGTGGCCTTGGAGGCTGCCATTCATAGATGGCATCAGTGAGATCCATTGCCCTCTTGCTTTGGGAAGGATTCAGCTATGGTGTACTAGCAGGATATCTGAGGGCAGAAGGAGAGGTCCAGATACTTATTCCCCCAGGTCCCACTCTGCTAGGCTCTTAGTTAGCAGTGGTGTATGAAGGCCACAGCCCCAACCCATCCTACAGCTATAGTTCTCTGTCTGGGTTCTCTAAGGTCTAAGGGATGCCAAAGGGTCTCCACTCCTACTGGCCTAGGAATGGAGTGCTTCATCTCCCTTGATGAATTTCCATTATTAAATCCTGTTTAATTTTACTCTTTGAGTGTGCCTTCCATTTCCTGTCTGGTGTCCTGTCTGACACACAGCTTTCAAGATAACAACCTAGAGAAGTCGGGAGACTTACCCAATGTCAGAAATCTGGTAAATGACAGAGTAGGGACTTCTACTCTGGGAAACTAGGGAATTCTCATTTCTTGACCCAGAGGCACCATTATTTTAAAATATATTGCTAAGGAATATATTCCAACTGGTGGATACTGTCAAGAAACCCTTCTACTTTGGTCTTCAGTTAAAAGTATATTATATGGGGTATTATTTATTGGTATTTCCTGAAGTATGGAAAGGTAGGGCTCTTTAGAAAGAAATACTGTTCACTTTCTTGTCCCCAAGCAGACAAAATCCTTAACATGTCATATCTTCATAAGAAAAGCATAGAAACAAAATCAGGAAGCAATTAGACTGTTTGCTTTTGGTCATTCATGGTGATGAAAAATAGGGATAGAGTGAATAGTTAATCATCTGTGTTTTTCCTTTTTCGTCTCTCTGCTGATTTACCATAAAACTCTCTGTACTCTTTGTCCTTTCCTGTCTCTTCCCCATCAACTGTTCATCAGCACCAAACGTTGTCTCTAAGATGTAGTTCTGACCCTATCATTTCCCTGTCCCCCACTATCCACAAGATGAAACATGAGCTTATTGGTTTGTCTTTCTTTCTCCATCTATCCTTATGCTGATACCTAACCTCCTGGCTCTCCATTTCTCCGATTTAAATCCTCTATTTGCCTCAATATTAAATTATTTGCAGTTGACTAAACATGCTTCATATTTGCTTTTGCCTACTTGCATTTGTTGTTCTCTCTGCCTTAAATGTCAACTGTTCTTGCCCTTGAGTCTCCGTATCAGTCAAGAGAGCCACTTACCCATCGGAGTTCTGTTGGAAATCATCACAAGAAACCTTGTGGGCCCTGCAAGCAGAACTGCCACACTGAAGAAAAAAAGCTTAACTCCTTGAAGACAGAAACTGGATTTTATTCAGCACTATATCCCCTGAGTTCTTGTACTTTGTGGACAATCAACCAGTATTTATTGAGCAAAAGACTCAGTGCAAGGCTCCTTCAACCAAAACCTTTGTAAGAAAAGTTTTGAATTTTTTTTAACTGATTTTAATTAAAATGTCAGAAAGGTGGGGTAAGGATGGTAGTAAGGAACAGATAAAAAGCAAAAATTCTGGGTTGTCATCAACTAGAGTTTCTATATAGGGAGTCCATGACATGGAGTCATGGTTTTGCTGCTAGAGGCCTGAGTATGACTCCTTACAACTTTGGTCTCTTATCCAATATATGGACACCTGTGGTTGACCTGTGTTAGTCTGCTCTGCTGCTATTATAGAAGGGATTTTTCTTTTTTTTTTCCCCCCTGAAGATTAGTTGGCCATCTTTTCCCTACATCTCTGATATTAAAGATCTTTTAGTTCTCACAGCATGAGTTTCTGAACAAAGGGTCATCTGAGAAGCAGCAGTTTTGAGGCTCTTACTCAGGTCATTGGAACTAGTGTTCCTGAAAGTGCCTGGTGCAAACTGTAATAATAGAAGTCAGATCCCAAGTTTGTATTACAAGTGAGTGTTTTGTACTACAAACTCTCCCTGTCCACTCATGCTATCACTTGTTGAGGGGAAAATGATACTAACTGTATCATTGACTAATTTGAAGTCAAATTACTGTGTCATTTGGAGACATATGGCAGAAGGACAGAGCTCAAGAATCTTTAGTATACATGAGACACTGTTACTGTGCATTGAAATAGTCTTTCTCTCTCCTTTGAGGATGTGATCTATTCTTTTGAGGTATAAATTATACAAGGCTAGAATATTATTATAATAAGATAATTTCAAAATACAAGTGGCATCAAAACATTTTTACCAGATTAAAGTAAGTTTAAATTTTTTTCCCAATTTTTGAAATGAGAGAATCATACTCAATAAGGAAGAAGTGATCAGAATAAACAAAAATTTAGTGATCTGTCCTTTTCAAAATTGTTGTCACATGGAATCACAATAGGCCTCCTTTTCGGCCTTTCTAGATAAGTTCTAGATAAGTTTTCTGTTTAACTGCTTTTCTAGATAAGTTCTATTCAATGGGAGATATTCTTTAATTCATAAGACAGAGAAGAGTCTTAATAAGTTTGCCAAACCGAATCCGGATAACCAATACTGTAAAGACTGTCGTAATAGTCTTTTTCTCTATGGAAAATTGTACTTCTATGAGATGGAGTGACATTCAACAGGGATGAGGATAGGAAAGGACATATAGGAAGAGAAACGAAATCACAAAAAATTAAATCAAGAAATGTTTGTGAGTAGCAGTGTTATTACCTTTTGTTTGTATAGAACCCTTTCTCTTTTCTCTTACATTTTTCTGCATAGAAAGAGTGGAATAAAAGGAACATGAAAGTTGAAGAATAAAAAGTAAAGATGGAACTCTGAACTAATGGTAAGAATCCTGAGATAATGTGTTTATCACAAGTGTTCTTGTTCCTGTATTCATTATCCAGGTTTATGGCATCATCGTTTCCCTAGTGGACCTGGCAGGAAGAATGCTGAGGAATTACTGTAAATCCATCCTCTACCTTACTGTCTACATTTAGTTACAATCTCTGGGTCCAGGTAGTCAATTTGATTTCTTTAATTAAGGCACTTTAGTTAGGGAAGACGATAGATGCAAAAATTACTGCCCTTGTGGAACTTATGGTTTCTTAAGCATCATATTTTTCTGATTTGAAGATAAGATTTCTGAAGTGGAAACTCATTTTTATGCTCAATGCTTGAAAAAAACCAACCACTAAACTAAAACTTAGTTTTAGTGGGTTGTGATGTGGTTATCATTACCTGTATATGGACAAACTTAGAGAAGCTCCTAGGAGGTGTCTGTTCAACCATCACCTCAGTTGTATTTTTTGCATTTGGAAGTCCCATACACAATTGAATTTTAACTGAAATGTGTATCCCTGATTTTTATTTAAGTTAAAAATAGTCAAAAAGCTCATGGAAAGGATGCCAGGGTGGCTCAGAGGTTGAGTGTCTGTCTTTGGCTCAGGGCATGATCCTGGAATTCCGGGATTGAGTTCCACATCGGGCTCCCTGCATGGGGTCTGCTTCTCCCTCGGCCTGTGTCTCTACCTCTCTCTCTGTCTCTCATGAGTAAATAAATAAAATCTTAAAAAAAAAAGCACATGGAAAGATGTCCAGCATTATTAGTTATTAGTGAACTGCAAATCAAAACCACAAAGAGATACCTATTTATCTCTACTAGCATGGCCATGATAAAATAATAATAATAATAATAATAATAATAATAATAATAACAATAATAAATAATGTGTTGATGAAGATGTGGAGAAATTAGAACCCTCATACATTGCTGGTAGGATTGTAAAATGGTGCAGCCACTGTTAGTTAGTTCTTCAAAATGTTAAATATAGAATATGTGACCTCCCCAGTTCCATTCCTACATGAGTACCCACAAGAATTGAAAGTAGTCATTCAGGTATATGTATACACATGTTCATAGCAACACTCTTCACAATAGCCATAAGGTAGAAATAGCCCAAATGTCCATTAATGGATGAATGGATAAACACATTGTAGTATATACATACAATGGAATATTCTTCAACTATGAGAGGGAAACTAAGTTCTGTTACAGGCTACCACATGGATGAACCTCCACAATATACTGGAAGAAGTGAGAGAAGCCAGACACAAAATGTGACACATGATTCTGCTTGTATGAAATATCAAGGTCCAAAGAATTAGAAGGAAGGTTGGTGGTTGCAAGGGACTAGGGATGGGAGTGGGAATGGGAGAAACTGCTTAACGAGTAAGGTGGTTTTACTTCGGAGTGATTGGAATGTTTTAGAACTAGAAGGGGGTGGTTGCACAACGTTGTGAATGTACTAAATGCCACTGAATTATTCACTTTAAAATGGTTAATTTTATATTATGTAAATTTCACCTTGATAAATTATTTTAAAAATATAATGTGATGCAAAATGGAAATAAAAGCTATTGTATGCCATGAAGTTTGCCTGTCATATACTATTCAGTGCAATTAAAAACAGAATAAATGGCCAAATCTCTTTCTAAAGATCTTAGAATTTCAGAGTTCAGAGAGATTGGTATGACCTTTTCATGTGACATTAAGGGCTGTCATATAGGCACCTGACACCTACATGTCAAAAGCCTGGCTTCCAGTAGAAGCTGTATGATTCATAATCAGGTATAACTGAAGTATCCACATTCCTTTTCCCCTCAGCAGCACATCAGTATGCCCCACTCAGGACTCATGAGTGGTGCTGCCCTTTGCAGCTAAGTCATGAGTGAGCATTGGTGGCAGAGTTGCAACTTGCCTGGTACAGGTGTATCCAGAACCAAGATCCAGAGCAGTGACCAAGGAGTCTGTGAGGCAGTGTCCTGCTATTTCCATGTTGAGGAGGGCCTAAGAGGCCTGTAGCTGAGGATATGCTAGACTGGGTCCTCTTCTAACTATGTCACAGCTACCAGCATGATCCCATTTAGAGCAGTATTCCCACTGTCATCTGGCAAGTCTCAGACAGCCCTCAGAACCCAGCGGCGCTGTGAGCTCACATTTCCCTGCCCTTACAGGTCCAGAACTCTGACCATCCCACACCTATTCCATCTCTTGAAGTCGGCTGGACAAAGCTGCCTGCTTACTTCTTATAGATACCCTGAGTGCCTTGTAGCACTCAAGAATGATTTACACTCTTCATTCAAGGTGATTTTTCTTCTTTTTCTCTTGTTAGAAAAAATATACACATGTTTAATATCCAGCAGAGCATCTCCGTACATTAAGAAGTATCAAAACTTTGAATAACCAAATGAAGAAGAAACCCCAATATTCCTTGAGGCCTTTTGAGATTGTATATGACTCCTCACATATCAAAAAGGCCAAGTTCACCAGCATAGATTATGAAAAGCAGAGTCCCTGTAATGCTCTGCTTAGCTATCAATGGCCAAAAATGATGGATAAGATCTTTGCATGATAGATTCTGTTTATTTGTAAAATTATGTACAAATTTAGTTTTCAAAATTCGAATCTTAGCCAGGCTATTTTCTTTGATATCATTTTTAATCTTAATATCATTAGTCAGGGTACATACTCTCCAGATAAGCTATAGAGACCACGGGTTTCTTGAGATAGGGGGCTATATTTTGCATTTTTTTAATTTCTAGAACCCAGCAGAGTTTGTGCCATACAAAGGATACTTAATTGGGTAGACAAGACCTTTAGGGGAGGTAATGGGGAGGTAATATACCATAATGGTTTAAGAACATGATTAGAGGCAAAGGCATTGAAACCCCTAGTATGGACATCTCCTTCCTCTTCTTATCCCTCTAGCTCAAGCCATGATACTCATCTGGGATAGCTATCATGTTCTCTGACCTCCCAAAACTGAGTTGAGTGTGATTGTTCTGTATTCTTATAGGAACCATATGTTTTACCATCTCACACCCACCTTAGTTGATGTTTCCTGCTTGCCTCCTGCTTGTCCATGTGCCCAGTGCCTAGCGGCATGCCTCACTACAGAAGTGCTTGTTGAATCAATGAATGAGGAGAAACATTTGTTTGCTTGGCCTGTTACCTCCTAGATCTTGAACCTTTCAAGGCGTGAGTAGAAAAGAGATATTGGAAGACAATGCACAGGAGGAGAATAGTAAGGAGGTAGAAGAATTTTACCTTTCTCTTGAAAGTATCTCACTCCCCTCCACCCCTTCCACCAGTGTCATCAGCAGGCCTGGATTCAGGGATGTTTTTCTGCTCCTTTAAAATTTGGGTTTAAACATAGACAAATGCTTTCTATCTTGTTTGTGATGTAGATATGTTAGGATGATATTTTTATCCATCCATCCATCCTTCCATTTGTTTATTGAGTCTGTCAACACATATCTACAGTGTCCTCTGTGTGTCGGGCACAGTGCTAAGTGCTGTTCATAGTGTTGAGTGAGAGGCAGTCTCTGACCTCAAGTAGTTTTCCTTCTGGCAGGCTAATTGGGTTCTAAACAAATATAGCTTGAATGTCCCCCAATCCCCTTCAATTTATGGATCTTAGATGAGGTCACTTTTTGTCTTTGTCAATAAGTCCAGGGTATCTATAGTCTCCCATGTACCAAATGGCATGCTGTCAGTTCTGTCCCTCTCTTATGTCTCTAAGGGCTCCTCAAAAGCTATTTTTTTTCTTGCAAATGAAATAATGCCTATCATTGATACATGCTTGGTAGTTGAGTAAACCTTTTACAAATTGAATATTTTTATTATTATTACTAATATAATCATATAAATATGTCCTGCTAATTACATTTCTACTTCTTCTCCTTTGATGCCTCCTCTCACCATATTTCCTGGCCATTGCATGCTGCTTTGTTTGTTACTATAAAGCTGCTTTATCTTTCTGCTGTGCTCCCACAGCTGTTGGAAACGCCTACATGATGTGACCTTCTGGTTTATCAGCTTCCTCTATGGCTACTGTCTTTAGATTTCTGTTCCTTTGTAAGCATTTACAATAATCTACTACTAAAACTTGCTTTGCTCATCTCATCACCCAACCACTGTTCTCCCCGAGACCTCTTGGAGCATCTGCTCTTTCTCCTGCCAGTTTGAGTTTGTTGCCATTTTTCATACCTCCAGGTCTCAGGTGCTCACCTCTCTCCAGTCAGCAGTGAAGCATTTTCCTCTTTCATGTCTACCTGCTTTTGTAGGGATCCCATGACATTGTAGCTTGGGCTTCTAGTGAGAGTTATTTCATTATCACATGTCTTTCCTTTTCTTACACTATTAAATGTTAGAACCTGCCTCTGTAGCTGGAACCACTGATGCCATCCAGCTTTTAGGCCCCTGTACCAGCCTCTTTTCTCATTTATGGTGTTGATTTTTTCCCCCATGGGGCTTTCTATTTTACCTCTGTTCAAACTGGAAGGTTTAAACCAAGGAAGAAGAAAAAATTGGGATTAGGTAGTGGAAGAAGGGAATCAGGATTAGGTAGGGTACATGGAGGAGATGAGAGATCCAGCAGAAGGAATTGCCCTGTGCAAAGCCACGGAGGCCAGGAGCAGCATGGGTGTGTGATAGAGCAACATGAGCTGAGAAAATGCAAGCATCATGATGTAGCCAGGGCACTATAGAATTCAAGGGCTTAGATGGCCAGAGGTAATCCTGGGAAGTTTGATTATATTAGAACCAGGAGGGCCTCTCCTAGATACTGAGAACAGAAAAAAACAACCTGGAAGTGAAACAGGTTGGGTTTTTCCAAGTGCAGGTGTTTTATTGGTAGCTATTTTTACCCTGGCCTCCAAAAGCTGAAACACAAGCTGATGACCTTTTGTACATATTAAGGATGGCTTTCATTTCTTCTTGGTCCTTTCTTCCATCATTTTTGCTACCCAATGTGACTGGTTTAGACAGTGTATAGACTTACTGTTTTCTGGATCTGTTGATTGTCATGACCTGATAGTTGCCTCAAGCTTCCAGAATCCAATTATCAGCCTTTCCAAGTTTTGGATACGTTGGGACTCTTAGGTGAGTCTTTTTGTCTTTTTTTTTTTTTTTCCCAAGATTTTCTTTTTTTGAGCCCAATATGGGGTTCAAACTTTCACCCCCAAGATCATGAGTCACACGCTCTATGGATTGAGCCTGCTAGGCTCCCCTCAGATGAGTCTTCTTTGCCCACATACAAGGAATTACCCTTGTCTGAACCCACCAGATTTGAAATAGTCTCCACATGGCTATCTTGAAGATACCATCACCATGACAATCCTTTGACAAAAAATTACATACCGACAGCAATGGAAGGCCGTGCTCCTACAGGGAACTCTCATCCTGGGCAATCTTCATGGTCCCTTTCATGTGAGGCCTTGCTAGTCTATGCTTCTCTCACTTCCCTTTGAACTCTAGAATCTATTTATTCCATTTATTTGACAATTACTAATACCGCTTAAATTTTGTCTCTTATTATACCATTTAGCTTTCTGTAAATTTCAGTCTTGCATCCCCAACTAACTCTGAGTTCTTTGAAGGCAGAGAACATGATGTTAACTGCTTGAAGCCTCCTCAAGAGCCAGTCTTATGGCTGGAGACATAGGAGGTATTTGGTATATATTTGCTAAATGAAACAATGGGGCCATGGGCAAATGAACTGCAGGAAAGACAGAACTGCTTGGAGAACTCAGAGGTGGTTCAAAAGAGCAGCTAGGCAGCATGAGCCTGGGCTCTGGAGCTATTGGACTTGGAGTTCCAGCTCTGCTAGGCTGCTCACAGACTGTGTGACTTAAGGAGGTAGGTTGGTTTCTCTGAGCCTCCCCCTCTACCTTTTTTTCTCTTCTTTTTAAAACAAAGTTGATGACATGAACTTCACAGGTTTGTTTAAAGATCAAATGAAAAATAAAAAAAAAAAAAAGATCAAATGAGATAATGTATCAGTAATGAAATCACTGCTGTTACTGTTATTCATCATAAAAATGATTCTTTGTGTTGGAAAAATCAGGACAGGGAAAGGTTAGGGCAAATTATTTATCATAGAAAAGACAAGAAAAGTTGCTTATTTGTTGGATTAAGTAGAAGATCCTCTTTCTTGGAATGAGTCCTGCTCTGGAGTTGGACTGCCTGATTTCCATTTGGACTCCTTGTCTGCTAGCTGTGCCACACTGGGCAAGCCAACTTAAACTCTGTGTGCCACAAGTTTGTAATCTATAAAGTGAAAATTGTAATATTTACTGCATAAAGTTATTGGGAGAAGCAAGTGAAACAACCCCTGTAAGGTGCTTAGTAACACAATGCCAGGCACATAACTCTAGATAAGCTGTGTTTTTTTTTTTTTTTTTAGATTTTATTTATTTATTAATGAAAGACACACACAGAGAGAGAGAGGCACAGAGACACAGGCAGAGGGAGAAGCAGGCTCCACGCAGGGAGCCTGATGCAGGACTCAGTCCCAGGTCTCCAGGATCAGGCCCTGGGCTGAAGGCGGGGCTAAACCGCTGAGCCACTCGGGCTGCCCTAGGCTGAGTTTTTTATTGCTACTTACATCAGTTACCTATTACTGTATAATTAACTACTCAAAAACTAAGTGGTTTAAAACAATGAGTGTTTTTTATTGCTCCTGGGTATACAGATCAGCTGGGCAGTTCTCTTGGTGTCAGCTGTGCTCATTCATACCTTTGCGGTCAGTTCTAGGGCAGGTAGGCAGGTCTGTGATCTTGGCTGGGCTCTCTCACATGTGTGGGGTCAGTGAGCTATAGGCTATCCCAGGATGGCCTTGACGGGGCTCACGGGGCTGTGTTCTATGTAGTTTTTCTTTCTCTAGAAGGACAGTCAGGGCTTGTTCACATGACAGCTGGGCATGAATCCAAGGGAGAGTGAAAGTAAGCAAGAACTGACACAGCGGGATTTCTACTGCATTCTATTGGCCAAAGCAGATCATAAGGCCAGCCCGGATACAGGCATGGGGAATAGACGACATCTCTTGAGAGGAAGATCTACAAGGTCACATTGCAAGGGGCATGGATACACGGAGGGGTGAAGATTGTGGCCAGTTTTGCAGTTGCTCTACCATACTACCTTTATGTTCCTTCTAGAAATATAAGAACAAATGTTTGTACCATGGTTTGCAGATTACAAAGACCTCTGGCCTGAAAGTACCGAGTCTTATGATGAGACTGTGAGTTAAGTATTTTTGAGCCTTTACTCGCTGCTACCTACTATCTCAGGCACATGCTTCTATTGAAATCTTTTTCTTACCCTTCCAGCACACAGTGATGGCTAACATTTGGGCAATAAGGTTTCCTCCTCAGCCTACTGTTCTGACTCTTCCAGGGTCGTTTTATTTACTTTCATGGTTTCACGTTCTACCTTTATGTAGGGACATTGATATTCCTGCCTAAATCTTCCAGGGTCTTATTCTTAGGGCTTGTTAATCAGTGCTTTGTAGCTGTCACATGACCATCTCAAACTCAGCATGCCCAGATGTGTAACCAGATGTGTTATCATTTTAAGATATAATTAGGCTGATATTTCCCAGAGTAAAAACGCTATGAAAATACAAAATACATATTGTAGTCTTTTGGCCCTTCTATGATTTTTATGTCTTTTAACTCCTTAAAGTTTTAGAGACACTGCACATGGCCCTCTGTAATTAACATTCTTAGCAAAAATACTTTTTGGATAAAGGCATTTCCTAATTGGCCTTAATCTTGGGTTGGAAGGTAGGGTCCTGGATGTAGATTGGGTAGTTTTTATTTAGGGTTTTAGTGGTGCTACTAAATATAGCATGTCCCATTTTTCCTTTTCCCTCAAACTGTCTCATTGATGTAACATGAAACCAAATAGAACAGTGCCGAACAGCTTGAAAGAGTGAATATCATGTGTTGAAAAGGAATATCACAGTATCACCTGATAAAAATAGCTTATACCCACAGCAAGCAGAGATTGGTGCACTCTAGAAGAGTGCATGCTTTTTAAAGGTTTGATTCACTTTTTTACCCCCAAGAAATTGATAGTTGTTTGCAAAAGCTGTACCAAGTAATGGTTTGCTAGATGGGGAAAAATAGCCTTTAAACTTGGTGGTCAAGTACAGTTCTTAAAAATAAGCAGAAGAAATGTGGTTAAAGGGGCGCTTAACTTTTCCATGTTACCAGTCAAATATGTTCAGATTTCTGAGGATTGAGGTAGAGGTTTGACAAAGTCACGGCTAAGATGCCTGAAGAGGAAGGGATGATATTACTTATTTATTCTACAGGTCTTAGCCAAGGGACAACATCATTTATTCATTCACCAGTTGTTAACCAAGGAAATGCTTTATCTTGAGTATCAGAGGATACAAAGACAAACTCCTCAAGGAATTTCCTACTATGTAGGGATTACATTTTATTTATATAAGTATGCATAAAAATATTACCATGTCAAAAGGGACAAGTATTGTCAGAAAGGTATAAAGTGATATGGAATTTGTATGTTCTATCATTTATTCTGACAAAAATGGATTAAGTACCTACTTCATCCAGGCACTGTGGTAGGTTCTGGGGACACAGTTCACACTCCAGCAGGGCATATAAATAACAAGCTAATGAACTATTAAATAAAGTAATATAGTTTAGCAGGCAGAGACCTGTTGTTTTAGGTAGGTGATCAGGATTATGTAGAAATGAGCGTGGGGAAATGAAGGTCTTTCTGAAATAAAAAATCTAGACATGGCTAGGTATGGGGGAGCAAGTAATGTGTTTGGGGAAGAGCAATCCAGTTGGACTGGCTTGGGGGTGGGTGAGATGAGGGTAATAAGACAGTTGGCAAACCTCCATCTTCTACTCTTTTGAAAGGTTCTCAAGTTGGAGAAGTCAAGACTGACCTAGAAGCAATGGCTGGGGGTTTCAGGGCTTGAAGTCTATGCTGTCGAGTAGTGGGTGGTAGAAGGGATTCTGGTACCCTGTTAGAATGGAACTCCAAAGGGCCAAAAGAACAGGAACGTTGTCTTTTTCATCGATCTCTATATGGTGCCTATCCCAGTGTCTGACACATAGTAGGTGATCAAGAGTTGAGTTTTGAATTATGTTCTGAGCATCACACGTGTGGTTGTGTGAAATCCATGGATCTTCTTGCAAGTATTCAGTTGAGATGGCTATGGATTTAAATGGAAGTCTATAGCTAAGTTTTCCCTAAAACGCCAGCCAATTCCACTTTGACTCCCCTGGTTGACATGAATTACAAGTAACCCCTTTTTCATTTCATAGACATTTTCTCTGCTAGAATCGGAGAATGGTTTTACTGTCCATAGAGCTGTACCTGATTTAAACAGGGTATGGTAATTTAATTTCTATTTATTTCGCTTATTCACAAACATTTATTTATTTCAGAAAGAGTAATTTTATCCAAGATTTCACAGACAGTAATCACTGAGACCTTGTGGCTCTGAGTCCATGCTCTTTCTACTACATCCTGCTGTCTTATATGAAACGGATTTCATTTCATGCAAGTTCTGTTTATGTACCTCTGTGTTATATTTCAATTTCTTTAATAGCAGCACCATTTTACTAGCTAAGCAGACTGCCTGTTCTGGATGGAGACCTACTCACTGTGCTGAGGAGGACACCTTACTCTCTGTTCCTTGTTTAATGAAGTCCTTCTAGATCTCTGGCCCCCGTGATTCTCTTGTCTCTGGTTCCTGCAACATTTATACCCTGCCCCCCACACCCTCTCACACTTAGCTTGTTTTCCTACTGTTTCTCCTGGTTGAGTCTTATCTCCCTAGATGGGTTGTATGTTCTAACACCAGAGCTGGGGATCCCTGGGTGGCTCAGCAGTTTAGCACCTGCCTTTGGCCCAGGGCACGATCCCAGAGTCCCGGGATCAAGTCTCGCATGGGGCTTCCAGCATGGCGCTTGCTTCTCCCTCTGCCTGTGTCTCTGCCTCTCTCTCTCTCCCTCTCTTTCTCTCTCTCTCTCATGAATGAATAAATAAAATTAAAAAAAAAATAAACTAACACCAGAGCTATCTTTTAAACCAGGAACTCCATTTGTGTTTGCGAGACACTAGACATGGGTACTTATGAACTACTTGGTTGATTCAGAACCATCCATGGGTGAAAGGAAAGTGATAATGAATTCCTCCAGGGCATAGGTCATATTGTCAACCTCATTTATATTCCTTGCCAACTATAGTATCAAGCCCAGAGTAGGTGCTCAGTAAATATGTTTTTGATATGTGGCCCTAGCTCCTCTACACCCTTGGAGTTTGTTCTTGGCATCTCTATTTAGCAGTATCCTTAGTGATGTTAATTACTTCACCATCCTTGAGGCAGGGTCTGGGGTTTATTTATCTGTGCAAAAATGAAAATAGTAATAATAGCTTGGTTTTTAGTTATTCCTATGCACTGGGCATTATACTAAGCATTTTACATAAAGTACTATATTAAACCCTTATAACCACCCTCTGAAGCTAGTCTCCAGAGCCCAAACTCCTGACCTTGGTACTATGTTGCCTTTGTAGACCTTGTCTGTGCTGGATAACTTCCAGCCCTCACGATTCTCAGGAGAAAGCCAATTGAAGGCATTGCCTAAGCATTTTTTTAAAAAGATTTTATTTATTTATTCATAAGAGACACACAGAGAGAGAGCAGAGACACAGGCAGAGGGAGATGCAGGCTCCCTGCAGGGAGCCCGATGTGGGACTCGATCCCAGGTCTCCAGGATTAGGCCCTGGGCCGAAGGCGGGGCTAAACCGCTGAGCCGCCCGGGCTGCTCTGCGTAAGCATTTTAAACATTTCTAAGTCCTTTGTATTTTAGTGTCAGGGCTATTATGAATATATTCTATGAAATTCTGTGGTTTCTTTTTCCTCTCTGCTGAATTGGCTAAATACAGGATTAATACAGGGAATATTTAGAGTAGACTAGAATTGACGTATTTGCCACCCCTGGCTTTGCCAGGGAACAAGATTCCCTGTTTTCTAAAGCTTTCTTGGCACTGTTAATGTGGTTGGACACAGAAGGATATCTGTGATGTAAATAATGGTCACTGGGACGGAGGAGATAACAGTTTTGGGGATGGTATTTCTAGTTTTGGGGAGGTGCAAAAGAATTACAGTGGCCAAGGAGGGTTGGACACTGCATTTATTTTCCTGAGACCTCATTCAGATTTCTACTCATTTAGCACTATTTAAGAGTAGTTCTTGGTGCTGGGGGTGGGGGTGGGATAGGGAAGGGGAGAACATGGGCTCTTCTATGAGCTCTTCTTCTCCATCATTTTCATTTTCTCCTTAACTGACCTGTGTTTTCAGTTGACGGCAAGAATATAGAATATGAAACTAGCACAACTAAATGGTGAGGTTTCATAAGGGCAGAGAAAGTTGTATAATCATTTTAGACTTCAGTGTTTTCCTCTGTAAATACCATGTACTCCATAGAACTGTTGGTGGAATAAATGAGATCCAGATACCTAACTGTGACCTACAACATCCAGTATTACCTGATCTCCCCCTGATTCTCACATCTCAGATCACCCCAGTCCAGCCTCACTGGATTTCTTGTCTTGTTCCAGGGGGCCTGGCTGGCTCCTGACCCTGTGCCATCCTGCTCTACCCACACCTCCAGATCCTTAGGTGGCTGGCTGACTTCCTCCTTCCCTTGGCTCAGGCCTCTGTTCAAATGACCTCTCCTCAGAAAACCTTTCCACCCTCAATCTAGAAGAGCCCTCTCTCCTTCCTCCCCTGTTTTGTCTATCCCCTTATCCTGCATTATTTTCCTTATACTACTTACTGCTATCTTAAACTACTTTATTTTTTATTGCTTATTTGTTCTCCCCTCACTTGAATGAAAGCTCCATGAGGGCAGGGGTTTCGTCCATCAAGTTTCCTTTTCTCTTCAGTCCCTCCAGGGCTGCCTGGCATGTGGTAAGCACTCAGTGTTTCTTGTCATGTATATAAATGCGCCCCACATGATCCATTTCTTGGGGAATGGATAGACTTCTTAATTAAAGCTTTGTAGCAACTTTTTTTCCTGGGTTATGCATTTTTTATTTTTATGTATTTAACCAGTAAAACTTTATTGAACAATTTGGTTACAGAAAATCAGGGTCAAATTGAATCCGGACAAATGGAGACAGCTTCCTAAGGATTAGGTGGCTACCTTATGGGGTAAGAATTGTTAAGTGCAGGGTTATTGCTGACAGCTGATTTCTAGAGAAGCAGCCAAGGTAGGATGGGAAGAACTGGATTCAAGTAGGTGAAGAAAACAAGAGTCGTGTTTGAACATGACAGGGCTGTAACCAAACTGGACAGGTAAGGAGTGCCGAAGGCCTTATACTTACTGATGATGTGACTTTGTTCAAGTCCTTTGACCTCTTCTACACTTCTGATTCCTTTTCTGTAAAATGAGACTCATAACTGAAGAAGGGAGATGGGGGAGGGACTGCCTATCACATAAGGGTTATTGTAAAACTGTTGGGAGAATGTGGAACTCATCAAGTGGAACTCATATAAATTAATATAAATGCATATGAAGTGCTTGGCACCCAGTAAATACTCAACAAATGGCACCTATTGTTTGTCTTAAAATTATTAAAGCACTGGAAATGATTTGAAACACTTTTAAAGATTTCAGTGTCTTAGTGTTAATGATCAACCTTTTTTGGATTTCAACAGATTTTAAACAAACTGTTGGATTGTCTTCTACTCTCTGTTTGCTTTTAGTAAGCATAGGAGGTCCCTTGAGCACAGTGAGAATCTGGACTCTGGAATCAGACAGAAATGAGTGCAAATCCTGAAGTGAATGAATAAGTAGGCAAATGGACTAGTGCCCAAACCTAATCTTAGCCTATGCAAGTTTCAATTTCCTTTCTCTCTCAAATTGCTGTCCATCATGTAAAAGAAGCATGTGGCCAAAATGCCAGAAGCAAGAGAAATAAACTGTGGCCTAGATAATTCACAGATGCCTTTTGTACCACTGCATGAATGTGAACCACCCTGTATTTCCTCCTTGACAGACGCATGCTTGGTTCACACAGCCCTACTGGGTCTTCCCACTGTTTTATAAGACAGATGCCAAGATCCATTGAGTGTCAGCCACTCACTGTCACCATCACTGGTGAATGACAAGAGTCATGGAAAAGAAAGGGCTATAGGCAAGCCACCTTTCCTCTAGCTTATCAAGGGGGATACATAGATCCTCCTTTTCTTGGTAACTGGACTCCAACTTAACTTTGAAGGTCTCTCAAATCTATGGTCTTTGCAACTTCTGGGAATGACATAAATAATAATAATCTTGATACAAAGTTTGATTGAGTACTTGCTAGTATCAGACATTGTACTCAATCTTCATCTGAATCCTTCCACAGCACAAGAAGGTATAGGTATTATTTTTGTCCCATTTTTTTCAGATGGGGAAACTAAAGTTTCTTTCTTTCTTTTTTATAAAGATTTTATTTATTTGTTTGTTTGTTTATTTATTTATTTTTTTATTTAGCACAAGCACGGAAAGGGAGAGGGAGAAGCAGGCTCCCTACTGAGCAAGGAGCCTGATGTGGGGCTCAATCCCAGGACCCTGGGACCATGACCTGAGCTGAAGGCAGATGCTTAACTGATGGAGTCACCCAGGCACCCTGAAACAGAAGTTTCAAGAGATGAAATAACTTTCCCAAAGTACCCCAACTAGAAAATGGAGAAGTTGAGAGGTCAATGAAAATCATCTGACTCCAGAGCCCCTGCTGGGTTGTCAATCTGTAAGGTGGTCTGTCATCTCTGCCAGCCTGTGAAGTGTTTGGAAGGAGAGATAGATCTCCTTCACCTTAATCCCCATTCATCCCCAATACCCTACTTGGTCAGTGGTTATTAAGATGAAAATTTTTAAAAATACGCATACACACACACACACACACACACAGAGGAATATTACTCAGCCATCAAAAAGAATGAAATCTTGCCACTTGCAATGACATGAATGGAGCTAGAGTGTGTTATGCTAAGCAAAGTAAGTCAGTCAGAGAAAGACAAATACCATATGATTTCACTCACATGTGGAATTTAAGAAACAAAACAGATGAACATATGGGAGTGAGGACAAAGAGAGAGGGGGAATCAAACAATAAGAGACTTTTAATGATAGAGAACAAAATGAAGGTTGACGGAGGGAGTAGGGTGGGGGATGGGCTAGATGGGTGATGAGTATTAAGGAGGCACTTGTTATGATGAGCCCCCTGCGTGTTGTGTGCAAGAGATGAATGAATTCTACTACTGAAACCAATATTGCACTGTATGTTAACTAACCAGAATTTAAATAAAGTTTTGGGGAAAAAAAGAAACTTAACTTTGAAGGTCCCTCAAATCTGTGGTCTTTATGTGGATAGTGCCCTAATCTATATCTCGAGCTGCAAGATAAAAAATGCCTATACCTAGGTATTCTACTCAGCCATTTGCTCAGCCAGGTAGTCTCCCCAAGCTTCACAGCACCTTTGGAGGAGGAGGGGGTATTACTCCATTTTACAGAGGAAGAGATATCCTCCCAGTCCTTTTTAGTAATCGGCAGTGAAGTTGGGATATAAACTCAGGTTTCTTAATATCATACTTAGTCATTTCCCCTCCTCTGCATCTTTGAACTTTTAAGAGACTTAGACATTTTCTTGATGGAGGCAAGGTTATTTGACATAGTCTTTTTTTTTTTTAAAGCCTACCATAATTGTGTGGTAAAAGCTATTTTAATCACTAATACAGGCACAAATGCTCTATTGATTTTTTTTTAAAGCGAAGTAACAAAAACCCATGTCCCTCTTTTTGTGAAAAATCATTATTACTAGGTGTTGTGGTCCGCGAGATGCTAAATAAGGATTCTAGCTAAAATGCTTTGCAAAACTATTTCATTGCAAAATCAATAATATACGTGAAAAAATTATGAAAAGGTGAATTAAGGCTAAAACAACTCCTTACCTTTTAGTGAATACACACACGTATGAAACATTAATATGCATTGTTAACTTTTGGTCGTCTGCCGGGATTTGAGATCTAGTGGCTTTGTTTATTTATTTAGTTATTTTAAAGATTATGTTTATTTATTTATGAGAGACATAGAGAGAGAGAGGCAGAGATACCAGCAGAGGGAGAAGCTGACCCCATGCAGGAAGCCTGATGTGGGACTCGATCCCAGGACTCAGGGATCACACCCTGAGTCAAAGGCAGATGCTCAACCGCTGAGCTACCCAGGCGTCCCGAGATCTGGTGGCTTTGTAGATGAAGAAAATACTGAGAGTCTTGCCTGAAATGTAATGGTAACCATAAGCAAATTGGGCAGGCCACAGGTACCAAAGGCCTTAAGTACTTAGAAAAGTAGAGCTCTAACATAGGGGGCCAGACTCTGGATTCCGGGTAAGATTCCTGGGCCTCCAGGTGCCTTCTGGATGTTTTCAGTACACCATGTGAATAACACAGTGAGCTGGTATTTGGCTCATCATGGCTGCAAGGCATGCTGTGCAGAATAGAGCCAAGACAATTAGGAATGGAGAGGGAGGGGGAGGATTTGAAAATTATGTAGGGGTACCAGGCATGGCCCATAATGGCAGTTTCCCGAATGAATGTACAATTAGCAGGACTCAGAGAGTCCTGGTGAAGAAGGACAAAGAGATAAGCTGAAAGCTGGGCAAGTTATTCGACATCTAGAGGAGAAAGGTAAGAATACTTCCTGTATTGGTTCATTAGTCAGGGTTTTCCAGAGATGGATGTATATATAGAGAGATTTATTATAAAGAGTTGGCTCATGTGCTAATGGAGGCTGACAAGTCCCAAGATCTGTAGTTAGCAAGCCAAAGACTCAGGACAGCCAATGGTGTCATTCCATTCTGAGTCCAAAGGCCTGAGAGCCAGGAGACCTGATGGTGTAGTTCCAGTTTGAATGCCTGCAAGCTCAAGACCTAGAAAGAGCTGATGTTTCAATTAGAGTTGGAAGGCATGAAGGAACTGATGTCCCAACTCAGTGCAGTTCAAGCAGGAGAAGTTTCTGTTTACTCACTGGAAGGTCAATCTTTTTGTTCCATTTCTGACCTTCAACTGATTAAATGAGCCCACCCACATTTGGGAGGGCAATCTGCTTTACTCCATATACTCATTCAAATGCTAATCTCATCCAAAATACCTCATAGACACCCAGAATAATATTTGACCAAATATGTGGGCACCCTATGACCCAGTCAAGTTGACATATAAATTAACCATCACAATTCCCATGCTTGTCGTAGAAATGCTACGGGAATTAAAAAATACCGCACAAATATAAGAGTGCCATCATTTATTCAAGGGAAAAGGTGTTTATTCCTTAATGATAATAACGTACATTTACGTAGTGCTTCCCATGTGCCAGTTAGTGTTCTGTTTTACTTGCCTTCTCTCATTTAATTCTCACAATAACCTTATCTCTCCCTTTACCCTGAGAGTGTCCATGTCTATAATTGCTACTGCAGGTAGACTGCCTGCAGTATGACATGGAGAGCAGGAGCATAGGCTCTGGAGCCAGCCTGCCATGGTTTGAATTCTGGCTCTTTGCACCTTGATTTCCTCTCCTATGAAATGAGATAACAGTTATAAAGTGCTTAGAAAAGAGCCTAGCATTTAGTATGTAAATATATGCCAGGCACGTCTATATGTAGAGGTAGCACATGAGTGTGTACGTGTGCATGTTGCAGTGGTGGTGATCACAGTAATTACAAGCTCACTTGCCTTCAGGAGCCAGTCAGATAACATCAGTGTGAAACAACCAAGAATAAGTCAGTAAGGAGTGGTAGAGTCAGTGTAGAACTAGGAAGTGCCCTCTTCCTTTAAAGGCACTGAAGGCAGCCCCAGTGGTGCAGTGGTTTAGCGCTGCCTGCAGCCCAGGACATGATCCTGGAGACCCCGGATCGAGTCCCACAAGGGGCTCCCTGCATGGAGCCTGGTTCTCCCTCTGCCTGTGTCTCTGCCTCTCTCTGTGTGTGTCTCTATGAATAAATGAATAAAATCTTTAAGAAAATAAAATAAAATAAAATAAAATAAAATAAAATAAAGGCACTGAAATTTGGGAATTTACAAATCATGCTCAGACCACCACCACCACCCCCTCCCCCGCCCCCAGCCGCCACCGTCTGTCTCATGCCAAGCTGCTATAATGTGTGTTTTATGAGGACCTAACAGTTCTGCTAGCAGGGTGGCCCATTTTACAGGTGTCAGAATCAAAGCCCACTCCCCACATAGTAAGCACCAGAGGGAATTGGGACTGAACACAGGGCCCTCCCTAGGCAAACCCCATCCCCTTCTGACCTCACTCTCTTAGCCATTCTTAGGCCTAACACAGGAACCTCTGTCGTGGCCACAGAGGTTGTGGCTGTGTTTGCACTTGTGTTAGCCACTCCCTTGTGAGCTCAGAAGGGTTGAGGCCTTACTCATATTTGTGTCTCCTGCTTCCCTAGCACACTGGTATCCATTGAGTAACATCTGCGGGGTCTAAGTTCTGGTTCTTGTCCATCTCTCAACAGATGGTGGACTTGAGCAATTAGTGTAGTGTCTAAGATGTTCAGTTTCTCCATTCTCAGGACTGGAATAATTCCCACAGGTTGTATTACCTGGGAAGCAGACTCTCAGATGTGTGCTAGCATGCCAGAAGGAGACTTTTAGTGAGTGCTCTTGAGATTGATGAAGTTTTGGAATATGGGTGAGGTCTGGAGCCAACAACCAAGAAAGAATTCTTGAGACGTCTTTGGTACAAAATGGTGGTTTTATTAAAGCCCGGGGACAGGACCCAAGGGCAGGAAGAGTGGCTGCCCTGGGCCTGTGATCCTGGCTGATTATATACCCAGGAGTTGGAGGAAGTAAGCAGAAGGGAGATTTCAAAAGGATTTTCATATGCTAAGGAGGAGCTACAAGATATTGGAGGCCTTGCTATTGTCAAGTTAGATTGTTTTTCCCTCTAGCAAGGCTTTCACATTAAGATAACTGCAAGTTTCCTGAAGAATGTCACACATATCCCACCCTGGGTGGGGGTCATTTGTGGGACATCAGCTGTGCTTTGTCCTCAGCTAGCCCTGCTCCCTCATCAGGATCCTAAAGAGGGAAGGAAAGAGAAGGGAAGGGGAAGAGAAGGGGGAGGTGGAATGGGGGGAGGAAGCAGGATCAGACCGAGGGAGAAGTGGGGCTGCAGCACGGTCTCAGTGAAGGCCTCAGCCAAGCCCATGAGGAGCCAGAAAGCTAAGATAGCGCTTCCAGTGTCCAGAGTCAGAGTAGGGGTGCCAGGTCTCTAGACCCTATGCTGACCAGGCACTGGATGTGGGGTGCCCCAAGAACGGGGCATGACTTTGGGAGAGACAAATCTGTCTTGTCAGCTGAGGGCTGTTTAGGGCATGAAGTCCTTCTATCCTGAAGGAGGAGCTGGGCAGCTCCCTACAGCCTCCACTATAGCAACTTCACGGGGTGTTTGGAAAGCTGATACTTGTAAAAGCATACTGGGAAATGCTAAACAAATATAACATTTTTAGTTGGTAATATTAGCAGTAGTACATTTGGGGCTCCGGAAATATTTCAGCTAAGTTGAGTCTATTTTTTTAGGACAGATTCCCAGTAAGAATCATGAAGTTGGTATATACCGTGGTTTTATTCCTCTCACTTCCCCCAAAGACACCCTTTCCCCTCTTTCTTTTGTTATTAATATCCTCTTAAAAGTGCTTATGCCGTCCTATTTTAAAACCTCTAGGGTTGGTTTGATTTGATTTCCTTTCCACTAAAATGACTGTTCTGAACCCTGACCTTAATCTGGGGTGGTTGGAGCAACTGGAAGCACTTTCTTGACTATCTATCTATCTTCACACTTTATATTCCATATAGGCTTAGGGAAATTCTAAGTTCGAGTGCAGTTTTTAAACATTGCTAACATTAACTATTCCTATTATCAGTGAGGTTAATTAAACATAATTGAGTGCCAGCCCTAGCATTCCCAACTCTGTACTGACCCTGGAGTCAGTCTGTCAGCTTGTAGAGCTCAGACATGAGAGCACCACAGCAAAAGCCGTCAACGTGAAAGATGAATGTTCCAGAGATCAAGAGTGTTGAGCAACTCTGAGTCAATTCCGGGGGCCAGCTGCTTATAGAAAGAACTATGTATGAGAGTTCAAAGGTGTAATATATTGTTGATTTCACACACACACACACACACACACACACACACACACTCATGTACCCAGGCAGTACCACTGTGAATTCCAGCATCATGTGATTTCTCTCAAACATACATGTGTGTGTATTTCTAACTCATAAATTTCATCATGTCCTTTCTCTGCCAAAATATCTTCTGTTGCTCCCTTGACATCTCCACCATAAAATCTAAAGTCTTAGCAAAGCTCTTTTAGTCTCTGAATATGTCAGCATCTTGTATGCTGTTGTGTCTTTGCGGATGCCATTTCCTTTACTCAAAAAAGCCTTCTCAATGTCACCCCTACCAAGCAGTCTTCCCTGGCTTCATCACAATGCCACAGTGTCACTTGCTGCTCTGTACAGGCTTTACTCCCACTGAGCCACCTGATGGGAGAGAAATGAATTCGTGGACCTTTCAAGAGATGACAGGGTCAGGGTGGAGAGAGAACAGGAGAAGTAATAAGCAAAACCCTTTTACTTAAAACTTATTATATCCTATGGAGTCAATATTCAGTTATAAGCATGACTTTATGTATCTGATCCTTGATTTTGGTTTTGGTTTTAAGAAGAACCAAGAACCAACCACCTTTTGACCCAAGGATTAGGAGCTTCTAAGAAGAGGTTTCGTGACAGAAGTAAAACTTTCCCCTGACTGCCCCCTTGTGGAGGTGCTGCAAGAGCCCAGAGACGATAGACAAAAACACAAACCTTGTTCCCCAGGTTGAGAGATCTTGAAATATATTGTGGATTGTTCATTGCTTTGTTTAGTCAGGCTACCACGTGTAGATAGTTACATATTTTTAAAAATTAGAGTATGGAAAGTCGTGCCCCGAAATGAATTCAGTTTGCCTCTGGTAAATCCGATGGTTCTTCACAAACATTAGAATACACAAAGAGAAGGCTCTGAACAGCACACGAGAAAAGGTCACGTGTGGTTAAGAGAGGCCTCTGGCAGGTGAAGTGCTAGATGCACACCAGCTTCTACCCGCTTGCCTTCACAAACTGAAGACAGCACTATGAAGAACACTTTCAGTCTGTTTTTCTTAGATTAATGGCCCTTGCCGTGCCCAAGAATCACCCTATGTTAAAATGCTGATTTCTGAGCCTCTCTTCCAGATTCTGATTCAGTGGATCTGGGCTATAGTCCAGGAATATACATTTCAATAAGCACCCTAGGGTGATTCTAATGGACACGCATCTTGCAGTGTGGATGGGTTTTACAGAGCCATTTACACACTTTTCCGTGGCTAGGCACCTTTCAGTAGAAGTTATGATTTCAGATATTCTGAACCATTGTCCTTTGATAGCACCCTTTTTAGACTCATGCCCTGATTTTTGGCTTGAAAGACATGGTCTTCATTTCTGCACATGGGATTGCTAGTTAGAATTATCATTTGACCTCCAACTATGGAACAGACTTCTCCTTTTCCACCTCCCTGTCTTTCTTTGTACCCATCTACCTATCTACCTCGCTGTGTAGCTATGTACATATCCACTCATAGATTTATGCGCTTTGTGTTCAGTGAAGCAACGTGAACCACGGGATAAGCCAGTCTTTTGAGACACGGGTTACACTAGGGTTCTGGCATTTTTGATGGTTAAAGGTGAAATGTGCTGGCCAGGAACTAACTAACCCCCCTGAGAATAATACCAACAACCATTTCTTGAGTACCTGTGAGGTACTTGGTACTCTACAGGCCTTCTTAGGTACATCATTACTAACCCAGAAGAGGGTAGTTCACAGGTGAGGAAACCAGAAACTTAAAGAGATTGTATAGCCAGGACTCCTGGGTGGCTCTCTGGTTAAGTGTCTGCCTTCGGCTCAGGGTGTGATCCTGGAGACCCAGGATCGAGTCTGGGTCAGGCCGCCTGCACAGAGCCTGCTTCTCCCTCTGCCTGTGTCTCTGTGTCTCTCATGAATAAATAAATAAAATCTTTTTTTTTTTTTAAAGTGAGAGGGAGAGATTATGTAACTACTCAAGTCCTCCAGAGTCTTGGAGGTTGAACTATGCCTGAATCCAGGTGTGTCTGACTCCAAAACTCTCTGCTTCCTTTCTCTCAATGAACTTGTATCTTTGGCTACACAGATGGGCACCAAAGTTCGTTGACCTTTTCCAGGTCCACTAGTCAGTTTGTTTTCATTAAACATTCAATTTTAATTGGAAACTCTGTTTTTAGGAAAGTTAGCAAATCAAGAATTTCTCCAGGGCACTGCTGCTAATATCTTCCCAGTTTCTGGGAAATCTAAAACTCAGTTGTACTGAAGAAAAAAGAATACTTGCTGTGATTTTTTTTTTTTAGAGGTTTCTGAAAGTTGTTTTAGGACCAAACCGGGCAACCATGTATCTAATTTTGTATTTTTTTTAAAGATTTATTTATTTATTCATTCAGACAGAACTAAGAGAGGCAGAGACACAGGCAGAAGGAGAAGCAGGCTCCATGGAGGAAGCCTGATGTGGGCCTCCATCCTGGGTCTCCAGAATCACACCCCGGGCTGCAGGCGGCGCTGAACCGCTGCGCCACCGGGGCTGCCCTTAATTTTGTATTTTGTAGAGAACCTGCAGCATTGTTAACACTCCTAAAAGGTCAATAACAACTTGTTTGATATTTCAAGTTAATTGTGAGTCTCTGCATGTTTGCATAGCTGAACCTTTATTGCTAAAGGTCCCTTATAAATGTTGCATTGCCCTCAATGTTTGGAGCTGCCTTGAATGCCTTGTATGCCAGTGAAAATGCATTTGTTGCAGTGGAAGGGCATTTGATTGAACACAGTGTATTCATTTTCCTTTAGCTATCAGAACGTTTTAAAAAATAAAGTTTGTATTTTTCTGATTATGAACTAGGTTTGAATGTTAAAAATTAGGAAAATATAAAATGGTATAAAGAAGATAAATCACCCATAATCCTCTTATTCAAGAGTAATGGTAGTAATAATAAAAAATGCTTTTTAAATCAGGCATGCTTACTGTGTGTCAGCTCACTGTTGTGAGGAGACATAATTCTAATTTTATAGATTTGGTAACTAAGACTTGGAAAGGTTAAACATCTATCCTCCTAAGTGGTAAGTAGTGAAGCCTGGATATAACATTCGGGTCTTTTTCTAGTTCCAAAGCCAGTACGCTTTTTGTGCCTCTCCCACATAACCACTGTTAACATTCTAGTATGTTTCTTCCAAGTCTTTTTTTATGCGTATTTTTTCATGGCTGAGATCATACTGTGAAGATAATTTTCGACCCTCCCGTTTTCACTTAACATAATGGCATAAGCATTTTCCTTATACGATCTGGCTCTGCTTTTCTATCTGACTTCAGCTCATACCACCTTCCACCTTGCATGTCACCTCCCAGCCACACTAGCCTTCTGTCTTCCCGGACACACCAAGAATGTTCTTGCCTGGGGACATTCGCACTGGCCTAGCTCAATTGCTCTTGTCTCAGCCCTCAAATGATTCATTTTTTTTCTCAGCCTTCAGGCCCCAACTTAAATGTAGAGAGCTTTCCCTGAACATCTATCTCAAGTAGGTCCTGTTCTCTTTCTTAGCCCCCTGTGGGTTTCCTTTGTAGCACTTGTTATAACTTACCATTAGTTTATTTTATTTGCTTTTTCACTGTATCCTCATGTCACCTTCATCCTTTTAGGTCTAGCCTACCACGGGCTTACACATGATTCTATACTAGACATTTTTGTGTCTAATATACTTTATTATTATGGTAGTTCATCTACTGGGTCAAACTATAGGAACATTTTGAAGCATCTTGCTTCATATTACTGCCAAAATTTCATTCCAGGCCCCTGGGTGGCTCAGTTGGTTAAGTGTCTGACTCTAGATTTCAGCTCCGGTCATGATCTCAGGGTTATGAGATCAAGCTCTGCATCGGGCTCCTCACTGGGAGTGGAGCCTGCTTAAGATTCTCTCTCTCCCTCTCACTCTGCCCTTCCTCCCCTCAAAAAAGGAAAAAAAATTTCATCCTACCATCCCAAATATATATAACTGCAAGCTCTGTGTGAGGATGCTGCTTTCACTGTACCTTTACCAGTGCGATCAGTTTTAAGTCTTAGCTAAGTATATATCTGTGAAACCATCACCTCCATAAATTGGTTTAAAAATAAATAAATAAAGTAAAATAGACCAAAAACACAGCTTTAGCTCTTTTGATAAGTGACTCAAATGATGCCCACACATTTTAGGTGCTCAGGACATTTTTGTTCAATGAATAGAGGAATCTCATTTGATAAGGTTGCATTTAGCCAGGGTTCCAAGAACACTCAAATCCTTTTCTGGACTCCTTTTCTTGTGAGATCACAGAGCAATATAAGTGCAGAGAACGAGCAGAGGTGCACAGATGAACTCCATCTGTAGTCCTTATAATCTGGACTGGACCTTGTGAAGAATTCCTTTTGCCGGGCCTACATGCGGCCGGAGCCTAAAAATGGGGTTGTCCTGTGTCTCTTTTCCCCATTTGTTTTGGAATGGTGAGGAAAGTCCTATTCAGAGTAAGAAAGACTATTTGCCCTATCATTGCTGGTATAGACCTGTCCATATGCCATTTCCATATCATCTCCTTGACAGATGAGATACCATTTTTATTCAAATATATCAAATCAACAAAGCCTTTAAAAATTGATAATATTTAATGCATGACATGATCAAAACTTTACCCTGAGATCATGATCCAATAAAAAGCTCTGAAACCTGACTGGATTTATTCCTGCAAGTGTCTTCTTTAAGTGGGCAGTAAAGAGGGAGACAGATACTCAGACTTCCTCTTATCAGTGTTGTTTTAATGTACATAGTTTTTAAAACTAGCTGTGAGGTTAGATATTTTCCATACTTGTTAATCAGCTGTAAGTCCTCTTTTGGATAACTGTTTGCATGTTTTGCCTAAATCTATACTGACGTCTTTTATAATTTATGTGAGTGCTTTAAAAAGCAGTAGTCCTTTTTTATACCTGTGGCAAATATTTTTCCAGCTCATATTCTTTATAATTTTTATTGTTTTAGAGACTTATGGAAGTTTTGAATTTACACATACGTAGTCAAGCCTATCAATATTTTTCCTTGTTAATTATTTTAAGCTTAGAAAACTCTAGGATTAGACAAATGATTATTTTTTTCTTATTTTACAATTTGATAAGCATGTCTTGTTTAGAAAGTGCTTTTTAATGGTATAAAGGAACACTGAAATTGTTTGAGTTGTAAATAACTGGTTCTGTAGTACCTTCCCTAAAATTGGTGTGAACTTTTTTCCAATTTGGTTTTGAAAAAATAGATTTCAAAATTAGGTGTAACTAGATAAGCTTTAAAGATGTTTCTTTGTTTAGTTCCTTGGAATCATTCAGCTTTTTTTTTTTTTTTTATGCTCTCCCTTCTATCTCCTGGAATAGTACGCAGAGGAACTCTTTAGCATACTAATATAATAAGGATGCTTTTTATGGCTTAAGAGATCTTGGGAATCCTTGGGAAATTGTTCGGTGACTCTCTGCAATGGAATTAATGTTTTTAAGTCAGAATCTTGCATTCTATATCAGAGATACATTTTCAGAGCTCTTCTTGCTGTGAGCTCTCCCAGGCCCTCCTTCCTGCTGGCCGTCCTAGGAGTCGTGCATCCCCCCCATAATTGGATTGTGGCCAGTGTTCCTTTGTTGTTTGCTGTTCAGGGAGGGGAGATTGTGTATTATATTCCCAAAGGAATGGGGGCTGTAGTAGTGTCAGCGCATTGTCTCAGGGGTTCTGCAGATCCAAGGCCAGTTCTTCATTCTCTGTCCCTCAAGTCACATCTTGGCCTTGGCTGTTCTTCAGCTAAAGAGAAAGATTCCCAAGTGTTACTGATTATTCTTATCTATTTTTCCAAATGTCAGTACCAAGGAAGAGGGTGGGTGTGAAAGGGCAATTAATTATCTTAAGGGCTTAAAACTAAACAAAATGGAAAAAACTAAATAGATTAAGGATACTTATTTTATCATCCATTATTTTCCTTTTTAGACCCTTCCAAAGGTGATTCTTTTCCTAATCACTATACTATTTGGATCCTCAAAACAACTGACTAGAAATGGCATTCTGAAACATGGTTTATTTTAAATTGTGTTTTCTTGTTTAAACTAACTTGGTATGATGAGGAAACAGAGGCACAGAAAGGGCTGGGGACCTAGTCAAGGTGGCACAGCTAGTTAGTTACAGAATAAAGGTACTTGGTGTTCGTGCTTCCATTCCAGTACTCTCCATTGTCTCTTCTTACAATCTCCAGAGAAATATGTTTTACAACTTTAGTTATGAACAGCAAACAGCATACATCTTTTGGATTGTATTTTTTAAAAGCTAAAATAACCCATTGAGGGGACCCTGGCTGGCTCAGTTGGTAGAGCATCCCACTTTTAATCTTGGGGTCATTAGTTCAAGCCCCACATTGAATATAGAGATTACTTAATAAAATTTTAAAAAAATAACCCATTGAAGATAAATATATTTTTATTTCTGTTAATTACACCTTAGCAATGTCACTTAAACTGTAACCACATGAAGTAGGCACTGAACTTTCTGTATGAGAGTTGCAATGTCCTGAATTGTGTCACTCCAAAATCTATATGTGGAAGCTCTAACCCTCCAATGTGACTCTATTTGGAGATAGAGCTTTTTGGAGGTGATTAAGGTTAAATGAGCTCATAAGGATGGGGTCCTATTTAAATAGGATTGTTGGCCTTATAAGAGAGAGAGATCTTTCTCTTTGCCATGTGAGCACACAGCCAACACAAGGTGATCATATCTGCAAATCAGGTAGAGCATCCTCTTCAGAACCCATGGCACCCTGATCTCGGACTTACAGACTCCAGAACTATGAGAAAATAAATTTCTGTTATTTAAGCCATGCAGTCTATGGTATTTTGTTACGGCAGTACAAGCTGACTAATACAAAAGTTTTATTGTCTTATTAAATTCTGGTTCCTAGACCCAATACACCCAGATCTTTGATACTCTGGATACCTTTTGTGTATATGGATTGTGAGCACTTAAGAGCACTTATTTTACTTGTAAGAAATAACTTATTGTTGAGAAATATCCTCACTTACAAATTGAACTGGTGGATGGAAGTTGGCCTGTCCTCCGTTGAACCAGGAATAAAGGATGCATTAGAATTGTGATGTCACTGCAGCCAGAGGTCTTTGCTGGGCTGCGAACTCAGTTCTTGGCTCCTGAAATAACTTAATTAAAGGCAAGTGCACATAATACCTGAACTACATTACTGCACTGGTTTTGTCTTCCCTGCCATGCTGAGTTATTCATTAACATTTGTGTAAAACATCTGAATCATAGAATCCTTTTAGGAGGTCATCCAGCTTTTTCTCTGTAGACCAACTCTTCCGCAAGCATCTCTAATGAAATTCTGAGCCTCTCATCTTCTCCACTGCAGAGTTGGTGCCCTTGCTTTGACAGATTCAGCTGATGTCAAAACTGGAAACAAATATTTAACAATGCAACCTTGGACAAAGTATGAGATCTAAAAATGTATGGCTTTGTACCTTATAAAGTTCTTGAAATAAGAGAAAGCCACCTGCTGGTCTTTATGTCTTAACTGGATAGTAATGTTACTTCCATAATGTTAGCCACCAAATGTCCTCCACCTCCCAAGATGGTCAGGCTCCTTGGATCACTCAGGGCACTAGAAACAATGAAACAAGAAAGAACACCCACCCACATAGCCAGCCAATACCTCTACATCTTTCCACTGACCCTGCTCTCCAAATATTAGACAGAGAATAATCAGTTAAGCCTTGGTGACTGTCAGTGATACTTCAGATCCATTCAAATGACTGTGTTTGGTTCCTACTCAGAGTTGGTAGTTACTCTGTAAAGTAGGCTGGGTGCAACCAGAGCCCCATTTCACAGCTGATGATGCTGATGCAAAGCAAGGCTTGAGGGCTCCACAATAAAGGAATCGAGCAGCTCTGTTACTATGAACCACACTGAAAATTAACCAGCTCCTCAAGGATTATCTGGCACATTGCCAGGCACTGGCATTAAGAGAAGAATCGGGCATGGTCCCTGCCTGGCCTTGCAGAACTCTTAATATAGTGGGAAAGAAAGCCCCATAAACTGATCATTAGAGTGGGGAAAGTGCTGCAGTGTTAGAAAGGAAGCAGAGGCGGCTGTGAGGGCAGAGAGGAGGATACCTAATGCAGATTCTTAAAAATTGGTCAACTTAAGTTAAAGAGATAAGATATTGTTACTTAGGAAGGTTTTCCCTTTGATTCCAAGGTGATCTCCATAGCTTCTAATGGAATGAAAAAAACAAGACTTTTGATATATATTGGCTTTCCTGCATTTTAAGGACTTTATTAGACATAGAGCCATACGCTTTTAGATCTCATACTTTGTCCAAGGTTGTGCTGTTAAGTGTTAGTTTCCAATTTTGACATCAGCTTGATTTACCAGTGCAAGGGCACCAGCTCTGCAGTGGGGAAGATGGGAGGCTTACACTTTCAAACTTTCGGAAACTTTGATTTAATTTCAACATTCTCTCAGGTGTTGGCTTTTCAAAAACATCTTTCTTTCACATCCCTCCTGTAGTTAGAATGGGCTGTAGGGGTGCATTTTCTCAGCAGATGCCACTAGGGATGGGAAGGATGAGTCTCGGTACAGAAGAACACAGCTATTTGCTATGGCCACCTGGAGAAGAGCACCCAGACGGGGAGACCCAATGTCCAAGGGACTCAATTGTTTGTTTTAAGAGTCATGAAAACACTTGGCATATGGGTCCTAACATGGAAAGCATAGCAACAGGGATTCTGAGGTTGGTGTTTGGGCATCAGAGAGATAGGTGGAAGTTGTGAGAAGGTTTATCCACAGAAGCCAGTTGGTAGGTTCTAGTGCTGAAATCAGTGGGAAATGGCTGTGCCCAAGCATACTCAGGTTATGTACATCAGCCTGCCTGAACATCTGTTTCCTCCTGTTTAAAATGGTGGTGATTCCTCATAGGGTTATTATAAGAGATCAATAAAATTTACATGCATAAGGAGGCAAGTCTTTGAGAAAATGTGGCTTTTCCCACCTCTCCCTCCTTCCCATATCCTCTTCCCCTGCCTTCCCACACTGCTCCTTTCCATTTTCAGGAGCTAATGGTACATAGAGCTATATTCTACATATATTCTGTACAAGTGCGCCACTAAGCCTTCTAAGAGAGATTGTATACAGGAACTCCTAAGACCCTTAGGCTGGTATTGCCACTTAAAAAAATTGGATGGCTGGTCTCTATGTCAGAATATGAATTATTATAGCAGGCAGCCCTCAAATGTCAGTGGCTTAAAGCAGTGAAAGTACTTTTCACGCATATCACAGTCAAATGGGTCTGCAGGAGGCTGTGCTCTTCATGGTCATTCACGACCCCAGGCCCCTTCCACCTAGTGGCTCTGCTCTCCTTTCAGGCCTCAAGAGTTCAGCATTGTACCATCTGCATCTACTCAGTAGGCAAGGGAAGAAATAGAAGACGAAGCATCATACAGAAGTTGTTGAAGGACCAGGCTGGGAAGGATGTGCATGCATTACTTCCATCCACATTCCAATAACCAGAACCCAGGTACTCAGCTCCAGTATAGTCTAGCTAGATGGCCAGGCAGAAAAGGAAACAGGATTTGGTGGACACATGACAATCTCTGCCCCATGGCCAGACCTAACCCCAAATTGGTCAAACTACTAGAAAAGTAGTGAATGAGCTCCCTTTCACTGAAACTGTGTAAGCAGAGTCTGATGACCCCTTGTTTGGAATGTCGTGCTGGGGTGGGGTAGGACAAGTTCAAGCTAGAAGAATACAGAGGACGGTTCTCTCTCTCAGATTCTCTGATTCAGTAAAGCAGCAGAGAATTGGAGCCGATTTACCCAGCCGAATTTCCGGTGCCTTAAACTGAGTTCTTGGAGTAGAAATAGAACATTGAATTTCATTTCATAAATTGTTCTTCCAGCTTGACGTATTGGAGGTTTTTAGCACGCACACTCACACCTGGCTACCCGCCACCTTCTGCCATTGCAGATACGCTTACAGGAAACCGTAAGTGGATCTGCTTTTGATGCTGGCAGCATCTTAGTAAAATGCTTTTGCTGGCATCATGGAACAGGAGCAGAATTCAGCTGGGACCAATAATGAGGCTATTTAGAAAGTTCTTTCCTCCACCCCCTGACAAGGCAGATGTGGTGGGGATTTTTCCACTCCCATTCTGTCGATGGTGGCCGAAATTAGTTCAAGGCCATCAAAAATGTTTAGACCTCGAGTGTTGAAACCCCAGGCCCATAAAAAGGACAAATTCTTTCTCCTACCTAGCGAGAGCAAAAGAAACTCACCCCAGAGACTCCTAGCTCAGAGGTTTGTCACCTATTTGTCCTGTTAGCAGACCTAGAAAAAGCACAGCCATGTGTCAATTTAGAAGGAAAGAAGTATTGGTCTAAATTTAAAGTATCTCCAGATAATATTACTGTGGCTAATGCTTCCCCTCCCCACCTGAAATCATGTTATATTGAAGCAACATTTTATTCTAAGCATTTTCACTTCTTTCATCTCATTTAAAACTCCCAGTCGTTGTGTGAGGAAGGGATTTCATGCTTTATCCCAATTTAACAGATAAGACTAATTGAGGTCTAGAGAGATTAAGTGCCTTCACTTAAGGTTAAGTGACTTCAGGATTGGCATCTAAATCTCTATAGTTCCATACTCTATAGTTCGCTAGACTACATGAGGTTATATCAGCTGGTGCTTTTTTTGGTGTGGAGGAGAGAACACTCCAGGTCATAACTGAGTCCATCTGTATGTTGATCCATTCATCTATATGTTCATCCACAAAATCTCCACCAGGCATTGTGCTTGAGATACAAAGATGCATGAGGGTCTTTGCCTTCAACAAGTTCATAGCTTAGTAAGGGAGATGGACCTATAGATAAATAAAAAATAGATACAATTAACTATATAGACAGAGTACAGTGGGTAATATATGTGGGGAAGGAGCAGAATTGGACACACAGTGAAAGCATGGTCAGTTTTTTTTTAAGAAGTTCAGGAATAGTATCACAAAGGAGGCCACATTTGAGCTGAATCTTAATGACCATCAGATATACAAGGGGTATTGGGGCATTTTATACAAACACACACACATATATATATAGAGGTACTAGATGGATACCGGCTTGTGCAAAAGCAAGGAAGCCTGAGAGAATGTGGCCTGTGTAAGGATATGCTGGCACACTGGGGATGGTTTTGGAGAGTGGTAAACCCCAGGGTGCAGCCTGGCAGCATTGCTGGGCTAAAATGAAGGAAGATGATCTGTAATACTTGTGTTCACCTTCATTTCTGGGCCCATGGTGACATTCTAGTTCTCAAAACTTAGGGAATATTTTAAGTCTGATCCACACAATCTATCTAGTCCTTGAATATGTACCGTCTTGTCTTGTTCTGTCCCTGTTCTCATCAATAAACCTGGCCTCCCAAGTCTGATTATAAATGCTCAAAGATCCTGAACCATATCACATTTTTGCCACATCACCATCCCAATGCTAAGAACAGTGTATTGTGGGTGCCAAGAAATTGCTTGGTGTTTTAAAAATGTTCAGAAATCAAGCAGCGAGCTCAAGGGAATGTTAGCAGGCTATGACATTGCGAGAAAGAAAGTGTGGAGCTTTCAGATCAACTGGGTAACTCAGGACTGTGTCAGTCCTGGGGAACATAGATGAAGGTGGGTTATGGCCCTCAGAGAGCTCAGTCTTCAGTGAAAGGTAGACATGGAAGGCAGCCATTGCAATTCCGTGAGAAATGGAGTAATCTGGAGGACAAGTTCTATGAGAAGTCAAATAAGAAACTGCTAATTCTGTCTGGGGAGATTTGGGAAGCTTTATTGTGGACTCTCAGCTCAATGTAAACTCTTGAGGCAGAGGATGTATGCGCCTTGTTTGATGTTTAATATTTAGTGTCCAGCACATAGTGGGTTCTCAGTAAATATTTGCTGAATGAATTTGTGGGAAATAATACTCAAACTTTATTTTGAAGGATGAAGAGCTGTTCAGTGAGCAGAAGAATAGAGAAAATAGCTCATACAAAGTTAATATACATAAGTGTGCATTTTTATTTACCGGAGTTATTTCCCTAAATATAATTAAACAGGGCATTCTGGGAGAGTATGGCTATCAATGGAATTTCTGGTTTGCATGGACAGTGCTGGTTTCTGTATCTTGTCTCGATGTGATTATTAATAGAGTCTCCTTGCACTCTCCAGTGTCTGGATTTGACCAAAAGAAGGAGAGGTCCCTTCTCTTGGGCATCAGTCAAGAAAAGTGGTTGATGTAGAAAGAAAGGCCTGCTACCAGATTTCAGGAGCACTAATTCAGTGCTTATTCAGCAGATATTTATTGAATGTGATTCTATCCTGGATACTAGAGACTCCTAAGGATGAACAAGACATGGTTTCTCCTTGCCTTTATTTTAAAGTGATGATTGCACATATCCTTTCTTGCTTGTAGTTTGTGTGAAAATAGCACCGTAAACACTGTGAATATTTGTTGAATGATTATGATGAGTCAGTATTTATTATTTAACCTCTCTGTTCTCATTAGTTGTCCTCATCTGTCAATGAAGAGATAACAGTGATAGCACCTACCTTATAGGATTATTGTGATTTAAGTGAGTTAATGCATGTAAAGAGCTAATACTAGCACCTGATATAGTAAATTCTCAGTACATAGTAGTTGTTGTGTGAAACCACGTTGCAAATGGAAGAGAGCTACCTATAGCTCTCTGCAGCTTAAAAATGAGAATAGCAACTCTTTGGAATCTTTGTTTAGGGAAGGTTGGATTTGTTAATCTATTCATCCATCATTTATTGTGAATCATATATGTGCCCACCCTTTAAAGAGCTCAAGCTTGGTAGGAGAAATAGACATGCAAAAGAAGACTATGAACTTATATACATCTGTGTCATGAACTTATATACATTGGTGTCATGAAACAATATCCTATTAGCTTGTGGAGCTGGAGGTCTGCTGGGTAGATTTCATTGGAAATCTCAGCAGGACAGGGATGAACATTAATTAATATTAATTGAGGAAGCAATGTGATTAACTTGGAATCTTAGGTCGATGTGTCTGGCTAAAGGGGTTCAGTCAAAATTAGAGATAAGGATATATTGATGATAATAATCCAGGTGAGAGATACAGAGACTTGAGTAATATCAAGTGAGTAACATTGGGTATAAGAAAAGTTAGGGAGATAGAATCTACACAACTAAGTGATTGGCAAGACTCCTTAAGAAGCTTACAGTTAAGTTTTCTTGACTGGAGGGAAGTATATCTCTCAGAACAAGATCAAGACACTTCAATATGTTCTAAGCCCCCTAAACTTGTGTGTCCCCACTGTTAATTGTTGAACTTTGTGCTTGTGTAATTAAAGAATGATTGTGAAGTAGATTAGTTGTGGACCTTTAAGGTAGGTATAAAGTAGGAGAGGAGTAAGCACTGTCATTGTTCTCCTGTGTGCTTGAGAAGCCCCAGAAACTGAGGCATTGCGCTTGGAATCTTGCATAGCAATTACCAAATGCTTTGAATTAGAGGTACTAGATGAGGAGGCTTGGGCCTAAGATAGCAGCATTGGTTTTTGATTCTCAATTCACTTTTCTCCCCACTGTAGTATAGACTAGACTAGACTAGCTTTAGACTAGATTAAATTGGTTTAGTGGGACCCACTCTTTTCCCAACCAGGAAAGCAGTACTATTTTATTTGTTTAAATATTAGGAGTTCTAATAGCTTTTGCTTGGATAAAAAGCACTTTCTGGGGGAAAAAAAAGCCTCAAAAGTAAATCCTCTGGAATTACAAACTGGCTAAATAGCCTGTACTCCTATAGTGCAGAACTATTGGCTGTCCTTTTAAACTAACTATATATGTGTGTGTGTGTGTGTATGTATATATACCTATATATAATGATATAATTTTATACAAACACACACACATATATATACATATACACATTAAATATTAACAGTTATTGTTTATAAAGGCTGTAACATTGTTAAAGAATATTTGGAATACACTATTAATTCTCTTAAGTACTTGCACTTCCTAGAGTTCTTCCAGAGTCCTGGTTGCATAGAGTGTGGAATGTGGGTAAATGATGAATTCATACTCCAGGCTTCAGCATCAGCAGTATCCTCCTCTTTCCCATGCCTTCCACATCAGACAGGACTCATTGGAATTGTCTGTAACTGTTACTTCTCCAGTAGTGGAAGCTCAAATTTAGTTTGCGAACTCTCACATTATAGCCTCTAAATGAGGTTGCAGCCAGAGAGCATTGTCATCTCTAGTGGTAAAATAACAGTCTTTGTTGAAAGCTCATGGCTTCAGCACCATGGGTTTGTCCTGAAGAGCAACTTCCACTGCACAGTTCTTGATTTTAGTCATTTAAGCATTTGCAGAGGGAGAAAGACCTTACTTTGGCAGAGATTTCTCACATCAAAAAAATGGTTCTATGGAAGGGTAGATCCCAAAAGTTAATTTTTTTGGAGTCATCTTTGGTATTCATCTGTTCATTATTTATTTCTAAGAGAAGCCATAGCTTAACCTGCCATGTGAATATGTTCATTTTACTTTAGCAAATATTTACTGAGCACCAACTATGAGACCACCAATGTGTCCAACCAAAGGAAAACAAAGACAAATAAGAACAGCAGCCTTTGCCCTGGAGTATCTTGAAAGCAGCTCAGGGAGACAGACCTGTAAACAACTGGGGTGGAGGTAGAAAGAATAGGCCACTACAAAAGCTCAAATAATGAATCAGCTCATTTTGCTTAGTGAGGTTGAAGCCTTGAAGGATGAGTATGATTTTCCAGGGAGAGAAGTCATTTCAAATGGAAGAAATGAGCAGGAACAAAGACTTGAGGTAGAAGGATCATGGAACATGGGAGAATAGATTGGCATGTGTAGAGCTGTATATATGGAAGGGAATGTCCCAAAGGACCAGGAAGCTTAAATGAAGATGAGATTGCAAGGAGCCTTGAATGCCACTCTGAAAAATTAGACTTGATATAAGCAGTGAGGATCACGGAAGGTACTTTAGGCAGGAGAGTAACAACATAGGTTGAACCATACAAAAGTGACCATATTTGATTCTGTTTAACCTACAAAAATAATTGTGTGTGTTTCTCCCTAATATTAAAAAATGTTAAGAAAATGTTTAGTATCTTTGAATACTACATATAGAGCATATACTACACCCTATAATACATGCCGTGCATGCATTATCTCATTTAAGCCTTACAATCTCAGGCATGATTATTGTCCCCATTTTGAATATGATGACACTAAAGCTCAAAGGAACCTTTGAACTTGATCAAGGTCCTGGTCAAAGCTGTTGGTTTTAATGATGTTAACCAACCATCTCTAGTTCTATTTTATTAAGATAACTTTGGTGACCAGACAGGATATTGGAGGAATGTGATGCTAACTTGGCTCTTCATTTGAGGCAGATTTTAAAATCCTCAAAAGCTTGACTTCCCTTTAGCCAGCATTCTTACACTGTAAAGTCAGTTGAAAATCTGAGTTAACCTTACGGAAAATTTTGTTTGCTAATTAAAAACTATTTATTTATAGACTCTGACATATTAGAGCTGGCAGGGACTTCAGAAATTGCCTAGTTTCAGTTCTTATTTAATCAAAAAGATTCTGGTCCAAAGAGAAGAGTGCTTTGCCCAAGGTCATAGAATTATTAGTGGTAGAAATGGAACTGGCCTTGAGGTCTTCTGGCTTCTCCTGTATTCCCTAGTGATTTAAAATGGATCTTACTTTCAGGAATACACATTGAGCACCTACTGTGTATAAGGGTCATTGTTCTAGGCATGTTTATCAGTAATACCCTGACACACAGAAACATGTAAAACTTCATGTCAGGTGGATGGCACAGTTTAGCTATCTACTGATACCAAGTTAAAAGATGTCAGGGATCCTGGGTAGCTCAGTGGTTTAGCACCTGCCTTCAGCCAGGGTGTGACTGGGATCGAGTCCCGTATCGGGCTCCCTACATGGAACCTGCTTCTCCCTCTGCCTCTCTCTCTCTCTCTCTCTCTCTCTGTCTCTCATGAATAAATAAATAAAATATTTAAAAAAAAAGATGTCTTTTCACTCCCCACATCTTGGAATTGGCACACAGAAATCAAAAGTGAAGGTGTTTGTTGTCCTAAGCCCTTGTGCATTTTGTGCCTCAGGGTACCCATGTGCTAATAAATAATAATACACTCAAATAGACATTTATATATTATCCTAGTTACAAAACCTTTAAGATGACAAAAGAGCTTCAAAATTTTTGAACAAGATAAAAATGTTAATGATAAGGATAATATATATGACATGTACATTTTATATTCCTAAGGGTTTTTGAAGGCTAGCAAAACCTTTTTCCAGCATTCTCATTTCACTGACAATGTAAAAACAATTAAATGTGATGACTTTTTGATTATCTCATGATCCATTTTATAGATAATGAAGTGAGCAAAATAAATATTGAATAATAATATCAATAAGTACCAGTTGGGGGTAAAGTTGGAATTTCTTTTTATATTTTTCTTTAAACTGTCCACAGAACCTTAGGTTATATGTAATAAATGTAGTTTGTAAAACCCTGATGTAGGTTTTAAAAACTGTGATTTTAGTTATTCATTCTTCTCAGGGAGCAAACTGAATAGTGAGGTCAATATCAATAACTCTTTTTAAAGAACTTAAGTGTAATTTCTGTAATAACCCAGGATTAATGGTGACTTGATAAAATAAAAGTTATGTATTTGTGAATAATTTCAGAGTAGGACCAGGGCTTGTCTAGGGACTGAAATTTCACAGAAGCCCAGCATCATTATGGTTGCCTCATAATATCATAAAGGAAAGTTAGCATTAAATAGGTATTTGTAGACTACAAGGCTTTGGGGGTTGTAATGTTAAAACATCTGTTCAAAAACCTTACATTAAAAAAAATACTCATCTTCGTTAAAGATGTGATCCTTTTCAAGGAGGTATTTTGAACTTGAAGCTGCCGTTGCTAAGGGGTTGCTAAGGGAAATGAGCTACTCAGCACTAATGTGTAACTTTATTCGTCTGCTTAAAAGTAGTTAAATCATTCCCCCAGCTTCAGAGTCAAAGAAGAGAACCAAAGAGGGTCAAGTGGAGAGTTTCCTCTTTCTGACAGGTATATAGCATGCCTCTCCTGTTTTTCACTTTTTTTCTTCATCTCCTACAGAAAAAGGAAGCAACCTTCTTGGGCATAAGAAGGGTGAAAAGGTAAACTAGACTGCTGTGCAGGGCAGGGCTTATAATGAACGTATACTGTCCCTGGCTAAAGCAGAAGCAAGTCCCCGACCACTGAGAGAAATGCTTCTGCTGATGACCAACCTCAGGAAAGGGCTTTTTATAATAACCCTGCATTAAGGGTGACACGAGAAAGAAAGGTATGTGTTAATGAATAAAGTACCAAACAACTATGCCCTAAGCATTTGGTTCAAAAGTTTTTCTAAAATATTGGAATCAATTATTTATGTTCTTTTACTGAGTGCCCACTATGTCCTAGGTACTGACATTCTTCATGCTGGGATGATAAGGCAAATAACATACAATTTCCACCTTGTAAGCTCACAGTACAGCGTGAAAGTAACAAAGAACTGTAATTCGTTGAACACAATAGGTGATAGAATTGTTTGAAAATTGTTGAAGTTTAGAATTATGCCCGGAGTTGAATTTTTGATAAATAAAATTTGGAAAATATTTGGAAGGATTAATATCTTGGGGCTTTAGTAGACAATTCAATTGGAAGATCAAGCACTCTTTCCTCCACTTCGAGACGGAGGCACACACAAAAAATAATAGCAGGCAAAAGGTGACCCTTGTAATTCTCACCCCTTCAGGCCAGGATTCTATCATCACCTGGTGGCACAATACTGAAATTGTAAGCATAGATTAGGGTTTTTTTGTTCTTGGGTTTTTTTTTTTTATATTGTTTTTGCTATAATGTCAACAAATATCAATGACATTGCTTTTTTTTTGAAGATTTATTTATTTATTTTAGATCATGCACACACCAGAGGAGGAGGAGCTAGGGAGAGAGGGAGAGAGAGAGAGAGAGAATCTCCAGCAGACTCCTTGCTAAGCATGGAGCCCAATGCAGGGCTTGATCCATGACCCCCATGACCCTGGGATCATGACCTGAGCCAAAATCAAGAGTAAGATGTTTAACCAGATGAGCCACCTAGACACCCTGACATTACTTTTTTTTTTTTTTAATATATAAGAGATTTATTTATTTACTTTAGAGAGAGAGGTGGGGCAGGGACAAAAGGAGAGGGAAAGAGAATCCTCAAGCAGAGTCCCTGCTGAGTGTGGAGCCCGACACAAGGCTCCATCTCAGGACCCCAAGATCATGACCTGAGCTGAAATCAAGAGTCGGCTGCTCAACCAACTGAGCCACCCAGGCGCCCCATAATAGACATTATCTTGAATGTTAGATTCTGAATATAGAATAATATAGAGAATAAGACTTAAATTTCTCTAGATCTTCACTCTTCTATGTAGGGTTGTATTTGTAGTGAAGAGTGTGAACTGAGGTTAGACGTGTATAAATTTGCCTCTTACTAGCTGTGTGATCTTGAGCAAATTCTCTAAACTTTAGTTTTCCTAATTGGAAATCTCAGAGTTATGAGATTTATAGGCAAAGTACCTAGTGCAATGTTGGACACATAATAGATGTGCAATAAATGTTAATTCCTACTCCTTTTATGAAAGTACTTACTGAATAAAAGGTCTGTTCTCCCACAGTCATCATAATATTCCTCTATTTATAACTTTTAAAAAATGGAAGAGGTTGGAATAGATTCAGAAGAAATCTCATGGGGGATCTAGCTAGAATGAGCTGGCTGCCACTATCCCCTTCCTGTCCTCCTCCCCACCTTTGTTCTTATATGGAATATCTGGAATTTTCTTAGACAAAGCCTATCATTCTTTAAGCTTAGCCTTAGTTCCAGCTTTTTCCAGAAAGCCTTCCCCCATCAATCCAGATGGCATTGTCACCATCAACTATCCTTCACTATTTCATTTCGATACTCACTCTTTTTATATTCTCTACACTATCAAGATTCATGCATAAAGAGGGAAGTTCCTTTTCCAACCAGACTGTAAGCTCCTTGAAGGTGGGATCTATGACTTGTATTTCTTTCTGTTCTTCACACTCAGAATTTAGCACTGAACTTTGCCTATTGGGCAAAATCCTAATCTGCAACAGGCATTTTCATCAGAACTGGAACAGATTGGGGGCACCTGGGTGGCTCAGTGATTGAGCATGCCTTTGGCTTGGGTCATGATCCTGGGGTGGTGGGAATGAGTCCCACATTGGGTTCCCTGCAGGGAGCCTATTTCTCCCTCTGCCTGTGTGTCTACCTCTTTGTGTCTCTCATGAATAAATAAAATCTTTTTTAAAAAAAGAACTGGAACAGATCATTCAGACTTTATTAGTTATTATTCTTTTACTATTCTCTAATTGTTTTTGAGAGTGTCTGAATTGTATCATCCTCAACATGATTGAATTCTTTTATAACTAGGTACTAATTCATACAGTTTTTCCCTGTTCTCCATATTAATAATAGGTACCACTTCGAGTGCGGCCTCCACCAAGCCTATATCTGTTTTAATCCTGGCAACAAACATTGAGAGAAGTTTTACTGTGCCCATTTTACAGAGGAAATTGAGGCTTAGGAAGCGAGCATATCTTTTCCCCTAAAATGGTGTTCAGCGCCCCCTAGTTGAAGCACATGAAATAGGCCTTGGGATAGTTTTTGAGGTGGTGGTCAGTGAATTGTTGATCTTTATTCCTTTCTTATAACTGAGTGTTGCCTGGAACCAGGCTCTCTCCTGTAAGGGGCTAAGGACATAGAAGTTCACCTAACCAATGTTTGCTGAGCCACTGCTCTATGTAAGGAGTTTTGCCAGATTTGGAAGAAGTAGGGAATGAGGACCTAATGAGGTACTCACTCTACTTGCTAAGATTTTTTTGCTTTCCAGCTTTAATCCTTTGTGTCTCTCTTACTTCATATGTATAGCCTGGTCATAATGATAGATTAAATGAGATATATTCTGAGGACATGCTGAGTTAGAAGCACATCACAAAGAAATCTCTTGGCCCCTTTTAAAAAAAAGATTTTTATTTATTTATTCATGAGACACAGAGAGAGAGGCAGAGACGCAGGCAGAGGGAGAAGCAGACTCCATGCAGGGAGCCCAATGTGGGACTCGATCCTGGGACCCCAGGATCACATCCTGGGCCAAAGGCAGGCGCCAAACCGCTGAGCCACCCAGGGATCCCCTCTTGGCCACTTTTAGATGAGGAAAACATCTTTCTAGAAAAATGCTTAGTTATAACCATTGTCACCACTATGATGGCGTATGAGATTGTGCACGTCAGGTACCTACTGTAGTGTTCGGTATACAGTAGATTCTTGGTAAAAAAAAAAAAAGTTTTTATTTGTACTTTATAAGTCCTGTTATTTGTTTCATTATCTCCTCCCTTTCCTCCCCTTCCCTTTATCTTTCCTTCCTTCTCCTCCTCCTTCTTCCTCCTACAAACTTCCTTCCTTGCCTTTTACAATACATCTATTTCTTTATTTATAGTTACAGAATTATACACGAGTCCAGGGTTTTGTTTTAACTCTATACTGAATTATTTTCAAAACTATATTAATATGGATAAAAACTGTATCTTTTGGTATGGCTACTCCGTATTTATCTGCTCAATGGCCTCTGATTTGGAAAGATTAATATTTATACGAAGGTTTTTTGTTTCTTTACTTTAAATTTTTAGTGAAACTTATCTGAATTGAAATGGAAAGATTTCAAATCCCTTAATGCAGGGATCTTCAGAAATCTCTGTGTTTGCACATTGACCCTGTTGAGTTTTCTTAGGCTATGATGAAGAATATAACAGTGAAACGTCCAGACAGGGACTCCACCTAAATTAGATTTTTTTGATGAATGTGTATTTACCTTTTTAAGAATTTTGTAAGTAAAGCAGATTTCCTGTCCTTTAAATTTTTTTTCCCAGAAAAGACATCCTAATGCATTAAGGGTACAGTCAAAGGCACTTCTGAAAAAGTGTACATTGATCCTAGAAAGAACCTTCTACTTTCAGCTGCTATTGTAGTGTAAGGCGTAGGAGTATGGAAAGAAAACAGGAAGATCAAGTGTGAATCAACCTGGAGGTTGGTTTACCTGCACAGGTGGACTCTTGGCAATCTAAGTGGACTAGACATCCATTTCTCACATTTTCCTACACAGTAGCATCCTTGTAGCTCTTTCTCACAATCCATAGTAGATGAAACTACTTAGGAAAGAGAAAAACATCATATGGTCGGGTCATATATCTCTAAGAGAACATCGACAGTGAAATCCTGATCTTTCCCGTAGGCTCCGCGTCAGTCTGGTGCATCTTTCTCGCCTCTGTGATATGTTTGTATTTTTCTCATAAAATTTGATTTAATGTTTTTCATAGGAAAAAAAGACAAAACCAATACCACAATTCATCGAAGGAAAATTAGGTTTTAAATTTTATCAAAAGCCCTTAAATAGAATATACCATCATCAGGGCATGTTGATTGCATTTTCTCTAAAGAAGAAAGACCAGCAGTTTAGGTTGAGTTTTCAAGGAAAGAAGGAGAAGATAAAAAGAAATAGCATTACAGGAAAATGTCAGGTCATAGTCACTGATGATGCTATTTAAATCGTGTGTCATAATCATATTAGGACAGAGCACATGGAATTCCCGATTTCTGCATGACAGTGAAGAACGGCCAGCAATTATCAGTGTGTGTGTGGTGTGTGTGTGTGTGTGTGTGTGAGTGTCTGTTTGCTCTACCTTCCCACCCTATTTTACTAATTCCTTTAAGTGGCAGGAAGAGATAATCCAGACACCCAGAACAGGAGAAAAAGGTCTGCAGCTGTGCTGGGAGGTTACTGGTATGAAGAGAGAGGCTCAGTCAGACTTGGAGTTTTGTGCTATTGCACGTGAATGCTCTGGAACTGCCCTAATCGACTGAAAATGAGCCGGCTACGGTCATATGGAACAGGTCTGTTTAGCCACATCGCTGGGTAGCATGGCAGATGGTAGGCCGTCAATGGGTGGTATTGATTGGCTAGATTTGCCTTAGGGTAACAAGACTATGGTCCTTAAAACCCCGCTTCATCTTATTTTCCTTTGTGCAGCTACGTACAGTTGTGGTTTTCTCTTCTCACTCCCCAAGCCCCCAATATCTCTTTTTTCTTCCTTTTCAAATCAAAAGTCTTTCTTGGTAATCAAAATAGAGAGGTTACCTTGAGATAAACACTCTTTAAATTATCACCAAGGCAAGAAAAGTCGAGAATATTTTATTTACTGGGCTGATTACATTTTAATGTTTGAAGAAAGTGACATTTTTTAATTAGTGTTTAAGACATATGGTGAGTGTACAAATTAGCTTATTTCATACAACCAGAATTTGATGAGAGCAACTCCTCCTTCTCATTCCCCAGTTAAAAATTGTCACTTGAAACTTAATATATGCGAGGAGGTTAAATGGTATTAAGTGAAGCAGCCTTGACTCAAAGATGAAGGAGACAGTCACTGTTGTGTGTGGCTAAATATTGCCTGGATGGGCTGGAAAAATACTAGTATCGACATCTGTGTTTGCAAGAGGATGTGGAAGTTCCAGGGCTTTAATTTTGTCCAGCCAAGAAAACAAAGTCCCAGGTATCTGTGCGTGTTGGTTTCTCTTTTAGATACGAGGGGACGTAGAATAGTGGATGCACGCTCTGTAATAAAATCCTCCTTAAAATCAGGCCGTATAACAATGTAAGTGATGAGATTTATTTTTGTCCAGGTGGTCCTTTATCTGTGAACATCCACCCTCCATCACTTGGAGCTCTCAGCCTGGGACATTCTATTTATTCCTGGCAGAGGAGCAGATTAATTGGAATAGAATTGTACAAAGGAGACACCAAGTTAGCTATATACCCAAAATAACACAGGACAGAAACGTTCCACTTGGAGGCAGATCTTAGGGAAAAAGAACAGAACTGGGGAGAGATATATGATTACTTTGCTCTTGTGGTTGTTTATAGCTATTCATATAATTGGATTTTTGAAAGAGGTGCTTAAGATCTTGCTTTTGTTTTACTTTCAAGCTTTTGGGTTATTTCCTATCATGAAGGACCCTATCAGACAAACCTAATGCTTTACCCAGAAGCAAAGTTGCGCCCTCAAACTCTTGCCTCCATCTTGTATGTGCTTCGTCCATATGTTTACTTTTGAATTGGTTTTTTATCATGTGAATCAATATTCTCCTCCCTTTGCTGCAGGAGGATCATTTCCGTGGAGTTTCTGGTCGTCCCCCACCACCCGCTTGCTCTGTGTTGCTTGGGTTTTCCTTGCTCATCCCTCGCTGAATGAAACAAAGCATGTTTGTGTTTCCTTCTTCACAGCTCTTATTAGAATTGGTGCTGGTGTTTTGTTTTGCTTCCTCGCTAGAAGTCAGGAGATGGAATTTTATTTATTTATTTTGACAAGATACAGGGAGAGAGGAGACCCGGTGCCCGTTAGGAGGCTGGCATTTCTCGCATCACACTCCACATCTGGGGCGGGGGGGGGAGGGGGGGGGACAACAGCCCTCTAGGATGGTTCATCTGAGTCTGTGCCCTCTACCCACCTGGTGGCTGTGTCGTGAACTGTTACTTTAAAGAGTAGTTTAGACACCAGCCATGTTTGGGGCAGGCTGCTCCTTCCTGCAAAGAGAGCAGCGCACGTGAAGGAGCCCACGGTGGGGGAGATGCGGGGAGAACGCGGCTCACGGGCTCAGGTTTTAATGTGCAAACTCCGGGGAAATCCTATATTGACTGTTCCGGGGCGCGCAGCAGCACTGAAGAACCCTTTGCAGACGGAGTGCTTTGCAAAGGATTCTAACTGTTTCTCTTAAAACAAAATCTGTGGCAAGATGTTTGAAATCAGCAGGACGCTTAATGCTGCTTTGTTAAATAATGAGGTAATATTTTGTCACTTTTTTCTGGGCAGCATCTGTTTCCCCCCCCCCCCCTTCATTTTTATCCCCCTATGTTTATGAAGGATTCTCTTTTTTTTTCTTTTTTCTTCCCCCTCCCCCCTTTTTTTCTTCTCCTGGAAGTCAAGGAATACAGTTCACGCTTCCCTTTCTGTTCCTTCCTTTTGGTGCTTTTGGAGAATTTGGTTTGTCTTTTCCGTTTGCAGCTTCAGCCGGCTGCTGTTCGCTGGCCCATTGTGCCACGTAAGGCTTCTGCGCTGCGCGGAGTAGGGAGTTATTAACGCTGAATTGGCTTCTGGTACAGTCCATCTGGACCCTGTGTGGGAAAGCTGGCTGCCGGCGACTGATGCTGACATGTCTGCAACCTTTGGGATGTGTGCATGGTGGCAAGGGGCTGACTGATAGGAGAGTCCTCCTTTTAAGGGAAATTGTTATTAATGAGTCCAGAAACTGCTCATTTATGGTAAGAGGGATCCAGCGACGCTGGCGGCCCCACAGCTCCGGGGTGTCATTTTTAGGTCGCCTTAGCTGCCCGAGTGAGACAAGTTTATTTCTCTGGTGGTGGAGGATTGTGGCAGAAGGAAAAAAAAAATCCTGCATGACTGGGAGACTCGCCTGCCTGATTCTTGAGATAATATATTGAGAATCTGTTGCTTTACAAATGTCACACCACTGATGGAGCGGTCAGCCCCTCACTCTGAAAGATGAATGGTACTATTGGAAATGCAATAATAAGGTTGACTTTTCCCAACAATAGCATTCGGCCTTTGTCTTTAGAGAAAAGGCCTCTGAGGACATTTGTGCATTTGCTTGAGGATTCCCTTGAAAGACTTCAGAGTGGAGGGTTTTTGGAGAAGTGATCAATATACAAAGTGCATGGATTTTCCAGCCTCGCAAGCCAGCTGATTACTTGGGCCGTAGTGCACAGTCCTGCTTCAGCTGAGCGGCCACAGCATCTTCTGATACACCTGATGGTAATTAATAGCTCGCTGAGCGTGCTGGGGTTAGGCTGGATGCGGGAGAGTGGTTTTAAGAAATTCTGACTTTGGTAACCTCCAGAGAAAGGCAAAGGAAATATTTTGCTCTGGAGTGAGCTGTTTTCATCTGTGTGTTTTTCAGCCCTGCGTTCATGGGTTTCTCCTCACAGTACTCCGTGTGGGGGAGATGGCACTCAGGGCTGCTGTCATTGATTTAGGGCACCTGTCCCTGCCCTGCGTCTGTGTGTTGCGCTCTGTAGAACACTCAACCTAGGACTTCATCCCGGGAACATAGTTCAGCAGATCCAGTAGTACTATTGTGACTTGTACGACTCTTTGTGTATTTGCTAGAGAAATTATCTTAAAAGTTTACTTAATTCAGTCTGGTTCCACTTGAAGGGATTATAGTTTTGACATTTCTACTTTTCTGTTTCATGGATTTGTATTTCTAACAGCTCGATGCGTTAATATTCAACTCTAATTTTCCATATAGTGTACCCAACATGTATTATTTCATGGTGTATCTGTATTTTTCAAAGCGTGCATATCTAAGCGTGTATATTTATGGGTGTGTGCTTGTGAAATAGTAGCTGGGAGACAATAGTTCCAATTTTTTAAATGTAAAGGTTTTTTCCTTTTTGACTAATTTTTCATGGGCCCATCTATTCTCGGACTTGGGGTCCAGAGTGTAGCATGATTTTCAGTCTGTATTTCTATTCTTCCCAGGCCCATCTCGCTGCCAAGTCCAGCCAAAATTTAAATTATGTTGCATTATTTCTTTAGTAACATTTGTTACCTCTCTGTATTCACTGAAGAACAAATTGACTAAACTATGAATTAAATAGTGATAAATTAGCTTTTTGGTTAGAAGTAAAGGATAAGTTCCTCAGGTAAGCCACCTTAAAACCCAAACCAGAGCAAATTACTGTACCACTGAAGGCTGGTATCACAGAGGTTATGAAATGCACAACATAGGCAGGCGGACTGTATACATCACCACACACTTGCTAGATGTCTCTTTGCAAGTCTTTTAAGAGGCCGAAGGAAAAAGACATCTTTTGGAGGAGAGAAGCAAAATCACGTGTTCAGTCAGCAAGATGAGCACTTTGCACCGGTCATGAAATGACGCTGTTGTTAAAAGCTTGCTTTACCATTCTTTATAGCAGTGAGGATAGTAAAGAGAGATTGTGTTTTAGTGGATTTTTAAAAATTCAGATCATGCCCCATCCAAGTTGAGAAATAAATTCATTTAAATAAATCATTCATCATTCTGTGTTTTGAAAAGCTCAGACAGAAGGCAGAAAGGTAGAGGCTGACAGCTGCCCTCCTCCCCACCCCCCCCAACCAGCTTTTTTTCTTTTTTTGTTTATTAGGAAGTAGTTTTCTGAATCAAACTTGGAGGAACCCAGTTTGTGGAGCAAACACAATCTCAAACTTGCTTTCTCCTGAAACGCTGGCCTGGTTAGCTGCAGAAGGAGCATTACTTACTAAAAATCAGCAATATTAGGAAATAATAAAGTTAAAATGTAGATGTATTAGCACATTAAAGTGCTTTTGTTGTATCTTTAAGCCTAGAGGCAGATCATTAAATATGCATTTCGCTAGAAAGCAACTGTCGAGAAAGATAAGGTGGTTGAAAATATTCTATCCTGGAAAAGCCCTCTGTCAAAGGGGTTTGGCGTTGCAGCCCTCAGGACAGGGGAAAGGGGGGACACTCCCACCGTTAGGGTTTGCAAGCAGCGGCCGTCCGGTGACCTGCAGTTGTTACAGTACTTTTGAGCTAGGAGGAGGGAAAAGGTAAAAATACAAGTATGGCTGTTGTTGCTTCAGCCTGGCCTTAATTACCAGACACAAGAAGCAGTTCAGAAATCTGGTCTCTGTTGTTGTAGAGGTCACCAAATCATTAACATCGTCAATCTGGCAGTAGCTAATTTAAATAGCACCTGATGTTGCAACGCCTCCCTTCGTTTTCCCAGCCAATCAGATCCTGGCTTCGGCTGACAGATGGTCCCATAAATGGATGTAAAAAGGGGAAGCTTCGAGCCAATTTCAGCAAGGCTCTGTTCAGTTGTTCTTATCTACATCCTAGAATCGGGGGTTTCAGCTCACTGCTCCTTTTCTTTCTTTTTTTTTTTTCTTTCTCTCCCCCATCCCCTCCCCCCAAATAATTGATTTACTTTACAATCATCCACATTGTGTTTTGTGGATCTTTAAATATATATAACAATAGTAGTCATTTAAAAAATATATCCTGAAACCTTTGCAAATTTTAAAAGAAGAGTCGAAGCTCTGCGAGACCCAATATTTGCCAATAAGAATGGTTATGGTAGGTATGACTAGATTTATAATCTGTTGTTTGTGTTGCTGGAGGGAAGAAAAGCATCTACACCTTGACCAGTCTTATGCTTGCACAAGAGTTTAGTTCTCTGCTGCTGTTTGGTTCCTACATTTACTATCTCTTTTGTGTAGAGAGTGCCGGTAGGTCCTTTTATTGAAAAGCAGTGGGGAAATAGATTGTCATTTTTAACAGGTCATTGTCAGTTTTCCCTTCAACATAAAGGAGGGGGCTGGTATAGAGGGGAGGTGGACTGAAATAATTGCTGGTTTGCTGAAAGAGGTTATATTACATGAGACCATATTGGCAGAAAAGGCTTTTTTTTTTTTTTTTTGTAAGGGAGAGGGGGGTTTGTCTATGTGCCTGGGTTTTGTGGGGCTGGAGGTGGATGCAGCGGGGCTAGGAATCTCCATTTCCATGCTGGAAATGTAAAGCTTGAGAGGCAGCTCCTGGATCCTGAACGTTGAGATGGGCAGTGGTGTTTCGGGGGACTGCGCAGTCAAAACGGCAAAGAGAGTGATTTATTTGGGCTTCAGTAAATGCTGCATCTTGTATTTCAAAGAGTTTCCTGTCATGACCTCATAAAAAAGAGGAGGCGGCTTGTATGTGTAGCGGTGCCTGGCGTGTTGAGTTGTTGCTTCCTTCCCTGGGCAGCAGCTCTGTAAGAAGGAATGTCAGCTTTTACATAACGTTCCTTTCCGCTTTTGACACACTGTGTGAGGGTCCATCTTCTTCTGATCACAGATGGAGTGGAATGGCTTGAAGATGGTAAGTGAAAATTCAGAGGAAGGCAGCTTGGAGATTCCAGCCGTGTGTGTGTGTGTGTGTGTGTGTGTGTGTGTGTGTGTAAGGATGATGGACCGTGCATCGTAAATCACCGTGCAGATCGTGTGTGTGTATGTGTGTGTTTATTAGTATTTCTCTTTTCTGAAAGCCAGAATCCATCTCCAAGTGTAATGGCACTGCATGCACACAAGGCACACACACTGCCTCTTCCATCGAACACACATTTAGCCAAGCAAGGTTGGTGCCTTTTTTGACAATCACAATGTCACCGTCGCTGTTGGCTGGCGTGTCCGCCGCCTCTGTGAGCTTTCAGCAGAATTACATGACTGTTAAAGTTAAAGGCACATTTCTTTTTTAGTCTCCTACTAGGAGTGATGGGGAAGGCTGGATATGAGGGGTGGGGAGGTGGGGTTCAGTACCAGCAGATGCATTTGTGAAACAGGACTTTGGGATGTGGAAGGGGAAGTGGAAAACCTTTCTGCCAAAGTAGTAAATCTATTTTTAGTATCATCTTTTTCGGGGGAAAAAAAAAGAAGCAGGGAAACTCCTTGAGTGCCGCTCCTGTCGCCTGATGTTGACCCCGAAGACATGGCACAAAATGGCACAATCAGATGCCACGGGTGCCCACTTTGACTTTGAATTTCACCAGCAATAGCTTTCACGGGGGCTTCAAAGCCGGGTGTGTGGGGAGGCTGTAAATTCATATCCATCTCACTTATTTTTTGCTAGCAAAGCCTGGGGAGGACTTTTCGCTCTGCATAGATGTTATAACAAAGCTGTGGTCTTTTTCCCATTCTTAGAGGATTGCCTTTGTCTGGCTGCTTGTTTTGATGGGTGTAAAACAAATAAGATTAGACCGAGCAGCCCAACTGAAAGCGATAGCTGGGAGGAAAACCCAATGAAAGGTTGCCGGGGAAACGAACAGAGGAAAAGCCGAGTCGGGAGCAGGTGGCTATCATGAGAACACACTGCAAACAGTGTAAAAAGGGGGGAGGACAGGACCTCGATTATCTTTGCTGTTCTTTGTGGCCGGCCCAACTTTAATTATTCTTTATAAATAGGTGTTAATTACATTTCTAACTCTGGTTTACAGTGATTTTTAGAAATCTATTTTTAAGCATCTGTTCTGTCTCTCCTGGGTTTTTGTGTTTTGTTTTGTTTTGTTTTTTTGTTGTTGTTGTTTTTTTTTTTTTTTTTTTTGGTTTAAAAAACAGGGAAGAAGACGAGGGGGAAGGGAGGGTAGGGAATCTTGCTTTTTTCCCCCCCTTTCTCTCTCTCTCTCTCTCTTTCCCCCTTTTCCCTGCTGTGAAATTGTACGTGCGAAAAATCGCAAGGAATCCTGTGAGGCCATTTGAAAAAAATGTAAATTATATTGAATGAAGTTGACGGAAGCATAATAGTGAACTCCCACAGCTGATAGGTTCTGCAAATGATTTCTTAGAAATTTCCAGCAAATATCCATAGGAAAAATATAGGTAGAATAGATTTACCCTAAAGCAATGATTTTGTGCTAGGTGATATTGGTGTTTTTACTAAATCAGATGTTGATACTACAATTCCAGGGAGTTCATTGCATCCCTCATTTTATATCCTAAGTAGAAATTACTTTTAAAAATAATAAATGAAAAACTGCATTTTGGCCTTTGCTTCGTTTACCACTCTATACCTCTAACCACAAGGTCCATCAGGCTGCACCCTTGCAACAACTGCAAGGCATTTGGTCCTGGGTCTGATCTTGGCATAAACTGAGTGAAAAGCTAATTTTTTTTTTTTTTAGTGTCTCTGAACGTCTAGGACCCGTGCGTGCGCTGGGTGACAGGCGTCTCTCCCTTTTTCTCTGAGTGTGCTTTTCTAGTAGGCTCTTTTTCTCGTGATGGTGGGTACCAGAGAACAGAAAGGTATAGTGCTTAGGCGAATAGGAGGTAGCATAAAACCATGATCTGTTATGGTTCCTTCCAAATTAGATACATGATCATGTAGCTAATGTTAAGCCCAAAAATGAGAGATTAAAATTATACTGAAATATGTTAAAAGGTTAGGAAATATAGTTGGCTTTACTGAAGGTACTCTTAATTTTTACTCTCTCCATTGCAAATCTCTGCACTCACCGCCCCCCCCCCTTTTTTCCTTGCAAAGGGCTTCTTTTTGTTTTGTCTACTCTTGAGGAAATATATATAAACTTATTTTTTGTCATATGTCGAACACTCGAACCTTTGCATAGCCATATATCTCTTAAAGATTAGACTAGTTTTTTATTATCTCTAATAGAGTTTTTTTTTTTTCTGAGAAATTTCTATCATTTTTTAGTTAGGGGGAAAATCGTTTCCATAAGAACTGTCACCTTGTCATGGGTTGTAAAAAAGACACGTGGTTCTACTGCTGACCTTTCTTGCTTCTTTGTCTTAAAAATATTAATGCCTACTACCTGCATGTGGAGGTGTGCCTTTATGGAAACACAGGGCTGAGTGTGCATTTATTAAGAAATGAAAATCTGATCAGAAATATTTCTGCAAAAAACACCTGACTACATCGCAGTTTTAATGATCAGAATGTCCGTATATATCATTGTAACATCATGGCTACATCGTTTAATATTTAAATTTTTAAAAGGATAAAATGAAAATAGCTAGGGAAATGGCTGAGAAACTGCTTTGAGAATCACAGACTTATAAGATAATTTTAATATCACGGTTAGAAGAAAAAAAAAGCCTAACAAGCAACTTAGCCACTCATTTCTGTAGTCCCATTCATTTCTAACTGCCATTCATTCAAGTCATCGTCCTGGCCAGATACAGATGAACTTGCTTCTGTTTGATAGTTTTCCAAAGCCTTAAAAGTTTTTCCTCTCCCTATAGCCCTTTATTGGTCCTTTGAATATTCAAGGATTTTGTGATGAGAGGAGGGCCAGAGTGTTGTGAGCTAATAACAATGGAATTTTTCACTTAAGGAAAGAGAAAGAAAATGAGCTACGCATCTGCGTTTGAGTTCGTAACTCAGTCTTGAAAAAGGGTTTGAGACCTGGTTGACTTCACGTATTTTAAACTTAGCATTTCTGTTGGGGGTAATCTGCTTGACATTTCGAATCTAGAGATCATGCCTGAATAGTGCTTTGTGTGTATGTTCAGTGTCTCTAAAAGAATTTGTGGGTGAATCAAGGTGTTTTTCTCAAGTAAGAATTACCACTAACAATGAAAAGGTTTCCTCAGGGCAAGTCCTTTCTTTGGTTTGATTTCTTCCCTTTGCACTTATTTCTTTATTGTGGGTGGATTCATTTCCTACATGTAGACCAAATACTGTTCCTTCCATGAGAATATATGCTGCTTCATTTAGTCCTTGGCATCTTAATGCCTTATTTAAAAAAAAAAAAAAAAAGAAAGAAACAAATTGTGTGTACCGCAAATAAGGAATGGCGGGGTTGATAGAGGTCATTGTGTGTGGACGGAGGTACTTTGGCCTTGATAAATTTCTTCATCAGTTCCAATGATCTGTGGCCACCAGGCACTTAATTTATATGCCTGGACACTTAATATGTACATTTGTTGGTGAGCTGGCCAGCGGATGCTAGACACATGAGTGTGCGCTGGCAAATGCTGCAATGCAGTATTTTTTCCCAATGTCATTAGGAATTTTGGGGGTATAAAGGGGCACAAACATTCTCAAGCTTTTATCTTACTATCTTCCAGTAGATGGACCATGTTGTAAAGAATTGGCCAAATCTCCTTTTAAAAGTGAAGTCAACCTTTTATTGCCCGCTGTCTGTTCTTCCATCCATTAGATAGATATGTGGCAAATATGTATATGTGAAAGAGGGAGATTCTGTGTGTGTGTGTGTGTGTGTGTGTGTGTGTATCTGTGTAGGCATGTGTGTTTCTGGAATCCTGCACCTGTCTTAGGTTTTCCTTATTTGGTATTACCAAATGTGTATACATACTTGCAAGTGTATGTGCATCTAAAAATGGAAAGAAAACCAAACTGGGCTGGCTTCCCATAAGAAGTGGCTTCTCCTCCTCACAAACTCCAAGAGTTTTCTTATTAGAAAAATGCAAAACTTAATCAAAAAGATATATCCAGACCCTGCAGACTTCCATTAGTAACCAAACACCTTCCTTTAGTTGCCACTTGAGAAACTACAAATGTGCAGATCCATAACCATATTTGTGATCTCGAAGCTGCTCTCTCAATCAAGGGGATGGGTTCAAATTAAAATGTACATGTATGTGGAAGGAGAGTTGCTTTTTCTTTGGGAGCATTTGAACCTAATCTTTAACCATTGGAAAAACAAGTAGGAGGTAGGGTGCCTGTGTTCGCAGTTCCTGCATTGTTTTGGGAGTTTGTGTGTGTATGTGTGTGCTTCAGAAACATCCTCGTATTTTTAAGATCTCAGTGTATTTTAAGGGTAGAGGGCTATTATAGGTGAGTGGCTTTTTAAGGGTGAAAAGAAAGGTGATCTGTGGATGGGTGGGAGTTATCACAAGCAGTAATTGTCATAAATTACTCATCTAGAAATGGAAAGAGAAAAAGGCTGGAGGACAAGAATGGAGAGGGGCACCAACATGTGGATCTGCGCCTGCCGATAGAAGAGATAATGAGTGAGAAATTTGAACTGGTGCAGTGCGGGAGCCTGATCATTTCTCAGAACCTTGACTTTGCAGGTTCATTACTTCCTTGCTTGCTTGTTCACACCTTTAATTATATCCAGTTTGGGATGCTAGCTAGGGGCACCAAAGATGAGCCATTTTGTTTGTTGTTTACTTCATTAAGTATTCAGGCAGAGTGCTCACAATAGCTTTGGAGCATCAGTGTTAGGAATCAAGCACTTTGGAAATGGAATTGTTACAAAAGAATAAAAAATAAGAAAGCAATCAGCCAGCTAGCTTGCTTTGGATGTTCACTCTGCTTAATGGTAATATTTATGCTGTTCCTTGTACATTCATTAAGAAATAAATTATGCAGTGTCAGTGCTCCTAATATGCTGGTTGCTCCCCCTGCCCCCCTCGCTCTCGCTCTTCTCTCTCTCTCCCCACGCTCCACCCCCAAGATTTTGCCTTTTACTTGGCCATTTTAGGATGGACCATTTTTGCTATGGGGAAGATCATCCTTCAGTTCCTCGTTCTATTTAATACGAGAGATGTTTTCCCCTCAATATGGATCTTTCTCCATCAGGATCACGAAATGCTGAACACCATAAAGGAATCTTTAAATAATTTTTGTTGAGGAAGCAGTGAAAATGTTGAAGAAATAAGGTCAATGTAATTGTTGTGCTTGCGCTTTGTTTTTTGTTGTTTTTGGAAAGCCTTATTTTTAACCACAAAAGTAAAGTGCAAAACTAGCATATGTGATTTTTTAAAAATGGAAAAAGATTACAAGTCATAGGTCTCTCTTAAAAATAACTCACCTGGGACTCTTGGTTTGAAAGATAACATTTAAACTCGAGTTTAATTTTTTTAATTATTCATGTTAAAGCTATAAAAATATAATTCATAAATATATTTTTTCTATAAGAAGTTTAGTTCTATTTTCAGGATATGAGGAAGCAGAGAAACAATTCTAGCAAGATGCTGAATTCTGAAAAACACACCACAACGTGGAGGTTGCCTCCTCTCTGCACTTTGTGGCGTTGAATCCACTCCTGCTCCTTCTATGACTCAGTTACCTTCTGTCGTCTACTGTCTTGTGGCGACTAGCCCTTGAAGTTGTTTTCCCAGCTGTGTTCATCGAGGAGGCTAGGCTATCATCTGTTGAGGACTTACTATGTACCTTTCTCTGGAAGGTGGAATTCAAGGTCACCGTTTCTTTTTCTTCTGGCACTGATCAGAAGACAGAATAAGAGTGTAAGTAAGTCCCTGTGGTTGGGGCTAAGGTTCAGGTGAGGGCTTGTAAGGTTGGTTGTTACGTAACCCAGTTTGTGTCAAGCTATGGGAAAAGATCTGTTGGAACATTCAAATACACAAATGTTTTCTTTTTGTATTTGTAAGAGCCTAGGCATGACTCCAAAAGATAGAAGTCAAAGATCTTCTGGATATTTTTGTCTGTAAGGTTCCATGTATGGAGATGTTCACTTCCAGGAAAGGTAAAGTTTAGACAGGAGTAGGAACTTGTCTTTCTGTCTGCTACCCATGAGCTTGGCTAGAGCCAATCAATTTTACAGAAATGCGAAGGCTGTTCTAACAGAGATGCTTCTTTGAGTACCTCTCCCTCATGTCACCTTCCAGGGAGGACCTCAGAAGATAGTGACCCTCTTGGCAGGCCCTTGTGCAAACGGTAAGTTTGCACATGGAGCAGATGTCATAGAGTAATGTCGTGATACACACCCACATCCTGCCTGCAGCGGGGTGAGGATGGTATAGATGGACAGCCACGATGCCCAGTGTGCTTGGGATGTGCCGATAATGACTTCTCAAGTAGCCTGTTTTCCTAAGCTGGCAGTCCAAACCTTTAGAGTTTTCCTTTTTAATTTGTACTTGAAAATTAACAGGCTGAGTTGAACTTTTCTCTTTTCAAGTGCCCCCTTTGAAGATGCAGCAGTAGTAAATACAGCTTTAATGATAAACTTTAGCTCTAAGTGCTATTTAAAAGTCTGTCATGGAAAGCCTGAGAACTTGCAATCTTTACTAATGAAACTTTTATTAGGAGAGTGCTCACTTAAAATGGAGTAAACGACTAAGTCCCTGGAATGTGTGATTTTGACCAGATTTGACTCATCCTCTCTTATGTTACTTTTTGTAATGCAGCCAACCACACATCTAAAATTCTGGATATTGTACTTGTCTTCAATATTAATTATCTCTGTTGATGCACTGGGTACAGACAGTACAATTCCCACAAGTCCAGATTCTTACTGTAACACCAAAACAAAAGTGATATTTATGAATAATATTGGGAAAGTTGTCTTCATAGTAACCATTCCCCAAAGGAAACTTTACATAAATGTGCATTTATTATTCAGGATATTAAAAGGGAATCCTTAGCTTTTACTTTTTAATTTGGGCTAAAATATGTAAATTGGTTTTATTTTGGAGTTGCTCTGTTTTAGGTGGCTTTGGGGGAGGATAACTTTCCAGCTTGATTATATTTTAATCACCTCTGTAGTAGAAAAGGTTCCAATCCTGAAATCAACCTTGTTATTGTGATTAGGACCCAGAGGGCCAGTGTGCAGATGGAGCTAAAAGCATTTACATCGACTTGTACGTATGTAGAAAAATTAGATTTGTTTCTGCTAGATACCACTATCCCCATGTCCTTAGTGGCAGGGCCAGCTCAGAGGCTACGGAACCACAAGTCTTTCTCTGGATTCACAGGATCTTCATGGTGTGCCTGGTACAGGCAACCAACTGGAAAGGTTGCATCTTGTTTTAAGAAACCAGGAAGTGCCAAGGACTTTGAAGTCAGGTGGACTGGGGCTAGAATCCTGACTTTCCCTATTAGTAATTGAGTGATCTTGGATGAGGTCCTTCAGCTTTCAAGCTTCAATGTCCTCATCTTTAAGAGGAGATGAGAAGGCCTGACTCACAGGGTTTTGTGAAGATCAGACGAGACACAGTATGGGAAGGCACCAGTCATACAGCTGACTACTAAAGATGCCTAGAGAATGTTAGGTCTCCTTCAGTCTCCCTGTGCCAGATGTCCTGGGGAGAAGTGACATTGAATGCTCTCCCCAGAACTCAAGGAGGGTGGGGGTGACATACAGTAATTTTTAAACACAAACAAGCCCTCAGTTCTTCCCTGGAATTGTGTGGCTTTATTAGGTTTTCTGCATTCTCATAGACTTTTGCAAGGTGCATTCATAGTCCCCTTTGGAATTAGAATTAACTTGGGATTTAGTTGTTAAAAAGAGAAAAAAGGTGAATATAAAATTAATTTTAATCAGCGCTGTTTTTTCCTTTTTTAATTTCATGAAAGAGTCTGTTAGGAAATTCAGAAGTCAAGCAGGAAAAAAAATGGGTTAAGCTAATGAATACAGTCTCATCTTTGCTGTCTAAAATATATTATTATAACCTGTGAGCTATTTGACTTTGGCCCAGAAACCAGCTTACTTTGGAGCTATTTTTTTTCCTCTTTACCACACCAGCTTTTTTCTTCTATCCCTCTTATTTCCCCAACAGACTGAATTTTGAAGTCCTATTTTTCAAGGAGTGGTGAAGAGGTTGAGGCAAAAAGTGGCTTAATGAGATTTTTCTAACTTGCCATCAGTTTTCTTTCTCCTGCTTGGTGAGGCAGGATGATGGATGGCTTTGGCAGTGCAAATAGCTCTAGAAGCGATTGCATTGACTGGAGAGGTGTGGGAGATGTGAGCAGAATGCTGGCCCTCAATTTATGACCCTCCCATTTGCAGAAAGGAAAGGACAGGACGAGAGTCACCATAAGGGCCTTGATGTCACTGCTGATCACATGCACTTGGGAAGGGGTAATGGGAGTTGTCAGGACCGGTGTTAGGCCGAGCCTAATTTTGTGCCTTTTCCCCAAGGCTCGCAAACAGGGAATAAACAGGCACGTTCAATAAAATTCACAGGTTGTTCTAAAATGAGACCTGTTGCTGTTACCAATGAGGGTGAAGAAACCATGCAAGTAGTACCTGAAGGGGTTCACGACTGAAACTGAAAAAAATATGTAATGTCCTTGGAACAGTATTTTAATGTCATGGATTTGGGATTTCACTTTATATGATCATGAGAAGATTGTGAAAGGGAGTCATTTTTTTTCCTTCAACTGAATCCTTAAAATCAGGGGAAGGATTATAAATTGATTTGATCCCCCAAGCACCATTTTGCAGGACCTACGCTTCTGTTAAAAAAAAAAAAAAAAGAAAAAAAAAAAAGACTCTTTACTGTGAAACAGACAATAGAATTTTTCTCTTTCCACGTGTATCTATTTCAAGGCTTCACCAAGTTCTTCTAAGGATTTTGTAAGCAGCCTTGTGCACCAGCTTTCTGGAAGAATTTGGTTGATTTTTATAGCATGTTTTGGTACGGGGGGGGGAATACAGTAGTGGAAGAAGGGAGCTTGAATGTAGAGAGGCTAGAAGATGTTTGTGCATAGGTTAGCCTAGAAAAATCTCACACCTATTAATGGTGGATCAAAAAAAGAAGATTGGGTGAGCTATTTGAGCAGGTGACTGGGCAGGAAAGGGGCAGGTGGATATTCTTAGGATCTCCTTGCTAGATAAATGTTTATATTTTGTTTATATTATTAAAAAAAATTGCCCCATATTTAAACCAGTACTTGAGTCTCCACTCCTTTATGCTTTACACCTTTGGCTTAAGGTTATCAGCAAGAAGAAAAGACTTTTAGCTTAGAAGAACTTTAGTAAAAACTCTTAAACAGGTCTCTAGTTGGTGGATTTTGGAGACATGGGCTTACAGTTGGCTATAATCATAACAGTATTCTTCCTGAACTATCGTCATGTCAATTTTCCAAGAACAGAGGAGCTTGTATTTCTAGAACTTCACAATTCCCAGCACAGCTCTGCTGTAATGGCTCTGTGACTAAGGAGATGATTTCTCATATTCACTTCACATTGTATCATTTTTGCCCTATGGTGTTGGGTTGATCTCCCTAATGTAGTTAGGGCAGGTGTTGTTAACCCCTTTTTATAGAAAGTAAAGCTCAGCTGCCTGCCCTGGGATACATGTTTAACAGTATCAGACGTCTTAGCTCCGGAGTGCTGAGGAATACGTTCAGCTCAGACAAAGTTAACTTCCCTAGGAGCAAAAAGCAAAAATGAAAGCAAATCAGTAGAAATAATTCCTTTTCTAGATCAGATTTTTCAGTGTGGAATAGGCAAATACAGTTGCATGTCTGGGCCTATGAACCACATTCTGGGTGCCTCCTGGAATGTCACAGTCTTTAAAACATGTTCTAAAATAGTGAGTAAGGACTATGACAGGCAAAATGTGCAAAGTGTCTCAGCAGAGGAGGTCCAATAGACAGAAGAAGAGACATCCCATGCTGCTGGGGGAAGGAGACAGTCTTCAAGGAGGAAATGCCATTTGGGTGGAGCCAGGAAAGATGAGTAGGCGGGGAAATCAGGAAAACGGGGCATCCCGTGTGGAAGGAAGAGTATAAGTAAAGGCACGAGATGGACACTTGCCTAAGGAATGATAATTAGTATGGTGTAAATGCAACACAGGATGCGTAAAGATAAAGCTAGAGAGATAAAGAAAACTTATCATTTAGGAAGGTTAAGGTGTCTGACTTGGTTTTAACTTTATTTGAATCAGTAGCTACGAAATGTCTTAGAGACTTATAGTTTCCTGATTGTCTGGGAGGGTTGAGACTTGCCTTTATTGGGTCATGATTTCTCAGAAGTTGAGGTCATCCAAAAGATACTACTGAATTAGACATTGGTTATTTAGAGAGAATTGGCATTAAAGCATTCTTCTAATCAGAGTGTGATGTTATGATGATGATGCTGCTCACTGGTGCAGTCACATCGAGGATTGCTTTTGGGGTTACAGTGCCAAAAAGCACTAGGAGGAAAAAATATCAACTTTATTTCAGATTGCAAAGAAGTGTGCCATTAGAGGAGCACGCTGCATTCTCTCACCAGCTGCTCATGTCATGGGAAAATGTGTGGCCAGAGAAAGGATGATGGTAGTTGGGGAATCAGCTTATTTCCTCCAGAATAGAAAACTACCCACTTCAGACTTCCAAGTGCATGTGCCAGAGCATGCTTGTCTTCCCTGGTAGTCTGTGAGCTCTGGAGAGCAGAGATTGTGTCAAATGCTCTCTGATTCAATGTTGGGCACACGTTTATTGAATTGAGTTATAATTTTTTTAGAGTCTGAACTACAGAGTTCTGACTTGAGAGTTTAGGTCTGTCCTTTAGTTTATTCACCCAAGCCACCTAACCTGGCTGAGTTCCAGGTTCTCAATATGTAAAACACATTAATGCAACTTCATGTCTTGATGGGAGGATCAGTTAAGCCATATCCTCGATACATTCCAATAGATAGAATAACAATATTAGTAAATTACTAGGTTCTAGTTTTGCCTACAGTTATTTTACTGGGTCTTGACCAGAATTTTTTTAAAATGAAAACATAAGTGAAATGGAAAGGATCAGTGGCTAGTGCTTGTTAAGGGTATTATTTCGTGAAACTTTTGTTTCAGTTACCTATGTTTTGAGTTGTGATGTGAAGTTGCTGTTCATTATATGTCTTACTTTTTTTGCTTTGTTGAATCCTGGTCAGTAAATTTGAAAAGCACTGTGTTTTTGGTTTTTGGTCGTTTTTTTTTTTTTTTTAAAGATTTTATTTATTTGACAGAGAAAGAGATTGTGCATGCACAAGCAGGGGGAGAAGCAGAGGGAGAGGGAAAAGCAGACTCTGCTGTGGAGGGAGCCCAAAGCAGGGCTCGATCCCAGGACCCTGAGATCAGGACCTGAGCCAAAAGCAGATGCTTAACTGATTGAGCCACCCAGGCGCCCCTAACAAACACTGTTCTAGGTGATAGTGAGCTCTGCATTATCCAAAGGAAAAAAACCAGTCACCTTTTTTTTTTTTTCAGAGCTATGCAATGCAAAATCTCTAGGATCTTCCAAATTATTAAAGAAAAAAATGACATCTGATTATTTTAGATTTAATATGGAAAATGTATTTTTTAAGTTTTTTTTATTATTATTCTTGAGAGAGGCATAAGCAGAGAGAGAAGCAGGCTCCCTGCAGGGAGCTCCATGCGAGACTCGCCAGGGTCCCTGGGATCACACCCTGAGCCAAAGGCAGACGCTCAACCACTGAGCCACCAAGACATCCCAACATGAAAAATGTATCTTAAATCTTTGAAAATTAAGGCTATCTGCATGGTATATGTTGGGGCTCTCTATTAAAGTATTTATTAACTAGCAAATTTTATACCTTGGTCATGCTACCTAGCTGAACCTTCAAAGTAATAATGATAATGAGAGTACTAAGTAGTGGAGGTGATCTAGAGGTGGGACTAGAAATAATGAAATTAGCTTTAGCTTCCCTTTCTTGAGTTCTTACTCTGAGTCAGGCGCTGTACCTTACACATCATTCCTTTTAATCCCTAGAGCAACCTTAAGAGGTAAATGTTAATTTTCCTGTTTTATGGATGAACTAACTGAGATTTTGAAAGGTAAACTAAGGTGACACAGCCAGCAATTAGGCCAGACTTGGTTTAAACCCAGATGTGTCTAATTCTAGAACAAAATGTAAACGATTTATTCAATTCCATGAAAATGTACTAAGGTGCTTACTCTGCGTTAGAACTTCTTTACAGGGAATGGTGGGTCAATTGGTCTCTGCCCTTGAGGGTTTACTGTGCATGGAAGTGGGTGAGATGTGATCTAATCACAAGAGGACAGGCACAAAGACTTTCTTACTGAGTATTTAATTTTGGAAGTAGTGAGAAGAGTACCTGCCACATAGTTTAGGTATTCAGTAAAGATTTGTTGAACTGAACTGAAATTGGATTAACTCTCACCTGGTGATTTGGAAGAGAGTGGGAGCCTATTGAGGAACCTCTGTGCTGGGGAATATCCTTAAACCTAGAAAGTGGCAGATCCATCTGCTCGGTGCCCTTTGGAACTCATGAAATTGGCAGCAGCAAAAAGCCAACCAGAGCTCACGAACTCAAATTATGAACTTCAAATTTCATTCAGGCAGAGAGAACCTTTTTCATCTTAGTATGAAAAGAGAGTCCTGTGGCAGAAACATTTCGAGAATGACAAATAGAGGGCAAATCTTAGATTGAAAAATAGTCATTATTGTTGTTATTGCTATTTTTACTATTGCTATTTTATTTTTATTTTATACTAACCTCATAACCTCAAGCAAGTCGCGTTACCTCTGTGAGCCTCCATTTCCACGTTTGTAAGATGATTTATACTTCTTGGGGTTGTTGTGAGGATGGAATAGTTCCGTTTGAGAAAGCCTCGTTCAGCACTTACTGTTTAGTGGTCTCTAAGGACTTAGTGTAAAGGAGGCATAGCTCCCCGCCCTCAGGGAGCTGAGCGTCTAGTGAAAGTGCAGCGAGGCTTCAGCCCCGCTACCTGCAAAGCCCACACCTGAAAGAATGCACCCCTTGCAGTCTGCTTTCGGTGTATATGTTATCGTCATGCATGTCTCATTTGCATCATTGGAAGTTCAAGTTTATTGAGGATAAGGATGCCACGATGGTCATCTTTTTATCCTCTGCTACCCCTCGGCCCCTGCCTTACCCATTGGTGCAGGGTTGCCTTATATAGTTATCACTCAATAAATCCAGCCCAGTTCCGCAAATATTTACCAAGTTGTTCAGGGTGCTGTGCTGGGAAAGGGAGAGTAACATTTGCTCAACAGAGTTGAGTTGAAAAAAACTCTAGAGTACAAAAGGGGAACAGTATCATGAGGTGGTGATAAACTACGCTGTGCTCACAATGCCTGTGATCTATTCAGGAGGAAAGGAGGGCCCCAAAGACAATTTGGTGGTGAACCTAAAAATTAATGTATTCTTTCTTTTTCTCCATGCTATTTTGTTTGTATTTCATGGGAAACCAGTGTATTTGCTGCAGGCACACAGTTGAGATGTGATCACAGAGATGGCCACTTAATAGATTTGTGGCTCAGGATCAAGCCCAGCCACCTTCACAACGCCCCGGACACCCTCTGTGGCCTGGCTGCTGCCCTCCTTTCCAGCCTCCCATCCTGCAGCTCTCTGCCTTCCATTCATTCTCCACTATGGGACTTCGCTGTGCTGTTCCATCCACACCTATGTTCGAACAGATCCCTTGGTCTCAAACATCATTCTGCTTTTCTTCACTTGGCTTCAAGAGACCAATAGGAGGTGACTTCTCAACCAGGAAAGTGTCCCTGACTCACGCTGAGTTAGGGCCTCATCTTTGAGCACTGCCAGCATCCTTCCGTCATTGGTCTTCCCCACGGCATTATCATTTGTTGATTTGTCTTGTCTCACCACCACGTCAGCAGTCTGGGGTCCTCTCTGTGTCTGGCCTCTAGCAGGTGCTCAGTAACGAATTGCTAACTGAATGATGGAGTTGGGTGTTGGTTAGATTGTTCATAAAGGGCTTGCCATCAGATACCCTGTTACCTCTAAGCTGTGAGAGGGATGTGGGACCCAAAGCCCTCTATTGTGAAGACTGGTTTTGACGCTATTGTTGCTCACCAGCCACAGTTCTGTAACTTTGGATTGAGGATCTTGAGTGTATCTATTTACACGAAACTTTTCCTGACTACCATGACTCACCTGCACTTCCTCAGTAGTTCTTCTTTCTTTCAGACTCCTTTATGTCACTTGGTCTTTACCATACAGTTAACAACGATATATCACGATAATAGGGACCCTTTATAGTGTATGTGTCAGGCTTTACAAAAAGTACAGACTTAGCTTATCTCATTGAACCTCACAACTAGAGGAAGCAGGTATTTTTATTCCCATAAAAGAAGGGAAGAAAGGACACCACGTGGTTTACATAACTTTCATAAGGTCACTTGGCTAGGGAGTGTCAGACTTGGAATTCCAAGCCTAGTCTGTTTGATTCCAGAGCCCATGTTCTGTGTCCTGTTTTGTATTACTCATTTCTTAAAGAGAAGTGACTAATGAGAGACATTTAGCCTAGTGGTTATTAATAGACTTGCAGGCAAGATTGCCAGGGTTCAAATCCTGTCTTTACCAGTTACAACCTTGGGCAGATCACTTATCCCCCCTATGTGTCAGTTTCTTCAGGTGTAAACTAGGTTGTTGTGATTTAATAGACCAATGTGTATTAAGAAGTTAAAACAGTGCTTGGCATATAAAGTGCTGTTGATCATCATCATTATTATTATCATGTAATATTAATTTGTGTCCCACTCTTCAAATAGTCATTGAGTGCTTGCTATAGGCCAGACACTGTTCTAGGTACTGGAAATGCAGTGGTGATTAAGACAAGTCTATCGTGGCCATTGCTGCTATAAACATCGGGGTGCAGGTGTCCCGGCGTTTCATTGCATTTGTATCTTTGGGGTAAATCCCCAACAGTGCAATTGCTGTTACTCAGCTATTAGAAATGACAAATACCCACCATTTGCTTCAACGTGGATGGAACTGGAGGGTATTAGGCTGAATGAAGTAAGTCAGTCGGAGAAGGACAAACATTATATGTTCTCATTCATTTGGGGAATATAAATAATAGTGAAAGGGAATATAAGGGAAGGGAGAAGAAATGTGTGGGAAATATCAGAAAGGGAGACAGAACGTAAAGACTGCTAACTCTGGGAAACGAACTAGGGGTGGTGGAAGGGGAGGAGGGCGGAGGGTGGGAGTGAATGGGTGACGGGAACTGGGGGTTATTCTGTATGTTAGTAAATTGAACACCAATAAAAAATAAATTAAAAAAAAAAAACACGGAAAAAAAAAAAAAGACAAGTCCCTGCCCTCATGGAGCTTTCGTTTTATTTCATTTCATTTTTCGGTTTATTTATCATTATTTTATTTATCTATTTTTTAATATTTTATTTGAATTCAAGTTGCCAACGTATAGTATAACACCCAGTGCTCATCCCATCAAGTGCCCTCCTCAGTGCCTGTCACCCAGTTACCCCATCCCCCACCCACCCTCCCTTCTGCAACCCTTTGTTTGTTTCCCAGAGTTAGGAGTCTCTCATGGGTTGCCTTTCTTTCTAATTTTTCCCCAACAGTTTCCCTCTTTTTCTTCATAGTCTCTCTCATTATTTCTTATATTCCACATATGAGTGAAACCGTATGATAATTGTCTTTCTCCAATTGACTTTGGAGCTTTCATTTTAGAGGGGGAAGACAGACAATAGAGTAAGTAAATAAGTAGAATTAGTGGATATATTATGTGATATTTTATAATTTCATGTGATGAAATACTATTTAAAGAAATACAATGAGATAATGGGTTGAAGAGTGACACCAATGAGAATTTGTTTGTGAACATGTAATGAGGCCACAACAGTTCAGCCAGTGTCTTGCTTCTGCTTGGTAAGTGGGAGCAGTCATTGCCTGTTGTGAAAGGCTGGGCTTTGTTTGTCCAGCTGCTGACTCTTGGGGTGACAGACTTGTCCTACCTGTACTCAGTGTGGGGTGGTCATCCCTGGGGTACCGGAAAATTAAGAGATTTGTTTGGGAATACCCAACAAAGAGAACCCATAATAGACCAGGGGTCTCCAATATGAGGAAAAGCCTCCAATCTATTTCCCTATAGTTGAGGCTGCAAACTGGGTAAATGTTCCAAGAAGATCAGAAGGAAGGTTAGGCCAATCATTTAAAAAGTGCAGTAGTCATTGGCATTATCATAGGATTCTTGATTTCTTTTTTTAAAAATATTTTTATTTATTTATTCATGAGAGACACACAAAGAGAAAGACATAGGTAGAGGGAGAAGCAGGCTCCCTGTGGGGAGCCTGATGTGGGACTCGATCCCGGGACCCCAGGATGATGCCCTGAGCCAAAGGCAGAGGTTCAGCCACTGAGCCACCCGGGTGCCCTGGATTCTTCACTTCTATAAAGGTATTCTAGTGGTTAAGAGCATGGGCTTTGAAGTCAGAGAAATTAAGGGTTTTTTTTTTTTCTCCCCACTGACAAGTCACTAACTTGTTCTAGCCTCAGTTTCCTTGTCTGTAAAATGGAGTTAATACCTACTTCAAATACTAGTTTAAAGGATTGTTAGCATATGTAAAGAGACTGGTTTGGGGCCTGGCACATAGTAAGCATCTCATAAAGGAACATCTAAAGATATAGTTCAACCCCCCACCCCCCAGGATGTGTATTTTAGATATTGGTCATTTTTTTTTGCAAGGCTCATAGGGAAAGAAGATCTAGAATAAAATATGCAGGCTACTTCCCATTTCATAACCTACAAAAAGGAGAACAGATAGCCTCAAAACTGAAGATATATCATCCCAGAAAGGATCACAGATGCCAGAGGAAGATAAAAGAGCTCTGGAGTGTGGGATCCTGAGTTCAGGTCTTGAATCTCCTGCTTTCTAGTTTTAAGTTAAAGTGTTTACTTTTGAATATGTATTTTCATAGGTTAAAAGTACTCAGGCCAAGAGTCTTATATTAGCTGGAATTGTAAATAAGCCTACTTGATGCTCCATTGTGAGCAACTAGAAAGCATTAGGTTTAAAATATAGATATGTGTATTTTCATCTCCTTTCTCCATTGTGTATACTATTGCATAAAATTAGATTGAAATCTTAAGATTAAAGGAGCGATAGAGTTTATTCTCGTGCCAAAGCTCTTTTGTTTTCATTTGCAATGTATGGATTTAAATTACTTAAAAGAAAAAGCCAAACTCTCCATCAAATGTTTCTGAGAGTAGAAGAATAACTGAACACTTGGCAGGTACCTTTTGTGTAGAGCACTGGATGAAGCCCTAAGTATTTTCTGCCTCTTGTGTTTAGTGGCATGTAAGGATTGTGATTCTCCCAAAATTTATTTGCCCTGCCTTTGGCCATTAGTTCACATTTGTTTTGATCTTGATGCCTGCACTCATCTAAAATAAACAGTGCAGGTAGAGTGAGGAAAAGGCTTAAGAAAAGGATTTAAAAATATAAAACCATACATTTCTCTTCTGATTTTCTCAGCACACTGCAGAGTCTGGTGGGTTGGGAAAAAGGAAATCTGCAATGTTCCCATGTCCTCTCCCTCTAAACCTCCTAGCGCCCTGCACCTGCCTCTGATCACTGATTCATTCAGCAGCCTTATGGTCAAATTCTTCCTGTATACTGCATGCCTGGAGCAAGAAGGCAAGTAAAATTCGGGTCCTGCTCTCAAGGAGCTCCCAGTAGTGTAAACTGTGACTGAATGTGGAGTGGTGAGTGCCGTGACGAAGGGGAGAGAGGAGGTGCCGAGGCCGCGTGGGGCAGGGAGGCAGCCTTCAACTGAACTTTGCAATTTAGTCGGGGGAGGAGAGGAAGCACACATGTAACAGCAGGGAAGAGACATCCATACCACAGAAGGCATTCAGAATATGGCACTTGCTTTGGTTGCAATTTGGAACTTTGTCTCTTCATAGATCTGTCTACTAACCACTGCCACCCGCCCTCCCTGTCCAAGCCTAAATTCCTAGAGGGCAGGGATCAAATGCCAGGGAACTCAGTTCTCTAACCATAATAATACATTTAATCTCTGCCACATTCCTATGAACACTGTCAACACTGAGAAAACATAGACACAGAATTGTTAAGTAACATGCCCAAAACCACACAGTGGAATAGGGATTTGAACCTAGGCGTTCAGGCTCTGGTGCATGTGTTCCTAACCATTATGCTGTGCAATAGATATTGGAGACTTGCTAAAATTGATTTGAATTGAATGAAAGTAGAAGTTATTGCGTGATAATGTATTCGCTCATTTGTTAAAAAAACAAAACAAAAACAAAAACAAAAACAAAAACAAACCAAAAACATGCAAGGCATTCCTAGCTCTGATAGTTGTTGCAACAAAGTAATGAGTCCCCATTGGCTTTTTTGACTTTGGCTTATGTGACTTTTAGGAACTCTCAAAGGTGGAATTTTTCTGTGGGACTCTTAACCTCTAGACTGCAGCCAGATTCAGACCCAAAGTTAAAATGAAATAGGAGTTTAGGCCTGATGCAGAGGCAATCCGAGTTAGAAGGAATGTGGAGGTAAAGAAACAGAGGCTATGAAAATGGCCTTAAAAATACGTTCTTTGGAGACTGTTTGAAAGAAGCTGAAGAAGGCAAGAGTGATAAGGGCAATATAGCTTTAAAAGATAAAAGTGCTCCTATTTTTAAATTGATTTTGAAGAGGTGAGAGAGATACGAGAGAAGTTTATGATGAGAGCAGAGTGGTGGGGAGCAGAACAAGGAAAGCAGAGTTAGCTGTGGAGAGCAGGTGAGCCATAGAGAGCCATCCCTTTATTCATTTGTTCTACCAACAAAACCCAAAACTCTGCACTGGTCCCTGGGATGACGATGACTCAAACACAGTCCCTGCCCTCCACAGGCTCACAGTCCAGTGGTAGAGACAGGAAGATGGAGAGTCTGGGGCTGTGTGGTAAACGTCGTGAGGGAAGCGTGTGCGATGGATGGGCCTGGAGCTGGGACAAGAAGGGGAGCTGGGGAAAGGCAAGTGAGGCCTGATGGTGGGAGAGGACGGCTTTCCAGGCCAACAAGAGTGTTCTTGCAGAGTGTGACATGGAACACACCCAGCGTGTACTCATTTGTCCTTGCTGGCTGCAGAAGGATGTTGCTGGGAGCTTGCTTTCCTGGGTTTATGGAGGTTGTGGTGGGTAAAGGAGGAAGAGGAGAATCAGTGACAGGAAGACCTGTCTGGTGTAGATTCCAGCTCTGCACCTTGTGAGCCAGAGCTAGTCACTCTACTTTGTTTACTCCCTGACCCCTGGTTTGCTCACCTATAAAATGCAAATGATGCATGGGACTGTGGGGGAGAAGGAGGCAAATCCCCGCTCATCCCTCAGGGTCTTCATGAAGATGGGATGGGGTGTTAGGTGTGAATGTGCTCACAGAGTCTAGCATGTGATTTAAAGGATTCTTTCCAGTGGCTTTGTAAGGGTTCATCTCGCTTCTGCAGGGAGTTAACAATTTCTGTGTTTTCTCTGTACTTCCCAACACATCTTTCCAACTGTGCCCTGGAAAAGCCTCTTGAAGTGAATTTGGTCAATGTAGCTACTCCTTTGGGTCCATAAGAAGGAAGGAGCAATCCAAACGGAGGGTGGACCAAGGATGACCCCCGTTCTTCCAGCCTGAGCAGGGTATGGAAAGCCAGAAATGCCCTCTGCTATCCATACCCAGAGCACACTGTGGCAATTTCCCGAAATTTCCCATGAAAACAAGAGGGTTTTCCTCTTGGGAAATCAGAAACCTGAATGACTGCACTTATTACATTTGAAGTATCTAACTTTAAGCCATTCACAGCAGAGGGTTTTTTAAAAAGGCAAAGTGTACCAGAAATTATGTTTGTAAGTGTTAAAAATGGTGCTTTCATGATTCACTTTTTAAAGTTCACTTAATCCCTTCCCCATTGCTCAGTATTTTCCTGACTGGTATTATTGTAAGAACTTATTAGTTAATGTTTGTGAAACATTTTGAAGATGAAGGAAATAGCTATTGACAGAGGTGATGAGTAGTAACATTTTTAAGTGTTCTTTTCCATTTCAGAAATTAAATTCCAAGGATAAATGTTACCACTTACTTCTTAATCGACTTTGCCACCTCATTTTAATGGGAATATGTATTCAGAAGGTTCCATTTTTGATAAGGAGAATGAACATGTATTGAGTCCTTACTCTGTGCCCAGTTGTGAGTCAGATGCCTTAAATTTGTTATTTTTCATCTTCACAGCAACCCTGCAAGGCAGATAGAATTGTGTGTATTTTTCGGATGAGTAAATTTAAATTGCACCTCAGAGAGTCTGAAGTGTCTAAACCAAGGTCAAGGCTGGAGCCAATTTTCAAACCCAAACTCTCAACTCCATGCTCTTGCCATTGCACCGTGTAGAATTTTGAATTAAGATCTTTCCTCTAACAGCTATGTATTTGGTAGTTTTAGTGACTAACAGCAGATACGGTTTTAATCAGATTAGATCGTTTGCTTTCTCCAAGAGTCCTCGGTTGCATGTTACGGTGTTAGGAACTCTTCCCTCCAACTTGGAGGCTTCAGGAAGGGTACAGAGTTTGGTTCACACTTGAGGTCAAGATGCAGTTCTGGCTAAGTGAGACTGGATATTGCCCGAGGCCTTACTTCTTCATCCTGTATAGAGTTCAGTTCTTCAAGCCTCGGTTTCCCCAACTCTAAGTGGGGTGAATGACAGTTACCTATTTTGCAAAGTTGTGGGAGAATTAAGTGAAGTAGCATACCTGACAACATCTGCCCCCATTTATTATGCGCTAACTGCTGGTATATTGGAAGGAGTTCAGAGTAATTGCTTGCCTAAACCTTTTCTCGTGTAACCCAAAGCACTTTTTAATCAGTGTTACCACAGGAGCTCTGTTTATTGGGCCTTTGCCATGTTCGGGGCAGAGACTCTGCTGGGCACTCCGTATGTGCTTCTCTGTGACCACGTTTATGACATTATACATTACTTCTTTGTTGATTTATTTACTTCCTTACAGACAGGAACCCCCTTTCTCTCCTGTATTCCAGGCATTTGTCATAATGGCTTCTGGCCCATTGAAGGAACCCATTAACGTTAAGGAAGTTAGCTTGACTTTTGTCCCTTTGTACTGCCTTTCCTCTTCTTTTAGGAATGAACTTCAGTTGTGGGGAGGAGCTGTTCAAATGGAGGACAGTATCGTCATTATTAAATTGTGACTTGCTTTAAAATATGCCTGAAACTAAAAAATAATAATTTGTTTGCCCTAATTTGACAACTGTTGATTTTGAATATTTGTTAGCCTTTCACTTTTTTTAAGATAAATTTCTGGGATAAAAATACTATATCAAGAGTTGGAGAAGATTGTCAAGCAAATTTACTTTGTATCTGTGATTTTAAAGGACATGGTTACCTGACTCAAAGAAGTAAACTCTTTTCAGTACTTGAGTGTATACATGTATCTATCCAAATTATTCTTAGGGACTTATTAAATTAGTCCTAAATGGGTCTTATCTGAGAATTATATATAATACAGTTTGAATTTTAGTATAAAGATAATCATTTTGAAACCTTATCATATATCTTAAAAACTCTTACCATTTCTGATTTTTTTAAATGTCTATTTTACTCCTGCCCAATTGGTATGAATTAGTGAGATTTCAAAAGCATATCTTGAAAAGCAAAAGGTTATTTGTGAAGACATAACTATTAACTTATTTATTCTTTGTTCTAATCCAAAATTTTCTGTTGTTACAAGGCAAATCATAAAAACACATCTATTAAATGTCTTATGCTTTGAGGCAAAAAAAAACATCTGTTTTTCTTTTTTAAACATATAACAATGACGAAATTTAAGTAAAGGAAAATTAAGAGAATAAAAAAATAAGAAATTCAGAGGTAAAGTTTGTGTTTAGAAAGAATTAAAAGTTTGCAGCGAGATTCTGTGTTCTTTCTTTAAACACAGAGGGCTACAGATTAGCCACTCATTTTCCTAGCAATATTACAAAGCGGGGACCCAATGAATTACAAGATGCAGAGGCCATAAAACTAAAGCAAACCCATCATACGGAGGACAAAGAATGTTAGCGGTTCATTGTCCTAATAAAGTATTTGTCTTAAAGTGGATAAATATTCTGATATGTGGTATTTGTGATTTTTTTTTTGCCTCCACACATTGCTTGTTGTTCATGAGATTTTTAATAAATATGTATTAGGAAGATCTCCGTATGCAGGAAGGAGAGAGGGAGAAGCTTAAAGAGCATGGCGTGGAATGCCGCTTGACAGTGTCATACATTCACAAGATGTCCTTGAAGATGGAGCACAGAACAGAGATCAGGGAAATTTTGGCAGCTGCAGTTGGGAAAATAAATGGCTGTTGTGTGATTGGGCAGATCCTAAAAGCAGGCTCCTGCTCAAACCATGTAATTAAGAAAAGTGGGAGCTTTTGTCCAAGTGCAGAATGTTCATAATATCAGAGTTTGTCAGCAGGAGCTCTTAGAACGGATCAGTACTTTTCACTCCCTGATCCAGGGAACGGGGTTCTTATAAATCATCTTCTCTCCTTGCTGTCCTCCTGAAGGTTGCTGCCGGGCGATAAGGCCGACTTAGATTGTAACCTTGCTAATACACAGTGATTTAGGTGAAGGAGAGACCGAATCACAGTCCGTTTCAAGAAATGCGATTTTTATTCATTTGGGTTCCTATGTGTCCTCTAATGTAAGAACAGAGTGTGGCCAAGGAGAGAGTCTGCAGGACGGCTCTGGGAGGGAGATGGAACCATTTTTAAACCTGTGACTCTAAACTGCTTTGAAGGATTTGCCATTTTCTTTCATTTTTAAAAATAACTTCCTTTCGGATCATAAAAGTGCTGTATTTTCATTATAAAACAAAAAACTTAGAAAATAGAGACAAGCATAATCCCACACTTTATTGTTAGCATTTTCATTTTTCGCTCTTATGCTGCACCTGTTTATATAATCAAGATAATCAATTTTTTATTTCACTTTTTTTCTATATTTATCATACGCATTTTCTCATGTTATAAAGCTCATTATACACATGATTTTGCCATCTGTGGAATGCTGTATCATGAAACTATACAATAACCTACTTAGTCACTCCTCCTTGTTGGGCCCTTAGATTATTTCTGTTTTTTCACTCTTTTAGAGACCCTTTTCATAATAAACCTTATCATGCACACTTTTGGTCTTTAGAATTTTGGATTCTTTTCTGAGCTTCAGAATGGATCCTTGGGTCTAAGAATCTGAACAGAAGGATCAGAAAAATTGTGCCAAATAATATTTCCACCAGTGATGATGAGAGAGACTATTTCACTGCACCTTCTTAAGGCTTGCCAGTTGCAAACCTTGAATTTCTGTGTTCTCTGTAAACAAGGTGTCCACAAATAATTCAAAGATACACTTCTCCCAGCCCAGATCTGTATTCTTACCAAAACTGATATGATAGAGTCCTGTTTTACTCACACTCATCTGCCTTCCCAGGGGGTGTCTAGGATCAAATACCTTACTAAAGTAGTTGACGGATAATGTTCTCCTATCAGACCAAAAAGTCCTTTTTCTAATGCATCTTTCTTATTTTTTTTAAAAAAAGGAAGAAATGAAACAGAAGAAAAGGAAAAAAGAAAAAATTCAGAGAAGGAATTAATCAAAAATAAAATTTCAAGTGTGATAAGTAATTTTTAAATTTAAAACTGCCCTATCAGAATGATGTTCAGGATTTTTTCACTAATGAATGTGTAGCTATAATAACATGAGGTTGTGTGAATAGTCCATGGGTCTAATTTTTCGTGGCCACTTATATATAACATTGAAGTACTGAGAACCATTTTCTTTCACTCAGGATCTTTAGCTACAAAATGCCCCCAAATAATCTCTCTCCTTTGAATTGCACAATTGGAAGAGCCATTGGCATCCTACAATTCTTAACAAAGAGAAGGTTGCCCTGTGCAGATTTTCCTAGATACTGACTCCCTCTCTCTCTCCCTTTATTATCCTCTCCATCTCCACCTAGGTTTGTTAAGAAAACAAATATAAACTTTCATAGTAAAAAATATTTTATTTGTATTTCTGAATAATTTAATCTGTGCATAAGACAAATTCAGAGATGTGACCTAGTGCTGGAGATCATGATATAGATACAGAATAGCACATTGCTTTGTACAGCTGAATCTAGGTGAGTTTGCTCACACTCTGAGCCAGGAGCCAGGCATTTTATAAATACACAATATTTATGTTTATATGAATTGTACCATTGGCTCTTGGTTATGCATTTAATCAGAGATAAGCTCAACTTAATCAGTCTGGGGGCAGTTTTATAAATGATTCATTAATGTTCTTTGTGTGGAAGATGAAGGTAACACATCTACCATCACAACTGGTTCCCACCCCAACAGGTGCCCATAGCTTCTCAGGAGGCATTTTGGTTATTTTATCTACATTAAACATTCAGAGTTTGGGAGCTTAGGGGGTTGGATGGGAACAGAATTGTTTTCCAATTGATTTTTTTTATTAGATCTAACATTTTTTTGCAGGAAGCCGAAGAGCTTGGCCACAAAATTGCATTTATACTGAAATGAAAACATTTATGCTCTTCAGATATTTCTTTAACAAAGAAAGCTTATCAAAAGTTTGAGATCATCTTTATTTATTGGCCATTTTGGAAAAGAGGACTGAACTGGGGGCTCAGCGGGTGAAAGAAAATTATTTTAAAAATCATCTTTATAATGAACTGGATGTTCACGCCACCCCTCAACCCTGGAGGGTTTGCTGTAAAAGTCTGCAAATACCAAAATACCCAGGAGTTTTACTAAGATTTCCCCAGGTTGGGCATACCGGAAATCATTTTATTTATTTATTTATTTATTTAATTTTTATTTATTTGTGATAGTCACAGAGAGAGAGAGAGAATGAGGCAGAGACACAGGCAGAGGGAGAAGCAGGCTCCATGTACCGGGAGCCCGACGTGGGATTCGATCCCGGGTCTCCAGGATCGCGCCCTGGGCCAAAGGCAGGCGCCAAACCGCTGCGCCACCCAGGGATCCCCCGGAAATCATTTTAGACCCAGACTGAAGCCCTAAAGAAACACTGTAAGATATAAAGGAGGCCAGTATTTGTTTAGGAGGGCAAATGTGTGTGATGTATCTGGGGAGGAAGATTAAAAATGTGAATTTCTGTGAATTTGAGAAGAATGCCTAAGAGAAATTAAATTTTGATTATGCTTTTCATATCCATCCTGGCCCTGCTATTTTTAAGTATTAATGCTTCTTGTTCTCTCCAGCGGCTGCTGATTTTTTAAAAACCCTGACTACCCCCACCGAGAATACTCTTGGCATGCGTGGTATTCCTCTTCAGTGAAGAAGATCCTGTTTCAAAGGAGTAATGCCTCAAGCTTACCTCCTTGTTACGAAGTCATTTGCTTAGGACGTAAGCATTTAGACCAGAAACAGGACGGTCAGTTCAGTGTCAGGACATGTCTGGGTGTATTCCTGTCTGTGCTCTTTGGCAAGGAGGGAGAGTCGTTAGAGAAACTCTGGAGGCAACTCCATAAAGGAAGGGGTATATGCGATTGACTCTAATAATTTGTTTACCTGCCCTCCTCTCCCATCCTCTTGTCTTGAACCCTCTAAGGGCAAGGACAAAATTATTTTTGTTTTCCAGATTCCTAGAACCATGCCTTGGTCTGTAATAGCATTCAATAAACTTGTGTTGAATTGAACACACTTGTTTTAAGGATATGCCGAGAATTTATTGCCACATAACTTCCTAGAGTAAATAGGTCCTTCAGGTTATTTGTGCCTCTACCCAAAGGTACTATTAAACTGTCAGCATGTTTTCCCCAGTTGGAATGAAATTTTTTTTCTAGAGTTTTCTAGCTACCTTCCAGCAGAATTACAGAAACTTGCTACAAATGGTTTTGAGGGACACACGTACAGTCTTCAGCAGTCTTCTTCTGCTCCAGGGGTCTTTGGGAGTCATCACCTGTAATTTGGTTTCGATGGTGGGGTGGGGGGGTAGGGGGGAGCTATTCCCAAGTTCCCTTTTCCTAGAGTGATCAGATCATCAATCTCGGCCCTGCTCTTGAGCCCCATTAATAACATGTGTCTCCTTCCCAGTTGAATCATAACCAGGAAAGCATTGCATTTAGAAAAAAATATTAATCTGAAGGGACTTGAGCGAATTAAAGCCTCTTGAAGAGAAGGAGGGGAGAGTATGGATTTTATGAGCTGACGGACGAAACTTTTAAAAAATATGAAATTGGGGGGTTGTAAGGACATTTTTAGTATCTTTCAAGGAGCAAGGAGAGAAGTGAGGAATTATTCCTAAAAATAATATCTGTCTTCAGGAACACAGAGCCTGCTGTGTAATTTTCTAACTTTGGGGATTTGTTTTTCAGGCTTTCGAAAGGCGGGTGAGATGCAATAGTCTGGGCTGCACCACCAGAGTCTAACATACTGCGTGTCAGGATTTTATAAGGGTTAAGTGGGAAATGCCTACAAAGAGAATTAGGACTTTTATTTTTGTTCTTATGAATAATTTAAATCTATTTCTTTAATGGTTCGATTCAGTGACTGCCCTTGGTAAACATTATTCTTCATGCTCTCGGGAGCGCTTGTTCTATTACATAAGGGTTAGCCTTTATACATAAATTTTCAAAAGTCCTTCCAACACGGTAAAAGAAAACACCTTTAAATACTCATTAAAATATTGAATAAAATACGTGTATGTGTCACAGATGTACACACTTGAGACATGTTTGCAATCAGTACACTCCATTAACATCTTTCTAGTTTCTGGGAATGCTGACATTTAGAGGGCACTGGAGGTAGAGGGGAGAGTATTTGGAACAGAAGGATCACATTCCTATGACCTTCTTAGTTTCTTTTCTCTAGATCCTTTTGCCTGAGTTGAACATCATGACCACCCCTCTGCCAGAAAACCAGAAGTTGAGGACTGCTGGGAGTATAGGAGGTGTGCCCTAGGCTCTTGGATGACAAATATCAGTAGTGAGTTCTACAGTAGCACAGGTTCCTAGAACATAAAGCCAGAACCTTTTAAGTGCCTCATGAAATAAATCCTAAGAGTGTAAGTAGGTTAAGATGTGTAAATGCAAGACCATGCAGTTTATTGTTGGGACTGCCATTTTTTATGGAAAATATTGGAGCAAGGCCACACAGTATGGCCAACAGGATAGGATTGGTGAAGGGGCTGTGGTAGGACCTCTGATGTGGCTGGCTCTCTGGTGCCCAGGACAGTGACTGTCCTTAGTGGTTAGGAGGACCAGCCCTCTAACTCTCAGCCTGACTCTCCCCAAATTTGAGCAAATGAAAGCCTGTCAAGAGTAGGGGAACAGAGGGAACTGTGAAGACTTCTTGAGCTGGTGGAAGAAATATTAAATGCTGCTTTAAGTACATTTTTAGAAATTTACAGTGGTCTTGCTTAGTACACTTAAAGGGCCTTCTGGCCTTCTGGTCATGCTTGCACTCTCCTCTGGCATATAGACCCTTCAGCAATAAATATTTGGTTAACGAATGAATGAATTCTGAGAACAAGAAACTATATGAAAAGAATGATTGGGAAGGAAGCGAAGTTTTCGCACTTTGATTGTATTGCTACTCTTAGAATCAACCAAAGGGTTTCAATCTGGAGACAAAGAATTGCCATTAGTGTACATAAAATGTGTGTGTGCATTTTTCTGGTGAGAATGGGCAAAGGCATTCAACAGGTTCTCAAGGGGTCCTTGTCACCCAAAGATTCAGCCCCTCCTCTTGAATGAATGCCTCTTAAAATCTATATTTGAAATAATACCTAAAGGTATGCCTGACATATAATAAGTACCCAGTAAGTGTTCTCCCCTCTTTTGTTATATGTAAAATTGGGTTGACATTAATACCTCTTTGGCTTGTACTTTACAGAGTTGTTTGAGGGATTTAGTGAACTATTGAACATGCAAGGGCTTTCATTCATTCAATAGTCTTTTATCCAGAACCTACCAATCGTCAGGCCCTCTTCTACATGCAGGAAGAGATGCTATAATAAACAAAATAGATGTGGTCTCTGAGCTATGGAGCTCAGAGTTCGGGTCACCATTCTTTGTGAACTGTAAAGTGCCATATTCAGTAAAGTATGGAGGTAGACATGTCTCCACAGGTCTGTTAAAGTGCATTTTTATGATATGGCTACCCCTCACTGCCTCTCCCCAGAAAGGGAAAAGTAAAACCTCATCTAAATGTCCATGACTGCACTGTCACACTGTACCCCGTCATTGTATTCATGTGTACTCAAGTGAGGTAGTCTGTAGACCTGGGCTCAAGTCCCATTTCCTGCTCTAACTAGCACTGTCATCCTGGGCAAGTCATTTTCTCTTTCTGGTCCTCAGTTTCCTCATCATTAAATTATGGAGTTGGGCTCTGTGGTCCCTCATGTTCTCTGATATCTGTCATGCACCCACATCGTGAACTCAGTGAGGGCCAGCTCCTTGTCTTTGTCGTCTCTGTATCCTCAGGGCCTGGCACAGTGCCTGGCATTCGAGGGCTCCATCTCTGTTCATCTAGCATTCCCAGATCTACCCATAGTGGAAGTAAACCTTATTTTTTATGTGCATTTGACCTGACAAGTCCAGGAAATAGTGTAGCAGATACCTTGGGTGGACAATAAGAAAAGACGGGATTGGGCAGGTAATTGGGGTTATCAGAAAGGACCTGGGGTTCTGGCAATAGAGATGCTCCGAAAGGGTTGGTTTTTTCAGGAGCACCCTAAGAAAGAGGCTGAACCTGGCCTCTGCTTCTTACCTCCCTCCACAGAGATAAATGACCCTGAATAGCGATCCAGCAGCTGCATGTGTGAGGCCTTCCCTCTTGCTTTTGTTGTATATTTTGCCGGAAAAAAAAATGGTGAGAGGGGTGAGGTTAATGTGTTGAGTGTGAGTAATTAGTCATTCAAACCATTGACATTTACAATGACAGGATTTGAGTGCGTACGTTATTGTGCACTGCTCTAATAGTTTATCCCTGAAATTTTCTGCCTGTATAATGTTTCTTAAAATATATCACAGGAACATAAAAGATTTAATGCAGTGCTTTGTACAACCATTAGAATTTGACGTCAACTGAACCTCCTCAATGCTCTATCCTGGATGCTCACTGTAATTCTGTTCTTAATTGCCATTCAGAAGAGGGAAGGAGGGCAAGTCAGGGGTTTGGAACCTGGTCAGCTGCAAAGTTGGCCATGTGACCCACACAGACTGTTTCAAGACAGTACATAGGCATACTTGAGTAACTGATACATTTATTTGCAATGAAAATTGTGCTGTTAGAATTTCAAAGGCTTGGGGAAGGAAGTGTTCTGGTCTTGCTGAGCAGCCTCCCGTTGCTTATTGGAGGATATGCTTTCCTGCTAACACACATTTACCTCTGGTCTGTTTCCCAAATCGAGATTACAGGTGTCCTTCCTTTTAGATGTGTCATTAACCTTAAAATATTATAGTTTTGTATTCTTGAGTTTGATATCTTTAGAGCTTAGCAATTTCTCTTATTTTCCAAGTAATGTTTTAAAATCCTCTTGGTTCACTTGTGTGTCAGATTTCATCCTGACATTTGCTATTTCTGATTCCTTTTTAAAGCCTGTCTTGTATCTGGGATGTATCATTAAGACCAATGAGGGGTCATATTACATAATGTATGTTAACACATTTGCAAGTATTTCTCAGCTTTAGAATGGTACGTGTTTATTGAGCAAACTCTGTGCATGTGTGTATTTTCATCAGTTCTTTCTGAATACACAAAAGGATAACTGTGTAGTGTGTGTGAACTGCAAAGAGATCTCCATTTCCATAAACCAAGAATGACTTGGCCTAATTTATAGGTTTGGTCAGTGGAAGTAGCTTGGTACTGAATGTTGCATCTCATGGATTCTTTTCAGAGGTTTGGGTCCAATTAAGGTTGGCTGACCTATGCATGGGGCTCAACTCCAGGAGTCGGCGTAATTTAGGAAATCCACATAAGATGTGAGGAGACCAGAAAGCTGGTTGGGGAACTGAAATTACTTTGCTGTGGACTTGGTACTTCCTGGGCTTCTCTGGAGCAGGGAGGCCTGTGAGATGTTCACATGGATGAATGCTGGCTTTCACCACACATGTCTGTGAGGCCAGCATCCAGTGAACAAAAGATGAAGCCGGCTCTCCAGTGACCTTTAATAGTCCTGGTCCCATAAAGTCTCAGCATGCTTAGGTATGACTTACATTCTTCATACTCCAACATTAATGCCCAAAAAGCTGCCTTGGTGCAGGATATTTTCTAAGTGTTTGTGCGGGAGCCATAGAAGGGTAACCTGAGAAAGATGGAGAGCAGGGGGCAAGCTTTACAGATTGTGGGACTGGCTTTTTTGCCATAAAATCAAAAGGTAACAGTTGGGTACTCTGTGCTTCTACCAGCCCAGCATCCTGAGCTGGATAAATTCTGTTTTAAAGTTCCTTATCAAGTTGGCAGTGTTTCTTGTATTTGTTGCCTGGACACCTGACTTAGTGAAGCAGTGAGACGACATAGCAAATGAAGACACTGCTCAAACCCAGGAGGCCCAGCAGTTGGGCAGAGCAGAAACCTACCTCCCAGCCAGGAGCTGTGATGATGCTCTACGCCATCATCTCCATTAGCGTGTGCCTCCCTTGGGCTCATCTCCCTCATGTTTTCCTGGACAGAGCAGCTGAAGAGGCTTTGTTTGGGTACAGCTTCTATCAGTGCCGAGAAGAGCTTGATTTAAGATTCTTCTCAGAAACCCTTTGTTTTCTCCTTGCTGTCTGGACCAGCCTTTCAGAATCTCACAGTTGACCTGAATCCAAGAAGTTCTGATGATGTGGTAAGCGGAGCCACTTAAGTTACTTACATGATGGTAAAGAATCTTAGAAGCTCCTCACCTTCCTCAATCTGCCTTATTTCCCTGACTCCTCTTGAGACTTCTTTTTTTTTTCTCTCTCTCTCTCTCTTTTGGTTTCATTTCCCATTTGTGGTCATGCAGAAAAGGAAACAATTAGAGTAACACCTATGTAGGGCATGATGAAGAATAATAGTCATAATGTCTCCAGGCATTTATTCTGAAGAGAAACATGCAAGGGAGGCTTTATTCCAATTTACAAAGAGGAAACTGAGGCTCAGAGTATTGAAGTAGCCTGCCTGAGATCACACAGCTAATAAGTGGTAGAACTACAGGTTTTTTGTTTTTTAAAGATTTTATTTATTTATTCATGAGAGACACAGAGAGAGAGAGACAGAGACACAGGCAGAGGGAAAGCAGGCTCCCAGGCTCCCAGGCTCCTGGGATCACAACCTGAGCTAAAGGCAGACGTTCAACCACTGAGCCACCCACGCACCCCTAGATCCACAGTTTTAAGTCAGCTGTTACCTTGACTAAAATCCTATTCCTTTTTTTACTTTATCCCTTCTGCTTCAGTGAGAAAATAAGCAAAAATCAAAACAAAACCAAAAAAAAGTATCTAAGTATTGATGAGGATGTACAGCAACTGGAACTTTGATACTCTGCTGGTGGGAGTATAAGTTGGTGCCACTATTTTAAAAGGATATTGACAGTGTCTACTACATAGAATATACATCTACTCTGACCCAAAAATAGACTCCCAGGAATATTCCTAACAGAAATGTGTGTATATGTAAACCACAAGACATGTGCATGATGTTCATAGCAGCATTATCTATAATAATTAAAAACTAGAAACAACCCAAATGTCTATCAACAGAAGAGATAAATAAAATGTGATATTTTCATACAATGGAATTCGCTACGGCAGCGTAGAGGCAAAACCTACCACCGTATCTAACGACATGGATGACACCCAGAAATAATGTGTGAAAAGACATAAAAGAGTACATATTGTGTGATTCCATGTATATAAAGTTCAAAAGCAGATAAAAAAATCTATGGATTAGAAGTCAGTTACCTTTGGGGGTATGAATGATGGAGATGGGGACACAAGAAAGGCTTCTGGGATGCTAGTCATGTTCTATATCATGAGCTGAAAGGTGATTACTCAGGTGTGAATTGTGTTCTGTTTATAAATATTCTTTGAGTTGTACTCTTAAGGTTTGCACACTTTACATGTATATAAAAGTGCTTATACCCCAGAAATTCTCTCAGCAGCTAAATGGTGATAATAATGGAAGCTGCTAGTTATCAGAAGTCTGCTAAGCCTTCCTTTCCTCATCTGTGGATGTAGAGAATATTAGAATATGCCTCACTGACTTTTTGTGAGGACTTAGTGAGAGAAGCCATGTCAGACGATTGGTAGAGTGACTTTAATGACTATCAGTGATGATGGACTACATTCCCACTACTACTCAGGGGCTTTCTTGTAAGATGGGTGGCCTTGTTCCCGTTATTCAAATGAAGAAGACTAAGACTCCTAGAGTTTCAGTCCCTTACCCAAGGTCACACATCTAGTGAATGGCAGAGCATGATTCCATCTTTAAGAATTGACCAATGTCAGAGGTGATGGAGGTCATATCATGAAGGACGAATAAGAGATGATGATAGGAGAGAGTGGAAATGTGGGACTGCTGAGTTGCATTGGGGCCATGAAAACAGGGTTCAGACCCAGACTCTGCCCGTTTCTCGTGATGCCAGAATTCATTGGATGTCTCTGGAATTCATCTCAAACATGAGTTTTGAACTAGATTTTATTTCCTTAAGTGCTTTCTGGTGTTGCAGTTTTGTGATTCTCCATGTTTGTCATGCCACACAGGACCTCTTCATAACCAGGCCCATGATATGAGTTCAAATCCATTTTCCATGTAGAGTTTTAATCCAGCCTCATCTTCTCAGTACTTTCCCTGAATCCCATCCTGTGAAGCAGGATTATTGGCTCCCCTACTCCATGACCATTGTCCTCCTGGGAGCCTGTGCCTGTGTCCTCAATAGACTGTAAGCTCCTGGAGGGTAGAGACTAAGATTTATTTATCTCTTTTTGTTTCCCCCCATACATGCTGCCTGGAACAGTTCACACATTTGTGGCAACTTTTGTTTAATTAACTATTTGAATCCAAATTTAATTTAAATTTAAACTATTGACTTTTTGAGTAAAGTCTAAGAGGGTAGCCTCAGGCTGTGCTGGATCTAAGGTGGAGACCTAGAGAGAACTCTTCCTTTATGTTTTTTATTTTATTAGAGGTCCAGGAGAAACAGTAATAGAGCAATTAAGGAGAAAAATCATTAGATGACTTCGTAGCTCCCCAGCATGTGCTTATGAAATCTGAAGTTTGATCAGTGCTTAAGCATCAGTGAAAGTCTAAGCTCTTCCCATATGGAACGGCCCCACTTAATTTAATGTCATTTTACTTTATGAGATAGTTAATAAACAGGTACTGTATTTGATCTTGTGAGCATAGCCCTCTATATTTAGTTTTTCAGCTTTAATGGAACTATAATTTTAATCATGATTATTACTTTACATTTTAATTATAATTTGGTGTGGCTTAAGTATACATTTCTGAGAGTGATTGTGTAATGAAAACAGGAATTAGCTTTTCATTAACAAAATAATGGGAGAGTTCCCACTGCATTCTAGTCTGTGTTCAAAATCTATGGGCTGGCCTAAAAATAGCAAGGGGAGTTTAACATTTTGGTTAAAAACATGCTTCTAAATTGGCTGTGTTCACAACCCAGTCTCTTTTGCTCCATCTTGCTTTATCTTGTTCTCTTTCTTTTCAAAATGGAAAATAAAATCTTGAAAGAGACTTTAGTTGTGTCTTTGAGATTTCAGGAGACTTATTTTTATTATTTTTATTTTTATTTAGATAATTAGCACCATGGAGCCACAGGTGTCAAATGGCCCGACATCCAATACAAGCAATGGACCCTCCAGCAACAATAGAAACTGTCCTTCTCCCATGCAGACAGGGGCAGCCACAGATGACAGCAAAACCAACCTCATAGTCAACTATTTACCCCAGAACATGACCCAGGAGGAATTCAGGAGTCTCTTTGGGAGCATTGGTGAAATAGAATCCTGCAAACTCGTGAGAGACAAAATTACAGGTATGTTCTTCTTCAATGTTCTAGGATTAGGATTAGCAGCTGCATTGTTCCATTAGCTGTACAGACCTCAGCGGAAATGTACACAGAGGTGGATGCATCTGAGTGTCCGCTATGTGTGCCTGCATTCAAGGATGGCATGGGTCCACAGTTGTAAACTCACATGTGTGTGTGCAACCACATAAGACCAGACCGCAGATTGAAAGGACTGGGAAGCAGATGAGGATGTTGGAGCTTCCTTGAGCTTTACTTTTTGTGAACTAATCCTTTGTTTTTATCCCCTTTTATTCTCAATCAGCCACCCCTTCCCTGTGTTCTATAGTTCTCTGTTCTGCCGTCGGCCCTCCCTGTACTCCACACGAGTTTTTATCTATTCCTTTATTCTCAAGCATTTGGTTTGTGTGTGTCCAGTGTTCTTCCATGTGTCTGAGAGAGTGTTTTAAAGGGGGGGGGGGGTGTTGTGGACTTTGGACGGAGATCACCACTGCCCATTGTCCCTGGGGAGAAATACACTCTAAGGATAGCAGATTATTCTGGAATAAAACTACTCCAGTAGGAAGGAGAAGCTTAGTGAAGGTCTGCAGTTGAGGTATTTTGTTTTGTTTTGTTTTGAAGATACTCTGTGAGAAGCCAGAGACTTTTTACTTGAACGTAAAACAATACCCAAACAACTTCAATACTTGAAATTTTAGCTTCTAATTTTTTTCCTTATCGACAACCATTTGTTGAGGACCTAATGTTTGCCAGACACTATGATTCTTTGGGGGGTAACATTCTCCTGTAATTTCTTTCAAAGTGAGACTATTTTCTTGGAAAACTGCTGGGCTACATTGTGATGGCAGTGCAGCCACTGCTCTCTGGAGCTCCACTCCTAAAATAATTCACACTCAACGGAGTATTGGACATTTTTCAGCATTGACTTTTGTTTCCCTTTCGGTGGACAGTTTAAGTGATGAGCCTGTATTAGAAAAAGGAAACTCTACCATTAAAATAGGAAGATATATCATGTTGGTTTTAAATAGGGAAATCCAGCATACATGTGTGCGTGTCGCTATATGTGTTCTTCTGCTTCGCTTGTAAATCTGTCTCCCATATAAATTAAGGCACTTTGCAAAATCATGAAACTAAAATAACTTGAAAATAAAAGTCACATAACCCTCCAAACATGATTTCCTCATCTATAAAATTGGAAAAGGATATTTTTCTCAAAGGGCTTATTGTGAGGATGAAATGAGAGACCGGATATACACGGTACTGCCTAGCGTACCGTCCAGTGCCTAGCGGTCTCTCAGTAATCGGGAGATGTTACTATTACAGATACAGGTAGTAGGTTACAGGGAGAGTGGCTGAACAGAGAAATCTTATCAAGGTCTCCAAATAGGGCCAGGGCTTTGGTGATTTTATCTGAGAGCGCCGGATCATTCATCCTTTAACAGAATTGTCTGTGCTCTCAGAGAGTCAATGTTTAGATTTCTGAATAATCTTTATATAATAGGATGATAATTCAAACAAAATTAAAACCAGTTAACCATATGATTCTTCCTCCCACTCCTGTATAGAAAATGTATTTTTGGTGTAGCCTTACCTTCTAAATAGGGACTCTGCCAGCTATATTAGTGAACATTATTAATCACCTTTTCAAAAGAATTCCCTTAGAACTGTAGTGAGATTTTTGTAAAGTACTGATTCATGGTGTTGTTCCTTGTTTTCTAAAGACACATGTTTAAACAAGCAGATTCCTTTACTGAAAGAATGCTAATTTGGTAGTTCACCGAGTGGATTTGAATAGGAGTGACAGCTTCGAAGACAGCCTTTAATTTGGTATACAAAACCAAAATTGTCAACTTTGGTTTGTTTAGCACCCTCTCCAGCACAAGCAGAGACATACAGTAGCATCTGAGCTTAAAGAAGAAGCTTATGGGTTGAGAGCAGAAATATAATTCAGGCACAAATTTATAATTATGCATTTTTTTAAATTTCAGACAAAAAATTTTTTCTATTTGCAGAGAACTTATGAGAATGAGGCAAGGAAATATAGAGAGACCAGAGATATTTGCCCTCATTTGGTAGCAGTGTTTAATAAAAGTAGAACTTGTGGTTGTAAAGAGCGCTTATTAAATTCTTCATTTACACTACCTAATTAATTCTAGCATTTTAAATTAACAGTGAAACTGGTCCCTGCTGTACCATTCCATAGATGCAGCATATTTCCTCCATCCACCAGTTGTTCAGGTTTAATTGACTACGCTAAAAGTCAGAGAAGGAGGGAGAGATTAGGGCTGTGGGGAGGTGGGGAAGGAGTGAGAATCGCTCTAATGGAAGACCGTCTGAGGCCTACATTTGGTGGTAAGTGGTAACACAGGCTGGGAGAGGTGAGGTGTAATACCAGGCAAGTTGAAAGGCTGCTGCTGGTGGTTCAGAAGTCAGGGTGAATGACATCATAGGTATTTTTGTTGCCCTGATTTTTAACATCCCAGTCCCCCCTGTTCCTCCAACACCTCCTACAGATCTCAATACATCTCGATCCTGTGAAGTTTACAAGGAGTTCTAAATATCTAGTGGGAGGATCGGGGGGGTGGGAAGTGGTGAAGAGATAAGAATTCAAGATTAAGATTTTCCAGACCAAACCACTCCCTAAGAGAATGGATTCCCTTCAAAGGTTCCGGCTTAACAAATGAAGAGAAAGAGAGACTTTGAGAGGAAGAGGAGAGAGAGACTCATTGATGCGTTGCATGTAGGCTGGGTTCCCTCCTGGCTGTGGCTTGTCAATGAATTCTCCATCTGAGAACACATAGAGGAAGTTTGGGCATGGACTTAAATGTTTGCTGCTAAGTGCATAATTGCTATTATTTAGCAAGTACTTACTCTATCCTAGTTACTTGCTAAGCACTGAACATACCTGAAACAGCCTCCATTTTCTTCAGTGAGGACACCGAAACTTTGTGAGGTCAAGTAACTTCCCCTGGTACAGTTGTTACCAAGTGGTAGAGCTGGGGTTCAACCCCATATTGGAAAAGCATGATCTTATGGAGAAGTGCGTGCAGGATGCCTCTGGCTGTGTTAAGTGAAGACCCCCGCCTAACCCTCAGCCCATAACCCAAGGAAACATTGTGATCCTCTGAGTAGCAGTTGCTGGCCACCCTCTGGAGGGTCTACCCAACGCACCACGCCTTTAAACTAGACTCCTGTGTACAACGGGATGCCGAGATAACAATATTTATCATCCTCTGGGGATACAACTCAGCCTTCGGAGTAGAACCAAATTTACTGAAAGTGCCAGGTTTAAGATTCTGTTACAGTGTTTTTGAACATCTCTGTTATTTATCTTCTCGGAGATATTAGATTTTCTTTTTTCCAATTGAGAAAGGACACTTATCAGGATAATCTAGGTACCAGGGAGAGAAAACACGTCTCCCAAGTTGCTTCCGTGCACAGCTGTGGCCACATGAAGCCATGTTCTTCATTTTTTTCCTTCATCCACCTGCAGCCTCTACTGCTGGAGAGAAAGGGAAGTGGTACGTGGGCCACAAGCTTTGTGCGACCTCGAAACTCAGGCAAGGAAACACCAAATCCCTGATAGAAATTATATTATTCCCGTGAACTGCAGAGAATTGAATTACTTTCTAATTTTTAATTTCACTGCCTTTCTGTTTTTTTCCAAGCTTTGAGATTGCATTACAGATGCTCCGTGTTTTAGGGGAGGAAACTTGGCTTAGGTGGGAGGATACAGTTAGGTGGCTCAGGGTGTCTCTTAAAGCCAGCAGAGCTAGAATGCTAAATTACATTTTAATAATTGTTGATCTTGTTATCACCCCTCTCCCAAAGGAACAGAGAAAGGAGGAAAAAAGTAACAAAAGAAAAAATCCCCAGAAATCAGTGTACAACAGTTTGATCTGCCTATCTAGAGTGTGTGATGATTTGCATCACAGCAATCAAAAAGAATTATATTTTTACTTGATGTGACTCTTCATGTGCCCATGCAGTGTCATTTTTTTGATCCATTTCATGTAGGTGAGAGCTCTCAAGGGAGGGTTTTGAGGACAGAGTGGTCCAAACTGGACATTATCCATTATAAAGCTGAATATGTGGAGTGACCTGGATTTGGAACAGGTTGATAAAGGAGTGGGGTCTGTGTGAGCTGGAGCTGCGGGCAGAGGTTTGAAAGATAGGGTTGGGATTTAGGTAGAGGGAAGAAAACCAAAAGTAAAGAGCTAAATTTCCAGTCTAAGAATGAAAGCCTTTCTTATTCTTTCGTGCTCTGGACCCGGGAGGTAGAGCTGGGACATGGCTCTTTGGAAGCAGCGATCCAACGTGAAGCGGCACTGCCAGGTGAAGTTAAGCATAGTGAAAAACGAAGCTAAGACAGCACTTCCTAAACCTCTCCTCTAGCCCATTCTTTCATTTTTTTATTCATAAGACATGTCTTTGGCTTAATTAATGTTCTCATTCAGTGGAGAAAGCAGGACAGGCAAAAAAAGAGCTTTCACTGCTTGGACATCAGGGTGAATGCTTTGCCACCACTTTTGTATCTGGAATCACATCTCTAATTAAAGGAACCAACTCTGTTTTGATTTGGTGACACTGGGTAACTTATGTTCTTTCTCGGATTTGTGAAAATGCTCTTAATCTCATGTGTCCCTCTCAGTGGGTGACATGTGGGCCAGGGACTACGGCAGCGGGGAGGGCGAGGGCGTGGGGAGGGGCTGGCAGGGGGCCTAGGCCAGGAGGCACTACGTGGAATATAGTCTCTTGGGTTGAAGACAGAAAGGAGGCTGAGGGCTGTGGATTGCTTTAGTTACCTCGTATACCTTCAAGGAACTGGATTTACAGGACATCACGGGAATTTGATTGAGTTTTACTTCTGAGGTAACTTTATAAAACAATAAAAGACCCTGAAAAATTCTAAATATGAAAGTGCTTTTAATTCACTCCTAAAATGTGAATTCAGCCCTAAGGTGCGTTTATTGGCATGCTTTCTTACGTCAGCCAGCAAAGACAAATAAAAATAATAGCACCAGCTTTTGCATATTTGTGTGCACCTTATGTGTGTTCTGGGCACTATATTAGAGGCTTTAAACAGAGCAGCTCCTTTAAATAGTAAATTGGGATTTCTTGGAGACTCATAATAATAGCCAGTGTTTATGTGCACGTACTATGCACTACTGCTGAGATCAGTAGGTGGAATTTCATGTAATGCTCAAGTCGGTCATTTTATAGGTGAAGAAAGTCGGATTTAGGAATGAGTGAGTAATTAGCCCTAGGTGACTTCCTTCTAAGTAGGGGAGCTGGGACTTGAACCCAGGACTATCTAATTGTGAGTTGCCCAATTTGTAGTTTATCTTTGGCAGTTTCTCGAAAAATACTCAACTGATTTTCTCCCCTTTACAAACCAACGCAGCTTATATTACATTACCTAGGGAATGAAAACTTTTAATTCAGGGAAAACATAATTCGAATTCAAAATCTTTATGTTGGAAAAGAGCGTACTATGCATTACAAAAAAAAAGTACCAGTGGTTTGTTCTGTTCTTGGTGATAATTTTTTTCAAGATTTTATTTATTTATTCATGAGAGACACAGAAAGAGAGAGGCAGAGATACAGGCAGAAAGAGAGGCAGGCTCCCCACAAGGAGCCCGATGCGGGACTCGATCCCAGGACCCCGGGATCATGCCCTGAGCCAAAGGCAGGTGCTCAACCACTGAGCCACCCAGGTGCCCCTGGTGATAAATTTTTTTAAGAAGATTACATTTTATCTAAATTCAGTTTGCCAACATATAGTCACCCAGTTGCCCTATCCCCCTGATTTTTTTTTTTTAATTAAGCAGGTCACTGCTTATCTGAACAAGGAAAAACAGACTAAGAGTGGTTTTTAACTTCAGATTTTGTTTCTTCAAAAAATACCCTTCACTATGTTCCCCTTTTCTTTCTTTTGCAAGCACTGTATTAAAAATGGATGTTGCCTTAAAGTTAAGCATAGTGAAAACCCAGCCTCAATTATGCATAATCCAAGAAAATCCCAAAATATTGATTAGCTAAATAAACTTTTCTACATGCACATCAGAGGGATATCCACTAGTGATGGGAAGGGGAGAGGAAATAGTAGCCTTCATCATCACATTTTGCTGCTGACTTTGAAAACATGCTTGGTACAGTGCAATGTGTCCCTTGAATTTATAAGAAAATCAGGCAGATTTGCATCTGTCATTTTATTTGTCACCTCCCTGCAGTCATCTTCTATGAAGAAGGAAAGAATTTTGATTTGTTGACTTGTGGAGAAAAATGGATTCTTGTTGGGGTGAATGGAAAATAGTTATGGAGAAGATTTGGCAGCCTGGTGGAGACACAATGGGAGAACAGGGGTGTCCCTTATTAAGGGGAACTTGGAAAATGTCAGAATGTTAAGTAACGACAGTAGACCACGTAATTATTGTGCCTCTAACACACCCGTCAGGGCAGTCAGAGACCTCCCATCCTTTCTAATCAGGATAGGTTGGCAACCGAGTGGAGCCGTGAGGGTTAGAATTTGTACAGGTACATTCTGCTTCTTTCCACATAATTCCTCTCTCAGGATGGCAGTAGTCAGGATTACAGACCAGGGATGGTTTCCTTTTGCCCCCTGGCTGTCTTCCCCTTCATCTCCCCTTCCCTATCAGATGGTTCTGCCCTGTTCCAAACTCAGATAACTGTAGGAAAGTATTCTCACTTCCCAGGAGAGATGTCTCAAAGGATTTTTACCTAGGATGTGAATCAGGCCTGGGTATTTTAAGGATTTTCTATTTCTGTACTTTAGCTGACTGTTTGGTTCGTAGGACCAATTCCCTGCTCACCCAGCCTCCCCTCCTTCCCCCAGTACATACATACACACCCCCCACACGCACACACTCCCTCCCTCATTCCCTCCCCCTTCTCTGGAGAATGACCTGGTTGATTGAGACTAGGAGCTAAGGAAGAAGGTAATGTCAAGTTGAAATTTCCACACATTATCTAAAAATGTAATTCATCAGCTTCAGGGTAGGAGGAAAGTGCTTTCTGAAATGTGTTAATGGGAAATTCATTTTTTTCTTGTCTTCTGGGAGGTGTGGCAGGGTGATTTCTCTTTTTGGTCTGGCTCCCCCCTCCTTATTCCACATCCTCCTTACTGCTCTTAACCGATGAACCCTGTATCTGTCTTTATGCCTTGTAAGAACTAAAGATCTTTAAGTTGCCTTTTTATTTTTTCTGCAGTCCTCAAATTGAGCTTTGATGGGAGAAGATATTTCTAGTTTGGAGAAAACATAAAATTCAGATAGAGACCATATATTTGTATAAGGCTTTTATATTTGTAAAACATTTTCAATCAGCCAACAGTATTTATTTAGTGTCTGCTCTCTCAGACCAAATAAATGTTATTCCCTTTCCTTCTCTTCTCTTAAATTCTGTATCAGGGTCTGTGAGGAAGCCAGAGAGGCTAAAACATAGTCTGTGCCTACATGTTGCTGCTGGCAGGGCAGGGATGGGGGAAGCCAGGACACATTATGGGGCCCTGCAGCAACCTGCAGGTCTGGGATGTGGACACATCACCTTTGCTATTTTGTAGAGGGTTTTGTTCTGTTGTGTGGGGATTTTTTTTTAATTTTATTATTTATGTATTTGAGAGAGTGACAGAGTGCATGAGTGAGGGGAGAGGCAGATGGAGAGAGAGGCAGATTCCTCAGTAAGCAGGGAGCCCAATGCAGGGCTCGATCCCAGGACCCTGGGGTCATGACCTGAGCTGAAGGCAGATGCTCAACCGACTGAGCCACCCCGGTGCCTCTGTTCTGTTTTGTTTTTCACCAAGGTCCAAGCTCACCCTTTCTGACCTGCCTATTAATTTCATTAGCACAGAAAGACTCCTAACAGTGCAGTGAAGCTGGAGGGTTGACGGAAGGCCTGCTATGTGTCGGCTACAGGGCGAGGCACATCATGACATGCTATCTCACTGCAGCTGTGTGGCAGTCATGTGTAATCACTGGTATTATCTCCATTTTACAGATAAGGAGGCCAAGACTGAGAATCAGTTAGCTGGAGAGTGGAGTTAGATCTGTCTGGCTGCAAAGTCTACGGTCTTTCTCTTACCTTAGTACTCTGCCTCTGCTGAATGAACACGAAGACATCGGCTACTGGGGTTCAAAGGGGAACAAGATGATAGTGGGCTGGGGATCTCGGAACAAGTATCAAATAGGAGTGAGCTGGGATCTTGGTAGAGAGCAGGTTGGGGGAGACCGGTCGCTGAAGAGGCAGCAGCTGAGCCAAGTTTCAGACACCTCTCCAAGGAACAGTGAGTGGAACAGTCAGGACTATTCTGTGGGTGAGTGTTAGTGCCCCCTTTGTGTTGATAAAATAACTGAAGCTCAGAAAGGTTAAATAAGTTATCCAAGGTCAGAGCTAATAAGCAGTGGGGCTGAGATTTGAACCCAAGTTTGTCAGACTCCAAAGTCTGTGTTTTTCTACTTTACTAATAAATAACCCGACCTAACGGGGAAGGAGGTGGACAATTTGCAGACTCTCCGTGGCGTCTAGGCCTTGAGAATCATTGTTTATCTTGCTGAGGTCAGTTACGTGTTCTCTCAGCAACTCTCTTTTCACCTCCTTCAATTTCTTGCTGACTTGTAAGTCTGGTTTTCTGCTTGGCCCTTGTTTTGTAGTTGATGTCTGGTGATACGTGAGGTCCCATCAGCATTAAGTGGATACAGCTAGTTAGGGTAATTACTCTAATTCCTAAGGCTGCTAATGGAATTTCCCATCACAAACATCTTGAATCAGATTAAATCATTTTACTGGTGGTATGGCTTAAAATGTATACTTAATCATCCCCAATATTTGCCATTTTTGTCTGTTTTCAAAGGCTTTTACTTTTAGTACTTCCTCTGACCCTGTTGAAATCACCAATATAGACAATGTCTGTACTCACTGCAAATGAGGCCAGTGCAGCCAAGGAAGACTGGAGTCAGGAGCACTTGGCT